>NC_062989.1:8351223-9044234 GCF_023078275.1 Leguminivora glycinivorella | reverse complement strand
TCATCTAGGCGCTTTTTTATACCATGTCGGTGGCAAATAGGTATACGGTCAGCCTGCCAGCCATGGAAAGCGGTCACCGTAACCTATGGACGCCTGCAACTCAAGTGGTGTCACATGCGCGTTGCCGACTCATTAAAAACTGGCCAAACGTATACCTCTTCATATAAAAAAAAACCGGCCAAGAGCGTGTCGAGCCACGCTCAGTGTAGGGTTCCGTAGTTTTCCGTATTTTTCTCAAAAACTAATAAACCTATCAAGTTCAAAACAATTTTCATAAAAAGTATTTATAAAGTTCTACATTTGTGATTTTTTTTATATTTTTTAAACATATGGTTCAAAAGTTAGAGGGGGGGGACGCACTTTTTTTTCCTTTAGGAGCGATAATTTCCGAAAATATTAATATTATCAAAAAACAATCTTAGGAAACCCTTATTCATTTTTAAATACCTATCCAACAATATATCACACGTTGGGGTTAGAATGAAAAAAAATGGGTGCGTCCCACGAGATATAACGTTAATATATATAATTTCATGTTACTAACGTTCAGTAGCAATAATGAATGTTAGATATAACACCAACATCAATACTTTTGTAAGAAATAACGCTGAATTGCCATAATATTAGTTTTACTTAACGTTTTTTAATATAACGTTTACGTTACTTAATTTCAGTTTATATACCATACACTACGTATACCGTTCACCGTACATAACATTTCTTAATATAATGTTAAAATTAGCTAATTTCAGTTTATATACCATACACTAAGTATACCGTCCACCATAAATAACATTACTTAATATAACGATTATATTAGCTTAATATCAGTTTATATATACCATACCATTCTCCATATATAACATTTAACTGTTGCTAAGAAAGTAGGTTTAGGTTAGGTTAGAACTGCGACCCCCATACAAAACTGTTGCTAAGAGAGTAGGTTTAGGTTAGGTTAGAACTGCAACCCCCACACAAAACTGTTGCTAAGAAAGTACGTTTAGGTTAGGTTAGAACTGCGACCCCCACACAAAACTGTTGCTAAGAAAGTAGGTTTAGGTTAGGTTAGAACTGCGACCCCCATACAAAACTGTTGCTAAGAGAGTAGGTTTAGGTTAGGTTAGAACTGCGACCCCACACAAAACTGTTGCTAAGAGAGTAGGTTTAGGTTAGGTTAGAACTGCGACCCCCACACAAAACTGTTGCTAAGAAAGTAGGTTTAGGTTAGGTTAGAACTGCGACCCCCATACAAAACTGTTGCTAAGAGAGTAGGTTTAGGTTAGGTTAGAACTGCGACCCCTACACAAAACTATTGCTAAGAAAGTAGGTTTAGGTTAGGTTAGAACTGCGACCCCCACACAAAACTGTTGCTAAGAAAGTAGGTTTAGGTTAGGTTAGAACTGCGACTCCCATACAAAACTGTTGCTAAGAGAGTAGGTTTAGGTTAGGTTAGAACTGCGACCTCCACATAAAACTGTTGCTAAGAAAGTAGGTTTAGGTTAGGTTAGAACTGCGACCCCCATACAAAACTGTTGCTAAGAGAGTAGGTTTAGGTTAGGTTAGAACTGCGACCCCCACACAAAATTGTTGCTAAGAAAGTAGGTTTAGGTTAGGTTAGAACTGCGACCCCCATACAAAACTGTTGCTAAGAAAGTGGGTTAGGTTAGGTTATTATGCATTTAAAATCTTACACACAGAATGAACATGTTAGATTATTGTTAGATTAATTGAAAAATATATGTTATTAATATTAGGTATCCCAAACGTTATATACATAGATCTTAGATATGAACATTACACCTTTTGATGTTAGAATAATTGATTAATATATGTTATAAATATTAGGTATCCTTAACGTTATATACATTAATCTTTATATACACTGATATTATAGAGAATAAACATTATCCACTTCAAAATTAGATGATTTGCTATTATCGATTTTGAGCATTATAACCAGTGAACGTTATGCTGAACAAGCTTATACAAAGTGAGCGTATATTTTATAAGTAATATACGATACGTTCTTATATCTCGTATTACTTACCCAAAAAAAATATCAGCCCCCACTTTACATGTAGCTACCCTAATAAAACATTTTTTTTCATTTTTTATTTTTGCACTTTGTTGGCGTGATCGATATACATATTGGTACCAAATTTCAGCTTTCTAGTGCTAACGGTTACTGAGATTATCCGCGGACGGACGGACGGACGGACGGACGGACGGACGGACGGATACAGACAGACATGGCGAAACTATAAGGGTTCCTAGTTGACTACGGAACCCTAAAAATGGTCGTCTATGGACCTATAGTTTTCGATATGTGTCAAACATTAGACTCAAACACTCCTACGAGCAACTAACCACTTTCCCCTCTTTTATCCTCAACACAACACGAGATATAGATTAAATCCCCCTAAATACCAAACTTCAGTGTTAGGAATCACATAAAACTAAGTTCGAAGGGGGAAATAAATCAATAGGGAGAAACAGAGACGTATATAGGACTTGCAAGTGTGCCCATGAGAACTGTCCTTGCCATTTGGACGAGGCTAAAGAATTTATTGGAGTTACTATTTTTCGTTTCTTTTTGTGTAAGAAGAACGAGGTTTGTCTGGATACAGCTGCTTTGAAGTATATTGACTTTAAAACTAAGCTAGGGTTTATCCTTTTACTTGTTTTAATCTTTTAATTTTGTTTTATTTGGTGTGAATGAAAATCTGGGCTTCCACACATTACAAATAGCAAATAGGTAGTTTTTGTAATTTTATGGAAATATTGTTGTGTTACAAATGTTAGATATTAAGTATTGTAATTGCAGATTCTGTTCATGTCGGCGAAATAAAATAAATTTCATGGTGTTTTCTGTTGTCTGAGGTATCAAAAATATTCCGGTAGGTATCACATATAATTAATAATCAAACGAACTTACCTGTGAAGTTTGATTACAATTATACGAGTATCCAAATCCGAGACAACAAATAATGTTTACTTGCAGCAGCACACGGAATCGTGCCATCCTTGTCACACATTTCAGAGATATAAAATTTAAAAACAAGTTCTCGCCATTCGTACCTACCTCCAACATCGCCTAGCGCCCTGCGGCGTTTACCCATACCCATTATTTTAGAGTAAATCTTTTTGTGTCGTGAAACTATTTTATTGTTATTTTCGGGGATGGGGGGCGGGACTTTGTTGTCTCGGATTTGGATACTCGTATAATTGTAATCAAACTTCACAGGTAAGTTCGTTTGATTATTAATTATACTTCCTATCCAAATCCGAGACAACAAATAATGTTTACTTGCAGATGTTCAGAGCCTTGTATGTCAATACAAATACTGAATGCGAAAATAAAATAAAATATCGACATCAATATATGACAAACTATTCAGATGATGACGTCATCAAGTAGATTAAAAAGTAAAATAACTGTTGTTATTCCTATTATTTTATATAAACTTTTGAAGATATCATACTTATATTAGGCTTCAACTTAATAGCCTATTTTAGACATGAGCTTTTAAGTCTAGTCTTAGTTTTTTGTATAATTATGTAAATATGTTCGTGTAAATAAAATAAAATAAAATGTAAATAAATAATACATTTATGATTGTTTTTGATGAAAGAATACATTTATCATGTTATGTTGCATTTTCTGGCCATGATGACATTGAATAGTTTCTAAGTTCTATTTAGAACTGCAATCGATATTTATTCCTTTTTTTTTTTTTTTTTTTTTTTATAATAATAAAATTTCCTTAGATTATTATTACGTTTCAAAGTCAAGGTCATAATAGCTTCATCAGTTTAGATGTAAGGTTTATACCATTACCATATTCAAGATCTTATGTGTTTAAACATAGCAATAAATTCTCTCTTGTCCATAGGCAATACAAGCATAAGCAGTTAAAATATTTATCTACATATATTGCAAGGTTAATTAAAAGTCAAATAATTTACTATGTAAATTAAAAGTATAACACTTTCTAGTTATTGTTTTGAAACACCATAGAACTTTGTCCATATAACATACTTAATGTATTGTATTTGTAATTTGATTTTTGTACATAATATACTATTAATTTTGTTGAATAAAGGGGATTTATATAAGTGCCCGAACAAAAAAAAGGTTTCCCTAAAAAGTAAGCAGTAAACTTAGCTAGATTAATTATTATGTCATTATTGCTGATGTTTTGAGGACAAACTGTACAACGTCATTTAATTTTAACATGTCACAGTTTCGTTTATCTGTCAACCCCTTATTTGCCAAGAGTGGCAGTGAAATTCGGGTAGCCTCACGTGCTATGCCCACCCCTTCATGGGATACAGGCGTGATTGTATGTATGTATGTATGTAATTTTAACACCTGACTGTTAAATTATAAAAAAGGCAAATGAGCAGACAGGAGAAGGTCAGGAGTGACAACTCATGAACACCGAACACCCGAATCATTAGAATCATGAAAGTATATTTATATTATTTATTTTGATTTGAAGGCGTTGTTTGTCCGGAAATCCCTCAAGAAACAGTTCTGATTATTCCACAGTTTTGTTATTAGTGAATTGAGGGAGCTACCATATAAAATAAAATAACGTTACAGTAAAGCTGTACCAGGGGCGACTCACTCCGCGATAATACCAGGGGCGGCCCGTTCACTGGTGACGACCTTCACGCGGCGCAATAAAATTCAATGTCAGCTGCTCGCGTGCGGTCCGTTTGTTTGTAGGTAAGAATTTAAAATGGCGGCATTTTGTGAACATCAAAGGAGTGAGACTTCTGTACTTGTACTATTATATATTCTGTGGCTGTACTGTGTGCATGTACTGCGGTACAAAACTATAATTAACAAGAAACGAACATACGTTGTTGTGTTTCATTTAAAATATAAATTTAATTGGAAACTTTAATTACTAATCTAGCTGCATCACAGCTGGTTCATAACAGCATAACTCTATATAATTTGCACAATTTTATTGTGTGTATTAGTTTCCATCGGCGATTTTACGCCCCGTGTAGGCCTACTTAGACAATGTGCACCCTGACAACAACGTGTCAGACCCTGTTTCCTGCACCACAGCTCCCCCCCCAAGTTTAGAGCTAAAGATTGTACTAGATTTCTTTTTTAAGCGAGGTATGTTAATTAAAGTAGTATGTAGGTAGTTAATGCGTATGTGGCAACGTCTTTATGTAGTCGTTGCTTGCCTGAAAGAGATTTATTACGTCTTGATTATTTATTTTTCATCATTTTTAAGCTGACTATAATAGCGAGGAATTCATTATGACACGTAACCTGTGTAATGTGATTTGTGTAGGTATGTATAGATCATATAGCTGACTTAAGGTTTAATACGGCTTATATTTTATTACTTTAGTTTATGCATGATGCTCACACGTTATAGAAACATATACAGCATGTCTTGTCAGACCAATAGTATTAGCAACTTCAAGGAAAATAAAATTTACATTTTTGTTTACTATTCATTGGTTCAATCTTTAGATGAAAATGTTCTTATACTCCTTCTGTATATTGTACGTACAGTAGGTAGGTACGTACCTACATAAGTTATAATTATTATAACGCTAAATAGTCGATGAAGTCAGGCGTTACTTTTCGGAAATCCATTTTAATAGTAAACTAGAACTTTCCTTTGCTAATCCGCGAATACTATAAAATCATATGGGTATTTAATTAAAAAGTCTCTGTATAATATAAATTTCATTGACATTAACAGTATTAAATCGGAGTACGTATTTTTTATCTTTAACTCAATTTGTGAAAGACAAGGAGCGGAAATTTTGACTTCATTCGTGCAGAATAGATAGGCTATCACTGTTAAAGTGTGACACAAATAGCTACGACGCCTTAAGCGGTGCCTTCGATACAATTTTGGAATAAAGATAGCAACGTTACTGTTAAAGTGGGGCATATATACCTAGCTACAACACATTTAGCGGAGCCCTCGATACAATTCGAGGAGAAAACATAGCCACGCCACTGTTAAAGTGGGATATGTGCCCCAAACAAACAGCTACAAAGCATTTAGCGGAGCCTTCGACACAATTTGCGGAGAATAAATAACCACGCCACTATTAAAGTGGGGCACATATAGCTACAACGCATTTAGCGGAGCTCTCGACGAAATTTGTGGAGAAAAAATAGCCACGCCCATATTAAAGTGGGGCACATATAGCTACAACGCATTTAGCGGAGCCCTCGACACAATTTGTGGAGAAAAAATAGCCACGACACTATTTAAGTGGGGCAAATATAGCTACAACGCATTTAGCGGAGCCCTCGACACAATTTTGTGGAGAAAAAATTGCCACGACACTATTAAAGTGGGGCACATATAGCTACAACGCATTTAGCGGAGCCCTCGACACAATTTTGCGGAGGAAAAATAGCCACGCCACTATTAAAGTGGGGCACATATAGCTACAACGCATTTAGCGGAGCCCTCGACACAATTTGTGGAGAAAAAATAGCCACGCCAACTGTTCAAGTGGGGCACATGTAGCTACAACGCCTTTAGCGGAGCTCTCGACACAATCTGTGGAGAAAATATAGCGACGACACTGTTACAGCGGGGTATAGGTGGCTACGCCTACTACTAGCAGGACCCCAATAGTGCAATCTCAATTAATTGTCATCACTCGTCAGGGTTTTATTTCTTTGCTACCCGATACTTGACCAATCATCCTCGACGCTATCATAATATCGGAGTTATTCAAAAAATAGTTCACAATATGATATAAATTAAATCTTTATTTAAAATCTTATAACTATAATGTCTAATGCACGTATCAGTAAAAATTGCTGGAAACAATTACATGTCATCCAAATTACAGGCAATTACTTACAAAAAGAGACGTGCTCACATCTGGTACTTCTCTGTTAAAAATTAAATAAGTGCCTACTAATAATATCAAGGCATCCTTAATAGGTACATTTTTCAACGTCAACTAAGTACATCAAAGTAATAAAAAGAGGTTCAAAAATAATTGATAGAAAAAATTAGGAGGTGACCATGACGCCAAGCTATAATCCCGTAATGTCCGCATACATCCTTTCGTCGGCATCGAAGTACGACCCGTACTATACAACGGCAAACAATAGGCAACACTGTTAACACATTTGTCTTTAAGAACAATCACTGTACGATTATGTTTTTATTAATAAATTGTTTGTATTTTGTATTTGTAATTCCTATTACCACGGCATAAAGTCTAACGATAGTCAGTTATTGGTGTTGCTGTTTGTGCCATGCATTCGGTATTAGTTAAGGCGCCATAGGATAGGACCGTGCAAGCGCGTCCTGTTTAAATGTAGGTATCAGTTACTGGCAATGGGCAGTTGGTCGTTATATTTATTAATATATTATTGAATGAACCAACGGAAAAAATATAGTTCAATTACTGGTTCTAGGAATTGTAAATATTGCTACAACTATATCTCCTTTGACGCATAATTTGTTAATTTATTTGTAATGTTGTGGAATGTTGTTGCAATTTAGATAACAATGCGATTTTCTTCTTAACTTTTTGCAAAGTGCGCTTTATCACCAACCAGAAAAAATATTTTTATAGACCAGACATGTTGTGGTTAACGTATATAATATACTGTTAAATAAATACGCCTACGATATATGAAATCATATTCGTAAACATTGAAGTCAGAGATCACATCGATTGTCAGTAGGTAGTTTAATAGTTACATATTACTGTAAGTAATCTGTGATTTACGAATACTTATTTTACTCATACACATATAGAGGTATGTATGTAACTCTTGCCATCGTATCACTTTCCTACTGTAACTTAATTATTCACACCATAAGCCTTTTGTTTGAAAAAGAAGGTAGTCGTATAAATTCCTTTCGTATGACCAAATATGAACGCAAATAAGTTTAGTATTTCGTTAACTTCTTAAATAGTTCTAATTATCGACAGGCAACAGGCAAGCTACTTAAAGATTAGTACAATTTTATTTTAATGTGAGTTTACTAGCTTGTAGCTACGATTGTATGAAAAACGAAACTACACTCGCCGGTAATATACGGCGGTCGGCAGTTTCAAATATGATTTGAATTCTATAATTTCCATTTAGCGCACTATAGGTACATAGGTGTCAATTCACTTACCGAACTTCATAAAATCAAAAAACATTTACACTTTTAGAGGAACACTTATTTTGGCGAAATTACGTGTGACTCGGACGACACAAAAACATGTAATGGGTATGGGTAAACGCCGCAGGGCGCTAGGCGATGTTGGAGGTAGGTACGAATGGCGAGAACTTGTTTTTAAATTTTATATCTCTGAAATGTGTGACAAGGATGGCACGATTCCGTGTGCTGCTGCAAGTAAACATTATTTGTTGTCTCGGATTTGGATAGGAAGTATAATAATAAATTAATGAATTCTTTATTGAATTGAAACCTATACAATGAAACTAAACTTATACTTAGTTACTATTCGTTTTAAGTAAAGGTAATAACAGTACTTATTAGAATTGTAACAGCTTTACTATTTAGGAGTCTCTGTCTCCTGAACTAGGTCTAAACCTATGACTCAGGATGCAGTGATTCCTCCGAAGAAAGTGAAAAAACACAGTAACCTAGGTATGGATCATAGAAAATAATCAGTAAATCTGCCAGAGATTACTCTATGGTTATACATCCTTAATATCTATTCAACGAGAAATAATAATTACCCATCTTTAGATAAATTAGGTACCTACGTTCTTATTTCTTTATGTAGTGTTAAAATACCGTTTTTTTAAACAACAGCCATTTTCGAAGCATTGTACATCAGTTAGTTACACATAATAATAACCTTTTCCAAATTACCTTTTCCGTCATGCAGCAAAGTTAAAATTTGAATATCACTTGTACCAGTTGTACCGCTAGGGAGCGAATTTTGCACCAATCAACGAAGTTTACAGTTACTACTTCGAGTAAAGTATCTCGAAATTATTATGATGTAAACTTTTCTTAAAAATAAGGAACGAAAAGCTCTTGTTGTATACATTTTTCTCGACGCTCGCTAAAATGTTTGTTTTAGATTTTACGAGAGGCTATAATATGTTTTGCCGTTTGGAACATAGGTTTTGGTTTACTCAAAGGTTAACTGGAAGAGATCCCTCAAAGGGATAAGTTCGCCTTTGTACTTCACATCTCAATGTATGCTATTTTTTTTTATGTGTTTTTGTACAATAAAGAGTTACCTACTTAGTAGTAGTCTACTAACATAGGTGAATTGAATAGCTACAGATGTCTGCTCGAAAGTCAAAAATAATCCACGGGGTACAATCAAATATTTAGTAAAAAATATATTAAAAATTTTCGTCAATCTAAACATTGAGTGACCAATGAATTATTTTTCACAAAAGGGGAACCCTGACGTGTAATGGGTAACATTTTACGCCGCGGGGTGGGTATATTTATTGGAAAAGGGATAATTGACAGTGATGTACATATACCCGTCAACTGGCAATTTCAAGATTTTTTTTCAGTTTTTATTTTATAAAATGTTTAATTAAGTTGAGTGGTGCTTATGTTTCAGTTAAATATCGATTATATGGACCGTTTTAAAGTCCAAAATGTGCAAAGAGATTTTTTTACTCCATAATTACTGACACACAAGACATTGGCCCGTCAACTGGCAATTTCAAGTATTTTATTTTTTCAGTTTTTACATTTTAAAATTTATGTGTTGAGTGGTGCTTATAATATGCAAATGTATATAACCAAAAGAGGCATTGTTTACATTTAATGTAGCGTGTCTTGCCTAAGGTTACCTCATGCTTCAGGTGCAAGGACCATTTTATCAGAAGATCTGTCTTTATTTCTCTTGTTCACGACTGGTTTTGCTCTTGAAGCATAGCTACGTGATTAAGAATCTATTGAACTTAAAAAGCCTTACACGTACGTTGCCAAGTCTTTTAACCCCTCAAACGCCTTGTTCCAGATCTGTCCCAGACAATTTAAACTGTAATTAACAGATTGAAGGTTATTAATTCAGTAACAAATTTTTGACAACGGCGTTCCAAATTGTTAAATCAACCATTGACTCGCTACGTGTAAAACTTCATGTAGTACGCCTTGTGACGTAAAGAAATCATATCGATGAGTAGCTGGCTCCAAATTCTGCACGTTCTGAGTAGCAACGAACGTGTCTTGTGATCAGGATGAAACTGTATAGGTATGTACAAAAATCTCACGTACTTTATAACACATTTGATTACTTCGAATAATACATACACACTCACATTTAATCACGACTCTATTTCCAAAAGGGTCGAAAAATATGCTGCTTATGCTGCTGCTATATATATATATATTATGGTCGAATAAGGATCGGCAGAGCTCAAGTTCTAGTGCCACTTTTAGTAATTAAAATTTTGGTATTTCAGTGACAGGTTACCAGCCCATCCCCAACACCATAATAATTTATATTTTATTTCATGTGTTATATGTTTTGAGTACATTTGACACAAAAAATAACAATCGTTCTTTGACATGAAATGAAATCAACCACTTTTAAACCCTTGAACGCCGTTGTCAAAAATTTGTTACTGAAGTAATAACCTTCAATTTGTTGA
Organism: Leguminivora glycinivorella; assembly: GCF_023078275.1. Taxonomy (NCBI): domain Eukaryota; kingdom Metazoa; phylum Arthropoda; class Insecta; order Lepidoptera; family Tortricidae; genus Leguminivora; species Leguminivora glycinivorella. The sequence goes on along the minus strand of NC_062989.1, from coordinate 9,033,625 downwards.
TTACATTTTAAATTATTTTGAACAGATCTGGAACAAAGCGTTTGAGGGGAAGAACTATTGAGACTAAAACATGTAATTGATGTTTCCGTGTAAAGTATTTATTTTATAACAATTTACATTTTTAAACACAGAATAGCCTATACGCTTCCATCATAAAGGTTATTTTACATAAAACACCCATAACTAGTTTTGTCCTGAATTCATTCAACCCCTCGCTTCAACATCATAAACATTAACCATGCCATATCTGTGCCAATGTTTGGTCAGTTATTTGTCGCCAATATTGGCCAATAACGCTGGTAACGACCTAAAGCTTTTTACATGACAAATAGAGCTTTTAAGCTTGTGTCGTTCTAACGCATTAGATGTAAGCGAGCCTTTTTAGGATATTTTTCCTGGTAATGCTTGGAGTGTGAGGGTTTTTAATAATGTTACACATTTTGAATATTTACACGGCAGGAGGGTTAAACTTCGGAATCGAAGCATTCGAGCTGACAAATATCGACGGTGGACATTTCAAATACCGCAAGTGGCCGTTTTTGGTAACAATTGTAACCATAAAATTGTAAGTAAAAATTAAAAAGTTGCAACATCGAAGTGTCGTCCCGTTTTCTCACACATATTGATTTGAAAGGGATGACACTACAATGTTCCCACTTTTTAATTTCTACTCTTTTTGGTCAGACTGTAGGTAATAACAAAGTCATGAGATATTTACAGTTGGTAATATTTAGAATAAGTAATAATACTATTTAAAAGATTCTGTTATATCGGTAAAATGTACTTTTTTTGTACAACTTGAGGTATTACTAGGCACGTGCGTAGCGTGGCTAAATGCAATACGTAAATCATTTTATAATGTTATTGTTATAAACCCTAGCCCTTTGAAAACAAGAAATCGATATTTGCTAACTTAATTTCGAATTTTAATGACATGTGTTAAAATTTACATTTATATGTTAACAACTCACGATCGTATCAGCTGCTAGTACTTAAGGGGATAAAACAATGACACTTTGAATCAAATAAAAATTGTACCAACATGAATTGAAAGTGTCTTAAAACATAGAATGTGAAATGTTACTTATTGTTTCAGCAAAATAATAGTTTCACTATATTAGCACTGTATTAAAAAAACAACTTTTAAGATAAATATCTGTATCACAGTCTAGACACCACAAGTTTCAAGTAAGCGCCATAAACAAATAAACACATCTTGTAATTTTCTGACCACGTTCCCATTTCCACCCTGTACATAATCCTACGACCCTTGTAATAATTAAGGAGTCCTTTGTAAATACTGTAGATGCGGCTTATTTTCCGACGTAAGTGGGTAAGTAAATATTCCTAATTGTGGACCACATACAGGAAAAAATGTTAGCGAGTCAAATGAAAGAGTCAAACAAAGTCAGCCATTTTTTTGTTTTTTTTTTTACCTGGGAGCCACCCCCGTACATAAAAATACAGCATAGCGGAAGTAAAAAACAAAAAAAGGTTTTTTTTATGGACACTCATCCAGAAAAAAATTTTTAAAGGGTTTTCAAAGCAGTTTATTACAATTATTAAGGTGTATTGGGGTTATATAAAAAATAGGATGTTTTGTACAGTGCACTTGACCTGTTTTACTTTTAAAAAATCAAAAAGTAAGATTGCTCAAATGAAATTAGTTCTTAATAAACTACCTCTCTCAATTGGAAATGTAAAATAATAATGTTGTTTTAATCTAAACTGTGTAAAATGTAAATAGATAAAAATGAAATAAAACTATGTAAACGGATTAAATCGTGTATAATGAATTTACAATTCATCCCGATGTTCCGAACACTTTACAGCATTCGTGGTCAACGGGTGACTGAGAAAAAATTACAATGTGCAAAAGCTACCCACATACAAGAAATATTAACGAACGATGACCATAAATAATTTTAAGCCAGGTTCACACACACTATTAATAAAGCTAGTTAAACAATATTCAAAAAAATTACCATTACTATGAAAAAACAATTAATCTACACAAAATTGACAAAAAACAAACTGCAAATGTCCAACACTATAAAACACAAATGACTCACAGTCTTCGTCGTACTTGTTCCATTATCAGATAAAAATGGATATCATATTGAAATTGAATGAGTTTTGATACAAAACCTTGTCAGTAATATCAAGGAAATGATAGTTTCCGCGGATGAAAACAGGTCCCTCGGAAAATTAATACGGTGGCGACACACAGGTAATCCCCTAATTTCCAGGAAGGTGGGATTATACCCCAAAATGATGTGGAAACGCCATGGTGGAATAAATTCTGGCGACTTAGTGAGACTCGTGTAGACGAGCGGTTGAAACGCAAATACGACACACTAGCGTTTTTTTTTTAAAGTATTAAAGGTAAAATGTAATGTAATAGATGTTATAGACAAAGATAAAATAACCGAATGCAAACATGGTAGAGGCCGGGGATCGAACCAGCGTCGCAAGTTTGCACGACGATCATCTTGAGCAGTAGGTACACCATACGGCCATACCCGGTCAGTGACACAAAACAGAAAAAAATATTTCTTTCTCACTTACTTGTTCTCTTCTTGATATATTTTTGTAGTAATATTCTACCTTATTCAGGTTATGATAGTTTTTTTTCACTACGAGTAAGTCCGCCTTCTGTACTGTAGAGTTCTGTTTTATTTTGTGCAATAAATATTAAATAAATAAATAGGAAAAATATTTAAATATACGGACGTCCTCACGTTGTTTTGGCGTTTGGCGACAACTGTTTCATCAGTGCTCGATGATGGGTCTCCAAGACTCAAAACATGTCGCCAAACGCGATATATCCGATATGTCTCATGAAAGTTTTAACGTCTATATAAATGTATTATGTAAACCTAATAAGCCTTGGATCAGGAAATAGAAACAAACAGTTAAATCAATTTAATAGCTTACAATACACATGAAACCTGATCAATCCAAACCTACGCTCCAAGTAATCCATTTATAGTTAAACCAGATTACATATACAGAAACCTGACAACGTAGCTTTGAGACTACAAATTGAGACCAATTATTTCATGTGACTTATTAAATATCGGGGGATATTTAACACTATCCCCAACCGAAGCATAGCTTGTACCATTTATGGAACAAGGCAAATATAGACCTACCTATTTTATTTATTTACATAAGTCTGTACTTATGGAAATAAATAAAATAAGTAATAAATATCTGTATATTAAATTATCTTTAAATGAAAATAATCAAGCAGAGGCAAGATGGTGCCATAAGATCTTAGAAATTGCATTGTGAGGGTTGAACAAGGAAGAAAAATCGCGTGGTCAAATGATTTTAAAAACCATTTGCCGTCATTTATGTGTATGCTGGTTCAACTTCAATTTCGGGCACGTTCTTTCATATATGAAACTAGTACATTTTCAAATTACAAACTACAATTACATAAATAAAATAAACTTAATAGTTTGTTTCAGTTTTCAACTTCTGTCTGTCATCACGGTTAAGAATGTCAATACGGTAGTTGATTGTAAGATAGCTTTCAAGTATGTGGTGATAATGATGAGCAATGCAAGCAACCGTTGGGTGGACGACATCCGAAAAACTGCGGGGCACTTCTGGATGAGATTAGCCCAGGACCGGGATAAGGGGCGTACACGAAGGGAGGCCTATGCTCAGCAGTGGGCGATTAATGGCTGAAATGATGATGATGATGAATGCAAGCAACCTGTCAAAACAATAACAAAATTTCATCATTCTTTCATCGCCTTAATTGCTAAGAGAGGCGCTGATACTTGAGCAGTTTAGTGTGTTATGTCTATTCCTTAATCCCTTGCGCTAGCGCCTTGTTCCAGATCTGTCCCAGGCATTAACAGATTGAAAGTTATTAATTCAGTTGCAAATTTTTGACAAAGGCGTTCCAGGGATTAATAATACAGGTGTAAATTTATGTTTTATTAAGTTTCTGTTACATTTCACTTTTTCTGTGTTTTGAGTACTTTTGAGACAGCCCTTGACTAAACCATATAAGCCAGTTAGTTACTTTGAAACGGTTTCCCCTACCGTCTAGCAACCTTCATGGCCCTAATTGAAGTCCGTTGTGAATTCTTGAGACAAAGTAACTGGAAGTTTTGTCAGCTCTGCTCAGTTTGAACATTTGTTGTCCCTCGTCGCCACGAAGTTATTTAATTTTAAGGTACTTAAGGAACTTTACTAATTTTAGAACCTCCAAGTGCCTAATTGCATTTTGTTTACTTATAATATATGTAGGATACACGCGATCAGACGGATTTACAGTAAGCGATTACTAACGCCCATGGATACCTGAAACACAAGGACTACTATTGCCTACTACATACAACATGGAAGTACGCTCTTCTCTTAAATGTTTGAAAATCGTACCGGTCTGAAGACACCATAGCCAGCTTAGTAGCTTCATTCCATAGTTTGGTTTGCAAAACAGGAAGTTTTTTCTGTCAGCTAACACGTAGTTAGGTTCACAAAATATTTTGTTATATTATTCAGTTCTCGCCAGCTGCAAGAACTGGATGCAGATGGCAATGGACCGACAGGCGTAGAGGAATAGAGAGGAGGCCTATGTCCAAAGACGGGCGCTTTAAACGCAGCTATGGATAATAAATAAATAGAGAGTTTAGATAATAGATAAATAGAGAGTATGAATGGTAGCATCATCTCTCTTTGCTAGCTTGTAATCACCTGAGTTGATTCAGCTAGGAGGTCGAACCATACTGTTTTACATCAGGGGTGGTTAGAGGGCGTCACGAGCCTTCGGAAATGTCATATACTCGGAATTTTCGACCCTTGCCTTCATGACCCGATGACCGAGCGGTAGGTATCCGTCCGTTAACGGAGGACACTGGTTCGATTCCAGCTCGGGCCACTTGGAGGCCTTGGTCACTTTTTTTTGGTCATTAATTTCATGTTTATGAAGTATAATATTATAGTAGTGTGAATACTTAAAATACAAATTAAAATATTTTCTATGAAAATAATTTAATTTGTACCTAGAGAAATAGAAATGTATAATTATGTAAAACAAACAGCACCAACCTAATGGTAAAGCAAAACTCTTACCCATGTTTGATTACATTTTCTATTGACGCACTTAAAGTTATATCAAAATAAATAACTGATATTCAATACATTAACCAAAATTACAATCTCATGAGTGGAATACCTATATTATTCAAACTGTTAATCAAGCGAATCGTATTATTAATTATTTATACAACAACAATATTGTTGTATTACGTTAAACTATTTGTCAGTAATGATTCACAATAATTATAATGTATAATTGTATATGGCATTCAATTGTATTTCAATTATACCTACCTTAATTGAATGAACAATCTGGAACGCGTCAGGGTAGTCACAATTTTATACAATCAAAATATCCTAAAGTAAAATAAAACTATGGAAACGGATTATATCGCGTATAATGAATTTACAATTCATCCCGACGTTTCGAACGTCTCCCGTTGACCACGAATGCTGTAAAGTGTTCGAAAGGTCGGGATGAATTGTTAATTCATTTTATGCGGTATAATCCGTTTCCATAGTTTTATTTCATGGGTAACTATCGCGGTAACCGAAGACAATATTATATCCTAAAGTAATCAAACTTAATTTGTTATTTATCTGAGAACTAGGTGTAGTGTACATTAAATTCTAACCTACTTGATTCAATTTAAAGCTATCTATATCTAGAGATAATGCATGACTTATTAATATTACTTGTCGTTAATTATTTAACAATTATAATATTTGTGTTTCTTCTGGTTTATATTACTAAGCGGAGTAAAAACTTCGAACATCTTATCTGATAATCTCCTATATCAAACCCCTGAACGCCGTTGTCAAAAAAGTTTTATTCAATTAATACTTAATAACCTTCAATTTTTTAATTACAGTTAAAATTGTCTGGGACAGATCTGGAACATGGCGTTTGAGGGGTTAAGCTAGCTAAATTTAAATTTAGTTAATAAAGTGACTTTTAAAAATATCCTCCGTAAAAATTCACTCAGCCAAAAATATGCAAATTATTAATGCATTAAATTAATTTAATACTTACCGTCGCTAAAATTTCCCTCAGACGTATGCAAGATAATAATTCAGGCAGTGAGTTTAGCATACCCAAGGATGCATTCTGTTGACACTCTGGCTAAGAAAATAAATGACGAAATTAAATGCAAATATGTCAGTTAAGACGCAAAGGGACGACTGCAAACTAGTTTCTCATATTATAATTTATTGAAATGAATTTCCATAGAGTAGGTACCTAGTCGGTTAATTTAATATTTCTTTTTTTGATGAATACTTTTGCTGATTAAATTGTATCTCGTTTTTAATGCATGTTAATTATAAGATGTAATATTTTGAAAAGAAGTGGCCCGCCGAGTTTCTTGCCGGTCCCATAGTGGATACCCCCCTCCAACTGAGGGGGGAAAGAAAATCTTCTCGAGGCTGAGGCGTAGGGTTAGAGCCGGCGTAGCTTTATTTGACGTTCATAAGCGCATTGTAATATGCCTACTTGGAAAATAAATATTTCATTTCATTTCATTTCATTTCTCATGCAAGCGGAGGACTACGTTTGCAATTAAGCTACCAGTTAGAGCAACAAGTGACAAATTACTGTTATCAAAACATTACTTTGTCTCATTTATGTGACCTTATTTCAAAGGGATGTTATGATAGCAGTACTACATTAGTAATTTTATTAGGAAATAGTCTTAATGTAGATAAGCTTAGCATAGATAAATTGATGTCCACACTAAATGTTATTGAAAAATCTGGTGTGGGGAAAATTATATTATGTGCACTACCTTATGCAGAAAATGTATCATATGACTATAATTGTAAGATAGCTTACTATAATTCTTTAATGTACCATGCCATAGCTGTTAATAAAAAGTACCATTTCTTTGACTTAAATAAATTCATTGAGCGCTTCATGCTAGCTCCACGGAAGGTATTTTTGCCAAAGAAATTATTTGTATATTTAGTGGAGTTATTGGCCTTCAATATTGAGCCAAATAGATGTAATAGTGTTATATATAAGTCTCAGTCAGCTGACAAAGCCAAGGACCCCATGCCTCATTTAAACTAGATTGTAAGACAGCGGAAAAACACCTGAATATGAACGTTGTTCACCAGAATATTCAGGGTTTTTCCAGCAAAGAATTAGAAGTAGGATTATTTTTAGATAGTAATAATGTTGAAGTTATGTGTATTACTGAACATTGGTTGAAACAAGAACAGTTGATATTTGATTATGTTAATTTTAAATTAGCTAGTTTTTTTGCCAGAAAATCTGCTGCTCATGGTGGCTCCCTTATTATTGTTAAAAATTGTATGAAGTGTAAAGAGCGCAAAGATGTTGTAAAATATTCCATAGAAAGAACTATAGAAATTTCATGTGTTGAATTAGACAGATATATTATTGTATGTGTTTATAGACCACCATCAGCTGACTTCAGCATATTTGAATCTACAATGGAAAATGTTCTGAATTTAGTATGCAAGGGCCAAAAACATGTTATTGTATGTGGAGATTTTAATGTTAACTTGCTCGAGTCATCTAGTAATACTGTTAAAATGTTCTGTTTGTTTAAATCATTTAATTTATTTAATTTATTTCTTGAACCTACCCGGGTAGGTGTGACTAGTGCAACATGCCTAGATAATATTTTTTGTAACTGTGAATGTATAGATAAGAAATTATTTAACTGTTTTCATTCCGATCACAGCGGCCAAAGGGCAGCTTTCTTAAACGTTATTCATGATACTCCACAAACAATAACATATAGACCCATTACTGGATCTCGCTTGGAATCATTCAAAAATGAAATTCTACATAGTTTGTCTATAATACCATTTTCGCATTATGACTGTAATCATTTGTATCAAGATGTTTTCAATGTAATTCTTAATCAATTTAATAACAATTTCAAAGTGAAATCTATTAGTGGGTCAAAAGTTAAAACAAAGTTTAGTGAATGGGCTACTGTAGGTATTCACAAAAGTAGAAAAAGACTTTATGAACTTTATGGTGAGAGAGAGCTGAACAAGAATTCAGAATTCCTGGACTATGTAAGAAACTACTCAAGAATCTTCAAGAAAGTGTGTTTAACTGCCAAGAAAAACTTTATTAGTTCTAAATTGAAAGTGTCGGACAACAAAGTGAAAACAACTTGGAGTATTATAAATAAAGAAGCTGGTAAATGTAAATCACGCGATTGTCAAGTCAACATTGTATCAGATAATCAACAAATAGTGTCGAACAGCGATGTTGCCTCGGCATTCGAAGATTATTTCTCAAATATAGCCGTTAACACCACAAAATGTTTACATTCTTCTGCGGCTCAAGCCCATTCATTACTTTGTGCTAATGTTAAGAAATGTAATAATTCATTTGAATTTAGTCAAGTAGACTCTGTAAATATTGTTAAAACATTCAAGTCACTCAATTTAAAGAAAACGGAAGACTTATGGGGAACATCAGTTAAAGTAATTAGTCATGTCATAGATATAATAGCACCTTACTTGGCCGTAATATATAATATTTCAATTTCACAAGGCACCTTTCCAGATCTTATGAAATGTAGCAAAGTCATACCGCTTTTTAAATCGGGTGATTCGAGTGATATAACCAATTTCCGTCCCATATCAATACTTCCTGTACTAAGTAAAGTCTTTGAGAAGCTAATGTTAAATGATCTACTGGGACACTTCAACAGACATAGATTACTTACAAGCAAACAGTTCGGTTTCACAAGGGGCCGTTCCACGACCGATGCTGCTTCGGTACTCATTAAACATATATATAATTTTTGGGAAAATTCTTGTGATGCAATTGGCATATTTTGTGATCTTTCAAAAGCCTTTGATTGTGTGGATCATGGAACGCTCATTTTGAAATTAGAACACTATGGTTTGTCTATAAATGCCCTAAACTTTATGTCTTCTTACCTTAGCAATAGAACACAAACAGTAGTTGTTAACAAAACTCGCTCTAGCGGGACTGTAGTCCAATTAGGAGTGCCACAAGGCTCAATTTTAGGTCCATTCCTGTTTTTGGTTTATATAAATGATTTGCCATGTATAGTGAAAAACTTTTGTGAAATAGTACTTTTTGCTGATGATACATCACTGCTTTTTAATGTTGACCGAAAATCTACGGATTACAATGTAATTAATAGCACGTTAGCTGATGTACTGCAGTGGTTTACTGTCAACAATTTACTTCTTAATTCTAAGAAAACCAAATGTATTCGATTTTCTCTGCCGAATGTTAAACCAATCGATACAAAAATACTTTTGAATGATGAATGCTTAGAGATGGTAGATACAACACTGTTTCTTGGTTTAACATTGGACAAAAATCTACAATGGAGTCCTCATATAAAGAAACTAGCAAGCAAATTAAGTTCAGCCGCATACGCCGTTAGGAGAATCAGGCAACTGACTAATGTTGAGACAGCTCGCCTAGTGTATCATAGTTATTTTCACAGTGTAATGTCATACGGTATTCTGGTTTGGGGCAAAGCAGCTGACATACAGACTATCTTTGTATTACAAAAGAGAGCCATTCGTTCTATTTACAACTTAGGAACACGTGAATCAGTAAGAGAACTCTTCAAAGAAATTAATATCTTAACTGTAGCTTCCCAATACATTTATGATAGTATAATTTATGTTGTTAAGAATTTAGACTGTTTCACTAAGAATTCTGATATCCATAATTATAACACTAGAAACAAAAATAAGCTTGCCATAAAGAAGTTTCGTGTCCGTAAAGTACAGAAGTCATTTGTTGGGCAATGCATTCATTTTTATAATAAGTTACCTGACACTGCTTTGAGATTACCCCTCCCAGCTCTTAAGAACTACTTAAAAAAATCATTGATGTTAAAGGCTTATTACAGAGTCGAGGACTATTTGACAGACAAACATGCATGGCCCGAACCAGAAACTACAAAAAACGAATAGCAATTAAAATAATTGTATTATGTATAGAGGACACAGTTCAGATAAGAAAGCACATCAAATATTTTATATTTTATGTTGTGTAGGTAAATTACATATTTAATGATATTGAGTTTCGTATTATCTTTTTCTTCTATGACAATTTGATATGTTTTCTCTGAAGAAGAACGACGTATTATTAAGCAATAATATAATTTATTGAAATCGATTTCCATAGAGTACCTAGTCTGTTCATATTCTTTGATGAATACTTTTGCATGTTAAATTGTATGTTGTTATTTAATGCATGTTAATTATAAGATGTAATGTTTTGAAAAGAAGTTGCCCGCCGAGTTTCTTGCCGGTCCCATAGTGGATACCCCCTCCCAACTGAGGGGGGACTGAAATCTTCTCGAGGCTGAGGCGTAGGGTTAGAGCCGGCGTAGCTTTATTTGACGTTCATATGCGCATTGTAATATGCCTACTTGGAAAATAAATATTTCATTTCATTTCATTTCATTTCTCATGCAAGCGGAGGACTACGTTGGCAATAGTCATTTAGTCATTCTATAAGGACTATTTTAAATTATTTATTCTTGGGAAGAACCTTATAAAACTTGAACACTTTAGTAACCTTACAAAAACCAAACAATGTTTACACTATTTTATGTAGGTAGGTATTTTTAATGATAAAGTAGACAGTTATTTTATTGTAAATAAATAAAAGCTATCTCTGATGGATATTTTATCATGAACGCAGATGCTCTTTTGTAACAATTAAAAAAAAAATGAAGAGTGGAGAAATCAAATCCAAAAAATGTAACATTATGGTATACAAAATTAGAGAGGAAAATAGTGACTAAGTTTGTATGGAGAACGCTATGTTATGCTCTTATGCTATGTTATGCTGTTACGGCCCAGCCACGACATTGGGCTAAGCGCGGCAGCGGTGAGCGGCGGCCATACATTGGAGCGAGACACAGCGATGGGACTTTTCATTCGCACGTACGGCTGCCGCTCACCGCTGTCGCGCTTAGACCAATGTCTTGGCTGGGCCGTTATGCTCTTAAGCCGCGCGTGTTTACCCGCCCGTCTGCACTCCCTTAATTATGCGTTTAGAAATTCTAACGTGTAATAAATGCAAATTCTAAAGGGTCCTAATGCTATGAAGTATACTGGAGGTAAAATATTTTGTCTATAATAAGCTCCCGAGTTTCGCTAAAGTTTGAAATTATGCCTCACTTTAAAACTTGGTGTGTTCGAAAGTTTAGGACTTAGTGATACTGTCATTGCACCTTAATTTTGATGCTTTTAGGGTCTCATATGACCGGTAAAGTAGAATTTAGCAACAAAGTTTTTAAGGGCCCATTTACACGGTGCGAGAACTTGCAAGCGATTTTCTGAATTGTATGGCACCTCAAGAGTCTGTGATTTAAATAAAATCGCATGCAAAATCGCGTAGCATCTAAATGAGCCTTTACACGTTATCAGGCGTGGCTCTACAAATTTGTTGTGGCCGTCACCAACTCTAGTAAAAAATGCCCCCCAGCCGTAATTGTCCCGCTGTACCTTACCGTAAAAGTTATTATAATAAGAGTACGCCTAGATGTTTATCGAACACATATGCAAACAAAACTTTTAAGAAACCAGTCATATTTTCTAAAGTACTTACTCGTATGCTCGAATTTTTAAAACGTATAAAACTTATATAAAATTGCATATCTGTGTTCAGTCACTTAGTGTTGAGACATTTTTATGAATATTGTGAAGCTGAGCAATTTTCTTTATATTTTAACTATTTTTTTGACATAAAAATATTGGCTTTGTGTTTTTTTAAGAACAAAATTAAATTAAATGTGTGTTTCGTAAACTCAATTTACTTATTTATATGAAACAAGAGGGTGCATTCATAGCAGCTATGTTTTAGTTATGTTATATGACTTTAGTTGATCTCAAAATAATTAAAATTAATTAATAAAAACTTATCTCAATTATATAAGAATTTCCATACAAAATAAACAGTTACACCAATACGATATATGCGCGTAAGAGTAGGTATCTGTGATATCATGATTCTTGTTTAATTAAATAAGTTATCAACTAAAACTTACACACAAAACTAACTTCTCCAATCATACTTAATTTTAATCCATCACCACCAACAAATCAGACGTCAACCCAATTTAAGCAGCCCTAAGCATTTAATAAGCACATCAGGGTGTCTAGCCAACGTCACAATCGGTTACGCTTCGTAAGCCTATCGTATCCCTCCCTATCGCTTTTCGTAGTGACACACCTCGGACAATCATCCTCTTTGCGTTATCCTGGCATTTTCCACGGCTCATGGGAGCCTGGGATCCGCTTTGACAACTAATCCCAAGATTTGGCGTAAGCTCTAGTTTTACGAAAGTCCGACCTTCCAACCCGAAGGGTAACTAGGCCTTACTGGAATTAGTCCGGTTTCCTCACGATGTTTTTCTTCAATGTCAAATAATGGTTTCGGGTTCAAGACGCTCATAATAAAAACAAAATCTTTTGTTTCGCGTGGAATCGCTAGCCCCATCTAGCCGCCTAGGCCGGCCGCGCCGCTCCAATGTCGTGGCGGCGCCCGCGCGGCGCGCTACAGTTGTTCGAGTCGCGCCCCGCCCCGCGCGCCGCTCCCGCGGGTAGGCCCGTGAAAACCGCGCGCGTTTTCGAACAGCGGCGCGAGTCGTGGCATGCCTCGCGCGCGCTGCGTTTTTGTTTTTGTGACTTACCGCTTGCCGCTGCCGCAAAACGCCTTAGACCATTGTCGTGGCTAGGCCGTTAAAGAGATAAGACAACAATCCCGCCGCCGTTGACGTTTAAGTACAATATTATTTATTTTGTTACGTTGTCTATGTGACGAGTTTTCCATACATTTTTTTTTATAAGAGTTACCTAAGACTGGCAGGTCGCGTGACTGTGAGGTTACCAAGAACGGGTGGGCGGCACTTTAGCGGGAGGCAGAGAGTGGCCATACGCCATACTGTACGAAAGTACTCTTTATTATACTGTGGTAGTAATATTAGACGCGCTCAATCTCCTACTTCTTTTAAGATACTTCTCAAGCTTCACTTTTTATTTGATCATTGATCAATGATACCTTGATAGACTTATGTCCCCTATAGCTGGCATGTAATTTGTTATATATATATGTATTTATATGTTTATGTATTGTATTTTATTTTTATGTGTGTAGTATATTGTTTTGCGTAGTATAGTTTGTGCTAGATTTCCTCTGTCTACATTTAGTACACCTACTTACAAGGTTAAATTTATTATTCTCCACTACCTAGGTTGTCTGGAAGAGATCGCTCTTTAGCGATAAGACCGCCTCTTGTTTTACCTCTTAAGTTGTTGTTTATACTTGCTATGTTGTTTCGTGTATTGAGGTGTGCAATAAAGAGTATTTGTATTGTATTGTATTGTAGTATCTTGACAGAGCCAGATTTCATTCCAATAGCCACGTAGCGTCAACGATTGTCGATTTGGCTAGGCCGGCTGGGTGAACAATCAAGGGAACGAGGCCATTTAAGTAAACTAGGAACTGTAGTTATCATCAAAGGGCGTACTCTGGGTTAATAGTAAATGCTAAGCGCTGTCTTAAGTTCTTGTTGTTTTGATATCGTATGTATTATACATACTTTTAGATTCAGATTGATTTATTTCTTAATAAGTATTACATGTTTTTTTATTACAACCGAATATAAAAATGAATGCATATTAAGATCGTCAAAAATATAGGTAGGTACACAATATCATTTCACAAATTAATTTACAGAATTATTAAATATTTGATAATTAGCATGATTATTATTATTTCATTTATTTATCTTTTCTCTTAAGCTAAGTTTTTTACAATATGAGTATAAAAGTAATACAATAAACATGATTTATTTTCAATTACAATATAATTAATGTGACATAATTTAAAGTGAAATGAAATGAAATATTTATTTTCCAAGTACACTGAGAGAAAATACAACCAGTTTTCATGTTCGTTCAACAAGTTTTTTGGTTAAAATAGCGCCTACGTGCTCTTTTGTTCAAACAACAAGCTACTTGTCATTTGAATCGACAATATATTTGAATCAACAAGTCGATTTTATAAAAACAACCTGACACAATATATTGTTTTAAACATACGTTTGGCTGATTCAAACGGATAAACCGCAACAAGTCGAACTTGTTAAATTCACAATGCAAATTTCTCTCAGTGTAGGCATACGTCAAATAAAGCTGGCATTATTATTCATTATTTAAGTACTTATTCCTTTATGCTGTACAATGTTTTATCTAGTAGCAATTTCTTTACTTGGCGACTGAAGAAAGTATTGACATTTGTTTCGGCTTTAGTTCGTTTTGGCAGCTTATTACATAATTTCTGAGCCATTATCTTAGGACATTTTTTTGTAATATTTAATCTACATTTTACTGGTCTCAGATCATCATGATATCTTGTTGGGCGTGCACAATCCTTAGTACATACAAATTCACTTTGGTTTTTTCTCACATATAATAATACCTCACAGATATATTGATACGGATGTCAGAATTCCTAGATTTTTAAAGTGGTCCCTACAACTATCTCTATTCTTTGCATTAGCTAAGATCCTAATGGCACGTTTCTGCTTTTAAGTTTCCCCACAATATAATTCCGTAGGGGATGATTGAGTGGACATAGGCGTAATAAGCTTCCTTAAGATTATTATTCGAGATAAGTGGTCTTAACTGCTTATATTCTTAATTGCTAATTTAGCACAGACCGAAATATGCATCCTCCACGAAAATCTAGGATCTACTTATACAGGTTAACATCAATTTAAATAACAAGAACTTGCCTTTTGTGTACTTTTAGCCAAGTATGCACATAGGTGTAAGGGGTTAGATCTTGAAAGCAAAAGTTTATCTACTTCTCAGTTTCTAATAAAACTAAACACTGCCGGATGACAGTAAAATTGACAATACAATATCGTGGTACTCTTGAACTGATATGATGGACCCTGGAAGTGACCATATTATATACATATTCTGTGATTAAATATTAAAAATTTCTTGGGTGTTAGATTTGTTAAAATTGTCTTGATCGAAGAAACAAATTGGTTGTTTACCAAATTAGAAACAAAAGAATTTTCAGACAAAACTTTGAGGCTAAAACAGGGTTTATTTTATTAAAATATGAGTTTAAGTAAATTTCGTAGTTTTTTTTTTCATTGCACGCTTTACACGTATTCACACGGAAAGCTAATTAAGATATAGGTAAGTAAGTTTAGTTATGCCATGGCTTGCGTGGACGACGGTCGCGCGACCGTCGCGCGACAGGCGCCGTCGCGTCGCATCGCATCGCCTATCATCGATAGTTCATCGACGTAGCCTAGCTAAGACACTTCCATAGAGATCGAAGGTTTGATTTCGTCGCGCCGCGTCGCGTCGCATCGCCGTCGCGCGACCGTCGTCCACGCAAGCCACGACGTTACAATTCTAATATTTATAATTGTATTCAGAATATAGGCTTTCTTGTTAAAAGATATCTCTAAATCTTGTTTTCCACTTTATATTCTCCTCTGTTAGTCTAAGCACGTTTACCAAATTATATAACATAACTATAACATCATTAAGTTACTTAGGTCTTGATTACAACGTGATGAATTTAGGTACTTATTATAATGTAGTATAATTAATTAACTTTGAGCTTAAACCATATACCCCGTATTGTTATTGTTTAGTTAGGAATTAACGTTATTATTGAATCAACATGTGACTGAGATATTTTAAGTTCTACTTGGTAACTGGTTAAGAGGAGCTAATGCAAAACGTTTTTATTAAGTATTAATTTTATCACATTGTATATTAATCTCATAGGTCCGGCGACCTTCAAATCAAGAGTGAACAGGCATCTTCTGGGCGAGCTCACTCCATCGTAGGCCACGTCTTTGCCTTTGGCTAGTCTGTGGCCAAGAGTAAGCCCATTTATAAAAATAAAAAAGTAGGTAAATACAACAATAAAATCACATGAAGACTACGAGGGTTGTTACAAAAGTTGTTAGCTGCTCAGGCTCTACTCATGTGATTTGAATTTTTTTTATGGGATAAGAGGCAAACGAGCAGACAGGTCGCCTGATGGTAAGCGATCACCGCCGCCCATGGACACCCGAAACACTGGAGGTGTTGGAGGTGCGTTGCCGGCCTTTAAGATGGGTGTACACTCTTTTCTTGAATATTTGAAGGTCGTATCGGTCCGGAAATACCGCAGGCGACAATTCATTCCACAGTTTTGCCACCGCCGGGACACTGTTGGAGGTGCGATTTAAGATGGTGTACACTCTTTTCTTGAATATTTGAAGGTCGTATCGGTCTGTGGCGACAATTCATTCCACAGTTTAGCTGTGCGGGGCAGGAAGTTTCTGGAGAAACGCACAGTTGAGGACTGCCAGCCATCAAATGATGGCGATGGAAATATTATTCTATTCTGTGGGAAATTTCAATACAGATCATATCCAAAAGAAATTATAAGACTAATGCAAATTATTCATTTATTATATGTTTTTACTCCAATTAGTCAAAATCTAACTTAACAATACTCCTCCATACAACAATATCTTCGTTAAAAAGCCATTGTACAATGTACAACCTTGTTTGTTGTTCGTACTTGTTTAGGAAAGGCTGTCATTGTGCCCCACATTAAACTTAGAGGCTTATGTTGTTCAAAACTAGTACAATGAATCCTTAACCCTTTACTGCGTATGAAGTTACATATGTCGAATATGTGAATAGAATAGAAAACATTTAACGTCACATCAAACTACAAATAAAACAGAACCTATGCATACAAAAAAACATCAGACGCTAAAATGCCTAATGCCGCGGCCATCCGCAGCGCTGGTTTTCTGTGGGGACCTACACTAGGTTAAATGGCGGCAAATGCGCCAACAACATATAATGCATACAAATATTAAATAATCAAAGAATCAAAATTATTTTATTAAAAAAAAAAAACAAATTGACATTATTAGATACCTGCTTACGAAAAAACTAAAACACAAACAATGAGGACATCGCCGGTAGAAAAAAATATATTATGTAACTATTTTTAGGTAAGAAAGTAGATATAAACCATTACTTTTGTGAAGCAGAAAAAAAACTGTTTTGACACCTAATATAGTTGACATTTCAGCGAATACTTTCCATTCCAGGCAGTAAAGGGTTGGCATTCTGCTTAGTTTAGGGTCGCGTTTTAGAACCTGAGTTTCTATTATTTAGTCTCAAATGCCTTGACAGTAACAACAGCGAAAGGCCCTTTGTTCGAACCTTCAAATATTTAGGTACAGTCGAAGCATATAAATTCCCCACCCATTTCGTTGAAATGTTAGACTTATGTAATGCAATAAGTTCGAAAATTGTAATTCAGTAATATATTATTTGTCACTTCCAATAACATATAAGTTCGCCTTTGTAATAGTGATAAGCTTGACGGCGCCATCAACGCAGCGCCATCTAGTCTTAGTGTTGCTAACTAAAGTGACGTTTGCACAGACGAGAGTGAACTTGCTTACCATTCATTCACTCTGGTGGAACGTCAAAGCATTGCCGGCGGCCATATTGATTTACGTCAGTGGTCAATGAGGGCGCGCGTGACAAGGCATTGACGGATCGCCGACGTCTGTTAATTTAATCCGATTTAATCGTCTCAGATTGTGAATTAAAATGATATTTAGTGATCAAAAAGTATACTAGGAGTGCAATTGAAGATCATTGTAATATTATTTCGTGATTTGATAATTACATGTCATATTGATTCGAAAGAAGATTCGTTTGATTTGAAAACCAACATCCATAGTGCTACGTATCATGGGTGATGCTGATAATGGCAGTAAAGAGCCTTCAAGCTCTTTTTCTTGTGTGTTGTTTATTTATTTTCTGGTACAATAAAGTGTTTTACTACTACTACTACTACATATAATTATAGATATTCTTTGTGGAAATTTATCTTTTAGTGAAAGTCAGATACATGGTCATATGTACCTAAATCTTTAAAAAGTAAATTGCTCCCTCTATGTATCAATTAGTATGATAAAATCAACAAAATAAAAGCTGCTACATCAACTAGATTGCTGGATGTTGCTGGTGTAACATTGACATATATATATGGCCTTACTAATTCAGACGATTTATGGTGCAATGTCCGAAAGACATCGCTTTAGATGACAATCAACTAAAATTTCATATGAACAAATTGTGATATTGCAGTGACATTATAAATAATAAAAATAAAAATAAATATTATAAGACATTCTTACACAGATTGACTGAGGCCCACGGTAAGCTCAAGAAGGCTTGTGTTGTGGGTACTCAGACAACGATATATATAAATAAATACTTATATACATAGAAAACATCCATGACTCAGGAACAAATATCTGTGTTCATCACACAAATAAATGCCCATACCGGGATTCGCACCCGGGACCGCGGCGCAGCAGGCAGGGTCACTACCGACTGAGCCAGACCGGTCGTCAATCGGTCGGTATTGTTGTTGCTTCCTTGGCCTATCGCTTGCAAAAAATTTGACCCATTTCTCACAGTCAGCTCATACGATACCCACGGGAAGAAAAGGAGTGGTAGTATTCTTAACTGACGACCGGTCTGGCGCAGTCGGTAGTGACCCTGCCTGCTGCGCCGCGGTTCCGGGTTCGAATCCCGGTAAGGGCATTTATTAGTAGTGTGATGAGCACAGATATTTGTTCCTGAGTCATGGATGTTTTCTATGTATATAAGTATTTATATAAATATTATATATATCGTTGTCTGAGTACCTACAGCACAAGCCTTCTTGAGCTTACCGTGGGCCTCAGTCAATCTGTGTAAGAATGTCCTATAATATTTATTTTTTATTTTTTAACTCTTCACTACACAGAACTAAAATGGGTTAAGACAAATTAGTCTTACAACTTCAAGTGTCCTTGAGCCATTTAGTCCACGAACCTAGACAGGGTTTACATAAAGTGACAAACTTTTGGTAACTAAAAGTTCGTAACTTTAACTAATTCGAAACTAAAATAAAGTAGTGTCTCGCTCATGCTAGTGCAAATTGAGGCTGATTAACTTAAGTAAATATAGCAATGAAAATTTGATGAAACATTCAAGTGAATATTGAAAAGCTAAAGATAGATAACTGAAAGCAAACGCGTAAAAAAATATCTGAGTACATTTTATTACAGAATCATATCAGATTAATCCCTCGAACGCCATTGTCAAAAATTTGCTACTGAATTAATAACCTTCAATCTGTTAATTACAGTTTAAATTGTCTGGAACAGATTTGGAATAACGCACTGTTTGTAATATTCATAACAAAATGGGTAATTTAATGATCGCACTAACTATTTTACAAACGAACCTTCACAATTGGTGAAAAATAGAATGTAGTTAGGTATTAAAAATAAGTTGTTTATTTTAATTAAATCCAATCTTATTACTTAAAATGTTTGTACAATAAGTACGAGTATGTATATCTCAAAAGCTGCCGACGTATAAAAATTCACTTTTCACAAATACCAAAAGAAAACACACTCATCTGATTAATCAGTCAAGACTTTAATCGGGTTATGATCCCTTCAATCAAATGGAATCTTATTAAAAAACCTTTATTAAAACATGTTCAATTCACATTCCAATTTCGACAACGCACATCTTAAGATGAAAGAGACGACTACCGCAAACCCGAGTTTTCATACAAGAATCGGTCCCATTTTCCTGCCTGGATATTGAGATTATTGTAAATACTGATGATTTTTGGCTAGTCTGTGGCCAAAAGTAAGCCCATTTATAATTAAAAAAAATACTCTAATACCTGCCTATGACCTTACGTTTTCATTTTGTTACTTAATTAATAACTAAAAGCACGATAACTCAGAATTGAGTATTAGTCTCCAACACAGGAGCACACCAATTTCCTTTCCTATTTTTTATGTAGATGTAAAAATTAGGGAAAAAAAACTTATTCTATGCAATTGTTTAAATGGTCCTAACTCTCGCAATAACTGAAAAAAAATATACGAGCATAACCTTCAATTAAAACATATCAAATTGTGTAGAAACTATTTTCCATAGTATAAATATCCAGAGTAAAATGAGGTCTACGTTTGTATAAAAAACCGTCATTTCCTATCCTCTCAAAAGCGCGGCGTAATCACAATGATCGCACCTCATCTCGGCTCCTTCGTATTTTAATCAAGTCAACGGGAGGCAAAATGGTGTATAACTCGTTAACCCGAATGCCGTCGGCTGGGGGTTGCCAGCTGCAAAGCTAGATTATTGTAAGACTTCTTTAATAATTCTTCATTATTTAGAGCTGGCACCTAATTGATAATTTGGTGAAATTAATTAAATACTAGCTTTTGCCCGCAACTTATCGGAGAATAGCGTAGAATTTTAATAGCGCCTGCTAAAAAAGTGAAGGCAATAATAATGTATACACATATTGCTCACACCAATTAACAGGCGCTGCCTCAATTTTCCCACTTTCGGGGTGGAAGTGAGATAATTTTTATCCTCTTAATTTCTGTGTTTTTGCCGAGACTCAGACTATCTCCGTACCTGCTTCTAATTAACTAAATCGGTTTTGGATAAGCAAAAAGATAGATAGACTAACACTTAGTATGAATCAAGGTTTACCGCGTAAACATTTTCAAACTAACGTAAAAACTCAAATTGAAAACACGATACAAAAAGCTTGCAATTTTTTATAAATATAAAATGAATAGTGAAAAGTTTTAATTATAAATCTCATAATTAGTATTCATTGTACCTTTTCTTTGGGCTTCTTATTTTTGCGACAACTTAACAAGAACTTAATTAAAATTTCTTATTATACAATTATGAGTAGCGAAAACGTGAATAATGTAAGACTATATTTTTTATATACAATGACCTTTCTATTTAAATAGGCAGATGAAATTGCGGAATGCTCCATACAAACTTCCACCCCCCCCCCCATTTTAGGGAAGTGGGGGGTCAGAAAGAAACAAAAAGTAGCCTATCCCTTCAACTATTTGTACTTAAAAAATCACGTCAATTCATCCCTCCGTTTTGCCGTGAAAGACGGACAAACAAACACACACACACACACTTTCCCATTTATAATATTAGTATGGATGGTTTTTAAATGGACAGTGTTATGGAATAAGCGATCAAGCGACAGTTAGTTGAAATCGAGAAAATGAGCTAGAAAGATTTGAAATTTGAATCAGTTGTTGTAAGTTCATTTGGACGGTGTTATGGAATAGCGAACTAAGCGCCAAAATCCGAAAAAAAAGTTATGAATGCAGTTCGGATATAAATGTGATAATCTATAGTATTGACTATTTCTTTGTTGAAAAATCATGCTTACAGCCTTATTTTAAGGGGTAGAATCAAGCGACACGTTAAAATTTGTATGGCCCTGTGTACTAAGTCGTTACGTAAAAATGAATTGAACGCCAAATTTACTTTTACAAATTATAATAAGCGTATATTCTAAATCGCAAAATCGAGTTAAACGCCATAAAAATGTTATTAATTCGTTTTGGTTTAAAGTTTTGATGATTTATAAACGCAATATCGATTTAACCGCCCTAATAGTGTCGTTTAATTCGTTGTTACATATTTGAAATTGCAGGATATTTCGCTTAATGAGAACTAAGTATCAAGAGGTTTTGTTATATCATAATATCTTATGTGTGTAATCCTGGCTAGTACTAATGAATTATTATTAGTTACAATGCCAATTTTGCCATATATGCTGATTTTTTTGACATTTATTAAAAAAAGTTGATTGGAGAACAAAACTAAATTGTTAGACGGATTAGTCCTAATCATTGTGGAGGAAAACATTGTTGTTGATTTATTTACAATGGCACTATTTACTCAAATATATGGAATTTTATTTTATTCCAGTATTCACTTTACCTCTAACAATTTGCATTAAAGAATCAAGCGACAAAATATGTCTCATAGTACGCTACGACGAAATAAATTAACCTCATCCCAGTATTAGTTCAATAAAGAATCAAGCGGAAAAACGTTAATAACTTCGAAACTTGAATAGGTATGGTGTTATTTTTTTTATATATTTAAATTATGAACACTTTTATAGGTTCAATGTCAAAATTAACTTTTTTACTTTATAAATGAACTTACAACAACTGATTCAAATTTCAAATCTTTCTAGCTCATTTTCTCGATTTCAACTAACTGTCGCTTGATCGCTTATTCCATAACACTGTCCATTTATAAAGTAAAAAAGTTAATTTTGACATTGAACCTATAAAAGTGTTCATAATTTAAATATATAAAAAAAATAACACCATACCTATTCAAGTTTCGAAGTTATTAACGTTTTTCCGCTTGATTCTTTATTGAACTAATACTGGGATGAGGTTAATTTATTTCGTCGTAGCGTACTATGAGACATATTTTGTCGCTTGATTCTTTAATGCAAATTGTTAGAGGTAAAGTGAATACTGGAATAAAATAAAATTCCATATATTTGAGTAAATAGTGCCATTGTAAATAAATCAACGACAAT
The DNA here is from genome assembly GCF_023078275.1 of Leguminivora glycinivorella. Classification (NCBI taxonomy): domain Eukaryota; kingdom Metazoa; phylum Arthropoda; class Insecta; order Lepidoptera; family Tortricidae; genus Leguminivora; species Leguminivora glycinivorella. The sequence goes on along the minus strand of NC_062989.1, from coordinate 9,011,052 downwards.
GTTTTCCTCCACAATGATTAGGACTAATCCGTCTAACAATTTAGTTTTGTTCTCCAATCAACTTTTTTTAATAAATGTCAAAAAAATCAGCATATATGGCAAAATTGGCATTGTAACTAATAATAATTCATTAGTACTAGCCAGGATTACACACATAAGATAATATTATGATATAACAAAACCTCTTGATACTTAGTTCTCATTAAGCGAAATATCCTGCAATTTCAAATATGTAACAACGAATTAAACGACACTATTAGGGCGGTTAAATCGATATTGCGTTTATAAATCATCAAAACTTTAAACCAAAACGAATTAATAACATTTTTATGGCGTTTAACTCGATTTTGCGATTTAGAATATACGCTTATTATAATTTGTAAAAGTAAATTTGGCGTTCAATTCATTTTTACGTAACGACTTAGTACACAGGGCCATACAAATTTTAACGTGTCGCTTGATTCTACCCCTTAAAATAAGGCTGTAAGCATGATTTTTCAACAAAGAAATAGTCAATACTATAGATTATCACATTTATATCCGAACTGCATTCATAACTTTTTTTTCGGATTTTGGCGCTTAGTTCGCTATTCCATAACACCGTCCAAATGTCAAATTACTTACACAATGAAATAACTTAATAGAGAAAATACAAACAGGGCGGAAATGTGACATAACGTCCCACATATTTATTTGGCAACACCACGCCACACTATTCCGTTTTGGGAGGCCTACAATGTGTACAGATGTGCTTAAGTCGTCCGCTTTTATTTTATTTCTGTTTGTTATCTTTATTTTCGAGTACTCTGCAGGGACGAATGTCGTTGGGATAAACTGTGGCTTTCTTCACAGAAAGGGCCTTACGATTCCTCTGAAATTCCAACAGTTTCTTCCTTATTCTAGATGGACCTTAAGGATCCTTTAGACAAGGCACAGCGCAAATATTTTTGAGGGTTTACTGTCGCTGACTTTTGTAAGGGGTTTAACGCGGGTAAAGAAAATTATCCTTATTATTTTGAGCTTAGAAGATAGTATTACGGTTCCACGCTACCAAGTGCTTTGTTGTCATGGTAACAAACAAGCTTAAAGGGAGAAAGGAGAAAGAAAAAAGTATCGTGTTAAGTCGCACAGTTTCGATAGCTTTTTTAATTAAATATTTGTGTTAATTCTAGACAAATGTCCACTTTATCGCTTACCATAAATATAGGTACACATTCTCTTTCACATCCTGCTCAAATTTCAGTGCCGCTATTTGCAATTTAGTGATGTTGCAGTGACAGAACCCATATCCCACAGTCGGATTGCACAATCACACACCCGGAAACAACGTGTATACCGATAGCGCCGAGTTTCCGAAAACATTACACAGAACAGGGTGGAGGGCTTTAGTCCGTAGGCGGCTGGAGCAAGCCCAGCTGATTCGCTTATACTGCCAGGATACCGGGTTGGCAACTTGGCAGTATCCAATGAGGATTACGTCCTCCGGCCAAGAGCGTGTCGGGCTACGCTCAGTGTAGGGTTCCGTAGTTTTCCGTATTTGTCTCAAAAACTCTACTAAACCTATCAAGTTGAAAACAATTTTCCTAGAAAGTCTTTATAAAGTTCTACTTTTGTGATTTTTTAAATATTTTTTAAACATATGGTTCATAAGTTTAAACCCTTATTCATTTTTAAATACCTATCCAACAATATATCACACGTTGGGGTTGGAATGAAAAAAAAAACAGTCCCCACTTTACATGTAGGGGGGGTACCCTAACAAAACATTTTTTTCCACTTTTATTTTACTACTTTGTCGGCGTGATTGATATACATATTGGCACCAAATTTCAGCTTTATAGTGCTAACGGTCACTGAGATTATCCGCGGACGGACGGACGGACGGACAGACAGACATGGCGAAACTGTAAGGGTTCCTAGTTGACTACGGAACCCTAAAAAAAGACTTCTACGATACCCATGGGAGGAAAGGAGGAGGTGACATTCTTAACTGGTCGCCACCCATGCATAAGGGCCCATTTAGACGGTACGAGAACTCGCATACGAGTTTTATTACATTGCGGTATTTGATGGCTGTGGCAAATTGTATGTACCCTCAATAGCCCGCAATGTAACTAAAATCGCATGCGAGTTCGCACGCCGTCTAAATCGGGTCTAAGGCACTGGCACGAGGAGTGTTTGAGTTGAGTTGAGTTGTGAGTTTTATACTATGATATAAATTGTAGAAACTCTAGGTTCATTGGGCCCCAGCGCGAACAAGTTGTTCACAGAAATCGCGAAGCGTCTGGTTGAGGTAACTGGTGACCGAAGAGCTGGCGACTTCCTCGCACAACGTATCAGCATTGCGATACAGCGAGGAAATGTCGCCAGTATCCTTGGTACAATGCCTCGAGGGCCTATTTTAGACATTAGCTAGCTTTTAAGTTTAGTCTTAGTTTCTTATATAATTATGTAAATATGTTCATGTAAATAAAGAGATTTAAAATTAAAAAAAAAAATTGTCAATGACTCAACGACAAAATGACAAATACCTATATTCTATAAGGTACAGGGGGGCAAATCTCGACTGGGGGGCAAATGTAACTGGTCCATTTTTTCCATGTTTTACAATGTTTGAATTATTAAATAGAGTGTCTACCGGTTAATATGGTAGGCGAGTTCAGTGGATACATGTAGTACTCAACATCATAGTGTAATAATTGAGAAAATAGATTAGTTACAATTGCCCCCAGTCGAGATTTGCCCCGCTGTACCTTAACTACATTTCCAATAATGAACTCAATACCTTTACAGCAATATCTTTTCAGAATTCATTTTTCCTTTACAATATTCCTCCAAGAGATAAAAGCATACTTAACCTACTTAGAGAAATGCAACGATATCCGATCTGAAATTCACAGCTGGCCCCGTAGCCGAATGGCATTTCTCCGTCGCCAAACGAAAACGAAACGTAGTCCGGCTCTGTCGCGCCAATACGCAAGAGCGACAGGGATAGATATCTACTAGCGTTTCGTTTCGTGAGCGTTTCGTGAGCGTTAGTGCCATTCGGCTACGCACCCTGGGCTTCTAATAAACTTTACGGATGTGTATTTTGAAACTTGAATTTTCTGAGCAATGAAATGACTATAAACTTACATAATACTCTATTGGGGAAATATATGCAGACATGAATAATTTTATTTTCCCCTCACTAGCTCGGAAACACGTGTTTTGTCCTTTAATACCAGCGGGTAAAAACGCATTTTATCCACTAGTGGGTAAAGTAATTTGACCTTGAATAAAGTCAAATTAACTGCATTAAAATTGACAAAAGTAGGTGAATCTAATAATAAAGATGATTGGCACCTGTGGAACTACTGGAAGCAGTGATAAAAGCATTTTTTGCGTTGTATTAAACTACTCGTGTGTTAAAAAACTCGCAAGTTCAGGATTCTATTCTCGAACCACTCGCTTCGCTCGTGGTTCAACTATAGAATCCTTTCACTTGCTCGTTTTTCAATTCCACACTCGACGTTAAAATACAACTTTGCCCCCTTGTATAACAAATAACTATTTAATGTGTTTTACCCGTGTGGTAACGGGTTAAGAATTTCATCACTCCTTTTGGTCCCATGGGTGTCTTAGAAGTCGACTGCGGGATTTGGGTTATGACGTGGAATTATGGCGTGGGAGATCGGCTAGAAACCTGAAATATCATACATTCGGTTTTGTTCATTGCTAAGAGTAACACAGTTGTTAGTAAAAGAATGTGATCTGCCTACCGTTTTGAGAAAGCAGTCGTAAAATGTATGTAAGTTATATTCTGTATAGAAGCTTGTCGAACGTGACTCTTGTAACTAATGAAAATATTGTGGGGACACCTTACACATATCTACCTAGCCACAAACTAAGCAAAACTTGTGCTTATGAGTGCTAGATGACGATATTATATCCATAATCCATAATAATATTATAAATGGGAAAGTGTGTGTGTCTGTTCGTTTGTCCGTCTTTCACGGAAAAACTGAGCGACGAATTGACATGATTTTTGAGTGGAGATAGTTGAAGGGATGGAGAGTGACATAGGCTACTTTTTGTCTCTTTCTAACGCGAGCGAAGCCGCGGGCAAAAGGTAGTACTTATATAGATACTCATATATATACTAGTACATAGAAACATCCATGACTCAAACAAATATCTGTGTTCATCACGCACATAAATGCCTTTTACCGGGATTCGAACCCTGAAACATTGGCTTAGCACTCTTAGCAGTCGTGACCTTGCCTACCGACTACGCCAGACCTGTCAATATACCATTATTTGTAATAACATCACGCCCGAGAAATTAAGCAAAAAGAATTCCAAAGTATTGACGAAGTTTTTTTATAAGCCATCGAAATTCCCGGCACGGACTCTAAATCTCCGTTGACCTGCTTAAATCATCGATAACAACCGCCAGGAGCCGAAAAACTCACAAAAATTTGGACCCTTAATTCTCTCCCACAATAAAAAGGGCTAAACCGTCGTATTCGCGAAATCAACTTATTCTTTTTTATTGTCCAGCTTCGGAGCAGAATTCAATACGCTCGCTTTTCTTTTTATTTTGACGGAGCTCAGGTGTTTAATTAATGGAACGTTTGAGTCTTTAGCATCAATTAGGACTTTAAGCGGTTTTCTTTTGTTTATTTTTCATTAGTAACAGCCTGTTAACGTATAAGTAGGTACAGCGTAAACGTTATAAATAGTAATTTTAGGATTACTTTATAAGACTGAAAGAAAATCTTTAAACAAATTGTTCTCCGGCAAGAAGGTGAGATATGTGAGTGTGTACGGGAAAACGTCCCACTTTGTCGATTGCTGTAAAGCCGCTTTGTCAGTTTATTCATATAAAGATACAAGTAAATCTCACCGTAATGGCTACCAACAAAGTGGAACGTTTTACTAAATACACTCACATACAACCGTTTTTAATAAAGGTTAATCGATGGGTAGCTAAATAGCGAATGCAAGTGACAATAAAATCGTTATATTTGTCATTCTCGAACAATCTGAAAAAATATTGTAGTCTTGTCTGAATGTTAAGACAAAGCATGGTAATTTTTACGGCAGGAATAGGTATCTCGGCAATTTCAAAAGGCATAAGCAAACAAGCGCAGCAATATTAAATAAAATAAATAAATAAATAATATTGGGCACACCTTACACAGATCAACTTAGCCCCAAACTAAGCAAAGCTTGTACTATGGGTGCTACGTGATGATAATGATGATATACATACTCAAATAGATAAATACATACTTATATACATAGTGGCACTGAAACTTAGTAGTTCATGTGCTCTGCCTACCCCTTTATGGGATACAGGCGTTAATGAAATGGGATACAGGCGTTAATGTATGTATGTATATACTAATTTATCTCATAGGAAGTTCTAAATTTCTAAATAAACTAAAATGATCCATGACAGGAACAAATATCTGTGCTCATCACACAAATAAATGCCCTTTCCGGGATTTGAACCCAGGACCGCGGCTCAGCAGGCAGGGTCACTACCGACTGAGCCAGACCGGTCGTCCGGATATTAGAATTTATCATTGAACTACGCGTCACCTTAATCGTCTCTATACGAGTAGTTGACTATACCAATCAGCTCACTCATTGAGAGCTTACCCGTACAGAGTGGATTGTATGCCCCAATTAAAACCCGAGCAATCTCGAGTATAACCGAGATCTTATGAACGCCCTGGTAAGCAACTAGCTAATGAGGAACTATTCCTGTTATCGAGAGTGTTCATACATGATGATTTGGGAGACGTGAGCAGGAATAATAATGCATTTCTGTAAATTTTCTACATAAAAAGAGTCCTTCTTATACCACAAGTAAAATAAGACGTTTTCATCTGAAATGTTAAAACTTACAATGCAATGTCACAATTTCGTTTTCTTTCAACCCCTTAATTGCCAAGAGTGGCACTGAAATTTGAGTAGTTTCACGTGCTCTGCCTACCTCTTTAAGGGATACAAGTGTGATTGTATGTCTATACATAGATTAAATATAAGAAGATCATACCATCCCATACATTAAAATGCGACCGCCTAAGAACGCTACACTACACATAGATGGCGCCACAAAAATATGCCTTGTTGCCATGGATTATTTTGTAGATTGGCGTGACACTTTCGAGGCATAAATCTATGTCAAAAGTGACACTTAACGCCATCTACAAGTATAATCGAAAGCTACAAGACATTTTTTTTGTGGCGACATCTATATGTGGTGTTGTAGTGTATGCGCGTTCTTAGGCGGTCGCGTTTTAATGTATGGGATGGTATGATTTTCTTATATTTAATCTATGATCTATAATATAGAATATTATGTGAATTTTAAATGTGAATTCAAGTGACAAACATATTATGTGAATTTTTTAAAGCATAGAATCCCACAAATATCAAAGCCAATGTTTTGTACTAGTATTCTAAATCCAAGCCAAAAAGGTACAGCCAGTCTAATGATTGCATGATACAAAATAAAAATAAAAGATCGTTTTTTGCACCTTTTTTTTATGCTTGTACTTAGTCTGATTTGGTCTGGTTTGACCAATGATCAATTTTAATATTTTTATGTGAGAGCTCCACAAGTATTGTAACTAATCATTGCTTAAATTATGTTTACATCAGCATGATATCATTTTTTATTGTTTTACATGTACATGTAATTCCCTAAAAACAATGCGGGTTTTCGTACCAAGGAATATTTGATTATTCATGTCGCTTTCGGTTTCTCGTATGAAGAAGAGACCCGTGTCACAAGTAGTTATTTCAATTAAATCTGGTCAAACCGTCTTTTCGGCTAATAAGTATGAGCGCTTGTTTTTTTTTTTTTTTTTTTTATATAAGACTAGCAACAAACACTACGATGGAAGTGAGTTTTTCTTTTGAATAAAGTAGTCTAAAGTGTAAGAGATTGATGCACTCGAAAATTTTGTCAACAAACACTTAAGCTCCGTGTACTATATTTACTCAGAATTTCAAATTCAGAAACAAAACACATGCTGTTGAGACTCAGAAGAATAAATCGAGTAGGTAGGTATTCTTAGATATCTTCATAAAAAAAAAGTACATGTAATTAACAATCAAAGCTTCTGTTAATTAAACGTAGTTACACAAAATAACCAATTACTTATATTTTAATAAATAAGAATAACAAGAAATGTCAAATTGTATAATCTTTTCTTTTTTGGTCATGCTTCAACCTATTGTCGTATTCAAGCAATGCTTTTAAGATTCCTACCTACCTTCTAGGTACCTACAATATGCAATATAATTATGTCAAACTGCAATGTACTAATCAATGAAAATCGTAGCGTATTTTCAAATAAATACTAAATTTTTGACTCCAATGTATCAGATTAATATCGTATCTAGATCTAATATTTAACTTTCTTTAAAGCTCGAATGAAGCCGATTCAGAGAACCGAGAAGTCAATTTTCTCCAACGATGATTAGAACTGAAGAAACTTTAATTATGTAAAATTTATCAAGAATACTTTCCAAATAGCTGCAGTTAAAATAAACAGACTGAATCGGTCATGACTCAATCGAAACGTAGAGTTGGAATTAAATTTAATGGCTAATAAAATTTGGGAACCTTTCCCTTAGGCATTAAGACGCAACTGGAGGGTCATTTCTTCATAAAAAGGTTATCGACACTTTCCTCTCTGTTTTTTGATACGGCTTAATTGATTACGATGAAAAAAGGTGTGATATTCAAAATTGATAACAATAAGTAAAAAAACTAAAGAGTTCGACACAGATTATTTCATTGTCATTCAGATTCTTAAATTTCTTTCCAGTTGGATAAGTTTTGGGAAAGGAAACAGTTGATAGCGGCAACTCGATTTGTAAGATTTTTTGGCATATTATTCACCTAATTAGTTTTCTATAAATGCAGTCAGTAACATGAGTATATTTTAAGAAAATTCTCGAATTGAAAGTTCTTTTTTTTTCAGTTTAGCATTTTCGCTCCTTTTGCATCTTAAGAAAATACAAAAGAGAAAAACTGTAGTTCAGGCAGCGCCTGTTAATTGATGTAGGCAATTTGGTTAAGTTGAATTATTGTTGCTTTTAGTTTCTACCAGGCGCTATACATATTTGCATCGTCGCTCCTGTTGCGTCTGAATCATGTTAGGATTGGGTTGAAGAATGGGACGGGGCTTGGAAATACCAGGAATAACTTCCTAAAAATGCCTTTGAAAGGGGCAGCTATTTTGGGTAATATTACGCAAAAGTAACAAGAATGTTTTGTTCTTATGTAGGTTCGTATGATGATATAAATATAGCACTTTTTAATATTGTAGAAGTGCGTGCGCACGAACGTACAGTCAACCAATTGGAACCCTAGGCCACTCTACAACCATGTCAAAATGACAAGCAGTAAGAGATTTCTTACACTCTGATTTATACCGTCACTATGACATAGTTCTACAGTGGCCTAGGGTTCCAAATTGTTGACTGTACAGTCGCCATCAGAAATATCGGAGCGGTCAAGGTGCTCACAAATATCTGAACACACTTCTATTGTCAAGGCAATAAGGCGTGTTCAGATATTTTTACACGCCCCGGCCGCTCAGATATATCTGATGGTGACTGTACATAAGTTCAACTTTTATTAAGAAGTTTTATCAAAATATAGGTTTTTTTCATGAGATAGGAGGCAAAGGTTTAGACTGGTCCTATTATGATAAGCGATCATCGCCGCTCATGGACAAAAAAAACACCAGAAGGGTTGGAAATTCGTTGTGCCTTTACGTTGTGCCGTAGCCCTTTTCTTGAGGTACATAAAAATTGAGTAGGCTATAAGTTGCGTGATTATAACTCTTTTCATTTTATTAAAAGCACATTATACATTACGTAGTACTTATTTTTTGAGGTATTTAATATTTTTTATGTACAGATTTTCTTCGTGCGGGAAGATGTTTTGAATGCAACGCCGTATTAATATTAAAAACTTTCCGCGCTTTTTTTCCAAAACCACACCTCGGACATTGGCGATCAAATATAATATATGAAAGAGGCGCGTTCCTAGCTCACAGTCTAAGCTCGTGTAGGTAAACGCGTACTATGCTTGTATGAGTGAAAATGACAGGTTGACTGTTCGCGTTTTTGACACACACTGAAGGCGGCGGCAGCACTTTCAGAGGGGAGCGGGAGTGGCCATACTGTACGATAGTACTCTTTATTATACTGTGCCAACGCTATCATGATTTATTAGACCAATAAAATGTGGCAAGAAGTGTTTTTTTTTACATAACTATTAAAACTTTTCTATTAATAAGTATATGAAGTTATAACTTTGTTAAGCATTAAAATTAAAGTAAAAAGAACATATATTTCCCAAACATATTTCATGCGTAACCCACTTTTAACAAGTAAATTACAAGTCCCTTTTTGTAACCAATCACAGCCAATAAATATCCTGCTCAATAGACGCAGAGCAAATAAGGTTTTAAATGGTGTTTCAATGTAATTTCTAGGAAAATTGCTACCGTACCACGTTTTAAGTAGTGTTATTAGGTTTTCCACCAAAGTGAATAATGTAGTTAGTTTGGTATTGGAATTTTGATACGAGTAGATACGGTTGGAAAGGTAATAACGTTTGAAGTGTGTATGTATACGCTTTCAAATGAATACCAATGAAATTAATACACTTGAACGTTGTTTCGGCTGGGTTGGAAACCCCCTACTTCCCTAAAATGGGGGATGGAAGTTTGTATCGAGCATTCAGCAATTATCGAATTTAACGCGAGCAAAGCCGCGGGCAAAAACTAGTTGGAATATAAAATAACAGGTTGCGCCAAAGTTCATACAAAATTGCAAATCGATTATTGGAAGGCCGAAAATGTTTCTCATGCAATTTTACATCATAATGATTATTATTTATAAGATTAGAGGTTTATGTTAATAACTATTTTATCGCCGAATAACTAATGATCATAATATTATTCAACATAAATAAATATATTTTATACTAATATTAATGTTTATATTCTTTCTGATAATAACAATTGCAAGTTATATCATTTTTTCTACTCCCGTGTTGTTATTCGTCATTTACCGTGTCGTGCATAGATCGTTAAAACCCTACATAAAAGATGCCCGCCCCCGCCCGGCGCCCCGCGCACCCACGCATACGATATAGCTCTTAAAGCATTGTTAGGTAGCCATAAGGGATATAGCGGGCCGCGGGGCGCCGGCCGGGGCGGGCGGCGGCGCGGGGGAGTGCGAGCGACAGGGTGAGTGCAGAAACATTGCAGAGGACAATTGACTCTCATTTGAATTGGAAAGACCATGTCGAAAAAATAAAAACAAAAGTTAGCCAATTTATTTACGCCCTGAGACAATTAAAAAAGACCACTAATTTACAAACTGCTCTCACAGCTTACTATGCATTCACCCAAGCATGGCTTTGCTATGCTATAATTTTATGGGGAAACAGTACAAACGCACAAGACTTGCTAATTCTCCAAAAAAAATGCGTTCGAATCTTGGCGAATATCAAGCTACCTGATAGTAGCAAGCCTCATTATAGAAATCTAGGAATTCTCACAGTACCTTGCCTATACATTTTCGAATTATGTAAATTTGTTAAAACGCACTCTGAGTTCTACACTAAACTTGGAGATATGCCCCGACGATTCGAATCTCGCTTCAAAAATAATTTGTTCCAAGCTCCATCAAAATTAATAATTCACAAAAATGGTCCCTATCCTATGTCAATAAAAATTTATAATAACCTACAAAACTATAATAAGTTCCTAAAAATTTTGAAAGCATTCCTTGTAGACAACGCATTCTATTCTGTAAAAGAATATTTAGAGTATAAGAACAATATCTAACTTCACATAATTAAATGACTAAATTAAACGTCGCGCTCTCTGCTGTCACCCTATGATATAATATAATATAGCTTCATTGCCGGCTGTATAAATGTAAATACATATATTGTATTGTATAGTAATCTTGTATATAGTGTTATTAGTTACTTAGTTTTAGTTTGTTACTTTATTGCAGTGCCCTTACAGGGTTGTGTTGAGTCTAATACCATTTATAAGATCTTATGTACACACAAAGCAATGATTAAATGAATACTGAATACTGAATACTGGACAAGTCAAAATACTTATAGGAAACAGTGCGAATTTCACGAAAGTTATTCTAGAAAACTATTCAAAAGTAAGTGCATGGTCGTAGAAAAAGTATTATAGTCAAAAAATACTCGTGGCGTCTTAATAACAATTTTCGGCTTTGCCTCAAATTGTTACCCACGCCACTCGTCTTTTTTGACCTCCTTTAAACGCCTGTTGCATAAAATACTATATCGTCATAGTCTTTTTAGGAATAGCACTTTTTATACCTAAATTGACTGCTACTAGAAAAGTTGGTTAGGTTAGGTTAGAACTGCGATCTTCACATAGTTCGACTGCTAATAGAAGAATTGTTTAGGTTAGGTTTGAACTGTGATCTTTACGTAATCCAACTGCTACCAGAAAAGTGGGTTAGGTTCGATTAAATTAAAACACAACGCAAACGTATTATCAAAATAAATGAACACTTTTAAACGCATAATTACTACCTATCCTCAAAGATAATGATTACAAATAATTATTTGTTATATAAATAATACAAGATTATGAATATTGATCAAAAATTTGCATTGACATTATGAATAATAAAATTCAGACTAAAGATTATTATGAACAATGACAGTAGTAGTAAAAATAATAACGAAAAAAAATTATGACAAATGATCATTCGAATCACAAATCGGTATTACCAAAAATTTTATGAGAAATTAATTTATATAAGCCAATATGGACCCAAAATAACAAAATGTTAAGCCGTATGTCACCTTTAGTAAACTTACCTTACGCCATGCCCTGGAGATTGTTGATCCCTTTAATTGCGACGTCAGAGTTGTGGAAGGTTTACTTAAAAATTTCACACCTACGAGTGTACCTGGAATGCGGATGATTTATGATAACGGGTATTTTGATAATTTGTTTTGTCCCTTGCGGATCAAATGGTAAATTATTGTTCATATTTTGTGTTGTTAATGCACGTACTTAGCAAGATTTTTTTGAAAATTGATGTTGAAGATAAGAGCTTTTTGTTAGGTACAGGTTTTTTTATATGCTGAGTCATAATTGCTAAGTTTTTACAAAAACAATCAACAAAATACAAACACATAGAACACACACACAAAAAAACACATCAGAACACAACTAAAACATTTTTTATTCATTCACAATGACTTTTTTAAAAGGTTGCTAAACGAAGGAGGTATCGTAGTTTGGGAGCAATATGTCGTTTAATTATTTGCTCGTGTTACAGGAAATACCCAGTTTATATAGAACACATAAAACATGGCTCTGATGTTTGACAGAGAAATACATTATTTGACTTCATAAGACCCAAATGTTTTTGCATGAAAAGCCAAACTTATTACCTTTCACCTTCAAAATATACCCAAATACAGGGCTCTGTTTTCACAAACCATTTTATCAACCCTTTAACATAAACTTCCAACATATTACATTATTGTGGCCACATTGAATACGCCAGAAAGGGGTTTTTACATGTGTTCCACATAAAGGAACCTCTCTTATTAGTAAGATTTATAGTACTGAGATTTTCCCCCTACTTGCCTTTTGAAATGTAACATCTTCACACTTTTTCGCTCTCGTGGCCTTCAATAGGCGAATGCGAAGAAATTATTTCGGCTAAAAAGGTTATACTGACTTATAGTGAAAAGGGACTATAAATAGTAAAAGGTCTAATATTTTCTACTTACGTTTATTTGCTTTAGGTACGGTAAGTTTTGTAAGTTATTGCGGTCTTTATTTCGCTACCTAGACATGTTATTCATACCTAACTACTTCTTCAAAATTCTAGAAAAGAGCACACAGCCAATCGATTTTAAGACCCAGAAGATATTTCAACTGTCAAGAGAGGTTACCCAATTTTATTAAAAACTTATTGCGATTATTAAGAAGTCCACAAATTATCTCAGGTCGTCGGACCATATTGTCAAGTAAATAAAGATAAAAGAAAGTATAAAATGCCTTTGTTTACACGATCATAATTATATAAGAAACTAAGACTAAACTTAAAAGCTAGCTAATGTCTAAAATAGGCCCTTAAAACAAGGGTTTATACAGAAAGTTATTTTGTAAGCCCTGTTAAAGAGCCGGTGATTGATGTAACCTACTGTGATAACCATAAACATTATGGCATACGGTCATGGTCATTCATCAATGAACCAATTTTGAGGTATCCGGCCAAATTGTCATTAAATATTGTGTCTTGGAACTGCCTAGCATAAGTTAAACAATAAGCAAGTAACACAAAAAATATATAATTAAAAGATATCACGAACATTAACACCGCAAGATAAATGAGATCTCGCGTGACTGACCAAATCGCGTACGTACGTTACTTTCTTTTACCGCCTACAGCTAACCTCTATCCAAAACGCCAAAACAACCACGAAACTATAAGGCGCTTACGACGTTCTTTCACAAAGGAAATGTATTAGCAGAGATGTAGCGGAGCATAATACGGCAAACAGGCTCAGTTCCTCGGTATCCGTGAACAATTCGCATTTCTACATTTAATTTACGTACATTTCCCCTTAATTCTGACTGGAGGGGATGTGTAGAGGCGCGCTTATTAAATTTTAGCTAAGGCACACGAATAGGTATAGGTATGTTCTGAATAATTTTAGAATACCATCCTATGTATGTAAAATTTAGATGTGTGAATGCATGCATTGAATCACGCCTGTATTTCTTAAATGGATGCTGCTAGATCACATGAAACTGCTGAAGTCTCAGTGCCACTCTTAGAAATTAAGGAGTTGAAAGATATCGTCACTACTTTAAAAAAACTTGTATCTTCGTCTGTCAATGAAAAGAAAATTGTAGTAAGTATGTATGGAATGCATATAGACTTACTGCGTTTTAACTTTGAGGAGAAGCATGAGATACCAGATTTTTTCAAAGTAGTGTCGATATATTCTGTTGTGATATTGCAGTGACCAATTGTTAACCTCAATAAGTTAAGTTCATATCCCACAGTAAACTTTTATATCGTTTCATCGTTTTCGGTGACGGCGACCCTTAATTTAATAAAGCTTAAGGTACAGCGGGGCAATTTCGACTGGGGGTCAAATGCGATCCATTATTTTCATGTTTTACAATGTTTGCATTTGAATAATTAGAGTTCCCACTAGTTATATACGGCACGCATGTTCAGTGGATACATGTGGAACTCAACCTAATAGTGTAATAATGGAAAAATGGATTAGTCAAAATTGCCTCCCAGTCGGGATTTCTCCCGCTGTGCTCTGATGTGTCCTGGTCAGGCCGAACATCATGTTTTTATATACTCGCTGGCACGTGTACCAATAAAGCTAAACTGTGGAATGAATTGTCGCCTGCGCTATTTCCGGACCGATACGACCTTCAAATCTTCAAGAAAAAAGAGCGTACACCCATCTTAAAGGCCGGCAGCGCACCTCCAACACCTCTGGTGTTTCGAGTGTCCATGGGCGGCGGTGATCGCTTACCATCAGGCGACCTGTCTGCTCGTTTGCCTCCTATCCCATAAAAAAAAGCTAGTTGGCCAGCAGAGTAGGCTTCTGCGACAGAAGCATTCCACGGGCTGTCCAATACAATACAAACGCGTCATGTTTCGTGTGTTATCTTTTTTCGGTGTTTAAAGCATGCAATCAGTTTTCTGTGTAAGTATAAACTCTGCACATTACCTCAGAAAAAGACCCTTTTACTCCAGCCAATTTGGAGAAAATTCGCGTTTGTACCGGGACATTGGCAGACTTATATTATTAAATTAAAACGGGACTTAATTGCTTCATCAATCGGGGCTTTAACCCTTAAATGCATGCATACATCATGCATTTTTGTTTTTTACACCAGAGTTGTTTTGATTTTATATGGTGTTTGCACAAATTTATTTTGAAAAATAATCGGAGTCAATCTCTACGGAGCTCTATGGGCGTCCTCACAACAAAAACTATTTCACATAAACGTCTTAAATTTGGCTCTTATATTGATATTTGTGACATACATATTATGTGCCTGTCGTGATTGTTTCACCGGATGGTCTGATCGGAAGATTAGACCATTTCGTTGGATCTCCTTGTTTATGTCTTATTATTTGTAACCAATTTAAACCACCTTTTGCAGCGTTCCATGAAAAAATCTACCAATATCTTCACTCATATTATTAACCAATGCATGACCTTGAAAAAGATGTATTCAAATTCGAATTTTGACATGACAGCATTTCATGGAACGCTGCAAAAGGTGGTTTAAATTGAGAACCCGTCGCGACACGCGAGCAGTTTATTTTTCAATATTTCTGTAGGTCTAACGCACGCATTATGAGTAGACAGAAAATAAAACGTAAGGGTTAATAGACCGAGCACTGGGGTTAGACAAACGGCCTAAGAAAATGGCTTAGTGCCAACGACTAAAAACCCATTCTAACTCAAAAAGTCGTATCTGTATATGGGTCCTTATGCCACTTAGGACGTTATAGAATGTGAATGTTGTGAATTAATATGGGATACGTAATACTACATACACTTCTTGTTCCTAAGCTTTATTTGATGTTGAGGTCTGAAAATGGTTTGTGTTATTGCAAAAAAATAGATAGATGTTTTTTTTTTTCGTTGATCTAAATATTAAAAAGACGGAGAAGAAATTTAAATAACTATAGCCACATATTTGTAAAAAATCGCAGTATCTACAAATAATACAACGTATTACGCAAGATTTTGGTTAAAAAACCAATAAGAATACGTATTTTCGCCTTTGTATCTCTGTACCTACAAATTGTATATAAACTGTTGTACACAATAAAGTGATTACTACTACTACTATTTTATTGCTAGAAGACTGTTTATTTTTATATGTTTTTTTACACAATATACATTTAAACGATATTTTCTGAAAACCAGGAACCACTTACATAACAATAGTTCTGTTTATAATATTACAATGTTTCTACCTATATCTTATACTTTTAAACGAGCAATTCTTGTATATTTAAATAAATATAAATAAATAAATAAATATTATAGGACATTCTTACACAGATTGGCTGAGGCCCATTCAAGAAGGCTTGTGCTGTGGGTACTCAGACAACGATATATATAATATATAAATACTTATATACATAGAAAACATCCATTACTCAGGAACAAATATCTGTGCTCATCACATAAATAAATGCCCTTACCGGGATTCGAACCCAGGACCGCGGCGCAGCAGGCAGGGTCACTACCGACTGCGCCAGACCGGTCGTCAAATATTTATTTATTTATACCGACGATCTCGGAAACCGCTCTAACGATTTCGCTGAAATTTGTTATGTGGGGGTTTTCGGGGGTGAAAAATCGAACTAGCGTAGCGTAGCGCCTTAGATCCCGGAAAACGCGAATTTTCGAGTTTTCATGAGTTTTTCTTTCACGTTAGTAAACGTAAAATATGGTCGTTAATTTCGCCGCGCGCGCATCGATTCCGCTTAGCTCAGTCGTTCGTGAGGTCGGTCTAATGTACACGGAGAAAAAAGTCTCGTCCATGATACCTGAATAGTGTAATCTGAACGAGAAAATCTAGTAAATTCTGGGACAATTGTTCACATAGTATAAATAACTAAACTAGTCTGTTTAAATGCGTTGAGCTTAGTGAACTAGTTATCTTGTAATTGCTACACATTAAAATAGCGTGTATTACTAGAATATTTAGTAATCATAACACGTGGACCGTACAAATAAATAATATTTTCTTGCAGAGCTTAATAAATGAAATGTGACCTTGACAATATATTCTTGTAAAGGTAATATATACATTACGTATCATAAAATAAAAATATTGTAAGGGTCACACAGTCAAATTGTGTGTATTACTAGATTATTCAGTATTTATAACAAATGGAGTGTCTAAATAAACAAAATAATGTAAACTCCACAAGAAATTCTTGTAAAGGTTATTAAACTTTAGTTAGGCCAATAGGTAATAGGTATCGTTAAGAATACAAGTCATCTGATATATATTACATTCTCTTCATTTATGTAAACTTAATTAAATGGTTGATAGAAAAAGAAAGTTAGTTACAGCAACTGCATTTATGGTACTCTCTAATAAATATACAATTGCGTTAACGTGTTATATTTTTATCGGTACCTATGAATTTGTCTGTGCACTGTATAGACAACTAACATTTCTTGTAAATGTAAAAAAAGGTTTGTTGTCTATACAAGGTGGTTCAGTAGGATTAAAGGCCGAGCCACGCCAGATACGTGTACGTAGACGTGTGCATGGCGTGCGCGCTGTAAAGTACGAATCTTCAAAAGAGATTATACACCGCTAGACACACACGGGTAACACGTCACACAAGCGGTG
Source organism: Leguminivora glycinivorella (assembly GCF_023078275.1). Lineage (NCBI taxonomy): Eukaryota > Metazoa > Arthropoda > Insecta > Lepidoptera > Tortricidae > Leguminivora > Leguminivora glycinivorella. The sequence continues at coordinate 8,993,587 of NC_062989.1, read as the reverse complement.
TAATCTCTAATGAGGATTCGTCATTTACACCGCGTACGCTACGCGCACGTCTACGTACACGTATCTGGCGTGGCTCAGCCTTTAATCCTACTGTACCACCTTGTATAGACAACAAACCTTTTCTTACATTTACAAGAAATGTTAGTTGTCTATACAGTGCACACACAAATTCATAGGTACCTACCGATAAAAATGCAGGTTTCTAGGACCAGTTCCAAGAGACAGAAGCCTAGAGTTGAAACTGGGATCCGGAAACCTGGGTCACCCAGCATATGGAATGGATGCTATGAGCGGTGAAAATTGGTGAATCTGAAAGTAAATAAAATAATTATATAATTTGTTAAAAAATATATTTCAACGATCCTTAGTGCAAGACTTTGTTCATATATTCGTCAGTGTTAATAGAACCGTCCTTCATTTCGTCCAAAATTTATATTTTGCAGAATTTTTCCACTTTTGTTCCACAGTATGGCATGGGTCACAGGAAACTTGCAACCATTGTAAATCATCTGAAAAAGACATTAAAATTTCTATGAATAAATTTTACATTAAGTAATATTCTACGTCCACTTCAGATATATATAAAGACTGTCCACGATAAAAAGTGGTCATATATAACATGGTAAATCTTGAGAATAATGAGAATTTATAAGCAGCATGTTTGTCAAATAATTTGTAGATATTAAACTACATTATAAAAATACAAACAAATTATAAACTTTAGGTGGCCTATGAATTTTAGCAGTATGTCTCATGATAACAATATTTTTTTGTACAGTGTCTTCTTGCAGTCTTTAAGTACAACAGTTTTAATGACAAAAATATTTTTTTAATGTTTAATTATAATAGCCAAAATATACCCTATTACATACTGATTTTACGATAGTAATAATTTTTCTGATTGTAATCAGATTAAGAAAGTACTGAGATTTTCTAACTTTGCTGAATTCGAATTTTTGACACTTTTTGGCTCTCCATACAAAAACAACTGTCAGTGCTTGGAGTAGAAAGTCTTCCTGACTACCAAAAGTCGAAATGAGTTTCAAAAAGTATTTTTTTGTCTGCTAAGATGTCATTCTAATGTGTGTAAAACAGCTTATAAAAATATAAGTATTTATAAAATTGTGCCAGGAAGCGTGTGAAGTTTGTTAAAAAACACTGTACAAGAAATGAAATGCTTGATGGTATACATTCGGCGAAACCTCAGACACACTAAAGCATTATAAGGAATAGCATTAATTATTATATAGTTTTATGTATACAGATTTATCAAAATATAATATTGCTTCAAAATGTGCATTCAGGAAGAAAGATTTATCATGTTATGTATGACCACTTTTTATCGTGGACAGTCCTTCTTAGTTCAGTATTTAGATTTTGCCCACGTAATGTCGTATGAATTTGTATGCAATGTAAAATGAATACAACATTAAATGCCTTTTTACTCAGCATTCTAATTATCTACTAAGTTCTACATGATGTACGGTATGTGACTCACCTGCTTTTGCCAACTCTGCCATCTCCCATCCTTGCAAGAGTTTTTGCACCTCTTCATCCATTTCCTAAAATGGAAACTACCAAACGAATGGATAATACGTAGTGAGTACGTTTAACGATAAATAATATAACCTATTGCGATCCGCATCCACGCGTGATCTCTCATGACACGTAAATGGCCGCCGACCACGCCGCAAAACATTGCGTTTCGTTACACAAGCAAAACATTTATTTATGCGGACAATATTTTTGTTATAACAATTATTTTTCGGTGTATATTACGAGAATATCATTGTTATTTTTTACAAGAGGCGCAAAGTAAAATCAACTATACTGCTATAGCATTCACTAAGATATACAATGGTACTTAAACATGGCGTTTCGTTACAAAAACGAAACACATATTTATACTAACTAAATACTTTTTCAACAGAACTATTTGTTCACCAGTATACATTACGAGAATATTATTGTCATTATTTACAAGAGCTGCAAAGTAATACCAACTTATAAAACAGTCATATCAACTATACTGCGATGGATTCGCTACGATACAAATAATAGAGTTGACAGCGATGCGTACATATTTATACAAACTTAATATTTTTAAATATAACTCTTCGTTGAGTTTACATTACAAGAATATTCTTTTTATTTCTTTACGAGAACTACAAAGTAATGGCAACGTATAAAAAAGTTACAGGAAGTATACTGTGATAGTAACCGCTAAGATTAAGATTGTAAAGATTATTTTTATTTTTTTGGCATTACAAGAAGCTTCTTGTTAATAGAATTATCGTAACCTTTATTCTATTAGTTGTAAATAAAACTAGAGTTCTCGTATATGTAATTCAAACAGAACTGTTTAGTGCATATTAATGTTTGCTTAGTTCTATTGAATTCAAAATATAGTAAACGTAACAATACAGTTGTTTTTATTACGAGATTGTAGTATCAGTTACGATAAATCTATTTTACTAAACGTTCTGGTAGTATTGTTAAAATATTTTTTTTCCGTGTACGCAGATAGATCGTTGGTGTCAGGGTTTCGAATTCCGGCCAGAAATTAAGTTTTTGTTTTTTGTCTTTTTTTTTGTTTTTGTATTTATAAGAGTTATTTTTTTGTCTAAAGACGTGATATATTAAAATAGAACCGAGCGAAGCTCGGTCGCCCAGATATTAACAAATATAATATATAATCTGTGTCAGTCTGTATCTGTAGAAGTCCTTATAAGTCTAATAAAACGTACTTAACACAAAAATTACTTACACAATACGCTACGTACGTATCTCCTCTAGTACACTTGAAATACTCTACACAATAATTTAGTAACTAAATCCTAATCATCTAATACAGCGTTTTTTATTATTTTTTGTTAAATTCGACACGTCATTAGGTTCCTCGTCAGGCACCACCTGGTAATGATCATGATTTTGGTAAATTAAAAAAATGTTTTTGTTTTCATTGGTACCAGCAAGGCAGCAAGGCGGCAGGTCTCCATCCTTACTTGGTGGATATTCCACGAATCCGCACGAAGCGCTTTGCTTCTTCTTTTCTTATGCGCACTGCCAAGGAGTGGAATTCCTTGCCGGCGGCTATATTTCCGAGCTCATATAACCCGGCAACCTTCCAATCAAGAGTGAACAGGCATCTTCTGGGCGAGCTCACTCCATCGTAGGCCACGTCTTTGCCTTTGGCTAGTCTGTGGTCAAGAGTAAGCCCATTTATAATAAAAAAAAAAAAACCTACATAATACATTAATTACTCAGTGTGAGAGACTCTTAAGAATAACATTCGAGTTAGTGTCGAATAATTGAGGTCATTTGTAATAATAAATAATACTAAGAAGTTATAAAGAAGAAGTTATAAGAAGTTATAAGTTGTAAAAGTGCCCCTGTGGCCTATTTGCTGAATAAATTATTTTGATTTTGATTTTAAAGGCCGTCCTACACTTGTGGAGCTATTGATTTAATTTTTTTTTTAATAACTCGATAACAATAAGAGTAACAGACACTAGTTTCTTAAAGAAATTAATTGTAAGTAACCTAAAGAATCTTCCCTTAAAGTTAACGTAAATCAATAAAAACACGTTGTATACAATAAGCTACTTTCAGCTTCTCTATAAGAACTGTCAAAACGATTTTGAATGACTTGCTAATATGGAATTAATATGAAATCGAATTGAGTGACGTCACGATCAACTGATTTACTTTATATACCTATTTCTATCTGATTCATAAAATATAAATTGAAGTTAAACGTTACTTCTATCCTCGTTTCTTTTATAATTATCTGATGCTTTATTTCGTGCATGGTATAATAGTATTTTATACAATCGCGATATAATACAAAGCTTTTCAGTCGAGTACCATGTTTAGGCCACGAAGCTTTGCTGAGTGGCCTAATAGTACGGTACGAGAGTGAAAAGCTTAATTATATCACTATTGTATACAATACTTTTTCTACGAGTCATCATCTTCATCATCAATGGACGGAAATATCATCATTAATGCAAGTTTAAATTAATGTTAATAACGTCGTTCACCGTTGTATCAACATCGAATTACCTAGCAACCAATTGTTTGTAATAACCGTCTCTGATTGGCCGATAACGCGACAAATAAAAAAAAATGTATTTCAGATGCAGAAAAATTTGCCAGGTATCGCAAATTAGTATAGAAATTGTATGATGTTCTATTTTTGAAATTATTACAGTTAACTTAAAGTCAACTATAATGAGATTACAGATATTATTATATAGTAAGGCGGCGGAATTGAAAAAGTCGTCTAGTTTTGAAGTTGATGTGACTGGAGAGTATACTGCTGACAAGTGGTATCGTTGTGATCGGTAGACTTTACTGAGTACGAAATAATGACTTGTCGCATTCTCAGACTGTGGGGGGGTTAACTATGACGTCACAAAGATCGCGTTCCCGGGTTTCAATTTTTTGCCAATTTGTCTAGAATCCCTTAACCAATTTTGAAAAATGAGGTGTCGATTGAAAGCGTATAACATGCTGATTAAGATTTATTATATGTGAAAAGTATAGTTTTGTTACTTATTTTTTAATTAACAATAATGCAAAATTTACTTTTTTTTAATTCTCTTTTTTGATTTTTGTGACTCAAAAAGGCAATGAAAAAGGCCACTTAGCTAAAAAATATGTTACATAAATCATTTAGCTACATTATTAAGCTATCTGTTGCTTTTGAAATTTCTACGATCGGATAATAAATAAGCAAACTACAAGAACATACCCGTAGGCGGCATGTACCGCTTGACACGCGTTCCCATACATTCGGCGTCTACCAAATTACACCTCGCGCAAATTTCGGTTCAAGCAGATATACCTCTAATCTTATTCATCGTAACCTATCAATATTGGTATCATTTGAGAGTACAATTAAAGTACTTTAAGAAACAATGTTAATCATTTTCTTAAAATCAATAATCGCCAGTCTGCGGTGGTTACAAAGGAAAAAAAGTGGGTATGCAATTTGACTAGTTTCCTAGGTTTGATACCCTAGACGAGTTTTAAACTAAAGGGGAGGTAAAGGTGACAATATGGGTTGTTCTCTGGCCTAAAAGCTACACAGAGGGTCAGGGGAGAAAAAACTAGGGTTTAAGTTTAGTTTTAAGTTATGTTTTCTTTTATTTGTTGATTTTATTGTGTTTAATTTTTTTGTAATTTTATCAAGAATACACGCTGGTTTCTTTTTGTGAAAATGCCCTTTTTTATGAGAAATGCGATGAGTTTCATGGCATTTTCCGATATAGACTAAAATTAACTTTCAAATAAGGCCACATTACTTATATAATATTAAGGGTAATAGCCCCGGCGGAGTAGTGCAAGCGGGACAGCAGTGTAGCAATCCATAGACCTGACTTCACTGGTTCCTCAGTGCCACACATAGTCTTACGAGGCGGCCTGCGCGCCCTGCTCTCTAATATGTGGGTCAATACTGCTTCAACGCAAACGATTGAGATGTGTGATTTTTTTGACACTGAGTGTATTTGCAGGAGCTGCATGTACTTAACAAGTATACCCCAACAACTATTTCATATTTATAACGCATTATTAATAATAAATATGCTCTTAATCTTATCTTGACTTCTGTTGAATAATTATGTTTTGAGAAAAGTGGCTAAAAGTGATGATTATAATTACTAAAACATTATAGGTAACTTCATTTTAGTGATTTAATGTGTATAACGACCGAAGTCTAATCGTTTTGATTTTACGATTACTTTTTAATACCTACTGGGTCAAAAAACCGCACCTCTAAGTCGTTTGAGTTCAAACGGTATTACTTGGTATTACCCTTAATATTATATAAGTAAAAGTATGACTATGTGGCCTTATTTGAAAGTTAATTTTAGTCTCTATCGGAAAATGCCATGAAATTCATCAGATTTCTCATAAAAAAGGGAATTTTCAGCAAAAGAAACCAACGTGTATCCTTGATAAAATTACATAAAAATTAAACACAATAAAATCAACAAATAAAAGAAAACATAACTTAAAACTAAACTTAAACCCTAGTTTTTTCTCCCCTGACCCTCTGTGTAGCTTTTAGGCCAGAGAACAACCCATATTGTCACCTTTACCTCCCCTTTAGTTTAAAACTCGTCTAGGGTATCAAACCTAGGAAACTAGTCAAATTGCATACCCACTTTTTTTCCTTTGTAACCACCGCAGACTGGCGATTATTGATTTTAAGAAAATGATTGACATTGTTTCTTAAAGTACTTTAATTGTACTCTCAAATGATACCAATATTGATAGGTTACGATGAATAAGATTAGAGGTATATCTGCTTGAACCGAAATTTGCGCGAGGTGTAATTTGGTAGACGCCGAATGTATGGGAACGCGTGTCAAGCGGTACTTGCCGCCTACGGGTATGTTCTTGTAGTTTGCTTATTTATTATCCGATCGTAGAAATTTCAAAAGCAACAGATAGCTTAATAATGTAGCTAAATGATTTATGTAACATATTTTTTAGCTAAGTGGCCGTTTTCATTGCCTTTTTGAGTCACAAAAATAAAAGTATTTTATTTCATTGAGCATTTTCACTGTCACGAAAATGCCTGTTTTCGAGCTTACGCGCTCCCACGTTTTAAAACAGAAGGCATTTGTTTTCGAATCAAAGGCCAATATCGGGCAGGATCGATACAAGCTTTGACATATTTGCATAATAGGATTTTGGACGGCAAGTTACGAAATGTTGATTAAGGTTTTTGGTTCGGCACTGTTCGTGTTTGTTCGGGCAACCTCGGGTCTTGATTGGGGCCTAAGTGCTTGTCTAGGTTTTGGGAGCTAAGCCTTTGGAGGCTTTTGTTGACTAGATTGTCGCCTTTGAAAGTGTATTTTCAGTAAGAAATTGATGTTTTGAATAGTAAGTAATTTTAGTACCTACCTACATCTTACAGATATTATGAAATGTACGTTCCTACTCGTATTTAGGTGTCGGTGGCTTAGTATGAATACTTTGTGATCTAAAAATGTACCAAGCAATACAATAACCTAACCGCAAAATTAAAATTTTGAAAAAACCCCGAAACATGGCTAAGAACACTCCCGACTAATTCAGCTTTCAAACAAAAAAAAAACAAATCTAAATCGACTTATATTGATCGGGATATAGACCGTGATTACTTTTTGATTTTTGTCGAGCTCCCGATATTTACACAAACATACATAATACATTACATTACACAGATTACATTATACATTGATACAGTGCATCTGCGTCGAAATATCGGGAGCTCGACAAAATCAAAAAGATAATCACGGTCTATATCCCGGTCAATATAAGTCTAATAAAAGTACAAGATTGAACAAGAACAACTTGGATAGAAAAATATAAATGAAATGAGTTGACCGTGACGTCACTTGACTCAATTTAATAATAGCAAATCGTTCAAATTTGTTTTAACAGTTCTTAAAAAGAAGCTGATTTGACTAGAAGGAAAATCACTGTCCGAATAAAGGAAGCTTACCCAAAATCCAAAGAGTAGATCCTCTGTAACCAATTTTCTAATAATAGAGACATTTTTGGCACGCTTCCGCCTACCGACCCAATTCAAGCTTAATATTAGGTCAAAAATTAGATCTAAATATGAAATAAAACTATGGAAACGGATTACTTATATCGCGCATAATGAATTTACAATTCATCCCGACGTTTCAAACACTTTACAGCGTTCGTGGTCAATGGGTGACTGAGGGAAAAATTACAATGTCCAAAAATTTAGTCACATACAAGACAACAAGAAATATAGAACCATATTATTTCATTATGTTTCCGTAGTTTTATTTCATAAGTAACTATCGCGGTAACCGAAGACAATGTTAGATCTAGATAATGATAAAAATCCCGATGTATTTCATTTTTAAAACTGCGATTTTTCAAACGAAAAACGCCGTCAAGAAAGTTTATTTTGTAACAGAAACTTTGATACTGACATACACACACGCTAGGGTACATAGCTGAACGGCACAAACGCTCACGAAACGAAACGCTCGTAGATATCTATCTCTATCGCTCTTTGTATTGGCCCGACAGAGCCAGACTACCTTTCGGGGCGTTTCGTTTTCGTTTCGCGTCGTAGAAATGTCATTCGGTTACGGGGCCTGTATTCCTAAGCTCCAGTGTCATTTTTAGCAATTAAGGAGTTGAAAGTTCCTAAACAAAATTTTGATGTTGGAGTCACAGGCTGCTAGCACATTGCCTACATTGCAATTTTATTTCTTTATCATGTGCTAAAGCACATGGCACATGGCACTTCTACGATACGACACAATACACTCATTGACATTTCCGATCAATATCGTATTTTTCTACTCCCGTAGTGTTATTCGTCATTTACAGTGTCGTGCATAGATCTTTAAAAAGATGCAAGCCAGGGACCGGCGCCCCGCGCACCCACGCGTACGATTTAGCTCTTAAAGAATTGTTAGGAAGCCTTTAATGGATATAGCGGGGGCGCGGAGCGCCGGGGGCTGGCGGCGGTGCGGGGGAGTGCGAGGATTGCAGGAACAGAGGAGAGGCCGATGCGTATAAATACAGGAAACAGTGCTAATTTCACGAAACTTATTCTAGAAAACTATAAAAAGTAAGTGCATGGGTGCAGTCAAAAAATACTCATGGCGTCTTTTTCGCCTCAAATTGTTACTCACGCCACTCGTCTTTTTTGACCTCACTTAAATTACATAAAATACTGCTTAAAACTATTTGTTTAACGTTTAATTTACTTCGAATCAGGCCGTACCTCTTGCCTGCCTTTTTAATAAGCCACCATTTTCTGATGTTTTTTTCCTTCAAATCTTTTAATAACTTCCTGTTTAATTTCAATTGGCTGGTGAGGGGGCGCTGGAAATTTCGTTTACACTTTGAATCTTAAATTACGTAAGAGTCTTGTTTCCAGGAAATTGGATCAGAAGAATAGGACTGTTTTTCACCTTGAGATATTTTTTGTTACGTTTGGTAGTCATGGCAAATGCCGGGATAACGCAAGGAGGATGCGTTATCCCGGTATTTGCCACGGCTCATGGGAGCCTGGGGTCCGCTTTGACAACTAATCCCAAGATTTGGCGTAGGCACTAGTTTTTATGAAAGCGGCTGCCATCTACTTGTTACGTTTGGTAGTATTTATTATTAATTTCGACTGTGGGGGGCATTTCAACTAATCGAAATATTATCCACGTTACACTGTTGATGTGTTTTGACCCTATAAAAAATGTTCCTGGATAGCATAAATCTAACTGACAATGTCCCCGTGTGGTGACGGGTTAAGTATTTCACCACCCCCTTTCTTCCCGTGGGTGTCGTAGAAGTCGACAGTGGGATAAGGGTTAAATTGTAGCGTAGGCGAGAGGCTGGCAACCTGTCACTGCAATGTCAGAATTTAGATTTTTTTCAACTTTTTGCCAAGAGTGGCACTGAAACTTAGTAATTCATATGCTCTGCCTACCCCTTTATAGGATACAGGCGTGATTATATGTCAATGATACCTATTTATTTTAAGGAGAAAGTCAGCAAAAATTACACACACTTTACATACACTTTCCGTGACGTTTAAGTACTTAGCTATAGGTGCATCAGGGTAATTCCGAATGACAGAAATGCTCGGATAAGTCCGAAAGGGGAATCTTGATATGATGGAAATAATGGTGATTTTTGTACGACTTTCGTAAATAGACGACTTTTGGAATTACCCTAATGCACCTTACTCAAAATCTAAAAGTTGGACTCTATTTTTCCACTACGCTTTTCACTCGTCCGATTTCTACCATAGCTTACAATACATCAAAACGAGACAGCCATACGTCACAATTTTTCCAAGGAAATGTATCAGATTATGTGTCAAGAATTTCCGCAAGTCAGCAATATTCAACGCATTACCGTCATTCGGCGATAAATTTGCCGCTAAGTCAAGGGCGTAATCGTTCCTTAACAAGCCAGTAATAAATCATGTTAAGGTTTTGTTACCTAGCGATAAATCCAGGCCGTGTCGACCTTTACAGGCAACACTGGAAGTTGCTTGTTTCTGTACTTTTTTTTTTCAAATGAGTAATCGGAATGAATAAGAATGATAATGAATTTTTTCAAACATGCAATGAAATACTGTCTTTACGTTCCTTAAAATGGGCTGGGAAGTATCGCTTTTTGGGCGCAACAACTCGAGAGGACTGTAAAGGGATTTCATATTATTTTTTAGGCCTAGGCCTGCAAAGTAACTTTTTTTTATAAAATATTGTCCTTTAGAGCATTTTTTTTTTATTTCATTGTATGTTTGAGAAAAGCACTATACATGCCTCGGCGTGAAAACGGATTCCCGGCCTCGTATACCCACTTGGCCGGAAATCCTCATTTTCCCGGCCTCTGATGTAATGTACTATTTCTTGAAAATTCTCACGAAAGTTGTTCGTTCAAAATATCACTAGATTTTTGTCTAGGAATGTTTTGATTAGGAATTAGCACCCTGTAGGGGAAATGATATTTTAAGCTTAGTCTAAGTAAAAAAAATAGACATTGCAAACTTTTTTTATATCTCATGTCGTATGTTGAATGTTTTATTACAATCCAACATGAAGCTTTAAAACATAATCTAAATTCCTATTGATATAGAGGTAGAAAACTAAAATTCGGTCGAGCAAGAAATATTTCATGATTTCAAAATGTGTTATTCAAAGCCAACTGTGAATATTCCGACTGAAATAATTAAAGTAATATTTTTCCCACGGACAGTTACAAAACAATGTCACAGAGAATTTGTTTCCATTTCAAAACAAACTCCTGTTTTCATTCTGATTCATGTAGTCACATAAATCGTAATAAATGGTAACGAAATGTATAAAGTTTGAGAGCCAGCGCACAGTTGGAGCAACTTTAAAAGATTACCATGTTTATTAGACGTTTGCGCTGGTCAAATTTTGTTTGTGAAACACAACCCGATTTTAGGAAGAAAAACATGGCAGGAAAGCACTTAAATGTCAAGTTCAAATGATTATTTATGATGTCGTTTCCGTGTCTATTTTTTAACTTTATTTACGGAAAATTTGCTATTTTGCGCGCTTTTTCCTTTTCATTTTTTTCTGACAGTCCATGGCTGTTTTATCAACACGTAGCAAAGAGTTTGGAGTTCAATAAATTGTCCACGTTTAATTTTACTATTATAAATTATATATTTTAATGTAACATTTTGATATCTTTCATTTACATTGATCATTGACGGCTTAAATCTCGAGATTGGATTTCATAGTTGTAATACGTCAAATTTTATCAGCTCATTCGCCTGCCATAATCCCAGTCATTTGGGGACGGCGCAGCATGTCTTCCTCATCCATACCTATAGAGTGTTTCAATGAACGTCATACAAAACATGATTTTAAAACTCGTCTTTTTATTGTTTAAACACTATATTATTAGGTCGCGGGTTGTTAAATTAGTTAATAATCATTAGTATCATTGTTTTCCTAAATCCTGTTATTTTGATCACAACATGGTTGTTAAGAGAAAATAGTTTGAACCTAGTTTTGTATTATAAACTCACCTTTTTGTTTATCTAGGCTGATATTGTATGAATAAATTGCATTCTGACGTGTTACTTGATATCAAAAACTCAGACATTTAGCAAAACATGCCATGACGTCACAATGAGTGACCACGCTTCGAGAATTTGATTTATTTATTTTGTTACAAAATTAGGAAAATTTAATTACGTAGAACAATTTTAAGACCTGGGGGCCGATTTTTGAGTCTCACTGTCACTAAAATACCGATTGAAAACGATGAATTGCCTATAATATTATTTTCAGTGACAATTTTCTGAATTCGAACGCCGTGAGACTCAAAAATCGGCTCCTGAATACGTGCATTATATTCTTCATCGTTAATAGAGCCGGAATCACTTATTTTGTATTACGTTCATTGAAACAGCCTGTACATCGTCCGTTATCTCATCATTTACCATCATTTACTTGCTTTCGTTTCAATATTATTGGTGACTAATCTACATCATATTAGGTAAATGATTTAACTCTGACCACATTAAGCAAGTAACCTTAATACCCCTACATTTCCAAAATCGCGTTCCGCCCGGTCATTGTGAACTTTTTGCGATGCCCAGTGAATGGACAATCATAATAATGCTCCGTCATTTACGTGACAGCTTCCGCTTATCACGCGTTTCTAGGACAACCGTAACGTTACAGTGTCTCCTCTACAGAAATTCGGGTGTATTAATATTGTGTGACAAGGGAGTAAAATTATATCGTAAAATTATATTCATTGACAGACGAAGATACAAGTTTTTTTAAAAGTAGTGACGATATACAACGTGTTACACCAGCCACTGAAAACCTCAGACACCCCAACAGATTTTTATTATTTAGAGTTAGTCTAGGGAATTTATTCTTAAATCGGTGTATTATTTTTAAAGATATTGATGTTTCTTTTATTTCCGAAATTCTAGTTGATGAGTAACTCTACGTTCGTTGATTACGTGTGTGTGACGTGTTACGCCGTGTCTTGCGTGGGCGACGGTCACGCGACCGTCGCGCGACCGTCGCCGTCGCGTCTCATACTTCCATATCGATAAGGTTTGATTTCGTATGCGTCGCATCGCCGTCGCGCGACCATCGCGCGACCGTCGCCCACGCAAGCCACGGCGTTATTGTATCATCATGTTCCACACAGATTATTGGCAATGCGTAATCCTTACTGCAAAGAAATAGGCTTTAGATATCTTATCAATTGTCAGTCATACAAACTGGGTTTGGAATAAAATTAAAATATATTAACGTTTTCGAGTTTTCAGTGGATGGTGTAACACGTTGTATATTAACGACGAGGGCGTACATTGAATCTTGAACGAAGCAAGGGATTCTACATATAATCCCAAGTGTAGCGAGGGATTCAAAAATAGAATCCTAAGCGTAGTGAGGGATTCCAATTTTTCTACCATGTGACAGATACTACTTTTCATATTACCTATGAGGAAATTTGTTTTAAATCATAGCCACTTGTATCGTAGAAGAGTTTAAATTTAATATTTTACTACCTACGTAATTCAATGATGAGCAACTCGGCTGGTGAGGAAAGTTAAATTAAAAATAAATTATAGCCCGTAGGTCGCATTTTTCGTTCCTCCCAGTTTTAAACAGTCCTCGACCATTCTTCCAAAAAGGAATAATATGATTTTCCCCACACTAGCTCGGAAACACGTGTTTTGTCCTTTAATACCAGCGGGTAAAAACGCATTTTATCCACTAGTGGGTAAAGTAATTTGACCTTGAATAAAGTCAAATTAACTGCTTTAAAATTGATAAAAGTAGGTGAATCTAGTAATAAAGATGATTTACCACCTGTGGAACTACTGGAAGCAGTGATAAACGCATTTTTTGCGTTGTAGTTTCCTCGCTATAGTGAGGGGAAAAGTTTTGTGTTACACTCGTGTTTTTACACTCGTGTGCAATTCTATTCTCGAACCACTGTATTTTTCACTTCTCGTGTTTTTTCCACACTCGGCGTTAAAATACAACTTTGCCCCCTTGTATAACAAATAACTATTTATTATACGTATATACCATAATATAATATTATATACGGGCGGAATGGATTGAGGTCGACAGTATTCTCGATATTTCAGGCTTGTTACAAGTGTCACGCTAACGAAGTACTCGTTCTTAACTGCCGTAGCGAGCCCACCCACACAATTACTAAGTTATGAAGTGATAGATTATCTACAATAGATGAACGACATTTATTCTTTGTTACAATTTCAAATAAATACATTAAATAACCTTACCTCGGAAACATTGAAGAAACGTACGTGTTCGGATGCTACCACTTCCCTTCACTTCACTTTTGACGACCGGTCTGGCGCAGTCAGTAGTGACCCTGCCTGCTGCGCCGCGGTCCCGGGTTCGAATCCCGGTAAGGGCATTTATTTGTGTGATGAGCACAGATATTTGTTCCAGTCATGGATGTTTTCTATGTATTTATTTATATATTATATATTTATTTTTAAGAATGTCCTATAATATTTATTTTATTTTTATTTATTTTTTTTTACCACTTTTATTATTTATTTATTTATTTTAAAAAACATTTACATGACCTTACAACCACTAACCAATGCGTCACGAAACTTAGATAACAAAAACAAAGAGAGAAAAAAAAAAGAGAACAACAAAAAGAAAATTAAACGATTCATTTATATAACCTTTATTGCACAAAATAAAGTACAAATGGCGAAATTAACACCTTACGTTTTTTACCAGTCAGGGAACAAATACAAATTTTTGGTGCAGAAAAAAAAACAGACATTAAAATAGGATTACCTAAATAAAATATCTATGTATTATAAATTCATCAATGCACATGAATAAATAAATACATTATATCTTTCAAATAATAGTTGCTATAGCTTCGGTTTATAGTCATGTCCAGGGATAAAGCATCCGTCACGCTTCAGCAAGTATGTCAGTGTGAGAGTGACAGATGTCTTATCCACGTGGATAAATGACATCAATTTGCAGCATGATATAGGATGATCAAATAATTTTATTGCATTATGAATCAATTTACTCACGTACATATAGGATGATCAAATAATTTTATTGTAATAATTAATCATTATTCATCAATCAATTTACCCATGTACAAATGACTTCAAAAGTAATTGCTACTCATACGTGAAATAATGAATACCTACTTGATACGTGAAACGGTGCTGGTGTCAACGGCTCTAGGTCATCAGGATGATCGCTCAGCGGTGATAAGGGTCTCGAGTTAAGACAAGCTTCGATCTGGTTCAGAAGCGTTGATAATTCTTCGAAGGTAGGTGTAGTATCTCCGAGGGTTCTCTTTAGATGGAATTTCGAACTCTTCACCCCCGCTTCCCATAATCCCCCGTGATTTGGTGATCCAGGAGGGATGAACTTCCACTTGGTACCTTCAGTGTCTAGTAAGGCTGCTAGTTCAACTGGGATCGTTGATTTGCCAAGTCTCCAAGTCTCTAGTATTTCTTTGCTCGATGCAATGAAATTAGTACCGTGGTCGCTCCACATCTCTTTGACGAATCCTCTTCGTGATGTAAATCTTCGAAATGCAGCCATGAACGCTTCCATTGTCATGTTACTCACACATTCTATGTGTATAGCTTTAGTTACCATGCAGATGAAAATACATATGTATGCTTTGAACGTTTTCGTTCCTCGTCCAGGGCTCATGCGCACGTTGACTGGACCTGCGAAATCTACACCTGTAGTAAGAAATGCTCTTGATGGCTTAACTCTTATTTCAGGTAAATCGCCCATCAGTTGAGTTACAGTTTTCGCTTTTTGTTTAGCGCAAGGAAAGCAGTTTCTAACATACTTCTTGATAGTATTTCCTGCGTCAATCAGCCAGTATCTTCCTCTCAAGTATATTGTCATAAGTTGCGGGCCTCCATGCAATGTCTTCTTGTGTGCGTCATCGAGTAAAAGTGGTAGCAGTACATTGTTCTTAGACAGAATGACAGGATGTTTGCTCAGGAACTCTAAATCTGCATGTTTCAATCTTCCTCCAACTCTGAGTACTTCTTTTTCATCAAGAAAGGGTGTAAGTGACAGTATTCGACTTCTTTTCTTAAGTGGTTGACGATTTCTCAAAGCTTCGATTTCTTCTGGAAATTCAAGTTGCTGTGAAAGCTTGATACATGTAGTAAGTGCTTTTTCTCGCTCATCATGAGTTACATACTGAGGTAAGTTTTCTTTTACATCTTTGTTTTTGAACATCAGCCATCTTTGACAGTAAGCTATGACTGAAATGAGTCTTCTCAATGATGAATATCTCTTTGAAATTGTGAGTATGAATTCTTCTTTCTTCTCTAACACTGTAGTAGTAGCACATTTGATAGATTTTCTCGTTTCTTGATCTGTATCTTCTACTTCACAAGATTCTCTTTTCCATTCTCTTTGTTGTAAGAATGTTGGACCTTGAAACCATAAGGTATGTTCTTTCAATTTCTCAGGTGTGACTCCTCTCGACGCTGGATCTGCAGGATTTTCTTTAGTATTCACGTATGACCATGTAGTATTTATGTTATTGTTGATTTCAATGACTCGGTTCTTCACAAATGTTGTCCATTTCAGCGGGTCTCCGAGAATCCAAGCTAAAGTTACTTTTGAATCTGAATATGCGTATGTATTTTTGTTCTGGATCTTCATAGCTGTAGCAACATGTTTCAGCAGTTGACTCAGTAGTAGCGCTGCACTCAATTCTAGACGGGGCAAAGTAAGTTGTTTTTTCATCGGTGAGATTTTTGTCTTTGCCATGATAAGTGACACTTTGACTTCTCCATCTGGTTGTATTACTCTGCTGTAGACTACTGCTGCATAGGCTGACATTGATGCATCAGCGAAGCCATGTAGTTCTATTAACTCACTGTGGTTGGTTGTTCCAATCCATCTCTCAAGTTTAATTTGTGACAGGTGCTCTATACCATTGCAAAAGGTTTTCCACTCTGTCTTTAAGTCTTCTGGTAGTTCTGTATCCCATGATAATCCTCTTGACCAAATCTTCTGTAGAAATATCTTTCCCATGACTACAGATGGTGCTAGCCAACCCATTGGATCAAACAAGGAAGCTATGACAGTTAAGACGTTTCTCTTAGTTACTCGTTGTTCAGATAAAGTGTTAATTTTGTTAGTTACTAAGAGAGTATCTTCGTTTGAGTTCCATGTTATTCCTAAGGTTTTGATTGTCTCTTTTTTGTTGATGTCTATCTCACATTTCTTCGCTCTCTTCTCTGTTTCGACTGTATTGATGAATTTTTTGCTATTTGAAGACCATTTTTGTAGTTCAAAACCTCCTCTTCTTAGTACTTCTGTTAATTGACGTTTTGCTTCTATTGCAGTTTCTTCTGTATCTCCCCCTGACAGTACATCGTCCATGTAGAAAGAGTGGTTGATAATCTCTCGAGCTTGGGCATATTCTTCTGTGTTTGCCTCATCAATTGCTATTTGTCTCAAGGTTTTGATAGCTAAAAATGGCGCACATGCTGTTCCAAATGTAACTGTTAGCATTCTGTATTCTCTTATGTCTTCATCAGGGCTGAATCTCCAAAGTATTCTCTGAAAGTCTGTGTCTTCTCTTCTTACAAGGATCTGGCGATACATTTTGATGACATCAGCCACAAAACAGACTTTGTGTGTTCTCCATCTCATAAGAATGTCTCGAAGATCTCCCAGAAGTGACGGACCAACTAGCAGTTCTGAGTTGAGGCTCACTCCGTTGCTTCCTTTGCATGAAGCGTCATAGACTATGCGATACTTGGTAGTTTCTCTATCTTCACGGATCACAGGGTGATGTGACAAATAGACTCGTTTGTCAGTCTTCTTAACAGACTCATCTCGTTCGATCAATTCCATATGTTGAAGTGTTATGTACTCTCTCATGACCTCGTTGTAGGCTTCTCTCAATTTTTTGTTTGCTTCTAATCTTCTCTCAGTGCTCATGAATCTTCTCAGTGCAATTTCTCTCGAATTCTCAGGTAAAATAGGTTTGTCGCTTTTAAAGGGAAGTGCCACAATGTATCTTCCATCAACATCTCTAGTTACAGTTTCTTGATATATTTTCTCAGCTCTAAGTTCTTGTGGGGTGAGAGTGTCGTTTTCCTCTGACTCTAATCTCTCTGTCTCCCAAAATTTTTCTACCATCTCCTCTAAAGTTATGTTCAGATGCATGGTTTTGAATTCTCTTGTGCGGTTGTTTGTCAAATGACCTCCTGACAGTATATATCCCAAGCGTGTTTGTTGTGCTATGGGAGTACCTGGTTCTCCTTTAATCACTCCATTCATTAAGATGTCTGAGTAGATATGAACTCCAAGTAGTAAATCAATGTTGCTTGGTGTATGATAAGTTGGATCTGCCAGTGACAGGTGTTGCAGATGACTCCATTTCTGTGGATTGATCGGGACTTCTGGCATTATGTCAGTGACATCTTCAACAATGTAGACTGTGCAGTCAGCTTTGAAGTTGTTGTCGAATCTTGAGTAAATCTCTATGTTTGTAGCGGATTTGATTGTAGTTGACATGTTACCCACTCCGGTAATTAATCCATCAACTGTTTTTCTTCGAAGTTGTAGTTTTCTAACAGTTGCTTCACTTATGAACGACTCTTGAGAACAGGGATCAATGAGTGCTCGTAGTACTTGCATACCATGGCCGGTCTTGATATTTACTAGTGCGGTAGCCATTAGTGCAGTATGACTCTGAGTGATAAGATAATTTCTCAGTTTTGGTGTTTCTGAAGTTTTAGTGGTAGACTCTTCTCTCATGGTATAGTTTGAATTGGATGCGGGTGCTTTCGACGTGGATTGTTGATTGTTCTCTCTCTCTTCAGCGGTTTGATTCTCAAAATGAAGTAAAGAATGATGTCTTCTTTGGCAATGATGACAGGATACTTTGGATTTACAGTTTTTCACATTATGTTTTGATGACAAGCAGTTGAAGCATAGTCTCTCCTTTTGGACGTATTGAACTCTATTGTTGACATCTAAATTTGCAAATTCTTTGCATAGATAGTTCAAATGGTCTTGCTTGCAGTAGGAACATTGTACTGTAGTTGTAGCGGGGCTTGTTAGAAAGGATCTTTGTCTCACGATAGCTCTCTCTCTGTCCTTCGAATAAGTTGTAGACGGAATCATTTCTAACACTCTGAAACGTGTGTCCAAGAAGGTTGTTAACTTCTCAAGTTTCGGCAACTCTTGTACAGGTAGCGTGCTTATCTCCTCTTCCCACTGTTTGCGTGTCTCTTCGTCCAATTTGTTGAGAATAATGTGAATAACAATTGTATCCCACTCGTTTATCTTCACGTCGTTGTTTTTAAGACTGTTCAGACATTCTTGAGTAGTATCGAGAAGTTCTCTAATAGATTTGGAAGTGCCGTTGTATACTCTCTTCTGATTCATAAATCTATTCAAGATTGTATTCACTATCATGCGTTTGTTGTTGTACCTCTTGTCTAAAGTTTCCCATGCGACATCGTAGTTTTTCTCGGTTATTTGTAGATGCTTCAATAATTGTTCAGCTTCACCAGTGACACTTGATTTCAAATAATGAAGTTTTTGTACCTTGCTCAAAGATGGTTTGTTGTGAACGAGTGACGTATATAGGTCTCGAAAAGATGTCCATTCTTCATAATTTCCCGAGAATTGAGGCAGTATTACTTTGGGAAGTTTTACATCTTGCGTAGATTGCTTGTTTACATCTGACGTGTTATTCTGCGGATGCGGTTGCGGGTTCTCTCTCACAGCGGTAGATTTGTTGAACAGATCAATAGTATCTGACAATTCTCCTTTTATCATAAAATACTCTTCTTCTCCAACAGAATAAATGTCGTTGACGAAATAAACATGTTCTTTTCTTTGAGCGCTCGTTGCATATTTAACAATTTGGAAATGGTTTGTCTGGAATTTCTGCCAATACTCGTTAAGTGTGTCGATTCTTGCTTGTACGTAGCCTTTCGTAATGCGTGTTTTTCCTTGCTTTTTGAAGTTTATTCCTATCTTCCGTATTAAGTCGTAAGTAGTTTCTTGTTCCGATACGTATGTATCCATTTTGTAGGTTATGTAGTAAAATCTTGCGACGAAATATGTAGAATCTTCGGTCTTGTTCTTCGAAAACACGAAATGTTCGGAAATTCACACTTTTTCTTCCAATTATTACGAATCGCGATGTATTTTCACTACTTTATGTCCATTGTTTACACTGATGCGCGGATCGTTTTTTACGAAAATATGACGAAATTTCTTCAAATTATTGTCCTCGCGGTAGTTTACACAGTTTTTTATCGTATTTATGCACTAAAACCTCGAATTATTGTTCATTTACTTGTATTACACGTATTTTTCTCACTATAGTTCGTATTTTGTTTTCTCACTTTTGTTCATTTGACTTTTGTTTTCTTCTCGAATGTTCGATGCGTGACGTCTATAATCTCTCTAAACTGTTCTTATTTCACTGCGATTGTTTGTTTTTCACCACTAATTCACTATATTTATCCCGGTTCGTATGGACCACTTTGTAAACTCATCTACTCAAAATGTGAATATAAGAACTGAGACGCCGTATTGCAATAACTCTTATTTATTGATAAGAATCTTAGTTAAAACGTATACATGTTAATTCATTGAAATATATTGCAAAAAATAAAAATCTAGACTTCTGTCTTCATAATGTAAGCTTCAGTTGACAGCAATTCAAGAATGTGACAGCTATATCTATTCTCTATGGTCAATCTTCTTGCTGGCCATGACAATACGTGAAACGAAAAGGAAACAATTTTGTTTTGTTTTTATAATTTATTGAAATATGGTAACAAAACTAATAAAAGGTATGTGTAAAAATAAACAAATAATTTAATTTACTATTCACGTATCAAGTAGGTATTAATTAGTTTACGTATGAATAGATTAGTATTGAAGTCATGATTAAAATTGATGAATAATATTAATTATTAAATAAAACTCTTGAATCATCCTATATGCAGCGTGACGTCAAATTTATGTCATCGGCATGAAAGTTACGGGCCCTGGTCATGTCAGTCAGTGACACTGATAAGAAATAATAATATTCACACACACATCATTTATCATTTATCTATGTGGATAAATCATGCTGTCACGCTTCGGCGTGTTGTCAGCGTGATAGTGACAGATGTCTTATCCACGTGGATAAGTGATAAAAGAGTATATTATAATGTAAAGTGTATAAGGTAAAGAGTATAATAAATATCAAAAATCAGGTTCTAAAAGTTTTATTCCTTTGTCGAGTGATGGCAGCAATTGCACCGAGACTACAAAATTTACCTAAAAAATCCATTCCTTTTCGTATAAATAATAGAATAATAGAATCAGCAGTAAATATTTCTCAAATAAAATATATCCCAGATAGGTTTCATGTTGAATGTGAAAGGTTGTCGCCTCGGAAAACCTTATTTAAACATATCTCCTGAGAGTTTAGGTTTCACGGAAAACGTGAAAAAAGCATGCGAAGTCGAAATCAAATATTAAGGCTCCATGTTTTATTTATAATCCTCCAGATCTTCGGGGAGGAGAATGGACTACTAGATTTAGACTCCGCATTATAAATTATAAAATTTTGTATTCAGAGTTTTGAATGGTGAATCATTCTTATTAGACTTTGGATTCGTCTGTGCCTTTGGCTAGTCTGTGGCCAAGAGTAAGAAACGTATTAAGTTGTCTCATGACACTTACGAATATATTGACCAGGATGAAGATCGTGAATACCTTTTTTTTATTAGAGAGCTCTTAATTTTTTGACGCAGTTAGATGCCTATGGGACTTTTTTCTTAATTACGATTTTGGTTTCTTTTTTCTGTCCTTGACCAAATTTATTTTTATTATTTAGATACATTTACTGACAGTAGATATTACATTACGCAAATGAAATAACAAGTCACGCTCCCATTCATTATTTATGTAAATAACATAAATAAATAAATATTGGGGGACACCTTACACAAATCAACCTAGCCCCAAACTAAGCAAAGCTTGGAATACGGGTGCTAGGCGACACCATAGTACATACTTATATAGATAAATACATACTTATATACATAGAAAACGTCCATGACTCAGTAACAAATATCTGTGCTCATCACACAAATAAATGCCCTTACCGGGATTCGAACCCAGGACCGCGGCTTAGCAGGCAGGGTCATTACCGACTAAGCCAGACCGGTCGTCAAATGTGCAATCGTAGCCAGTGTTTGCTTGATCTGGTGGGTATGTAATCTGTAGGATAAGTGAATATCTTATTTTGACAAGATCACTTTTAGTCCTGTTTGACTTGACACTCTTGACAGCCGACGCTTTGAATATTTTCGATTAATGTTGAAGAGAATTCTCCTTTTTCTTTAAACGGATAACCAGGAATATTTCTCAGTACCTACCCATTGTCTATGTCTATGTCAGTTATTGACTCTTGGGTACTTTATCGAATAGGCGTATTTTTATGAAAATTACATTTGACGTAATCTGCGACCTAGAGCACAAACGAGTGAAACTCTTTATTTTTTTATTGATTTATTAACACAAAAGGTACATTTATGTCAAAAACATATGTCCCACAAAACGGTTTGACACTGGGATCAAAGTCTCTTTGCTAAGAAAACTAAAATAACATTTAAATACTATTAATTCCGTCCTGCTATCCGCAGACAAACAGTTTAATACATATATCATGAAGGTCACACGCGTTGGGCTCCAGGCAGGCAAGTACTTATGGCCGCACGATAAATGATAAAACATCTGGCCGTCCCCACCGCACTTACAAATAGTGCGATAGGGATGGCCTGATGTTTTATCATTTATCGCGCGACCATGCTTATACGCCAGGGATCATTTAGGAAGGCAAAAGATCGGCCTGACTGGAGAGCACTGCAACGTACAGCGGCTTACGATGGTCACGACCATCAGTCATGAGGTTTCGACGAAGAAGAAGAAGAAGTTTAATATGTAGGGTAGACGCTTCGTCAGACACCTATCTCCATGCTTCCATAGTAGTTAGTTACTCTTGGTACTTCGTATTTGCCTGCAGTTACCGACCTGGTGCCGTGTATTACTTACAATCGATAAACCATGATTATGACTTCCATGGTGACTAAGTGCTAATGTCAATTTATGCTTAAGGCTTACTGGAAGAATCTTACATATCTTAAATAGCTGACTATAATGTGACTTGCATTTATTTTTAGTCTTTCTGTTGACTAGAAGTTTTAAAAATCTTAATTTAATGAAAAAAATAAGATTCAGATATATGTCGTGTTCCTTGGCGTCAAAATGTTAAACATAAATGATTTATGTAAGGAACATGACCTCACAATCACCTCTATAAAAATAGTGATTGTTTACTGCTACATTTTTTATGTAAATACCTACAATTTCCTATGATCAGATTACTATAACAAAGTCAGCCACCGTCAACGCGCCCCCGATTTTTTATTCAATACCCAAGGAGAATCACTAAATTCAATATGAGGCTGCGTTTCCATTATTCATTTCATTACGGTACCTGGCTCCTTTATGCGGATAGATAAGATTGGGGAAATAAATTGTTTAGTTTCTATAGACGAAGGTAAATAGGCACGATAAGTAAATACCTATATTTATAGAAAAACCGGTACAACTGAGGGAGGCAATTATATTAATTGTGTTAACACATAACTGCGATGGCGGTTGCAAGCTTAAATTATTCTTTGTCTTATGGTGATGAGTGATGAGACACTAGCGTCACTTTTGATATTTTCTTTTATGTATCTTATAATGTGATCAATTTTAGTAGTTATTAAAAGTAAGGCGGTAATAAAACACTTACATTGTTTTAAATGTATACATTGTTATTCCGAAGAAATGTTCAAAATAAAAGTGGACACTTTAAAAAAAAATTAAAGAATTGAACAAAAGGAAAGAAAAGGAAAGTAGTTAGTAGAGGTCACTAAAGTATTTTAAAGGAGGTAAAAAAGTTTGCCTATTTCTAAGTAAACGATGAAACAGAAGATTTAAGTTCATTATTTAAGACTTACTTACTAGTACTAGTAGTACTTGTTATTGTAAAGATGAAAATACTTAATTCTGAGATGTGATGAAACTTACATTAAAAGCTCTTCAATTATGCCCTTTCCGCTGCTCCAAAATTATCTGCAACAAAAACATACGGTAAAAATAAACCTTCCACGAGAAAGACATAAAGAAACGAAAATATGATTACCATTTATGCCTCATCTAATAAAACCACGAGTTGAAAAAATTCACGACTGCCGAAATAAGGCTGAAGTTTATAGCTGTTTTTAGTCAACGCGGAGGCTAATTTAGATTTTACAACATAATAAAGTTTTCTTATTTTGATACAATATAGACAATATCAGAACGGTAATCTCAGGCGGTGCCGCCAGGCTTAATCAAATCAATTAGTCAATCAAATTTTATTTGCAGATAAAACACAATGTAATGAATGCAAAAATAATTATATCAAACATTACGTCACTGGTAATGTCAAAATAATAATTAAAATTGAAATTCATTTCAACTATAATTTTAAAAAATCTGTTACAATTACAATTTGAAAAATCTGAACTGGACTCTCCAGTGAACAGGATACGTCTCTCGTATACAAAATGTACTATTTATAAGTAGCTGCCTTGTCGCGATCTACCTTTTCACTTATTTCACAAATAAGTTAAAAGGTAGTAATTTGTGAAATAAGTGAAAAGGTTGATCGCGACAAGACAGTCACTCGTTGGGTGCCACAAATAAGTATAAAGGTATATAGATTGCGACAAGGCAGCCACTCGTTGGGTGCAACAAATAAGCGAAAAGATAGTGACAAGACAGTCACTCGTTGGGTGCCACAAATAAGTGCAAAGGTAGATCGCGACAAGGCAGTCACATTTTGAGTGCCAGAAATAAGGAGTAGTTTTGTAGGAGGTAGGGCATAGCGAATGATATTCCGCTTTGTGTGGTAGGGCACAGCACAGCGGATATCGTCTCGCTCGAATTTAGAGCAGAGCCCAACTGGGGACGTACCTCCGCCTTACAGAAGACCGCAGCCAAATAGTACTAGACCCTACTCATAGTGTTGTGTTTCTGCCGGTGAGTAAGGCTGCCAGAGCTCAACGAGGGTGCGGTGTGCTGATGACTTACGGAAGGAGGACTTACGGAACTAACTTGTTCCGTCTATTGTCCTTTGAGTCGTCGGCAACCCGAACCCTCCTTGGAACTTGTACACTCCTTTTTGCTGTGTACTTAACACAGCAAAAGGGAGTGTACAAGTTTCTAATGGGGTGGCAACGCGCATGTGACACTGTTTGAGTTGCAGGCGTCCATAGGTTACGGTGACCGCTTTACATCAGGCGGACCGTATACTTGTTTGCCACTGACGTAGTATAAAAAAAAAGGGCAAGGGTCGATTTCGCCAAGGCAGCTACTCGTTGGGAGTCAAAAATAAGTGAAAAGGTAGATCGCAACAAGGCAGCCACTCGTTGTGTGCCACAAATAAGCGCAAAGGTACATTGCGAAAAGGCAGTCACTCGTTGGGTGTCACAAATAAGTGGCAAGGTAGACCGCGCCAATGACAGCGGAATCAGTTTTATTTAATTTAATTGGGGCATCGGCAACAGGGGGCAACAGCAATACAAAAGAAATGCAAAACAATAAATAAGAAACCATAAACATAGCCAATAACAGATCTCCACAAATATACAAAAACTAAGATCGGTGATGGAATCGAATTTATGACCTTCGACAGAGTATGTTAAGGATACGAGTATAGGGATACGTGGAGGAATTTGAAGGGGGCCTTTGCCCAATAGATAAATTTTTGGCTTTTTAGAATAGGTTAGTTAATTACGTAACGTCATGGACACTGACAATATTTGACGTATCATATCATATCGATATCTTCAAGTTTGAATCGCCGCAAGACGTGTATTGCGGCGCAACGTAATGCAATTCAACGCGTTGCAGCTGTCGTAATGTATGGGATAAAGCGTTGCCACACGACGCATCATAATTTAGACCCCCGACCCAGTACAGAGTTTCTAGAGGACGAGAGTTAGGATGGCATAATGTATGAGAAATACGGTATGTATCTAACCGAAAAGGCCCACTGCTTCGATGTTCACGAAATGCCGCTTTATTAAATGCCTACAAATTTTTTACAAAAAAATCATACTTAAATAGATAAATACATACGTATATACATAGAAAACATACATGACTCAGGAACAAATATCTGTGCTCAATACCCTTACCGGGATTCGAACCCAGGAACGCGGCTTAGCAGGCAGGGTCACTACCGACTGAGCCAGACCGGTTAAATAGACATCATGAATAAAATATGTACCATAGGACATACTGTATATATACCTAGAAAGTACCCAAGAATATAATAGTATAAAATTTAATCTGAGTAATTAATTCGTTTTAATCCATAGGCAACCCTATCATCCGACGCTGAGCACGTGCGGCTGATTTCTTTGTAAAAATTTTGTAGGCATTTAATAAAGCGGCATTTCGTGAACATCGAAGCAGTGGGCCTTTTCGGTTAAATACATACCGTATTTCTCATACATTATGCCATCCTAACTCTCGTCCTCTAGAAACTCTGTACTGGGTCGGGGGTCTAAATTATGATGCGTCGTGTGGCAACGCTTTATCCCATATATTACGACAGCTGCAACGCGTTGAATTGCATTACGTTGCGCCGCAATACACGTCTTGCGGCGATTCAAACTTGAAGATATCGATATGATATGATACGTCAAATATTGTCAGTGTCCATGACGTTACGTAATTAACTAACCTATTCTAAAAAGCCAAAAATTTATCTATTGGGCAAAGGCCCCCTTCAAATTCCTCCACGTATCCCTATACTCGTATCCTTAACATACTCTGTCGAAGGTCATAAATTCGATTCCATCACCGATCTTAGTTTTTGTATATTTGTGGACATCTGTTATTGGCTACGTTTATGGTTTCTTATTTATTGTTTTGCATTTCTTTTGTATTGCTGTTGCCCCCTGTTGCCGATGCCCCAATAAAATTAAATAAAACTGATTCCGCTGTCATTGGCGCGGTCTACCTTGCCACTTATTTGTGACACCCAACGAGTGACTGCCTTTTCGCAATCTATATACCTTTATACTTATTTGTGGCACCCAACGAGTGACTGTCTTGTCGCGATCAACCTTTTCACTTATTTTTGACTTATTTGTGACACCCAACGAGTGACTGCCTTTTCGCAATCTATATACCTTTATACTTATTTGTGGCACCCAACGAGTGACTGTCTTGTCGCGATCAACCTTTTCACTTATTTCACAAATTACTACCTTTTAACTTATTTGTGAAATAAGTGAAAAGGTAGATCGCTACAAGGCAGCTACTTATAAATAGTACATTTTGTATACGAGAGACGTATCCTGTTCACTGGAGAGTCCAGTTCAGATTTTTCAAATTGTAATTGTAACAGATTTTTTAAAATTATAGTTGAAATGAATTTCAATTTTAATTATTATTTTGACATTACCAGTGACGTAATGTTTGATATAATTATTTTTGCATTCATTACATTGTGTTTTATCTGCAAATAAAATTTGATTGACTGATTGATTTGATTAAGCCTGGCGGCACCGCCTGAGATTACCGTTCTGATATTGTCTATATTGTATCAAAATAAGAAAACTTTATTATGTTGTAAAATCTAAATTAGCCTCCGCGTTGACTAAAAACAGCTATAAACTTCAGCCTTATTTCGGCAGTCGTGAATTTTTTCAACTCGTGGTTTTATTAGATGAGGCATAAATGGTAATCATATTTTCGTTTCTTTATGTCTTTCTCGTGGAAGGTTTATTTTTACCGTATGTTTTTGTTGCAGATAATTTTGGAGCAGCGGAAAGGGCATAATTGAAGAGCTTTTAATGTAAGTTTCATCACATCTCAGAATTAAGTATTTTCATCTTTACAATAACAAGTACTACTAGTACTAGTAAGTAAGTCTTAAATAATGAACTTAAATCTTCTGTTTCATCATTTACTTAGAAATAGGCAAACTTTTTTACCTCCTTTAAAATACTTTAGTGACCTCTACTAACTACTTTCCTTTTCTTTCCTTTTGTTCAATTCTTTAAGTTTTTTTTAAAGTGTCCACTTTTATTTTGAACATTTCTTCGGAATTACAATGTATATACATTTAAAACAATATAAGTGTTTTATTACCGCCTTACTTTTAATAACTACTAAAATTGATCACATTATAAGATACATAAAATAAAATATCAAAAGTGACGCTAGTGTCTGATCACTCATCACCTTAAGACAAAGAATAATTTAAGCTTGCAACCGCCATCGCAGTTATGTGTTAACACAATTAATATAATTGCCTCCCTCAGTTGTACCGGTTTTTCTATAAATATAGGTATTTACTTATCGTGCCTATTTACCTTCGTCTATAGAAACTAAACAATTTATTTCCCCAATCTTATCTATCCGCATAAAGGAGCCAGGTACCGTAATGAAATGAATAATGGAAACGCAGCCTCATATTGAATTTAGTGATTCTCCTTGGGTATTGAATAAAAAATCGGGGGCGCGTTGACGGTGGCTGACTTTGTTATAGTAATCTGATCATAGGAAATTGTAGGTATTTACATAAAAAATGTAGCAGTAAACAATCACTATTTTTATAGAGGTGATTGTGAGGTCATGTTCCTTACATAAATCATTTATGTTTAACAATTTGACGCCAAGGAACACGACATATATCTGAATCTTATTTTTTTTATTAAATTAAGATTTTTAAAACTTCTAGTCAACAGAAAGACTAAAAATAAATGCAAGTCAGATTATAGTCAGCTATTTAAGATATGTAAGATTCTTCCAGTAAGCCTTAAGCATAAATTCACATTAGCACTTAGTCACCATGGAAGTCATAATCATGGTTTATCGATTGTAAGTAATACACGGCACCAGGTCGGTAACTGCAGGCAAATACGAAGTACCAAGAGTAACTAACTACTATGGAAGCATGGAGATAGGTGTCTGACGAAGCGTCTACCCTACATATTAAACTTCTTCTTCTTCTTCGTCGAAACCTCATGACTGATGGTCGTGACCACCGTAAGCCGCTGTACGTTGCAGTGCTCTCCAGTCAGGCCGATCTTTTGCCTTCCTAGGATCCCTGGCGTATAAGCATGGTCGCGCGATAAATGATAAAACATCAGGCCATCCCTATCGCACTATTTATAAGTGCGGTGGGGACGGCCAGTAGTTTTATCATTTATCGTGCGGCCATAAGTACTTGCCTGCCTGGAGCCCAACGCGTGTGACCTTCATGATATATGTATTAAACTGTTTGCCTGCGGATAGCAGGACGGAATTAATAGTATTTAAATGTTATTTTAGTTTTCTTAGCAAAGAGACTTTGATCCCAGAGTCAAACCGTTTTGTGGGACATATGTTTTTGACATAAATGTACCTTTTGTGTTAATAAATCAATAAAAAAATAAAGAGTTTCACTCGTTTGTGCTCTAGGTCGCAGATTACGTCAAATGTAATTTTCATAAAAATACGCCTATTCGATAAAGTACCCAAGAGTCAATAACTGACATAGACATAGACAATGGGTAGGTACTGAGAAATATTCCTGGTTATCCGTTTAAAGAAAAAGGAGAAATTCTCTTCAACATTAATCGAAAATATTCAAAGCGTCGGCTGTCAAGAGTGTCAAGTCAAACAGGACTAAAAGTGATCTTGTCAAAATAAGATATTCACTTATCCTACAGATTACATACCCACCAGATCAAGCAAACACTGGCTACGATTGCACATTTGACGACCGGTCTGGCTTAGTCGGTAATGACCCTGCCTGCTAAGCCGCGGTCCTGGGTTCGAATCCCGGTAAGGGCATTTATTTGTGTGATGAGCACAGATATTTGTTACTGAGTCATGGACGTTTTCTATGTATATTAAGTATGTACTATGGTGTCGCCTAGCACCCATATTCCAAGCTTAGTTTGGGGCTGGGTTGATTTGTGTAAGGTGTCCCCCAATATTTATTTATTTATTTTATTTACATAAATAATAAATGGTAGCGTGACTTGTTATTTCATCTACTGTCAGTAAATGTATCTAAATAATAAAAATAAATTTGGTCAAGGACAGAAAAAAGAAACCAAAATCGTAATTAAGGAAAAAGTCCCATAGGCATCTAACTGCGTCAAAATATTAAGAGCTCTCTAATAAAAAAAAGGTATTCACGATCTTCATCCTGGTCAATATATTCGTAAGTGTAATGAGACAACTTAATACGTTTCTTACTCTTGGCCACAGACTAGCGAAAGGCACAGACGAATCCAAAGTCTAATAAGAATGATTCACCATTCAAAACTCTGAATACAAAATTTTATAATTTATAATGCGGAGTCTAAATCTAGTAGTCCATTCTCCTCCCCGAAGATCTGGAGGATTATAAATAAAACATGGAGCCTTAATATTTGATTTCGACTTCGCATGCTTTTTTCACGTTTTCCGTGAAACCTAAACTCTCAGGAGATATGTTTAAATAAGGTTTTCCGAGGCGACAACCTTTCACATTCAACATGAAACCTATCTGGGATATATTTTATTTGAGAAATATTTACTGCTGATTCTATTATTCTATTATTTATACGAAAAGGAATGGATTTTTTAGGTAAATTTTGTAGTCTCGGTGCAATTGCTGCCATCTCTCGACAAAGGAATAAAACTTTTAGAACCTGATTTTTGATATTTATTATACTCTTTACCTTATACACTTTACATTATAATATACTCTTTTATCACTTATCCACGTGGATAAGACATCTGTCACTATCACGCTGACAACACGCCAAAGCGTGACAGCATGATTTATCCACATAGATAAATGATAAATGATGTGTGTGTGTGAATATTATTATTTCTTATCAGTGTCACTGACTGACATGACCAGGGCCCGTAACTTTCATGCCGATGACATAAATTTGACGTCACGCTGCATATAGGATGATTCAAGAGTTTTATTTAATAATTAATCATTATTCATCAATTTTAATCATGACTTCAATACTAATCTATTTATACGTAAACTAATTAATACCTACTTGATACGTGAATAGTAAATTAAATTATTTGTTTATTTTTACACATACCTTTTATTAGTTTTGTTACCATATTTCAATAAATTATAAAAACAAAACAAAATTGTTTCCTTTTCGTTTCACGTATTATTTTTTGCAATATATTTCAATGAATTAACATGTATACGTTTTAACTAAGATTCTTATCAATAAATAAGAGTTATTGCAATACGGCGTCTCAGTTCTTATATTCACATTTTGAGTAGATGAGTTTACAAAGTGGTCCATACGAACCGGGATAAATATAGTGAATTAGTGGTGAAAAACAAACAATCGCAGTGAAATAAGAACAGTTTAGAGAGATTATAGACGTCACGCATCGAACATTCGAGAAGAAAACAAAAGTCAAATGAACAAAAGTGAGAAAACAAAATACGAACTATAGTGAGAAAAATACGTGTAATACAAGTAAATGAACAATAATTCGAGGTTTTAGTGCATAAATACGATAAAAAACTGTGTAAACTACCGCGAGGACAATAATTTGAAGAAATTTCGTCATATTTTCGTAAAAAACGATCCGCGCATCAGTGTAAACAATGGACATAAAGTAGTGAAAATACATCGCGATTCGTAATAATTGGAAGAAAAAGTGTGAATTTCCGAACATTTCGTGTTTTCGAAGAACAAGACCGAAGATTCTACATATTTCGTCGCAAGATTTTACTACATAACCTACAAAATGGATACATACGTATCGGAACAAGAAACTACTTACGACTTAATACGGAAGATAGGAATAAACTTCAAAAAGCAAGGAAAAACACGCATTACGAAAGGCTACGTACAAGCAAGAATCGACACACTTAACGAGTATTGGCAGAAATTCCAGACAAACCATTTCCAAATTGTTAAATATGCAACGAGCGCTCAAAGAAAAGAACATGTTTATTTCGTCAACGACATTTATTCTGTTGGAGAAGAAGAGTATTTTATGATAAAAGGAGAATTGTCAGATACTATTGATCTGTTCAACAAATCTACCGCTGTGAGAGAGAACCCGCAACC
The DNA here is from genome assembly GCF_023078275.1 of Leguminivora glycinivorella. Taxonomy (NCBI): domain Eukaryota; kingdom Metazoa; phylum Arthropoda; class Insecta; order Lepidoptera; family Tortricidae; genus Leguminivora; species Leguminivora glycinivorella. Next base: position 8,961,849 of record NC_062989.1, on the reverse strand, counting down.
GCATCCGCAGAATAACACGTCAGATGTAAACAAGCAATCTACGCAAGATGTAAAACTTCCCAAAGTAATACTGCCTCAATTCTCGGGAAATTATGAAGAATGGACATCTTTTCGAGACCTATATACGTCACTCGTTCACAACAAACCATCTTTGAGCAAGGTACAAAAACTTCATTATTTGAAATCAAGTGTCACTGGTGAAGCTGAACAATTATTGAAGCATCTACAAATAACCGAGAAAAACTACGATGTCGCATGGGAAACTTTAGACAAGAGGTACAACAACAAACGCATGATAGTGAATACAATCTTGAATAGATTTATGAATCAGAAGAGAGTATACAACGGCACTTCCAAATCTATTAGAGAACTTCTCGATACTACTCAAGAATGTCTGAACAGTCTTAAAAACAACGACGTGAAGATAAACGAGTGGGATACAATTGTTATTCACATTATTCTCAACAAATTGGACGAAGAGACACGCAAACAGTGGGAAGAGGAGATAAGCACGCTACCTGTACAAGAGTTGCCGAAACTTGAGAAGTTAACAACCTTCTTGGACACACGTTTCAGAGTGTTAGAAATGATTCCGTCTACAACTTATTCGAAGGACAGAGAGAGAGCTATCGTGAGACAAAGATCCTTTCTAACAAGCCCCGCTACAACTACAGTTACTTGACAAATTCATGCCCTTACAGCACTCCAAGATTAAAAAAAGAAACAGCAAACCTTGGATAACAAAAGGCCTTAAGAAATCTTGTTACCACAAGAGACAATTAAGAATGCTAATCAACCAAACAAATAACAAAGTATTAAAATCCCATTATAAAATGTATTCTAAAATTCTCTACAAGTGCATAAATAAATCAAAAAAAATTAATTATGCTAATAATATCTATAATTCTACCAACAAAACAAAAAGTATGTGGCAAGTCGTTAAACAAATTACCGGGAAAAACACTAACAAAAAACACAAAAATATAGAGTTACACTACCAAGACACTAAAACAAAGTGCCCCCAGAAAATAGCCGACATCTTCAATGAATATTTTACATCCATAGGTGAGCAACAACTAGACAGCAATGGAACAGACGGCCTTAAATCCCCGCGTGGTCGTCCCAGCCCCGATCCCACCGTTAACTCCATGTTCCTACACCCTGTCACCGAGTTACAAGTACTCAAAACCATCCAAAACCTACCTAATAAATTAACCTGCGGATTCGATGAAATCCCGCCAATTTTAATAAAAGAATGCAAACACGAACTATCAGGACCCATTACACAGCTAATAAACCAATCTTTTGAGAAATCTTGCTTTCCTGACAAGTTAAAAATCACCGTAGTTAAGCCCATCCTAAAGAAAGGAGGTAAAAACCACAACCCAGCGGACTATAGACCAATAGCCCTTCTACCAACCATATCAAAAATATATGAAAAACTTATAGCAGATCAAATATACAAGTTCCTGGAGAAATTCAAATTATTACACGAGAATCAATTCGGGTTCCGCCAAAAACGCTCAACCACCCTAGCCGTGTATAATTACGTCCAAGGCATTCTGGATTGTATGAGAAATAAAAAGTATGCCATAGGCCTGCTATTGGATATGTCCAAAGCCTACGACAGAGTTTCACATTCAATCCTACTACATAAATCATATGAAATTGGAATCCGCGGATATACTCACGCTTGGCTACAATCATACCTGAAAAATAGGCAACAATATGTACAAATTCAACATCACCACGCTGACTCTGAACAAATACAAAATTATCAATCAAAATGGAAAACAATAAATACATCAATCCCCCAAGGCAGCGTGTTAGGTTGTGTTCTATTTTTAATATATATTAATGATATACCAAAAATATCCTCTCACAAGTGTATATTATTCGCTGACGATATATCGTGTCTTTTCAGCCATGAAAACTACTCCAGTGATTACTCCTATATAAAGAAGACTTTCAATGACATCTCTGAATGGTTACAGGACCATAACTTACAAATAAATACGAACAAAACTAAGATAATCCAATTTAGACCTTATCAAAAACAAGCTACTGATTTAACAACTCTTTTACTAGACTTGAATATAGAAGAAGTTTCAGAATTTAACCTATTAGGCCTTACATTAGACTCACATCTCAATTGGAAAAGTCACGTTGATAAAATCTGCTCTAAATTATCTTCTTTTCTCTTCGCGTTGACCATAATTAAATCTAACACAAACATGTCATGCGCTTTATCAGTCTATCACGCATATGCTGAAGCTTGGCTTCGCTATGGCTTATTACTATGGGGAAATAGTACCGACTCAAACGAACTATTTCTCCTACAAAAAAAATGCATTAGAATATTAGTAAATATACAACAGTTAGAAACCTGTAAACCACACTTTCTGGCCCTAAACATACTAACACTACCTTCTTTGTACATCCTGGAAACCGCTACCTTTGTCAGAAACAATATTCATCTGTTCGAGTTCAACAAAAGTGCACGCAGAAAAGATAAACTCCTACTTCCAGAACCTATTCTAGAAATATACAAAAAAGGTCCTTATTATCAAGCAATACAAATCTACAACAAATTACCCACAGATCTAAAAAACATTGAGAACAAGAACTTGTTCATCTCAAAACTTAAGACACATCTGATAGAAAAACCTATTATACCGTTAAAGAATTCATGGAAGAAACAAATACTTAATTACTTAATATCTTATGTGGTCGCGTTGTACACTTAACTTTAATACATACTTACTATACTATGGCTTTTATCATAAAAGCTCCTTAAGTTAGTGTGTAATTCTGTATACTTATTATAGAAACTAGTTATAAGAAAATTGCTACACCCCACCGGGGTCCATGTGTAACTATCCACAATTTGTAACATCTATGTAAATACCATGGTTTGCAATAAAGATCTTACTTACTTACTTACTTGTTGTCAAAAAATATCAAGCAATTTGAAAAATTAAAACTTATAGCCTGTGGTGGATTATCTATCTTTCAAACCTCCACCCAGTCTGAGTTACAAAATGCCTCTAAAAACACCATTCTAACATTTATAGATAAATTTCAAATCTAGAGTATGTTTGACATATCTTAGTATCCTTTAATAATGCTGTCAATGACAAATCATTTGCACACTTCTGTTATCTACTCACTACTGAAACAGCTAACAAACAATAAACAAACCTTCCTTTTATCACTACAAATGTAAAAGTTTCATTTTAACACTAACAGGTACATTAAAGCCCTTAGACTTATTTATTTTGACAATAGTTTTATTACTAATAGGTACTTTTCTTTATTTTAGCAAATTAAGTTGCAATTATTACAAACAGCCTAAATGTCATTTAAATTTAATGTCATTGTTCACAAAACCCCTAGCAACTAACCTGGTTTTATACTGCGGAGCGTCTTTATTACCACTTTTCTAAAACACTCACTTCCTACCTTACTACTGATCACTATTTCACTCCCTAGATCATTCACTGTTTTCCAGTTGTCACTATTTTCGCATGTCTTCAGTTCTCCCTTTATAGCTTCAAACCATTCAACAGCCTCATGCCGGGTCACTACCTCTTTGTATGTATCAGGCTCATTTTCTGTAGTTCGGACACTGGCAATTATAGCTGTAAAATTCAGGTGGTTTTCTTATCCGTGAACTTGGTTTTCGTGGAGGTATTTCTTTCAAGTCAACTTCATCACCAGATGGGATATATTCACTTCCTGATTCCTCTGCACTTGAAGTTGCTGTTCTCTCACTGACACTTGACAACTCCCCTTCTGGCTCAGTGCAAGGCTCTTCAGTTTTTCTCTCTGTGTTTTCTTTTATGGTCAAAGTGACCTCCTGCTGACTCCCATCTTTTGATTCTACACTCTCCAAGAAAACGATGTCCCGCTTCAAATCCACACTCTTTGTATCAGGATAGTATACTCTATAGCCTTTCACAGTATCTCCATATCCAACCATCAATCCTCTTTCCCTTTTCGGTCCCACTTCTTCCTCTTCTCTTTTGGAATATGAGTATATACTGGAGTACCGAAGGGTTTTAACTGGTGGATGTCAAAACTTTTCCCTGACCAGACTTCATAAGGAGATTTTTCACTGTATTTGCTTTTACCAGTCCTATTCAGTACAAATACTGCTGCTGCTATTGCCTCTGCCCACAACTCTTTTGGCAGGTTCTTGGCATTCAGCATGGTTCTAGCAGACTCGACAAGGGTACGTATTTCGGGTTCAGCATTGACATTTCGCTCTGTTATTTCATTCCGCGTCTGATGTTCTATTCCGCGTCTCGACAACATCTCCTTCACGTCTCTGTTTATCTCTGTATCACTACGAAACACTCGAACTCTGTTTCCTGTCATGTTTTCCGCCTTATTCAGAAAATCATTAATACAACCCTTCACTTCGTATTTGTTTTTCACAAAATAAACTGTTCTGTAGTTCGAAAAGTCATCCTTCAATACGACGAAGTATTTTGAACCGCTCAAAGACTCAACTTCCATCGGGCCACAAGTATCGGCGTGTATTAGTTCGCACGTTCTGGTAGTCGCATTTTCTTTTTTATTCTGTTCCTTGTTCTTTCTAAACCAACACTGTGCTTTGTTATGTCCACCTTTTCCACAATAAAAACACTTATTAAAGTTATTATGTCCTTGACCTTCACTATTGTTATAGTTGTTATTACTTCTGCACTCACTGGCATAATGTCCAAATTTATCACACTTCATGCACTTAGCATTCTTTTTATTCTTCGCTACGTAAGCTGACGACGACGAGGTTGGCTCTCGCCCTTCGCCCTTCTCTTTTACCCTTTCCTCTTCTACTAACAATCTCGCCACTAAGTTATCCATAGTTTGCTTGTCATCGGGGGCAGACTCCCAAGCGGATACAAAGTGTTTATATTCATCTGGCAACGACATTAAAATTTTCGTAATAACGAATTTATCAGAGACTTTCTCGCCCATTTGTGTAAGTTGATTCTGCATTTCTTGAATCTTTGACAGAAATGTTGACATCTCAGTTCCTGCTTCGTATTTGTATTGAAAGAAACGGTTCTGTACAATATGGATACTCGTCTCCGTTTTTTGCTCATACACACTAAGCAGTTTCTTCCACATTTGAGCTGAGGTCGAGCATGATAATATATGCATCATGGAGCTCTCCGTCATGCGCGTTACCAACAAAGCCTGAGCTTTTGCATCTTTTGCCTTCCAAGCAGCCTGTTCACTGCCAGTTTCTTCCGGTTTTACCGTCTTTCCTTCTACAATGTCCAACCATTTTTGACCTCGCAACAATACGGTTGTTTGAAATTTCCATATATTCCAGTTACTGGAGCCTTCCAACTTTATCAAGCTGTTATTTGTATTTAAATTCAAATCCATCGTGCTGTCCTTCCTTACTCTGAGCGCCGAGCAAGTTATAAATTTTCAGCAATGGCGTCCTATACCTCACTTTTATACTTCTCGCCGACACATTTTATTTGACGATATACTTCCTGAATTCTTTAGATAATTTTACAGGAATATGCGCCAGGCTGTGGCTGGGCCCATAACCTGATGAAATTAAATAAAGAAAACAGTTTTAATTGTGATAATGAGTTTTATTTTAGATCAACAAACCACCATTGCATTTACACGAATGACACTTATATTTGAATATCGAACCCCGGAAGTTAGTTTTTAAACCACATGTCATAAACACAAATAATAAACTCAACATGGAGGTGCAATTACATTGGTATATTTTCAACACATCTAACATAGGCAACATGTTAGATGTTTCTTAATTATTTTACTACAAATGAATTTCAGAAAAAAAAAAGCAACAATGAGTTGGATATTCATTACAAAACACGCTTAGTAACCATTTTGTTAGAAACTGTTTTATTTCGCATCTAAAATATGTAGATAATTTGATTTAAAAAGGGAATAGACAATAAATACAAGTAAGATTTATTAACTGTGTTGTAACCACAGATGTCATATATAGCATAGATCAAGCAAACGTATCTACTTAGCGTGTCAAATGAACTCAGTAAAGTCCACTGAGTTGTCCGTCTTTAATCGCAGCTTGCAGCTTTCGTGCGTCAGATTTTGTAAGTTGAAGTCAAAAAAAACATTAAAAATGCCTCGTTACGTGATATTTAATTACAACAACACAAAAATTATGAACACTTAGAGGCCTGAGACATATTTAAAAACACAGGCAAGTAACAACTTCAGTACAAAATCTGACACGCTCGGCCGCCATACAAATAGATGAACTTGTTTCTTCTATCTAAATCTAGTTCTATGGTTGTAACCTACGTAACATGAGCAGGTAATCCATCCAGTATCTCTTTACTTCATTACATTACCTACTGAATAAATATTCCCTTTTTTATGATAGGATTGGTACACATAAAATATAACCTCCATAAGTGATACCTTCAGTAAAACTACCCACATTATTCTATAAATAGCCCTGGGTTCCGCTGATTCGTGAAACGTGATCAAACTACCTATAAGATATTGCTTTTACCATAGACATATTATACTAATTCGTAAGGATATGTTATACTAGTCTACGAATGGTAAGGATTCATTGCCGCCTATTTAAATTCTTTTGATTGATTCCAGGCGCGCTTAGTCGTGTCGCAGTAGAAAACGTTCGACAGTCATCTTTTGTGATACATCCACGAATGAGGGTAGGTCGCGCGCTATCTATTCTGGGCCATTTTTTTTTAAAGTGGTCCACCCCACTTTTTTTTGGATTTGGAAATGTTTATGTGGTTTCCACTCAGAATCGCGAGCTCTTTCAATCCTAATAGGCGAAAGAAAGTGTCCCAAGATTTTTTCCCAATCCGTTACCATTTTTTAATACGTTTTGTATGGCGGTAACAGAATGGAAGGTTAGAAAAATGTATGGACATTTTGGGACATCTTTTTCACGTATTAGAATCGAAAGACCTCGCGATTCTGAGTATGAACCACGTAAAAAATACCCATGGTACAAAGGAGTGGGGTAGACATACTTGAAAAAAATGGCCTCTACACAACTTTCATTCACCCACCATCTTTAGTTACCCGTGAGCATGATGCGTCGAAATATAGGGAGCTCGAAAAAAACAAAAGAAATGACAGTCTGTATCCCGGTTAATGTCTAATGAAACTAACCGTGAATCATTCCAAACTCTTAAAGTATGAGATGTCTACTCCTTATAAATTGATATCCTTGGTGCTTACCGCTACCGGAATTTTATCATGTAGGTACTTGAATTCACTTTACTTTATACTCTCATTTTTGCGAGGACTTTGAAGCTTGTCATGCTAGTTTTAATATTTTTAAGCACTATAAGAGGAAAGGATAAAATTCTTGAATTATTACATTTTTCTAAGGCTTTGCTATTTTTGCTTGCTTAACATGATGCATTATGTTGTGAAAATAACCCAGCAATGTACGGAAATTCCCATTGAGTCACGAAAAATATGTTTTTGTAACAATTTTGTGTAACATTCAGTCAAAAATACGCTTGTATACAGGGTAGACAACTATGAGGTAAAAGTACCAGTCCTCGACACACTAATGCCAAATATATAGTGTCCCTTCTGTCACATTTATTGAGATTGACTTAAAATTTAAAGTGGCATCTACTGGTGTTATAAATGTATTTACTTATTTAAACTTTTTTGCACAATCCAAATAAAAGTACAAATAGCGGACTTAATGCTAGCAGGCATTCGCTACCAGTCAACCATGGGCCAAACCGAGAGTTCGCGTTGGTGCAGTATCATAAAACAGTTAAGTAGTGAAATAAATTAATTAGAAACAGGTGTTATTATTTTGACTCCTACCCACCAAAAAAATGTCAAAAGACGAAAAGTAAGAAAAAGCCTTCATATCTCAATCTGTGCCTGTGTATAGCCAGGAATGTATATCTCAATCTGTTCCCCTTACCCTATAATATCCTTGGGTCTATAGGTATAGTCTATATTCGGAAAGAGAAGAGTCATAGAATGTATAGAACACGATACATTCCATGCCTCTTTTCTATCCAAATAGACTACTAGCTAATAGAGTATAGCTTCGCAAAAAGAAAATATTCATTGTTATTTAATATATAATATTTCTTTCATATTTATCACTTAGGTATGTATCGTAAACTAAACTGTTTTGCAAGCTCCAAGCTATGCGCTCAAGTTTTAAGTTATGATCCTGCCGCGTATTGCGACACTGCTTTAATCTCCTACTTTACGGTTTTCTGCAGTACTTCGGGGTTTAGTATTACCCGCAATACTAAAGTGTATTTTATAGATTATTTTAATAGAATTAAGCTGACGGAAAGTTAAATCGGTGAGATATGAAAGTCACAAGAGGTTTAGGAAAGCTGCGACAATATTTAGATCATAATACAGTATTTTAGTATTTTATAAAATTTATTGTAATGTGTGTGTTCCTATGTACATTTCTGAGGTTGTGCAATAAAGTGGATTTGTATTGTATTGTATTGTATTTTAGACATTTTTTAAACCCCGGGCCCCGTGGCAAAAATGTATAATACCCCGTTATTATAAGTTTGACGTGTCTGTCTGTGTGTGTGTCTGTCTGTCTGTTTGTCTGTCTGTCTGTCTGTGTGTGTGTGTCTGTCTGTGGCATCGTAGCTCCCGAACGGATGAGCCGATTTGGATTTAGTTTTTTTTTTGTCTGGCAGCTGAGTAAGTCGGGGGTTTTTTAAAAACATTTATGTATTTTTATTTATTATCAAAGATGTCGCGTATAATTAAAATTTTGAAAAAACTCCCGACCGCGACATAGTGGACCGATTTTCATAAAACATGGCTAAGACCACTCCCGACTAACTCTGCTCAGCTTTCAAATAACAAAAAAAAACTAAATCGAAATCGGTTCATCCATTCGGGAGCTATGATGCCACAGACAGACACACACACAGACAAACAGACAGACAGACACGTCAAACTTATAACACCCCGTCGTTTTTGCGTCGAGGGTTTAAAAATAAGGTTGGCAAATTCTCGTTAAATAAAACATCTAGTACCTAATAAGCGACAGACCGGTTTATTCAACATTTATTTAAGTTTTAGAATATATTAGATGGTAGCATAATCGTTACAAAAAATATAATATTTTATGTAATGTATGTTGAAAATGAACAGCGAATCAACACGGTTACTTACTAGAATCAAAAATTACATTTTCGTTAACACTATCGAGTTACGTATTATAATTCTGTCTAGATCTAGAGAAGGAGGTAACTCAAATACATTTTACCGGATTATAGGCAATATAATTTAAAAAAGTCCAAAATATCCAAAATTTACAAAGAAAGTACCAAAAGAATAATTATAATTTTAATTTATTTAGTCACATAATAACCAAATATAGACGATCCGAATATAGACGATATATCGTCGCTTAGCAGTAGCACCCATAGTACAAGCTTTTCTTAGTATGTGCCTAAGTTGATCTGTGTAAGGTGTCCCCAATATTTATATTTATATTATGTGACTAAATAAATTAAAATTATAATTATTCTTTTGGTACTTTCTTTGTAAATTGATTGGATATTTTGGACTTTTCTAAATTATATTGCCTATAATCCGGTAAAATGTATTTGAGTTACCTCCTTCTCTAGATCTAGACAGAATTATAATACGTAACTCGATAGTGTTAACGAAAATGTAATTTTTGATTCTAGTAAGTAACCGTGTTGATTCGCTGTTCATTTTCAACATACATTACATAAAATATTATATTTTTTGTAACGATTATGCTACCATCTAATATATTCTAAAACTTAAATAAATGTTGAATAAACCGGTCTGTCGCTTATTAGGTACTAGATGTTTTATTTAACGAGAATTTGCCAACCTTATTTTTAAACCCTCGACGCAAAAACGACGGGGTGTTATAAGTTTGACGTGTCTGTCTGTCTGTTTGTCTGTGTGTGTGTCTGTCTGTGGCATCATAGCTCCCGAATGGATGAACCGATTTCGATTTAGTTTTTTTTGTTATTTGAAAGCTGAGCAGAGTTAGTCGGGAGTGGTCTTAGCCATGTTTTATGAAAATCGGTCCACTATGTCGCGGTCGGGAGTTTTTTCAAAATTTTAATTATACGCGACATCTTTGATAATAAATAAAAATACATAAATGTTTTTAAAAAACCCCCGACTTACTCAGCTGCCAGACAAAAAAAAAACTAAATCCAAATCGGCTCATCCGTTCGGGAGCTACGATGCCACAGACAGACACACACACACAGACAGACAGACAGACAAACAGACAGACAGACACACACACAGACAGACACGTCAAACTTATAATAACGGGGTATTATACATTTTTGCCACGGGGCCCGGGGGTTTAAAAAAATGTCTAAAATACAATACAATACAATACAAATCCACTTTATTGCACAACCTCAGAAATGTACATAGGAACACACACATTACAATAAATTTTATAAAATACTAAAATACTGTATTATGATCTAAATATTGTCGCAGCTTTCCTAAACCTCTTGTGACTTTCATATCTCACCGATTTAACTTTCCGTCAGCTTAATTCTATTAAAATAATCTATAAAATACACTTTAGTATTGCGGGTAATACTAAACCCCGAAGTACTGCAGAAAACCGTAAAGTAGGAGATTAAAGCAGTGTCGCAATACGCGGCAGGATCATAACTTAAAACTTGAGCGCATAGCTTGGAGCTTGCAAAACAGTTTAGTTTACGATACATACCTAAGTGATAAATATGAAAGAAATATTATATATTAAATAACAATGAATATTTTCTTTTTGCGAAGCTATACTCTATTAGCTAGTAGTCTATTTGGATAGAAAAGAGGCATGGAATGTATCGTGTTCTATACATTCTATGACTCTTCTCTTTCCGAATATAGACTATACCTATAGACCCAAGGATATTATAGGGTAAGGGGAACAGATTGAGATATACATTCCAGGCTATACACAGGCACAGATTGAGATATGAAGGCTTTTTCTTACTTTTCGTCTTTTGACATTTTTTTGGTGGGTAGGAGTCAAAATAATAACACCTGTTTCTAATTAATTTATTTCACTACTTAACTGTTTTATGATACTGCACCAACGCGAACTCTCGGTTTGGCCCATGGTTGACTGGTAGCGAATGCCTGCTAGCATTAAGTCCGCTATTTGTACTTTTTTTTGGATTGTGCAAAAAAGTTTAAATAAATAAATACATTTATAACACCAGTAGATGCCACTTTAAATTTTAAGTCAATCTAAATAAATGTGACAGAAGGGACACTATATATTTGGCATTAGTGTGTCGAGGACTGGTACTTTTACCTCATAGTTGTCTACCCTGTATACAAGCGTATTTTTGACTGAATGTTACACAAAATTGTTACAAAAACATATTTTTCGTGACTCAATGGGAATTTCCGTACATTGCTGGGTTATTTTCACAACATAATGCATCATGTTAAGCAAGCAAAAATAGCAAAGCCTTAGAAAAATGTAATAATTCAAGAATTTTATCCTTTCCTCTTATAGTGCTTAAAAATATTAAAACTAGCATGACAAGCTTCAAAGTCCTCGCAAAAATGAGAGTATAAAGTAAAGTGAATTCAAGTACCTACATGATAAAATTCCGGTAGCGGTAAGCACCAAGGATATCAATTTATAAGGAGTAGACATCTCATACTTTAAGAGTTTGGAATGATTCACGGTTAGTTTCATTAGACATTAACCGGGATACAGACTGTCATTTCTTTTGTTTTTTTCGAGCTCCCTATATTTCGACGCATCATGCTCACGGGTAACTAAAGATGGTGGGTGAATGAAAGTTGTGTAGAGGCCATTTTTTTCAAGTATGTCTACCCCACTCCTTTGTACCATGGGTATTTTTTACGTGGTTCATACTCAGAATCGCGAGGTCTTTCGATTCTAATACGTGAAAAAGATGTCCCAAAATGTCCATACATTTTTCAAACCTTCCATTCTGTTACCGCCATACAAAACGTATGAAAAAATGGTAACGGAATGGGAAAAAATCTTGGGACACTTTCTTTCGCCTATTAGGATTGAAAGAGCTCGCGATTCTGAGTGGAAACCACATAAACATTTCCAAATCCAAAAAAAAAGTGGGGTGGACCACTTTGAAAAAAAAATGGCCCAGAATAGATAGCGCGCGACCTACCCTCATTCGTGGATGTATCACAAAAGATGACTGTCGAACGTTTTCTACTGCGACACGACTAAGCGCGCCTGGAATCAATCAAAAGAATTTAAATAGGCGGCAATGAATCCTTACCATTCGTGCTATACTAATAGCATATCCTTACGAATTAGTATAATATGTCTATGGTAAAAGCAATATCTTATAGGTAGTTTGATCACGTTTCACGAATCAGCGGAACCCAGGGCTATTTATAGAATAATGTGGGTAGTTTTACTGAAGGTATCACTTATGGAGGTTATATTTTATGTGTACCAATCCTATCATAAAAAGAGGGAATATTTATTCAGTAGGTAATGTAATGAAGTAAAGAGATACTGGATGGATTACCTGCTCATGTTACGTAGGTTACAACCATAGAACTAGATTTAGATAGAAGAAACAAGTTCATCTATTTGTATGGCGGCCGAGCGTGTCAGATTTTGTACTGAAGTTGTTACTTGCCTGTGTTTTTAAATATGTCTCAGGCCTCTAAGTGTTCATAATTTTTGTGTTGTTGTAATTAAATATCACGTAACGAGGCATTTTTAATGTTTTTTTTGACTTCAACTTACAAAATCTGACGCACGAAAGCTGCAAGCTGCGATTAAAGACGGACAACTCAGTGGACTTTACTGAGTTCATTTGACACGCTAAGTAGATACGTTTGCTTGATCTATGCTATATATGACATCTGTGGTTACAACACAGTTAATAAATCTTACTTGTATTTATTGTCTATTCCCTTTTAAATCAAATTATCTACATATTTTAGATGCGAAATAAAACAGTTTCTAACAAAATGGTTACTAAGCGTGTTTTGTAATGAATATCCAACTCATTGTTGTTGCTTTTTTTTTCTGAAATTCATTTGTAGTAAAATAATTAAGAAACATCTAACATGTTGCCTATGTTAGATGTGTTGAAAATATACCAATGTAATTGCACCTCCATGTTGAGTTTATTATTTGTGTTTATGACATGTGGTTTAAAAACTAACTTCCGGGGTTCGATATTCAAATATAAGTGTCATTCGTGTAAATGCAATGGTGGTTTGTTGATCTAAAATAAAACTCATTATCACAATTAAAACTGTTTTCTTTATTTAATTTCATCAGGTTATGGGCCCAGCCACAGCCTGGCGCATATTCCTGTAAAATTATCTAAAGAATTCAGGAAGTATATCGTCAAATAAAATGTGTCGGCGAGAAGTATAAAAGTGAGGTATAGGACGCCATTGCTGAAAATTTATAACTTGCTCGGCGCTCAGAGTAAGGAAGGACAGCACGATGGATTTGAATTTAAATACAAATAACAGCTTGATAAAGTTGGAAGGCTCCAGTAACTGGAATATATGGAAATTTCAAACAACCGTATTGTTGCGAGGTCAAAAATGGTTGGACATTGTAGAAGGAAAGACGGTAAAACCGGAAGAAACTGGCAGTGAACAGGCTGCTTGGGAGGCAAAAGATGCAAAAGCTCAGGCTTTGTTGGTAACGCGCATGACGGAGAGCTCCATGATGCATATATTATCATGCTCGACCTCAGCTCAAATGTGGAAGAAACTGCTTAGTGTGTATGAGCAAAAAACGGAGACGAGTATCCATATTGTACAGAACCGTTTCTTTCAATACAAATACGAAGCAGGAACTGAGATGTCAACATTTCTGTCAAAGATTCAAGAAATGCAGAATCAACTTACACAAATGGGCGAGAAAGTCTCTGATAAATTCGTTATTACGAAAATTTTAATGTCGTTGCCAGATGAATATAAACACTTTGTATCCGCTTGGGAGTCTGCCCCCGATGACAAGCAAACTATGGATAACTTAGTGGCGAGATTGTTAGTAGAAGAGGAAAGGGTAAAAGAGAAGGGCGAAGGGCGAGAGCCAACCTCGTCGTCGTCAGCTTACGTAGCGAAGAATAAAAAGAATGCTAAGTGCATGAAGTGTGATAAATTTGGACATTATGCCAGTGAGTGCAGAAGTAATAACAACTATAACAATAGTGAAGGTCAAGGACATAATAACTTTAATAAGTGTTTTTATTGTGGAAAAGGTGGACATAACAAAGCACAGTGTTGGTTTAGAAAGAACAAGGAACAGAATAAAAAAGAAAATGCGACTACCAGAACGTGCGAACTAATACACGCCGATACTTGTGGCCCGATGGAAGTTGAGTCTTTGAGCGGTTCAAAATACTTCGTCGTATTGAAGGATGACTTTTCGAACTACAGAACAGTTTATTTTGTGAAAAACAAATACGAAGTGAAGGGTTGTATTAATGATTTTCTGAATAAGGCGGAAAACATGACAGGAAACAGAGTTCGAGTGTTTCGTAGTGATACAGAGATAAACAGAGACGTGAAGGAGATGTTGTCGAGACGCGGAATAGAACATCAGACGCGGAATGAAATAACAGAGCGAAATGTCAATGCTGAACCCGAAATACGTACCCTTGTCGAGTCTGCTAGAACCATGCTGAATGCCAAGAACCTGCCAAAAGAGTTGTGGGCAGAGGCAATAGCAGCAGCAGTATTTGTACTGAATAGGACTGGTAAAAGCAAATACAGTGAAAAATCTCCTTATGAAGTCTGGTCAGGGAAAAGTTTTGACATCCACCAGTTAAAACCCTTCGGTACTCCAGTATATACTCATATTCCAAAAGAGAAGAGGAAGAAGTGGGACCGAAAAGGGGAAAGAGGATTGATGGTTGGATATGGAGATACTGTGAAAGGCTATAGAGTATACTATCCTGATACAAAGAGTGTGGATTTGAAGCGGGACATCGTTTTCTTGGAGAGTGTAGAATCAAAAGATGGGAGTCAGCAGGAGGTCACTTTGACCATAAAAGAAAACACAGAGAGAAAAACTGAAGAGCCTTGCACTGAGCCAGAAGGGGAGTTGTCAAGTGTCAGTGAGAGAACAGCAACTTCAAGTGCAGAGGAATCAGGAAGTGAATATATCCCATCTGGTGATGAAGTTGACTTGAAAGAAATACCTCCACGAAAACCAAGTTCACGGATAAGAAAACCACCTGAATTTTACAGCTATAATTGCCAGTGTCCGAACTACAGAAAATGAGCCTGATACATACAAAGAGGTAGTGACCCGGCATGAGGCTGTTGAATGGTTTGAAGCTATAAAGGGAGAACTGAAGACATGCGAAAATAGTGACAACTGGAAAACAGTGAATGATCTAGGGAGTGAAATAGTGATCAGTAGTAAGGTAGGAAGTGAGTTAAGTAAGTAAGTAAGTAAGATCTTTATTGCAAACCATGGTATTTACATAGATGTTACAAATTGTGGATAGTTACACATGGACCCCGGTGGGGTGTAGCAATTTTCTTATAACTAGTTTCTATAATAAGTATACAGAATTACACACTAACTTAAGGAGCTTTTATGATAAAAGCCATAGTATAGTAAGTATGTATTAAAGTTAAGTGTACAACGCGACCACATAAGATATTAAGTAATTAAGTATTTGTTTCTTCCATGAATTCTTTAACGGTATAATAGGTTTTTTCTATCAGATGTGTCTTAAGTTTTGAGATGAACAAGTTCTTGTTCTCAATGTTTTTTAGATCTGTGGGTAATTTGTTGTAGATTTGTATTGCTTGATAATAAGGACCTTTTTTGTATATTTCTAGAATAGGTTCTGGAAGTAGGAGTTTATCTTTTCTGCGTGCACTTTTGTTGAACTCGAACAGATGAATATTGTTTCTGACAAAGGTAGCGGTTTCCAGGATGTACAAAGAAGGTAGTGTTAGTATGTTTAGGGCCAGAAAGTGTGGTTTACAGGTTTCTAACTGTTGTATATTTACTAATATTCTAATGCATTTTTTTTGTAGGAGAAATAGTTCGTTTGAGTCGGTACTATTTCCCCATAGTAATAAGCCATAGCGAAGCCAAGCTTCAGCATATGCGTGATAGACTGATAAAGCGCATGACATGTTTGTGTTAGATTTAATTATGGTCAACGCGAAGAGAAAAGAAGATAATTTAGAGCAGATTTTATCAACGTGACTTTTCCAATTGAGATGTGAGTCTAATGTAAGGCCTAATAGGTTAAATTCTGAAACTTCTTCTATATTCAAGTCTAGTAAAAGAGTTGTTAAATCAGTAGCTTGTTTTTGATAAGGTCTAAATTGGATTATCTTAGTTTTGTTCGTATTTATTTGTAAGTTATGGTCCTGTAACCATTCAGAGATGTCATTGAAAGTCTTCTTTATATAGGAGTAATCACTGGAGTAGTTTTCATGGCTGAAAAGACACGATATATCGTCAGCGAATAATATACACTTGTGAGAGGATATTTTTGGTATATCATTAATATATATTAAAAATAGAACACAACCTAACACGCTGCCTTGGGGGATTGATGTATTTATTGTTTTCCATTTTGATTGATAATTTTGTATTTGTTCAGAGTCAGCGTGGTGATGTTGAATTTGTACATATTGTTGCCTATTTTTCAGGTATGATTGTAGCCAAGCGTGAGTATATCCGCGGATTCCAATTTCATATGATTTATGTAGTAGGATTGAATGTGAAACTCTGTCGTAGGCTTTGGACATATCCAATAGCAGGCCTATGGCATACTTTTTATTTCTCATACAATCCAGAATGCCTTGGACGTAATTATACACGGCTAGGGTGGTTGAGCGTTTTTGGCGGAACCCGAATTGATTCTCGTGTAATAATTTGAATTTCTCCAGGAACTTGTATATTTGATCTGCTATAAGTTTTTCATATATTTTTGATATGGTTGGTAGAAGGGCTATTGGTCTATAGTCCGCTGGGTTGTGGTTTTTACCTCCTTTCTTTAGGATGGGCTTAACTACGGTGATTTTTAACTTGTCAGGAAAGCAAGATTTCTCAAAAGATTGGTTTATTAGCTGTGTAATGGGTCCTGATAGTTCGTGTTTGCATTCTTTTATTAAAATTGGCGGGATTTCATCGAATCCGCAGGTTAATTTATTAGGTAGGTTTTGGATGGTTTTGAGTACTTGTAACTCGGTGACAGGGTGTAGGAACATGGAGTTAACGGTGGGATCGGGGCTGGGACGACCACGCGGGGATTTAAGGCCGTCTGTTCCATTGCTGTCTAGTTGTTGCTCACCTATGGATGTAAAATATTCATTGAAGATGTCGGCTATTTTCTGGGGGCACTTTGTTTTAGTGTCTTGGTAGTGTAACTCTATATTTTTGTGTTTTTTGTTAGTGTTTTTCCCGGTAATTTGTTTAACGACTTGCCACATACTTTTTGTTTTGTTGGTAGAATTATAGATATTATTAGCATAATTAATTTTTTTTGATTTATTTATGCACTTGTAGAGAATTTTAGAATACATTTTATAATGGGATTTTAATACTTTGTTATTTGTTTGGTTGATTAGCATTCTTAATTGTCTCTTGTGGTAACAAGATTTCTTAAGGCCTTTTGTTATCCAAGGTTTGCTGTTTCTTTTTTTAATCTTGGAGTGCTGTAAGGGCATGAATTTGTCAAGTAGTGTATGTAAATGATAGTGGAATATGTTGTAGTTTGCGTTTACATCATTGTAAACCAAAATATTTTCCCATTTGATAGTTTCTAATGCTGCCTTATATTTTGCGATATTATTAGGTTTAAAATTTCTTTTTAAAGTGTAGGCGTTTGTTTCAGAGAGGTCATTATGTTTAAATTTGTAGAGAAGGCTTTTGTGGTCGGAAAGTCCTTGGTCTTCTACGTATACAGTAAATTGTTTGTAATTTGTGAATGTTAGATCGATACAAGTTGCTGTTTTATTTGTTTCTCTAGTTGGAACATCAATTATTTGATAGAGGTTAAGTTCAAGCATGTTATTCGTCAGCTTTTGGTAATATGTTGAATTGTTAAATTTATTAATATTGAAATCGCCGGTTATAATAATATGCTTGTGGCATTTTAATTTTAATTTACATAATAGTCTATCTAATGTTTGAAAAAATAAGTCAATACAACGATCAGGCCTATACAATGCTACTAATAACATATCTGTCTCTATTTCGACACCACAGCACTCTGTAACGCCTTCTATAGATAGTTCTGCAATGTCAGGTCTTTCCTTGAATTTAATGTCGTCCCTGAGCAGTATTGATGTGCCGCCACCTTGATGAGAGCTGCGGCAATAGTTTGCGGCGAGGGTGTATCCGGGTATATCAATTAGGCTCTTGTGTTTTTCTTTAATCCAAGTTTCTGTTAGACAAACAGCTTGGTAGCGTGTTTCGCTCAACAGGCTTTCTAGAATATGGGTTTTCGTTTTCAAACTTTGGATATTTTGAGTAAATATCGAGAATTCATTTCCGAAAGGGCTGGATTCTAACATCGTTTTCCTGTTCTTCTATGATATTTGTGTTTTTTTGATTAACCAATGGTAGTGAAATTTGACTAATTAATTCCTGGCTGGAGTGGTCAGGCGGTGTATTGCATTCTTGTTGTTCCTTGGGTACATATTCTTTACCGTTTATTATTAGTTTGTTGTCTCGGATAATGGCGTGATTTCCATTTTTCCTTTCCTCTATGAGTTTTGATCTTAGCTCTCTGCGTTTCTGAATTTGCTCATAATCTAAATGAGGTGCAATACTTAAACCGGCGTTTTTGAAGGGGCGTGCGTTATTTTTTATATACTTTGCCATTCTCTTGCTTAATATTTCTATAACTATTGGACGGCGGTAACCTTTCTTCCCAATTCGTATAACGTCTTCTATATATCCTTCCAAGTTTATGTTTAGTACGTCATAAAATATATTTATTACTTTATGTTCCAGCTCGTTTGTATTTTCCCATCTGGTCTCATCTACTCCGTATAGTACAATTTTTTTGCTATTATCTTCTTCTGGTCTATTTGTTAGGAAGGAGGGGGACGGCCTGGTCGGCGAGCTTTTTGTTTCCGTTTTGAGTGTAGAAGATTCCACTTCGAGAGAGTTGATTTTTAATTTCAAAGATTCAATTTCTAACTTCAATTTGTTTTGATTTGTGGTTATATTTTCTATTTCGCTATTAATTTCCGATTTCATGCTTTTAAGGGAGCCCTGTATTTCTTGCTTTATAAGGGCTCTCATTTCTGATTTCATTTGGGCGCTAATATCTGCGACTATCGATTGTTTTTGTAATGTAAGTTTATAATCGAGTAATTGGCTGAGTTGATCTATTGTGATGGTCCCGCCTCGATTTGGCGATTCATTTGGTCGTGAGAAGGAAGAAGGTGGAGTATTATGTACGTTTTCGGAATGTTGTGTGTTTCCGTTTATGTTACTGTCGTTCATCATATCATCGCATGACATATTTATAAGGTCCAATGTTTGGGGCATCATTCTGCTCAGTCCCGCAGGTGCCACGGGTGTGTCATCGTTGCGGAGGCGCCGTGTCGACAAAGCGCAATCTGTGCAAGTCCAGTGTTGCTTTAGGGTTGCCTGTTGCTCTCTAAAATAAGCAGAGGTCATGTTCAAGCATCTGTAATGGTAAAGTTTCGGGCAAATTGTACAATTTACGAGTTCCCCTCTTTCAATCTTCCTTTCGCATGCACTGCAAATCATTTTGTTTTTATGTAAATTATCTTGTATAAGTAGTTTATAGCGCCCTCTTGTGGTGAGTTGTGGATGTTTGTAACTTTATCTTCTAGTTTTGGTTATAGCGCCCTCTTGTGGTAGGGTTTCGTAACTCCAAGATGTAACTGCGGATTGTAGCTTGGGATTGCTTCGGACAGTTGAAGGACCGTGAATATTGGTGCAACTTAAAATACAAAAAGTGTCGTCTTTGGTGGGGTTCGAACCGTGAACTGTAGAGATGAGTGTTTGAGCCGCTTCGCTTATACAACTTAGCTATTTGTACATGAGGATTTGTGGCGAAAATGTTTATCGGTTGCAAGTTCGATACGAGTATGACGCTGTGATTACGTGTAGAAGTGTGATAAAGACTACCCGTTATTTTATTGCACTTGTTTACTTATTGTCTTGTATTGTTTTATTTGATTTTTATTACTTCTTGATGCACGTATTACCAAGCCAATATTCACTTAAATTTTTTGCCGTTTCTAATCACTAAAACTATTTAACTTTAACTTAAACGTTTGATTGTTCACGATACACTCTGATTGTCATTGTCTGTTTCACTTAAATTTTTAGGAGGGAAGAAAAATATATTATGCGAGCACACACGTGAGAGATAACGTTTGTCCAGAATATTTATGTTATATTATTCTCGTTGCACTATAATTATCACGATAAAAGTGGGATTAAACATTTTACTCATAATAATAACACTTTGCTGATGTTTACGGCCTAGCAGCGCCATCTACCCTCACTTCCGGGGTTCGATATTCAAATATAAGTGTCATTCGTGTAAATGCAATGGTGGTTTGTTGATCTAAAATAAAACTCATTATCACAATTAAAACTGTTTTCTTTATTTAATTTCATCAAGATGTTTATTAATTATAAACTCCTAAATATGTATATAAAAGCTAGATTGTACAGTTTTTTTTATATATTTTACATACACAAAACATTAAGTACCTATTTCTACGAGGAGCCAATAACATTGACACATTTAAAATTTACTTAATGTTTTCATTTTCACACATTCAAGAATGTCATACAATTTAGGAGCATATTTGACATAGAATTTAGTTTCAAGGTTAATTCTTTAGATTTATGCCTGCGTCTAAACTCCGTCAAACCATACTAATTTATGAACAGTTTAACGGAGTTGAATCGGACCACAGTCTAAAATTTATCGACCCTTGAAACCAACAATTGTGTCCAAGAAATAAAACTATGGAAACGGATTAAATCGCGTATAATGAATTTACAATTCATATTTCTTGTATGTGGGTAGCTTTTGCACATTGTAATTTTTTCTCAGTCACCCGTTGACCACGAATGCTGTAAAGTGTTCGAAACGTCGAGATGAATTGTAAATTCATTATACGCGATTTAATCCGTTTCCATAGTTTTATTTCATTACTTTAACTATGGTGATAAACGAAGACAATAATTGTTCCAAATCATAGTAATAACGACCTATTAAAATCCAAGCAATCATAAACACAATCACATAGCACACCCACTCACGAGTTCACACGAAGTTTTCCCGTAAACTTAGTTACGTTCAGCATACGTCCAGTAAATCAGACCAGGGGGATACCATGAAGTACTGAAGACGTTCATTTTAGACTAAGAGAGAGGAACGGAGCTATATAACTAATATAGCTGTGTCCCTTTCTCCCGACCTAAACTGAAGCGGTTATGGTAACCCCCCAGTTCATAACCGTGTCTTTGCCGTAACGAGCGTGGCTGAGAATTTAATTGTCCAACTTTCCAGCTTTATGCAGTTCCATGTTTAATGGCAGTCGGCGGGTTGACACGTAGAGAGCGGCGGGTTACATAAAGAGCATAATATTTTCTGTTTTTTTATTTATTATTATTATAAATGGGCTTACTCTTGGCCACAGACGGAACGCCAAACGCCACACGGGCCAAACGGACGTGGCCTACGATGAAGTGAGGTCGGCCAAAAGATGCCCGTTCATCCTAGATTTGAAGGTTGCCGGGTCATATGAGCTAGGAAATATAGCCGCCGGCAAGGAATTCTACTCCTTGGCAAATTCACTTGAAGAGGAAAAATTCTTCCAATAACAAAACTACGAGTAGTTACACGACCGGTGTGGCGTGGGTGTGGCCTAGTCGGTAGTAACCCTGAATGCTAAGCCATTGGTCCTGGGTTCAAATCCCGGTGTAATGAACAAAGATTTTTCTATGTATAAGTAAATATGTATTTATTTATTTATTTATTAGTGTTAACACGACTTGTGAACGCCGCGCTCTTAATTCTGCATACCTACTAAAATCGGTTATATCTGTGCCGCGAGACGTTCAACGGCTTAAGCAATAAGTATTAAGCAGCGTCCAGAGTTATAATATCTGCATACGATATTATGAACATACAAGCGTTTTCATATAAATATGCCATTACTCACATCGCCAAAACTTATGAGCTGCCATTGGTGCAGTACATTGCTGACAATATTTTTTATTTGTTAGTTTATAAAGTCAAAAATGTACGCTATTTAAAAGTCAGAAATAAAATATACGCTAAAAAAATATTTAAAAAAAGCCCTCTTGCTGGTATAGCACTAACTGACATACTAAGCAATAACAACGTGTATACTGTAAGCATAGCTTGAAATCTTATGATTTGCCGGTAAATCCTAGGTTTGTCGATCGCTAAAAGCCCGAAATATTACCGAAAAAAGTATTCTTCACGTGGATTTGCTTTTACTAACGTTGATTCGGTGATAGGGTAGCAAATTTGAGCCCTATTTACGACCACATTCGCTTCTCTAGCCTCTACCGCCCAAAGTGCCACAACAGTCCCGTCAACCCCCAGCATCTCTCCTGACACAGCTCTTGAGTAACTCAGGCGATCACTGCCTTCCACGTGCAGCCTTATAGTTCACTAGGCTAGCTATACTTCGGCCTTTTACAGAAATATAATACGTTATAGTGGATACTGATACAACTAAATACTTATTTACAGTAAAATTCATTTTTTTTCACGTGTTAACGGATTAACGATTAACTTTAACTTACGTTAAATTTGTCGAAATGTATCGCTTTAACGATTAACGAAGTTAACTTTTTAGTAACGGATTAGCGATTAACGAAGTTAACTATTTGATTAACGGGGCTAAAGGTTTCAATTTCGGGTCTACTAATTAAATTAAATATTTCCACCCTTTTTGATAAAGACAAATATTTTCACATTAACAACGGCAAGGTAACTGAGGAAAAATAATAAATAAAATAAATAAATAATAAATATTATAGAACATTCTTACACAGATTGACCGAGTCCCACGGTAAGCTCGAGTAAAATTATCGTAAAACATTTTGTGGTTTATTACAGTAGACATATCATTAATCATTAGAGAGCGGATTTCAGGTAGCGATTTAAATATTAATATGGATATGACTAGTGCATTTTTTTAAATACATGTCATGTGGTTTATAATAAGGTATATATATATATATTATATATATACATATATATATATATATATATATATATATATATATATATATATATATATATATATATCGCACACCGCAAACTTCGCTGAATAATAAGCTAACTACTTTTACAGAAAAGTATTTTATTCTAAATAAATGAGTTTGTATAATACAGGAAGCGAAAAATTTTCATTTTTCTATTCTTTGAGTCGTAATAGAAGTTTTTACTGTACTATGCGCAGAAGAAATATTAAAAAAGAACTTAAATAAGTCAAATATTAAAAAATATATGAACATTTTTATATTTATTATCATAATAATTTTGCCCGATATTCACAAAAGCACCCTAAAGGGGTTTTTCTTATAAAATATTATGTTCCGATACATTTTTTTGTGTAGAAATGCGTTTCTTGCTACCTGAAATCCGCCCTTTGACATTAATCATCCATCTAAATGTGTATAAACGTAGAAAATGAAATAAATCCGCAGAACCCCTTTAATTACGTAATTATAATAGGTAATTTATTTATGGAGAAAGTCTAGACGAAAAATATAGTTTTTATATTACACACACACATATACACACATACATATTCACGCCAGTATTCCCGAAAGGGTTAGGCAGAACAATGAAGCTGCTCATGAGTCAGTGCCACTTTTAGCAACTTAGGTTGAGCCAAAACTCCCAAGGAGTGGAATTCCTTGCCGGCGGCTATTATTTCCGAGCTCATATAACCCGGCAACCTTCAAATCAAGGGTGAACAGGCATCTTCTATGCGAGCTCATTCCATATTGTAGGCCACGTCTTCTTCGCCTTTGGATGGTCTATTTCCATAAAATTAAGTTTAGGTTCAGAAATAAAATAAACTAATGCTTAATATTTCCATAATTATGTACTATACGCGTCGTAAATAAACAATAATGGTGCATTTATTTTCATTTAAGTTTAAAACGCCTAGTAGACCCCTAAATTTTAAGTTTAAAAGGGTCCCCAATGTGTCTTCAGCCTAATGCTGCACATTATGAACTGAACTTAAAACTGGAGTTCGTCTTACGTTGAAATATTTTTATGGACTCCTATTATTTTAACTGAGGTTGTTAAGAAAATTGTTGAATTTTGGAGTTTAGCGTCCTGACGTCCACAGTTGCTGTATTAAATAATCTAAAATTTGAGTTGTATGAAATAATATGACAAATTTGAAATGTCTATAGTAGGGCAGTAGGGCATGAATACAGGCCAAAAACACTACCGACAGACTAAAAAGGTTTTATGTATCAAGAAAATTAAGTTATCGTTTGATTACTTTTTATTTTCGAAGTTCTTCATATGAAATCATCTATCATCTTCAAATGCCTCTTAAATAATGTATCTGTATATTTATCTTTATTTTTAATGGAATTTCGAAACAGACGTTTATAAGTTTTAATCCTATGTCGAGAGATGGCACAGTATTTGCACTATGACTACACGTTTTACTTTGAGGAAGAATTTTCTATATACTCGATCCTCTTTCCTATCTGTCAGGTCCAAAAGTGATGATTATTCAAGCAACGACGTAAACACACATCCGATCCATGTGTGTTTACGTCGATTACAATATAAAATTTGGATATATTTGGATATGATGCGGACTACTAAACTACTAAACATTGCGGGTACTAAACATTGATCGCAGCCGTTCGTGAAGGTGTTTATAATCCAAGACTAAACGATAACCCAGCCCCATAACAGCGCGTATTGTTCATATTATTGTAACCTTTGTCGGTGCTATTTGCTCTGCCATTGTCGGAGATATTTTGTGAGAGATATGTGCCTTCATTGTTCCACTTATCTTGCGTGAAAGCTTTATATTTCGTATGGTGGTTATCTCAATCATTTTCATTCTAGCGTGTTAGTATATAGAAAAGAATAGAATTAATCTAAGATATAAAAAGACACAAAAGCAGAAGGTGCAGTAAAATGGTCTAATGGACTTCCAGTGCTAAAAAACAATATGACTATGGCGAATGTAAGCGTAGGTCTAAGATACCTAAGAATTAGATCTACAAACTGTTCATAAAAAATCTGGACATGTTTACGAGTATATAAAATTAGGTAAATTAATCATATTAGAAATTAATTGTTTCGATCTTAATACGAGTATGTACATCTAAAAATGTTGATAACAATGTCCTAATTTGGAATAATTCAACGAGGCATCAATCGCTAAACTTACAGAAATAAACTTTTATTTTTATCGCTTCACATTACTTAGAAAATTATTCTTAATTTTAAATGCACTACACAAAAGTGTTGTATGCTAGGCATTTTTATCAGTATCATATCTAAAAAATCACGGGAGACCAACTTTTAATTAGAGTAGAGAAAAACAACTACAAATATTTGGCACACAGATTCACACATTCAACTGATTTGGTGGAAACAACCCGACAGGTGATTACGCTAATAACTATCTCATTCTCTCCAACTGTGTCCCTCCCACATTCACATTTTATAGCCACTTAAAAGCAATTGAAACATGTTTATACACCGTACGCAAATATTACTCCTGACTGACCACGCATTCAACTAGTGATGTGTCGTTCGCGAGTGAGTGATTTAAAAGAACTATATCTTTTGACTGAACTCGTTCACTCTTCAACTCAGTAGCGACTCAATTCGCTCATTTAGCTCAGTAACTCACCTAGCTATCTCAGAGTTACTTGCGCGCTCTTTCCCACTCATGATTCGAATGAGCGGGCCGAACCAAAAGAGCGAAACGATGCAAATGTTTCGAATGACAGCTTCGGAGCGATTCGGAAGGATTCGCGGTTTGGCAATATGGCGGTATCGTATCTCACAATTCGCCATCTTGCTCAAAATAGTCTGACAGATTCACTGAGCGAAATGAGTGGAATGAGCGAAATGAGTGATATATATCACCGCGAGCGAAAGATATGAATCAATCTTAGTAAGTTTTACCTCTATTGTTTTTTCTGTTTTTCTTTTATATGTAAGAAGTTATGATATTATTTTAATTGATACCTAAGACTGAACCATCTCCTCCACGGGACAGGCATCTGCCTAGTGTGGAGGTCAGTTTAATTGTATACATGACTGTATAATCTTTTCATCTCAGTGAAGCGTTTTGCGCATCTCTACATTCAACCGGCCGAAACACGCATCTGGCACATTTGCAGTAAACCCCCGAAATCGGATACACCTTTATGGAACCTGTTAAATCCGTAATTGAAATTCCCATTAATTGGAAAAAGCGATGAATGGGAAATCTCATTAAGTTTAGTATACGGATATAAAACTATTGGACCGTGGGGAACTGAGGGAAATTAATCGGTCGACGAAAAACAATTGGCCATAAAACTTGCGACATTGTGATTCTGTGACGTTTTAATTTTGCGATACGATGTCAATAAACAAGAGAAATAAAATGTTATATATTATACTTTCTGTCAAAGAAACCAGACTACCGTCTAGAATCGTAAGACACTTCCGCCCTGTATCGGTTCCGTTATCATGTAATTATAGGCAGAACCATAGAACTACAAAAAAAGGAGTAAAAAGGAGGAGGAGGAGGAGGGTTATAAAAAGGAGTGTACAAGTTTCTAATGGGTCGGCAACGCGCATGTGACACTCCTTATACGGACCAAATACCTGTTTGCCATCGAGTGGTATTAAAAAAAATATATTTAGATAGAAGAAACAAATTCATCCATCCGAAGTATTGGGGCCGAGGGTGTCAGATATTGTACTGAAGTTGTTACTTGCAGCTACTTGAGAACGTTGAAGGTACGGTCAGCTAAGAAAGTGGTTTACCACTTTTCTGGTCTATTGTGAAAATGAAAATGAAATATTTATTTTTCAAGTAGGCATATTACAATGCGCATATGAACGTCAAAGAAAGCTACGCCGGCTCTAACCCTACGCCTCAGCCTCGAGAAGATTTCAGTCCCCCCTCAGTTGGGAGGGGGGTATCCACTATGGGACCGGCAAGAAACTCGGCGGGCAACTTCTTTTCAAAACATTACATCTTATAATTATGCATTAAATAACAAGATACAATTTAACATGCAAAAGTATTCATCAAAGAATATGAACAGACTAGGTACTCTATGGAAATTAATTTCAATAAATTATATTATTGCTTAATAATACGTCGTTCTTCTTCAGAGAAAACATATCAAATTGTCACAGAAGAAAAAAGATAATATGAATCTCAATATCATTAAATATGTAATTTACCTACACAACATAAAATATAAAATATTTGATGTGCTTTCTTATCTGAACTGTGTCCTCTATACATAATACAATTATTTTAATTGCTATTCGTTTTTTGTAGTTTCTGGTTCGGGCCATGCATGTTTGTCTGTCAAATAGTCCTCCACTCTGTAATAAGCCTTTAACATCAATGATTTTTTTAAGTAGTTCTTAAGAGCTGGGAGGGGTAATCTCAAAGCAGTGTCAGGTAACTTATTATAAAAGGTCATTTCTCAAAATTTTGCCACCCCCACCTGTCAGTACGTTTATGTTAGAACTTTTTTTTTTAGTATACAATATCTTCATAAATAAATTATCA
This sequence comes from Leguminivora glycinivorella, assembly GCF_023078275.1. Taxonomy (NCBI): domain Eukaryota; kingdom Metazoa; phylum Arthropoda; class Insecta; order Lepidoptera; family Tortricidae; genus Leguminivora; species Leguminivora glycinivorella. The sequence continues at coordinate 8,934,018 of NC_062989.1, read as the reverse complement.
ATACATATTAAAAGACAGTTTTTACATAGAGGCCTGATGCTTTGAAATCGATTTATTTTATATTAATGAAATAAATAATAATTGTAACTAAGTTTTGTCGTTCACCTTCCGTGTCCCAACGCGGAGTACTCATGTTTCGAGTTGTTAAAAGTACACAAATTATTAACTTTACTTACCTTTATTGCTGTATTTTATTTGCATATATCCTTAACTTTTAAAACTAGACTACCTGATAAATATTACACTTATGTTCCAAGTTATTTGGCTTTAAAGTTTGTCCACGGCCGTTTTTGTCGTTGACCTGTCGAGACTAACTCGCAAGCACTGTGCGATCCCTATTCCACCTCTGCCGCCCCACCCCGCATGAATCGAAGCCGCCAGTATCGGCCATCACCTGCAAATAACGGCACGTGCTCACTACGCCTTGATTAGAAAATAGAAAATTTTAATTACCTCGAACGGGAGTTTGTAACGGGTAAGTAGTCGTTATTCTGTCAATCATAATTTGGTTATTGTTTGAGATACTGCATTAACTGTAACATATGTTTCGTATTTTGTTGCTTAATTTTTAGGCACCTAAATATTTAGTTCGTTCGGCAAATACTTTTTGAGTTGTGGCGAAATAACTGGCATTTTGTCGGTCACCTGTGCATCGTTCACTTGGCTAAAATAGTGAACGACATTTTGGGACAGGGTGACGACAATAATGATAAATTTACCAATCGTAATAATACTTTTTTACACCTTCAATATTTGTTTTGTGCGTAAAATGAGAAAAGTATTACTGTTATATCGGTTTAGGCTGCATTTCTCAAAGGATTGTTGCTTTTTTGCGGTGTGTGTCCTTCACCTGTGCGATAAAGCCAGGTGAACGACTCAGTGACAGGAAACCGACACGTCGATCACTTGTCATAAGCCAGATGGACCATTACGAGGGGCGATCGACGGAGATATCGAGTAACAAACATAAAAAAAATAATAATAATAAAATACTGACGAATTGAGAACCCCCTTCCTTGAGATTTGGGCGGCGGTTAAAAACTATTATAATGCTGATGGGCAGGTGAATGACGTCCATATCAGGTGAATGACCACCAAACTACAGGTGATCGACTACGGACGCAGGTTAGCGACGCTTGTCGTTAACTTGTCAAATGTGTCATACAAATTTGTACTAATTTGTCGTTAACCTGCTGCTTTTGTCGATAACCTGTGTATATTTATCCTTCACCTGATCATGATGTCGTTCACCTGAATTTTAATCGATCATAACTTCTAAAATAACTAATTGATATCGGTGCCTTTGACATTTTTGAAATGTTTGAGACGCATTCAAACGATCCCTACAATTTTTTTTTTTAAAATGCGACATTTAAAAAAAAAACAAATCTTTCACCTGTCGGTGCCAAAATTTTGAGAAATGGCCAAAAATGAATACATTGCCCAACAAATGACTTCTGTACTTTACGGACACGAAACTTCTTTATGGCAAGCTTATTTTTGTTTCTAGTGTTATAATTATGGATATCAGACTTCTTAGTGAAACAGTCTAAATTCTTAACAACATAAATTATACTATCATAAATGTATTGGGAAGCTACAGTTAAGATATTAATTTCTTTGAAGAGTTCTCTTACTGATTCACGTGTTCCTAAGTTGTAAATAGAACGAATGGCTCTCTTTTGTAATACAAAGATAGTCTGTATGTCAGCTGCTTTGCCCCAAACCAGAATACCGTATGACATTACACTGTGAAAATAACTATGATACACTAGGCGAGCTGTCTCAACATTAGTCAGTTGCCTGATTCTCCTAACGGCGTATGCGGCTGAACTTAATTTGCTTGCTAGTTTCCTTATATGAGGACTCCATTGTAGATTTTTGTCCAATGTTAAACCAAGAAACAGTGTTGTATCTACCATCTCTAAGCATTCATCATTCAAAAGTATTTTTGTATCGATTGGTTTAACATTCGGCAGAGAAAATCGAATACATTTGGTTTTTTTAGAATTAAGAAGTAAATTGTTGACAGTAAACCACTGCAGTACATCAGCTAACGTGCTATTAATTACATTGTAATCCGTAGATTTTCGGTCAACATTAAAAAGCAGTGATGATCAGCAAAAAGTACTATTTCACAAAAGTTTTTTACTATACATGGCAAATCATTTATATAAACCAAAAACAGGAATGGACCTAAAATTGAGCCTTGTGGCACTCCTAATTGGACTACAGTCCCGCTAGAGCGAGTTTTGTTAACAACTGCTGTTTGTGTTCTATTGCTAAGGTAAGAAGACATAAAGTTTAGGGCATTTATAGACAAACCATAGTGTTCTAATTTCAAAATGAGCGTTCCATGATCCACACAATCAAAGGCTTTTGAAAGATCACAAAATATGCCAATTGCATCACAAGAATTTTTCCAAATATTATATATATGTTTAATGAGTACCGAAGCAGCATCGGTCGTGGAACGGCCCCTTGTGAAACCGAACTGTTTGCTTGTAAGTAATCTATGTCTGTTGAAGTGTCCCAGTAGATCATTTAACATTAGCTTCTCAAAGACTTTACTTAGTACAGGAAGTATTGATATGGGACGGAAATTGGTTATATCACTCGAATCACCCGATTTAAAAAGCGGTATGACTTTGCTACATTTCATAAGATCTGGAAAGGTGCCTTGTGAAATTGAAATATTATATATTACGGCCAAGTAAGGTGCTATTATATCTATGACATGACTAATTACTTTAACTGATGTTCCCCATAAGTCTTCAGTTTTCTTTAAATTGAGTGACTTGAATATTTGAAACACATAAGGTCGAAAAGTGGTAAACCACTTTTTGGCTGACTGTACTTGAACATTTCACAGAAGGCACACTCAAAGGTTATGGCAGAAGAAGGCGCCACCTTATTAGTCCATTGCATAAATAAAGAATTTCATAGGTGACAGCGAGAAGATGATTTTTTTTTCTCTCTCACATATGAATGACAGTGACATACCTATATGCACTTGTACAGGCGCCGCCTGGCGGGATAAAATATCAGTGTGCCTCCTCATTGTTTAATATACCATTGATATTTGTAATTACGAACCCAAAAGCATCTAGTCTAGTTCCTAGTTATTTATATACATAGAAAATATTCCCTTCAATGTTTGAATTCTTTAAAAACATTATGAAGGATAAATGAATCGGTGGAGAGCAAATTAAGGATACAATCTGAAATGATTTTCAGAAACCAATCCGTCATAAAGTTTATAAATAGGCATGGAAATAAATTTAACTTAAATCAACGACAAAAGCTATTGTTCCAGAACTCACGATTCGCGAAAACTAAAGTCCTCATCAAGCGCAAAACTAAAACTCATTCATTTCAATAATGACGTAGCAACGGAAAAACGATGCAATGAAAACGTTGGTTTGATGGAAAATATACGAATCGAGAAAAAAAAAGGGCAAAAAATAATGGCGGCAATGCAATTAACAATCGGAATGACTCGCGAGTGCCGAGGGACTCACGGGCTGCCATTTTGACGAGCGTTTATTTTATCACTATCAAATATTTCAAAACAGATTGGGCAATTCATATATTTTGACAGAACAAGCTCGCTTGGTGCGCCTTAGTGGAACGCTACTTCGCGATTGGTTGATGAGATGGCATCACGTTGGTCGAATAGCTGCACGCTTGTCTCGCATACGAGCTCAGTAGTGTAGCGGATCTGGGATTTTAGTCCATTTTATTGCACTGTATGACAAAAGTGAAAAGAATCATAAAAGCAATAGAGGTATTCATAAGCATCAATGTTAGGAATAATATATTCAAAACAAACGATGCCGTGTTGTCCGTAATTTTCTCCTTACGGTCGACTTGCGCCTCTTCTTCCAGTAGCGAGCAGCGACTAAAACGCCCTTCTCTGCGGCGGAGGTTTTGACTGCTGACGCTGTGCGTTGCGTTCAGACCTCGATCGGAACGGAATTGAACGTTGACGTTAGAACGTGCAAGTCGTGCAACGCCGTGCTGGCACCATTTTTGATGGAAGTTTCATCCCTGCTCTGTCGGAGTTATAAAGCAGTAAATGATGACTATCATTTAGTTATAAAAAATCGCTTTCGCGTTTGTGTATCCAATGTATTATCGTCACCCATTATTTTTTCGGTTCCCGAGATACAGGCTGCGCCTAGTTTGGGGCCGACGGATATAACCTGAATGGCAAAAATGTAATTTATGTTAAGTTCTGATTGAAAAGTGTATCACGTTTAGACGGACAAACAAACATATACACACACTTAACACACTTTCCCAGTTACATATAATATTAGTATGGATAGTACCTGAATTCATCTTAAATACCTTTACTTATATCGTGTTTGTTATTTCGTAATAATTTTTAATACAAAATTTACTGTTTGTCTGCATTGTCGTAATTTGTAACTTTTTTGTTCAGAATTGTGTAACATTTGAGAATTGCCAGAAAAATCTAAAACTATAAAATAAAATGAAACTAAAATATCAAACACCATAAGAAAAAAACACATTTGTCGTAAAGAGAACAATTTTTTTATGCATGATACCTACCTATAATTGTATGTTTACTCGTATAATTTCAAACAAAGGTATAAGTGTGTGTGGTATAAGTAAATATTGGAAATAACGAACGTGGCGTTCTAATTCGTGTAACGAACTTTGTAATCCACCTCCGCGCTACGTGACTTCGGAGTTTTACATTTTATGCTGTTCGTTATTTCAAAGGGAAGGTAACCTGTATGTTTAATTGTTTGTATCAACATCATCCTCCTTGCGTTATACGGGCATTTGCCACGGCTCATGGGAGCCTGGGATCCGATTTGACAACTAATCCCGAGATCTGTAGGTGCATTTATCCATACTATAATAATTGTTATAAATGAGAAAGTGTGTCTCTCAGTTTGTTTGTCCGTCTTTCACGGTAAAACGGAGCAACGTATTGACGTGATTTTTTTAAGTGGAGATAGTTGAAGGGATGGAGAGTGACATAGGCTACTTTTTGTCTCTTTCTAACTCACAACTTCCCTAAAATGAGGGGTGAACGGTTTTATGGAGCATTCCACAATTTTCTACACAGCTAGTCCATGATGGGAAAGTGTGTATGTCTGTTTTTTTGTCCGTCTTTCACGGCAAAACGGAGCGACAAATTGACATAATTTTTAGGAGGAAATAGTTGAAGGGGTGGAGAATGACATAGGCTACTTTTGTCTCTTTCTAACGCGACCAAAACCGCGGGCAAAAGCTAGTATATTATAAATAATTGTTGGACACATTGTAGAGGAAGGTGTTTGTCGTTAGCTCTAAAGATTGTGTACCGGAATATTTTTAAACTGTGCGATTTCTAAGCAATAGAGTAGTCACTACTCACATCACATCGTCGACAAAGTGTAAGAGGCAACGATGATATCATCAATTGGGCAATTGGGCGCGTAGGAAGAAGACAACCATACATTTGGTACTACGACTTTTCATCGTCGGGAAAAGAGGCAGAGGTAAAGTGAAAACGAGATAGGGAGATGTAACTAGTGCCTAAAGATACTTAAATAGACAGTTATCTTTCCAAATGAAACAACTAGACGGAGCACATAAGACAATTGAACTCATCATACATAAACATTTCTGTATAAATTAAAAAAAAATGAAAAAACCCCGACAGCGACATAGTTAACCGATTTTCATAAAACATGGCTAAGAACACTCTCGACTGACAGCTTTCAAACAAAAAAAAACTAAATCGAAATCGGTTCATCCGGTCGGGAGCTACGATGCCACAGACAGACACACACAGACAGACAAACAGACAAACAGACAAACACACAGACATACACGTCAAACTTATAACACCGCGTTTTTGTTGCGTCGGGGGTTAAAAATGAGAGCGAGTAGACGAATAAGTTATTATATTGTACTTCTTGATTTTTAATAAACAAATAAATAAAGTACTACAAGGAGGACCTTTTGAGCCTCAAGACTCTAGTCAAGAGGCTACGTAAATGTTGACTAACTAATACAAGACTCCTTTATAAAATGTTTTCCTCCATCTTCATTAACCATAAAAGAATCCTTTTCACTGCGACATTGAAAAATAAACGGCCTGCATCATTCATGAAGCCAGGTAGTTGATAAATGCGCGCCCTAAATCACAGGTGACGTGCCCGGTTCAGAGGATTTATTTACTGGGCTTACTTCGTCTAATTAGATTTTTAACGATGACTCACGGTACAGTCGAGCGTATAACGCGCGTGAAATTTGCTCAATAATATGTGCTCAAGATCTACACGAGCTTATTCCACCGTCCCCATTCTACCATCGGACTCTTAGACGCACGGCCGGTCTCCATCCTTACTTGGTAGATATTCCGCGAATTTGCACGAAGCGCTTTGCTTCTTCTTTTCTTATGCGCACCGCCAAGGAGTGGAATTCCTTGCCGGCCTATATTTCCGAGCTCATATAACCCGGCAACCTTCAAATCAAGGGTGAACAGGCATCTTTTGGGCGAGCTCACTCCATCGTGGGCCACGTCTTTGCCTTTGGCTAGTCTGTGGTCAAGAGTAAGCCCATTTATAAAAACAAAGTCTCACAGGTCTCATTTTGATGAATGAAGAGCTATGAAGCATACCTATATTTTTGAGCTACTTTTGTAATCCATACTTAAACACTTGACTGTACTACAATAAGACTCGATAGCGATACTCCGCGGAAAATGTTTGTAATCTTTGGTTAGTTCATATTCTTTTTTTGACACTTTCTTTTGTGCCTTAGTTGGACTGGTGCCTTTTTAGAAGTTGCTCATTATGATCTATGTATATGTCGACACTAAAACAGAGATTTGATCTTTATGTCAAATCACGCCTTCCATTTCATCATTTCTCTAGAAAATTGTCATTTGACTGACTCTGTTTAGTGAAATCACAAAATCGGCCAATAGACATGGCACGTTTTGTCATTTCACTAGATTTGTTTAGCGATTTTATAAAATCCCTGAACTCAAACGAGCTTATAAAGTCAACTTGTTTTATCATTTCGCGACGAAACCTGTATATCAAATCACCATATTTATTATAATTATGTATACCATTTTTCAGTTAAAACTTTATCATTTCCCTAAATTCGTTTAGCGAAATGTTAAATGAAATTGACTTTTTGAGTTCGTTTCGTCAACTTACTGCCGTGGTTCAGGGATTTTATCAAATCCCTAAACAAATTTAGTGAAATGACGAAACGTGGCGTGTCCATTGGCCGATTTTGTGATTTCACTAAACAGAGTCAGGGATTTAGTCAAATGACTGAAATTTTCTAGATAAATGATGAAATGGATTCGCCATTTTGGCATCTTTGATTTGATCATATCCCTTAGAGATTTGATCAAATCTCTGTTTTGGCCATTTCCCTGCGACATATATATTAACTCCATAAATGAAACGTTATCTGGGTAAAGCAGCCCTAATATAGTTAATGGCGCTTACGTCATACAGCGTCGTATTTTTTTATACCACGTCGGTGGCAAACAGGTACACGACCCGCCTGATGGAAAGCGGTCACCGTTACATATGGGCGCCTGCAACTCAAGGGGTGTCACATGCGCTTTGCCGACCCATTAGAAACGCATTACGAACATCACTCATAAACGCTAAATTAGGTTTTTTTTCCATATCACGTATTAAGTCATGTGACCAGTAAATAACCCTATAACTAATATTAAAGCTACTGGAACAAAATACAAATATAAAGACATTTTAAAATTGTCCATACTGGGTTTTTCTAAGCTTAATAGCATTTTTCAACGACTAGCGACTTATGATGAAAATAATGGTAGGTAAACTAGCTCCGATGTGCCTCCTTCTTTGCCACTGTTACGTACGAGTACCTAACATTATTTACAATCCTTTTTTTCGTTACCAATTTTTCCAGAAATAAATCTAACGCAAAAAGACAAGAAACCTAAGAACGTAGGTTCTAGATATATTAGCTTCTGGAAACGTCGTAGCCTGAACACCTTTAATCCATAATTCATGAACATTAGTCCTTCAGGCAACGTGAGATGTTGTAGTTACTATTATACTCGTATAAGGTGATTTAGGAAACGTGATCAGAGGTGAACTTTTCTGATACTATAAATAGTATTAAGGTACACCTTGTTTGAATGTAACATTTTTTTTATTACCCTAAATGGTGTCCCACTGCTGGGCAAAGGCCTCCCCTTCCTTTCTCCAGTCCTACGGTTTGATACCCGCTCGGCTCTTGCCAGTCGCTGCAAAATACGTCGAGGTCGTCCCGCCATCTCTTCTTTGGTCGTCCTCTGCCCCGGCTAATTTGCGGTAACCACTCAGTCGTCACTTTGGCCCACCGTTCCGGGTGCATCCGGCAAACATGCCCTGCCCAATCCCACTTAAGCTTAAGCTTGTAAGAATGTAACATTAAATAAATAAATTAAATATGAGTTAACTTTTTGTTACTACGTGATAGGTTGATCTGTGTAAGCTGTCCTCCAATATTTATTTTTATTTATTAGTAACAGTAAGGTTTTTTTAGTAATAGATTACTACATTTCGATTTAGTTATGAGGAAAAACAATATTTTATAGAATACATTTAAAAGTAGAAATATTAGGTATCTTATTTATTTATTTATTATTGTTCTGAGAACCAACAGCTATTAATACAGCAAGGTTAACTTAATTCGTTGATAAAAAGCCAATTACAGGTTCCCACCAATAGTAACATAACTACTAGGAGTTATTAGGTGGTTCACACTATCACATTCCAATACTAAGTAACTAGATTATACCTAACTAGATTATAAACAAACTTGGATGAGAACGCCTTTTTATTATCACTCATACGCAATTTTTGGTGGCTTATTAGGTAGACCGCTGGAATAGTGATCCAGAGGCCAGAAGTTCAAATCTCACCGATATAGTAACTAGTTTAAAATGCATTCGAAGCTTTATAGCAAAGACTATTATAATAGTTATTTGTTATACAAGGGGGCAAAGTTGTATTTTAACGCCGAGTGTGGAATTGAAAAACGAGCAAGTGAAAGGATTCTTGCGAGTTTTTTAACACACGAGAAGTAAAATACATTTGCACCCGAGTGTAACACAAAACTTTTTCCCTCACTATAGCGAGGAAACTACAACGCAAAAAATGCGTTTATCACTCCTTCCAGTAGTTCCACAGGTGGTAAATCATCTTTATTACTAGGTTCACCTACTTTTATCAATTTTAAAGCAGTTAATTTGACTTTATTCAAGGTCAAATTACTTTACCCACTAGTGGATAAAATGCGTTTTTACCCGCTGGTATTAAAAGGACAAAACACGTGTTTCTGAGCTAGTGAGGGGAAAAAGACGTTTCTGCTTGTTGAAAATAAATTCAGAAACAAATTGAAAACTGTTTATTAAATTGGTACTACCTAATTATTCTTGCGTTATAAGTACCTACCTACGGTATAAATAGAGGCTCTAAGACACAAGGCGAAATTGACTCTAATATTACTAACTATACCTCTACAAATTCAAGATGGCCGATGCCTGGGACGGGAAGTAATAAGATTACCAACGGGGGTCGTATCCGATACTAAGTTATTGAAATTGCTACTGAAGCTTCCTCAATACAGGAGAAACTCTATTATTGTGCATTAATATTGTCGATATTATGAAGAAAATATGTCATTAAAAAGCCCTAGTGACTATCTTCTATTTTTGTTGGACGGAGTCGAGCGGGACATGTTGCTTGAATGCTGGCAGATGGACTCAAATGTTAACGGAATGGTGGTCGCTTACAGATGTAAGAATCGCTTGGCATCCGTTAGCTCATCGTCCAAGACATCCGAAAAATTTCGGGTCACAACTGGATGAGATTATATCAGGACCGGGAAAAGTGACGTACTAGAAGAGAGGCCTATGCTCAGCAGTGGGCGATAAAGGGCTGATAATATGATGATGATTATTATTTTTATACAAAGAGTCTAGGGCCCAGAGAATAGCCAATAAAATACTACACGATTACTACATTACGCTATTATCATAGAGGAATAAATAAGGAAAGAGTTGTTACACATCAATAAATGCAAGTTATTTATAGTGACATCTAGCGTCAATCACGCGTCAAACACTCGTCAAATGGCGTAAATTATCAGTACCACTACTCGACACTAGGTGTCAACAGTGTCGCATCTGCCAAAAATGTTACATTAAAATAGTTTACAACTTATCAAGCAGAAGGAATTGAAAACAGAGTACTGATTAATACTATTTTAATGTTAGCTAAAAATTGGTGAGCATTAGACTCTTGTCTGTGTGTGTCTGTGGCATCGTAGCTCCCGAACGGATGAACCGATTTAGATGTAGTTTTTTTTGATTGAAAGCTGAGTTAGTCGGGATTGTTCTTAGCCATGTTTCATGAAAATCGGTCTACTATGTCGCGGTCGGGGGTTTTTTTCAAAATTTTAATTTTGTATTTTTTTATGTTCTTGTTGATTCTAAGTTACAAAAATTGACGCCCGAAAGCTGCAAGCTGCGAATAAAGACGAACAACTCAGTGGATTTTACTGAGTTCGTTTGACACGCTAAGTAGAATACGTTTGCTTGATCTATGGTAATATATAAGTATGTGTCGCTTAACTTCAAAATTGTGTAAATCTATTCTGCTATAAAGTTGATTATCTTTCAGATCATATTATTTGTTTTATATATTCAACCTTAAAGCAGAATTGATTTACTCAAGTTTAAAGTTAAGCGACACATATTACATCTGTGTATATGTATATTTCTGTAACAAATTATGTAATAATAGTGGATAAAATTAACCCAGGACAGGGGTAATGATTCTAAAATGTTGAAAACTTATAGTAGAAGCTTCGGTGAAACTAATTTCGGAGTAACATTTGACATTCTCGCGCAGCGTACCTAAGAGCACTCATATTTCGGTGAAAAATTAACACCAAAATGCATTCTAGAAAGTTTAAAGTGTTCGTGTACACGTCTATTTGCTAATTAGTTAAAAAGGGTCTGGCCTCACTTAATGAGCTCTTAATTTTTAGGAAACCCTGGCTTTTTGCCCGCGCTTTGAGAACGACGTTACGTATTTTTTTAGCTCCTGTTTGAAACCTTAAAATACATTTTTAAGGCTTTCTTACGCAAAGTTTTAAGAGCTGAGGGTATATGAAAGTTTAAATATTCTTCTATTATTTATTAATAAACTAAAAACTTGTTCTATTTATTTATGACATTATGACGATGATGCTTTAGGTTGGAAGATTAGATTAGTATATTTTTTGTATACATTGAATTTTGTCATGATGTCTGTGATGTGTGAGACAGACAAGCAAAATAGTGCTATTTTTTTTTAATTTTTGAATAATGCATTTATTTGCTTAACATTATGTACTGATAAGTTGGTAATATCATTAGTGTTATGTCCAGATAATGTCAATACCTTATACTAGTGGGCATGCAAATGTTATTAATTAAAGCTATTTACATTATATTACATATTTACACCATTCATTAAAGTTAAACTATTGATTCATTAAAAATTCACATAATAAAAATTACAGATTTAAATAAAATTCATTAATAATAAAATGTTTTTTGGTTTTAATAAGTATCTTTTCCTTACCCCACAATTACTACTGTAATTCCCACACCTCGATTGGATTTATGTCAAAGTCAAAAGTGACTTTTCAAATAAATCTTGACAGCTCTAGACAGCAAATATTTGACGTTTATTAAATCTCAGGTCAGGCTGACTGAACGTCCAATCGATTTGTTTCTGGAAAAATATTTCAACAAAATAAAACTTAGAATGCGAAAACTTTGTAATGATAAGGAAAGGTCCAAAGTAATTAGCAACAAGAAAGGACGGCTCGTTACAACTTTTCAGGCGTCTCACTGGATAAATTTTAAGGGCCAATGTACCTCTTTGTTAAGGGACTTTGTTAACCATTTCACTACTTTATCATCAGTTGTCAACGGATATATTCGAAACAAGTTATAGAAGTAAAAAATGGATATTAGGGGTAAAATTTTCGTGAGACATAGGTATTCTTCAATATAAAAAATAGTAGGTATGTTTAGAGTGAATACTAAACACTGTCTACACTCTAGAGAACTCTAGAGTGTATATATTCTAGGTTTATTTATTTAGTCGTATGGCAAGGAACAAAAACATTCATATGAAAATTAAGGCCAATCAACCATTTTCTAGGTAAATTATCAACTAAATAATTTAACTGTTATTAATCCTAATCATTTATATTCATATAACTCGACACTCCTGCATCAAAATAGCTGTTAAAGTTACGTCTGATTATTTTAAACTAATTCCGCCTGTCTAGTTCCTCTTCATATTTAAATCACGGTCATAATCAATTAACAAGAAAAATTAAATTATAATCATTAATCAGAGTAGGTTTTAGCAGGTAGGGCATAACGAATGATATTCCGCTTTGTGTGGTAGGTCACAGCGCAGCGGATATCATCTCGCTCGAATCTAGAGCAAAGCCCAACTGGGGAAGTACCTCCGCGTTACAGAAGACCTCAGCCAAAAAGCACTAAACCCTACTCATAGTGTAGTGTTCCTGCCGGTGACTAAGACCGCCAGAGCTCAACGAGGGTGCGGTGTGTTGATGACGGAAGTACCTAAAGAACTAATTTGTTCCGTCTATTGTCCTTTGAGTCGTCAGCAACCCGAACCCTTCTTGGAACTTGTACACTCCTTTTTGCTGTGTACTTAATACACCAAAAGGGAGTGTACAAGTTTCTAATGGGTTGGCAACGCGTATACGCGAACAAGTCGGAATACGATTAATTAACATTATTTTACCTTTTTTCCCAACGTTTCGGCAAGGTTGCACTGGCCGTGGTCCCAGCAAATATGTGTACAAAGCGCGAGAACTTAAAGTGTTATATTGCGTATGTGACACTCCTTGAGTTGCAGGCGTCCATATGTTAAGGTGACCGCTTTCCATCAAGCCGATCGTATGCTAGTTTGCCACCGACGTAGTATATAAAAAAAGGTGGTGAGAATTTACTTTAGTAAGTAGTAGTGAATTATGGAACTAATTACTTTAGGTACACAGTCAAATTCACGAGCACAAACTAAAAACGCGACCTCAAAGTTGAAGCTTAACCCACTTCACGTAAACACCATCGTCACTTCCCATAATTAACAAGGCACTTGTCCCGTAAACAAAAACTTTCGGGACACCGAACTAGCCCCATCGATCAATCAGCAGCGACGCGGGGATTCCTGCCTACATACCGGACTCGTCGCAGTATAACTTGTAATCAGTGGTTTAACTTAAAATAATAAATAAATAAATATTAAGGACACTTTACACAGATCAACTTAGCCCCAAACTAAGCAAAGCTTAGATAACATCCATTACTCAGGAACAAATATATGTGTTCATCACACAAATAAATGCCCTTACCGGGATTCGGACCCAGGACCGCGGCTTAGCAGGCAGGGTCACTACCGACTGAGCTAGACCGCGCGGTCGTCAAAATACAGTTGTATCGAACCGAGTAGTGAACTTATGGTCATTGGTTCCGTGGAAGGAAAGAGAGGAAAGGGTCGCAGTCCAACGCGACGGCCCGACCAAATAATCAAATAATCGCAAGGGACCGAAAGGTCTAGAAATCTGTCGTCTGGAGTAATGTGATCTACGTTGGAGGTCACGACCCTCAACATTGAGGAGAGCGAAACAAAAGGAGGAGGATAATGAAGAGTATTTATTCTATCGCACAGTACGGACAATCCCTGCTGCCTGCTGAAGGTGCCGCTCACCCGCTCTTGGTTACCGCACATTTACCGCCTAATAACAACGCGACCAGTCATGCCAGTCGACCAGTCATATCTCACTCATAAAGACTATCGTTAAGTATGAAGACAACTTTGAGTAGCCGTATTTATTTGCTATTGTATTTTTTTCTTATAACAAGCCATGGGCTTAATAAGGCACATAATAAGGTACGCATTTTGTCCTAGAAACTCGACGTAAAGCATGTGGTTTAGACAGTATTGACTTAATCCTTCCGAGTACCAATTACGATTTCGGACAAATGCTACTAGAAAATTCACAAAGTGCGTACAAGACGTTACGATTGCGAAAAAAAAATGTGGGGTGTGAACCTGAACGACACATGATCCACAAAGCAGAATATCTGGACATAGTCTAGCCACTGTTATTTTCAAAAAATAAAGTTCAGGATCTGTGTATGGCGGCCATTTAGAGAATATGGCGGCGTTTACGCTAACTCCGACTTTGATGTCGAATTTAACTATCATAGGGACTGTTCCAACACCATGAATGTCTATTAGACTTTGGCCTATGGCTAATTTTTTTATCTGTTTCTCTCATCCTGCTTGCATCAAAAATTTACGGCAATCCGGAACGTTGCTCAAAAATGCGTTTTTTAAAATTATATACATTTACCGCATTTATTCTGCAAGTGCCCAATTGAACAACCATGAAGAGGACTCTTAAAGAATATGTTTTGGCTGCATATTAACCTTTGTTTGTTGAAATCGTACAAAGAGTCATTGGAATATTCTCAAATTAAGCCATATAGGGGTTGTCCGAAATTTATTCGCTAGACCTTAATGAAGGTACCATAAAGTCCCTAAAATAAAAAAATATCAGACCTTCTTATATCAATTAGTGCTTATACATAATAATACAAAATTATGCACATGTCAACATTTAGACGAGGTTTGTTTTGTCCTTATACTTAAACAGTCTTTATAATATGTGAGCGTTTCTTTCATATGTTTGATCGCCATCGTCCGAGGTGTGGATAGAGTCAGCAACGAGCAAGTAACATCTCTGGATTTGGATGGGCTACGGTGAATGATTATTCTTCTTCAATTTTTCCCAACTTAGCGCTAATGCTCTCCCACTGAATTTTCTGCCTGGCTAACTAATATAAATGATAATACATAGCTGTCTTATACTAGGAAAATACATCTAAACGTTTCTTTGTTACATTTCAAGCCTGCTCCTGACTAACCCGGCCGTAAAGGCCAAATAGGAACAGACAGACGGACAGAGCAGCGCCATGAGGGTTCCTTTTGTACCTTTTTCATTCGGAACCCTAAAAACCATTTCAATGGATACAAAAGTAATTCACAAGATATTTCTTGCCTCTTGAATCTACTTACCAGTTTGATTGACTTGTTTAGTTATATACTGGAATACTTTTTTTAACTTTTAATTTATTTATTTTTAATTAAAGAAAAAAAAACACAGTTACTAACCCGGCCGTAAAAGCCAAATAGGAACAGACAGACGGACAGAGCAGCGCCATTATGCGTCTTGTGTAAAGTAACTTTGTTGAAAATAATATCATGTCATATTATGAGGGTGCCCCGGTTGGTAGTACTGGATGTAAGTTTGACTGTGGAACTATAATCCGATCATAACTTCCGCACAGAGCTTTAATATTTTTGGATTATACCAAACACCACACACGGGTGTTTTGTAATTTTGTTTATGGTTGCGAAATTAAATTGTAAGGGCGTGAATTTAAATAAGATTAAACATGTTTGTTGTTTATTTACTTGACTACAGATAAAAAATAAACGGCAATATTCATACTCCCCGAGTTACACACAATGTTTTTCATCAGACTCGCAATGTAAAAAATATGTAAATGGATGTAAAAAAGTTAAGTATGGTACAATAAATTTCATTATTCCCTTGGGAGAACGATTTTTCTATAACTCACGCTCCGCCTGCGTGCAATAGCACATTTAAAGTGCGGGTGTGATGAAAAATAAATTCCATAATAACAATACGGAACTTGCCTGTACCCAAAATAAAATTCTAAATGCCATGCACAAAATAAATTATCAGATATTTTTTAGAAAAATATATACAGTTATTTTTAAGCGGATATATATTACATATTACACAATAATTATCAAGTAAATTATTTGACCGTGACGTCACTCAAGACAATTTAATTCAATTATTAATTCCATATTAGCAAATCGTTCAAATTCGTTTTGACAGTTCATAAAACGAAGCTGATTTCACTACAAAGAAAGTATCCATTTGTTTCGATTATTCCAAAAAAGGAGCTGATTTGATTAGTAGTCAAGTACCTTATTAAAGCCCCAATAAGGAAATATCTCAAAAGAAGCCATGAACAGGAAATAAAACAGAACGAAAATAATTGTTTATGAGTAATTTAAGTTACTTTTTAATTTGACCTTTTGTGCTGTAGGTTTTTTCTTTTTTTCGCTTTGTTTATTATACCTGAAACAATAATTGAATATCATTAGTATAATAATTTGAATTTTACAAGATATCTTAACGTTTCTTCGGTTTACCCTTGAATCGCCGACAGACACTTGTTCGAATATTATTTCAAAGACAACGTTTCAAATAATTTCATTTCATCGACAGTTCATATCGTAGAACAATCGATACAAGTAAAATCAAACCGTAGACTTTTATTTCGTAGATAAGTTATTCCGAGTATACTTTATATCGTGGTCTTTCGTTTAGTGTTTTTTCATTTCATTTTGTTTTACATTAAATACAATCATTACGCATAATATTATTTCAATTATGATTTTTTTCTAAAATTTTACAATTCGTAAACTGTTTGTTTGGTCACAGTTCTAACCTAACCTAAACCTACTTTTAAAAAAAGTTCGTTGTGTAGAGTCGCAGTTCCAACCTAACCTAAACCTACTCTGTAAGCCGTTTGTTTCTGTGTGATCACAGTTCTAACCTAACCTAAACCTACTCTGCAATACGTTTGCTTCTGTGTAAATCACAGATCGAACCTAACCTAAACATACTCTGTAAACTATTTCTTTTTGTGTGTGGTCACAGTTATAACCTAACCTAAACCTAATTTAAAAGCCATTCGTTGTTGTGTAGGTCGCAGTTCTAACCTAACCTAAACCTACTCGGTAAGCCGTTTGTTTCTGTGTGATCACAGTTCTAACCTAACCTAAACCTACTCTGTATGTATGCTGGTCGTTTTTGTGTGTGGTCACAGTTCTAACCTAACCTATACCTACTTCAAAAGCCGTTCATCGTTTTGTAGTATCGCAGTTCTATCCTAACCCAAACCTACTGTAATGTAGGATTTAAGCCAATGTTCATAGTTTAATTATGGACGTATGTGATGAGTCACGATAAAATCGACAATTTGAAGTTTCCTAGAATAGAAACATCTATAAATGTGTTGTACGACAAATGAAAAAGTTTTGTAATAATACGTCGAATAAATGAATTGCGATGTTTTGTAGTTCTGCTATTTGAAGAACTTTGAAATGAATCAGCGACGAAGAAATATTATAAAATAAAATAAAATAAAATAAAATAGCCTTTTATTTCTTGCTTTGAAAATGTTTAACAATTTATATAGTTTTTATTTTATATCTTTTTAATATCTTGCAAGAACCCCGTCTTCGCAGGTGAAGGCCTCCTCCAGATTTTTCCACTCGTCTCTATCTTGGGCTATTTGCATCCAATTTTGACCTGCTATACTTTTGATTTCGTCTTCCCATCTAGTAACAGGTTTACCTCTGCCCCGTTTTCCTAGTGGCCCTTTCCATGACGTCACATTTTTAGTCCAGCGCTGGTCCGGTATTCGTGAAACGTGTCCCGCCCACTTCCACTTTAGTTGTTTGGCGTGTCTGAGTGCGTCTTTGGCCTTTGTAAAGTTTCTTATCTTGGTATGCCTTATTTTTTGGATTTTTTGATGCCGACCATACTTCTTTCCATTCCCCTTTGACAAGTTCTTATTTTATCTTTGACTTTTTTTGTGAACTTCCATGTTTGACAGCCGTAAGTTAGACTTGGTAGTAGACACGAGTTCATAATTCTAGTTTTTAGGCTTATGGGCATGTTACTCTTGAAGATTTCTTTCAAGTTCCAATATTTGTTCCACGTGCTGTGTATTCTCCTTTCAATTTCCAGTTCGTTGTTTGTCTTGTTGAAGAAATATTAGTTGAATAGTATTTATAATAACTAAGAAAATTTTAAATAAATAGTAGTTGAAACAAAATTACTCGAAATAATTTTACTCGAACTAAACTTTCGATGATTTGTTGTCGATAAATGATATTCGATGATAGGTTTGTCGGCGAAACAAGGGTACACCCGTTTCTTCACCTCAAAAGCAGGATTAACACATGATGGATACGACATTATTATGTCGACGCGAGATAAAATAGTCGTCCTTATGTCATTAATAGGTACAATTAGAAAAACACTTGTGAGCTATGTTGCGGTGAGATAATTTTGTGAACATTGTGCTGGTCCTGCAGCTGGTAATTTTTTTTCGAAATGATAGTCATCATCATCATCATTCACCTGCCCTTATCCCATGTCCTTTTCTTCCATACCTCTCTATCGCCCGTCATCGCATATCGTTCAATTGTTTCCGTTTCAAATCATCTTTCACACAGTCCATCCGCCTTTATCTGGGCTTTTCTCTCCCGTTACTAGTACAGAAATCCGTTGGAGAAATCCATACTAATATTATAAAATGGGAAAGTGTGTGTCTGTTTATTTGTCCGTCTTTCACGGCAAAACGGAGCGACGAATTGACGTGATTTTTTAAATTGAGGTAGTTGAAGGGATGGAGAGTGGCATAGGCTACTTTTTGTCTCTTTCTAACGCGAGCGAAGCCGCGGGCAAAGGCTAGTAATATTATAAAAGAGAATCTGTGAGTATTTTTACTCAGCACAGTTGACATAACCGGTTCCAGATACCGAGTTCTACTTAACATTTTTGTTTACACCAAGAATAAAGTAAAGGAAACCGTACTTTTAAACTTCCTAGTCAACACGGCGCTTTGCAATTCCACTTCTACCTTATTACTGGAAGCCATCTCTGCTTCTAGATTTATTCTGAAATGTATTTGGTTGAAATAAAACTATGGAAACGGATTAAATCGCGTATAATGAATTTAAAATACATCCCGACGTTTCGAACTCCCGTTTCGTTTCGTTCGGTAACCGAAGACAATATTATGTATTCGGTTGAATCAACTTGCTTTTGTTAGTTAAATTTCGCATATTTGGAATAAGATTATTTTATTTAGATTTAATATGTAAATTATAATAAATGCAACCTTATTAATTAATACCAATTTATTTGAGAACTAGGTACTATATAAGTAACATGGTTACGGGCAACGAGCAGTTGTCCAGTGGACATAGCTCCCACTTTTGTATGAAAATAATGGCTCATTTTTCAGAGGTCTCTTTTTTTATAAGAATGTATCGGTTTTTTTATGCTTGATTTGGCTTGTAAATTAAAGATCTTTATTAACGTTTACTGTGTTAGAACTCATGAAAGTAGAACTAATAATAATATGGCCAATCTTGCAAAAGGTAAGAATTGAGAATGCGAGAACCTTTTGCGCAGAAAGGGTTTGGAAAATGTTAGGTACGTTCATAAATCATTACGAATGTGTCTTAAATAAATTATCTTATACTATTAAACGAGCAATTCTTGTATATTTATTTATTTATTTATTTATTTATTTATATATTTATTTATATATACCGACGATCTTGGAAACCGCTCTAACGATTTCGCTGAAATTTGTTTTGTGGGGGTTTTCGGGGGTGAAAAATCGATCTAGCATAGCCTTAGATCCCGGAAAACGCGAATTTTCGAGTTTTCATGAGTTTTTCTTTCGCATTTGTAAACGTAAAATATGGTCCTTAATTTCGCCGCGCGCGCATCGATTCCGCTTAGCTCAGTCGCACGAGGTCGGTCTAATGTACGCAGATAGATCGTAGGTGTCAGGGTTTCGAATCCCGGTCAGAAATTAAGTTTTTGTTTTTTGTCTTTTTTTTTGTTTTTGTATTTATAAGAGTTTTTTTTTTATCTAAAGACGTGATATATTAAAATAGAACCGAGCGAAGCTCGGTCGCCCAGATATTAGCAACCAAAAGCGTTATACCACTCGGTGAATTTTATGTCGCACACAATCATTTGATTCTTGAATAATGTTATGATACATACATACATACATACATACATACAATCACGCCTGTGTCCCATAATGTGGTAGGCAGAACACATGAAACTACTAAAGCTTCAGTGCCACTCTTGGCATATAAGGGGTTGGAAGAAAACGAAACTGTGACATTGCAGTGACAGGTTGCCAGCCTCTCGCCTACGCCACAATTTAATCCATATCCCATAGTCGCCTTCTACGACACCCACGGGAAGAAAGGGGGTGGTGAAATTCTTAACCCATCACCACACGGGCACAATGGGCGGGGGTAATGTTATGATAACTTGGAAAAAAGGAGATTTAGTGGAACTCTGTGATGAAACAACTTAAATAAATAGTGATGAGGTTTGTGTCTATGAGTATTGAATCAATTTTTAACAAGGGAAACGTCCGCTAACGATACTTGCTTCAAGTTTTTTTTTATATTAAAGGAAATAATTAAAAATATATTGATGATTATTTATCTGTGGTGTGATAAGAAAAATAGTCAGCAATGAAAGCTTTCCAAAAAAAAAATTGTGAAACTTTATTTTTATGTTACAAAATAGTTTTATCGACTCATCTATAAAACCTTCAATAACCCGATCTCATTATGAAAATAAAACAGGCTAGTTTCCTACTAGTCAAATCAGCTTCTTTTTATGAATTGTAAAAACGATTTACTAATATGGAATTACTATGAAATACTAAGGAGTGACATCACAGTCAATTCATTTACTTTATATCTTTCTCTTTGACTTATTAAATAGAAATTATGTTTAAAAATAACTGCTATCCATATTTTTCTCCTAATTATGTGGTGCTTTATTTCGTGCACTGCACAAAATATTTTATTTTAAGTATAGGAAACTAGCCTACTAACCTAATTTTGTTTGAGGTTTTCAGTATTCTCGCGATTGCTAATAGTTGACTGTAGTGTGAAGATTGACAATTTTAAAGCTCCTTAACAGTTGACTTTTTGTATCTTTTCATTCTATCCAAAAAGATGTAAATGACCCGATCAATAACTACACTTCTAAAACAAGCAGTGGAAATTGCCTTACGTACTCATTACGCTACATGCTAACTACCCTCATTTAGTTAACAAAGCTAATAGTTTCTCCAGCTCTTCAATATTCAATGGCAATTCATACAATTAGTTGGGGGAGGTTCAATTAATTTATCGATCCGATCCAATTTAGTTGAGAAGCTATAATTAAATGAGTAACTAGGACTGACAAGGTACAAGGTCAATTTTGTACCTCAAATCCCTTGGCAGTATAGTATGTAACATTCCGATATAGAAGGATTCTTCTGCTTAAAATGCAATATTATAAGTCCTTTATACCGCTTGAAATTCTGATACCTAGTCTCTTTTTGTACATATAATTTATGTGGACAATTTTTTTATGAGAGCTACCTACGTGCTAATACTGGTATCGAAAGTAACTGAACTTCATGCATGTTTTTGTGTTTTTTTTTCTATCGAATTGATTTTAGTCACCCACCCTAATTAAGTTACAGATTAATAAATGTGAAATTTTAATTTCGAATGTTTTCCTGTTCTTCGTCATGATTGTTGAACATTTTTCATTCATGTAGTCAATTCGTTTCGTAATGTGCCCAATAAAATAGGTAGGTAAGGTTAAATTAGGTAAATTGGCAAATAGAATTGCCTGTCTCAAAACCTAGAACATAAAAATCTTACGTGATGCCAGATCAAACGAGCTAAAAAATATCTGCGTTTATTCGATAATGATACGATTTGAATTACAAAAACGAAATCGAAGAACAGCCACGTTTTACTGGGACTCCAATTTTGTATAAATATGGCTGACAAAATTTGTGAATATAGCTTACATATTACATATTATGTAATTATGTACACAATTGAGAGTTATTTTTGATATTTCATAGGTTTTCTTAAAACATACAAACCCGTCAAGCGAGAAACCCTTTATAGGTACATATTTAATTTTATTCTTATATTTCGCGAATCAAGGAGACAAATAATTTGATGATTTCTCTACAGGATTTTTTGATGAAAAATCGATTTAGCTACATCTTATCTTTAGTAAAACAAGCATTTTAGAAATTTTATGTAAGGTAAAATTACCAGTATTTGACAAACTATTGTTTAGTAGACACCCTTCTGTCACACTAATGACAATTACATTACTTATCACAGTGGTATCTACTGATTCTCTGTCGAGCACTGGTACTTTTACCTTCTTATTTTCAAGCAACTGTCCGTCTCCCAGATACGTACACATTTAAAATAAATGTAAAAATATATCAATTTAAAAATCTCGTGATTGCTCAGAATCTCATTAAGTTTCAGAAGCCCCAAGGTCCTTGAACCCTCACCCCAAGCCCCCGCGGGCTCTCAAGGTTTTCCTTCAAGTATTTTCCTTCTTCATATCTTTATTGGGGTTTTATATGTTACAATGATCATTGACACTCTCAAGTATTATGATCGGATCGGATGCAATGTATAAATCTATACTAATTTCTTTCCTGCGTTCTAATAACACAACTTTTAAGCGGAAATAGCTTAAACCTCTAAATTAATTATATACTTCTACAGGTGAAGAAAAACATCGTGAGGAAACCGTACTAATTCCAAGAAGGGCTAGTTACCATTCGGGTTGGAAGGTCAGATGGCAGTCGCTTTCGTAAAAACTAGTGCCTACGCCAAATCTTGGGATTAGTTGTCAAAGCGGACCCCAGGCTCCCATGAGCCGTGGCAAATTTCGGGATAACGCAAGGAGGATGATGATGATTATTGGCAACAAGCGTGAAAGAGAGGCGTTAGGTATTTGTCACAAAGATATTTATATAACCAACATAATATATAACATATAAAATAATATATAACCAACAAATAATAATTTATAACCAACATATCATTTAATGCATAAAATTGTACCTATAGATACTTGCCTACAAAGTGAGGGCAGCTCCAGTAATGCACTAAGCGAACAAACTAGACTGGAACGGAATGAGAGGAACCGATGTGTCATTTTCTATAGTAAGTTTTGTGGTCTCCTGACTATCACAGGTAGGTACTTCTTTCTCGGTGGTGTTGCAGTGACATAACTTTTTAACAAAAAATAAAACCGCCTTCAAAAATAAGCGCGTTACAAAACACGGAGAAACTAAAAAGCAAAAAATAATAAACCTTTGAATTCAGATTTCTTATCGTATTGCAATAATCTAAACATCCAAATTATAAACAAATCAATTATTTTTGTGGTCGGTACCAGACCTGTTCGTCGCCTTGCTATTGCCTGTTTGCCCCACCCAACCATACACAGGCTGGTACCGACTCCAAAAATAATTGATTTGTTTATAATTTGGATGTTTAGATTATTGCAATACGATAAGAAATCTGAATTCGAAGGTTTATTATTTTTTGCTTTTTAGTTTCTCCGTGTTTTGTAACGCTTATTTTTGAAGGCGGTTTTATTTTTTGTTAAAAAGTTAATTTATTTGTTGATTTTTAGTGGTTCCTAGTGATATTATATGTATCAGTCCGAATATATGTACAGTAGTGAAAGAATTATCCTTTAACTCCTAACCATTGAGGAGTTGACCTTCCATCATCAGCTCAGCCACATAAAATTACTACCGTCAGGCGTAAATACTGGTGTACCTTTAAAAAATACACTAAAAACATTACATGTGCCTATAACATTTGAAGAGTTCCCTCGATTTCTCCAAGATCCCATCATCAGACCCTGACTTGGTGCCAATGGGACCATCTCGGGGTTATACCCGTTCGATCAAAAAAAAAATTTGAAAATCGGTCCACGATTCTCGGAGATATCGAGTAACATACATACAAAAAAAAAAATAAAAAAAAAACATTCAGTCGAATTGAGAACCTCCTCCTTTTTTGAAGTCGGTTAAAAAGGAATCACGGTTTTAAGTTACCGTTTAACATATGATTCTGTTGTACAGTCACCGGCATAAATAAGTGACGAATTGACGATTTCTGTACCTTGTTACATTAACATCTTGTTTGAAATGTCATACGAAGTTGACAAATGATTAAATGCGACGAGGTACAGAAATCATCATTTATTTATGCCGATGCCGGTGACTGTACGTTCCTCTTTAGGGTGGTTTAATACCAGCAAGTTGCAAGCGATTCTAAGGCGCCCTTATAGTACCTCAAAACTACTGTCAAGTTGGATTTAGAAGCTAAAAAACCGGCCAAGAGCGTGTCGGGCCACGCTCAGTGTAGGGTTCCGTAGTTTTCCGTATTTTTCTCAAAAACTACTGAACCTATCAAGTTCAAAACAATTTTCCTAGAAAGTATTTATAAAGTTCTACTTTTGTGATTTTTTTCATATTTTTTAAACATATGATTCAAAAGTTAGAGGGGGGGGGACGCACTTTTTTTTCCTTTAAGAGCGATTATTTCCGAAAATATTAATATTATCAAAAAACGATCTTAGTAAACCCTTATTCATTTTTAAATACCTATCCAAAAATATATCACACGTTGGGGTTGGAATGAAAAAAATATCAGCCCCCACTTTACATGTAAGGGGGGTACCCTAATAAAACATTTATTTCATTTTTTATTTTTGCACTTTGTTGGCGTGATTGATATACATATTGTTACCAAATTTCAGCTTTCTAGTGCTAACGGTTACTGAGATTCCGCGGATCCGCGGACGGACGGACAGACGGACAGACAGACATGGCGAAACTATAAGGGTTCCTAGTTGACTACGGAACCCTAAAAACCGTGATATAAATACACGTTCTCACAAAAGAGTTCACTCATACCAAAGCGATACATTTTGATAAACAGCCAAAAGTTAGTAGTGAAATAAATTCCGCATCGGAACTGGACGAAGCAATTTGTTTCGTTTGAAACAGTACTTTGATAACTCCGAATGAACCGGGACTCTAGCCAAGCGTGCAGTCGTTAACGCTCCGTATCGCATCGTAGTTGTCTCTCTCTATCGCTCTGCTATCGTGCAACAGAGCCAATAGGGAATAGGTATTATGGTAATATTCTGCCGCCAAATTACAGTACAACTACGCACTAAAACATACGTAGAAATTATGTAAACTATGTCTTACCTAAACAATTTTTTTTAGAAGTTCTGATCATGACATTGACGCATCAAAGCCGTTTGTTTATAGATGGCCTACCGCGCTCCATTTTTGTCATGTTGCTTCCCAGTCACACTAAAGTCAGAATTTACAAGTGCGACAAAAAAGCAAGACTCGCTACATGGTTGAAATTCGGACTTCCACAATTTTATTTAATAGGACCGCCCTCTGTACAGTCTTTTGCGTAGTATAGCTTATTGTGCGTATCGTTTGTCACGGAGCGTCATCGATATTACGTTTGGCTAGATGCATTGGGTTCAAAGAGAAACTCCGATCAGGAACAGTTGGCAATTAATTAACATTAAATTATTTATTACTTTTATTAGTGTAGTTTAAAGAGTTTACGATAAGGGACTGAGTTAGTATTAAAAAGTTTAGTTTTTGAATTAAGGTTCATCGGTCTTTATTTCTGAACCTTAATTCAATAACTCAATATAACGCTTCCCTGATCAAACATAAAAAGCATTAAAAAAAAGGAAAAAGAACATTCTCACATAGATTGACTGAGTTCCACGGCAAGCAAAAGAAAGCTTGAGTTATGGGTACTCAGACAACGATGTAATGTACCAATATCTATTCTGTGTTCATCACACATATAAATGCCCTAACCGGGATTCCAACCCAGGACCGTGGCTTAGCAAGAAGGTTCACTACCCGCTAGGCCAGAATTGCCATTTTTTTTAGTATACTACCATCTGAGCAACGCAATTACAATTCTCGAAAGTTCCTAGTTGTGTATCATGTCGCGTCCGAATAACACGCTGTGTAGTTAAAAAAAAATAACTGACACTTATAATGAAGAGTAACAAAGAGTTACAAGCCAGATCTCGATCAAGAGTTACAAACATCTCGAAAATTCTAACACACGCAGTACAGATGTAGGGCCAAATGTTTGTCCTTTGTATTTTGTCGGAAACGTTCGAATGTGTCATGCTGATTCAGTCAACGTTAGTGCTTTTTTACTGAGACTGACTGAAATATCATGACACGTTCGTGAGTTTACGTGAAAATATGAAAGAAAAACATTTCGCACTACATCTGCACGGGAAGCATGGTCGTGCGATAGACGATAAAATATCAGGCCATCCCTATCGCACTTACAAATAGTGCGATAGGGACGGCCTGCTATTTTATCGTCTATCGCGCGACCATGCTTCCCGTGCTGTACTGTGTAAAAGCACAGTATAAGGAAGACTCACTAATATTTCTTCTAACAAATTTTGCGCCGCGCGGTTGGCCTTGAGTAGCGGTCTGCGCAAGCGAGGTGCAAAGAGCGCGGACCGGATGATGCCGGTCGCGTCAGTACGCGCCGCGCTGCGTGGCGCTGCCAAGGTCGAGCGCGGCGCGTGCGAGAGAGCCATTTGGCTCTTTGGTATTTACCGATCGCGGGAGATTAACTACTGAATCATCCTTATACTGTGGTAAAAGTTTACACCATAAGAGTGTGCAAGGGAAAACGTCCCAGTTTGTCGATTGATATAAAGCCGCATTGTCAGTTTATTCACATAAAGATACAAGTAAATCTCGCCTTAATGGTAACCAACAAAGTGGGACGTTTTACTAAACACACCCAATTTACATAACATTACAAACGCCCTGAAAATTCCACCAAATGGGCCATAACTCCAATAACCATACTTCGGCAACTATCTCCCGCACTTAACACACAAGTTTGCGGACATAACGGATCTATAGGCGTCGTCATCTTAATCAATTTAATGGCCAACGGATCACGAGACCGCTGAGAGATTAAGTGCTTCCCTTTAAGACGAACAACATTCCCCTTAAGAAAAGGGACGGTCATCGCAAAACCGGTTGTTAATTGTTATACAAAATATGTCCACATTCTTCCCACTGGATATTGACATTATTATATTTGTTAACACGCTTTGATATACCTATTTTAACTTACCTACACGTACGTTAAAATTATTTTCTATTATCCATGACGAGATCTCAGCTGAGTGAAAAAAAAAACGCATCGCATGCAAGAAATCAAGTCTTATTTAGGAAATACACTATTGACATCAACTCTACTGAAAAGGGCAAACCTCATAATTTATGACGACAATGAAGAAGCATGTAAGTAAAAATTTTCATGAATTACTTATTTTCTTCGATTGTTTTAAAATGTACAAACAAAAAAGATAAAACGTACATGATAAAAAACTGTTTTAAATGATTTACAATAATACTATAATCGCTGCTGATGTAGCGACTGGCAAGAGCGGGCTATAATATCCAGTCGGCCTAGCCGAAGTGAAAAATCGTTGACGCTACGCAGCTACGTGGCGATCGAGAAGCATCTGGCTATTTCGCGTCAATACGAAAGAGGGATAAAGAGAGCAAGATATCGAAAGAGATACGTTAGGGATCGCAAGCGATTGTAAAGTAGGCAAGTTACGGTGGGAGGAAAATGAAGTCCTCGTTTGTATGGCCAGCCGATTTCGGCGCGTCCACTTGCCTCTTAAATGGCACAAGTTCTTAAGTGGGGAGTTGGTAAATTTTAGTTTGTCTTTGTGCTTAAGTTCTTAAACATGCATCAACAAAACGTTACTAAGCCAGTTGGGAAAGAGGCCTATGGCTGGTCTTTAATGGGAATTTAGTGGCAAATTATTCTAGTGGGGTGACTTGGATAATACAGGTTGGAATAAAAAGGATCGTTCAAACTTTGCTTAGTGACTTTTGAGGTCATAATGAACAACTTTTATTATGAGGACAATGCTGAAATCGCAAAAATTTTTGGCTGTTCCATCGAAATGAGCGGCATCGTGACAGTAGAAATGTATGAAACAGTCTAATTTTTTTTTGCGATTTCAGCATAGGTCACATAATGAATCTTGTTCATTATGACCTCAAAAACCTATGCAAAGTTTGAGAGGGCCTTTTTATTTCACCGTGTAACTTGAGGACCAATAAGAGTATTTGGAAATAAACGATTTGATATTTTGATATTTTTGAGAATGTTGAAATTTAAGCATTAAAAAATTTTATGGAAGCATTTTGTTCAAAATTTTAACTACGATATTTGAGCAATTCCCGAAAAGCGGGGTCGCTACTCTTGAGAAAGGTTCTCGAAATTGAACCGAAACATGTCGAACACTATATCGACTTAATACGTGAGTAACCCGCTTAAAATATTTTTAAATATGTATGAGTCTCACGGGAGTTTTATAGTTAAAATTCCCGAAAAGTTTGTACGTTTGGATCACGTCTCCGATTTTGATAAACATTGGTAGGCTGATAGAGTCCATGATGCTGAGCAAGATCCACTAGGTTTCCCAAAATGTCCTAGGTAGTTTGTATGAAACTTTCCTTTTTGTTACCGAAAATGTATAGAAGTCTGGTAACAAAAAAAGAAGGTTTCATACAAATTACCTAGGACATTTTGGGAATTGTTGTTTTTATGTTGTACCTACATAAAAAGATCATCTTGTTTTAAGAACATCTTGGATGTTTTCCTATGTTTAAAATAATAAAATGTCAATTATTTTCTTCATCGTAATATTTTTTTAATTAAACTGACCTAGTTTCTCTAATTGAAGTCCCTTATCAGAAAGGGGACACTTCAAGCCAGTTCTAAACAACACCATCAAAAACTTCAAACCAACTTTTAACTGTCCCTCACTGAGTTAAAGGGTAACTCATTAAATAAGTGCTACCAAAGAGAATGGATACAGAAGGTTTTTGTCAAATAAAAATGTTTGTAGCTAAGTTGCATTGACTGCCATCTCTCGGCACAGGGTCAAAACATTTAGCACCTCAGTTTTGTCAATTTGACCCATATCTTTTACCTTATACCTAGTAGGTGTTTTTGTTACATATTCATGTAAGTACTATAACCAATCATCACAGGTGTGGCATGTTTATTCTTTACCGTTCCGAGTAAGTATTTTTATTATACTTTATTTTTGTCCCTTATGTGTTAAGAATTTCACCACTCCCGTTTTTAGGGTTCCGTACCAAAAAGGTACAACAGGAACCCTTATGGTGCGACTCTGTCCGTCTGTCTGTCCGTCTGTCACATTCCTAAATATCTCGAGAACAAAGAAATAGCTATCAACATGAAATTTGGAATAGTTGTGAACATTGTAAACCTCTACAAATAGAAAGTATAATTTTTTTAAATATATTAATTTTAATTGTAGAAAATGGCCACAATGAAAGGGGGGCAAACTGTAAATTTCAAGTTACTAGGTCAAGTGGGGTATCGTTGGAAAGAGCTTAAATTGAACGTAAATAAACTATTTTTTATAATTTTTTTGTTGTGGAAAAAAACAGAATTTTGAAGGAAAATGTAAAAAAAAAATACCGTTCCCCCCCTTATCTCCGAAGTTTACCAACGAAAAATTATGAAAATTTTAGTAAACATTGGTTTTATGCTATATATTACAGGAAAAATATAATCATGTTTGTATTTTGAATCCTTTTTTTTTAATTCACTAAAAACTTTTCAGATTTTTACTTCCAATTTACCCACCCTTGCGGATGTATATCGTACTTAAAATTAATACGAGATGTTACGTAAGCCAGCTTCTGTCAAATAAAGTAAAAACTGTTTAAATCGGTTAACATTATAAAGAATTATCCCTGAAAAACCAGGTCGCGCAAATTAGTTAGCAAATTGACCGGGAGATGGCGATATACAATATAATACTCATTAGTGCCTATACTTTTGTCTTCTAGTCATTAGAGTTATATGAAAATATGAGATTATTTTTACTAGGTAGTTTGAAAGAAAGTTTGTACGGAACCCTCGGTGGGCGAGTCCGACTCGCACTTGGCCGGTTTTTTTATACTACGTCGGTGGCAAACGAGCATACGGTTCGCCTAATGGAAAGCGGTCACCGTAGCCTATGGACGCCTGTAACTCAAGGGGGGTGTCACATGCGCGTTGCTAACCCATTGGAAACTTTGATGTATTAAGTACACAGCAAAAAGGAGTGTATTGTAAGGAGGGTTCGGGTTGCCGACGACTCAAAGGACAATAGACGGAACAAATTAGTTTCGTAAGTCCCTCCGCCGCCGGCACACCGCACCCTCGTTGAGCTCTGGCAGCCTTACTCACCGGCAGGAACACAACACTATGAATGAGTAGGGTCTAGTGCTGTTTGGCTGCGGTCTTCTGTAAGACTACAAGAGGTACTTCCCCAGTTGGGCTCTACTCTAGATTCGAGCGAGATGATATCCGCTGTGCTGTACCCTACCACACAAAGCTTCCGCTTTGCCCTACCTCCTACCAACTTACTACCCTTTCCTCCCTTGTCGTAGAAACTGTACAGGTTCCATTGTAGTGTGGGCGATGGGCAAGCAATCTGTTAAGTAAACTACAATATCAACATAGAGGTATTTTGGTTTTTTGCAAGTCCTTAATTGCCTAGAGTGGCACTAAAACTACCTTGAGTGAAAGTTTCACGTGCTCCACGTACTCCGTTTGGGAATACAGGCATGAGTTTACGTATGTAGGTATGTTTATTAGTCTTTTACGTAGTTTGTCTTTGGTACTCTCCAAAATTAATTAAGCACAAACTTTCGACGGGCTAGTTGGATACATTGTTTTATCTGTTTCATAAAATAGTTTCCGAGCGAATAACAAAACGCTTAACTACCAACGGATTAAAATAGTATCTAGCCACTCCCGTTCCTGAACAAAATATTTTTAATTAATTTATAACAAATATTAATAAAATAAACTTGTTTTGACCGAGATAGACTTCTTCAAACTATCATTAGGTCCTTACTAGATTTAATATCGGGTGCTGAAAAACAATTTTATAAAAAGGCAATCACCACCATAAAAAGGTCCACAGATTTCATACGTATACACATACCATTGATCAAACAAACGTATCATACTTAGCGTGTCAAACGAACAGTCAAATCCACTGAGTTGTCCGTCTTCACTCACAACGTGCAGCTTTCGGGCGTAATTTTTTGCAAGTTGAAGTTCACAAAAACATAAAAAAATGCCGCGTTATGTGATATTTAATTGCAAAAATATAAAAAATCATCAACACAACAGGCAAGTAACAACATTAATACAAAATCTGACACGTTCGGCCCCCATACAAATATATTAACTTCTGGCCCCACCGCGAGCTAGTGAACTATGAGCTATCAGCTATAAAACGATCAAAAGATAAGCACTCCCGTGAACATAAAAGAGACCACCATTTTTCACCGCTGGGCGAATCTTTTATTTACACAGAAGTGATTATTTTTCTTCATTTTTATAGCCGATAGCTCATAGTTTACTAGCTCACGGTGGGACCAGTGCCTAATAATTATAGTTCTGTGTTAAGGTCTATAGTCCGGTCAGAACGAGTCAATATACTGCATATTTTCATTCATTAATCTACCATTTCAACAACTGAACACTAAAAACGATTCCGTTTTTCATCGCTACCCGAATAGTTCACAGGTTTTCTCGTATTTATTACAAGCTTTGTGCTTGGCAATGCGTTTGATCTTTACCTTTTAAGCTAAATACGTACGATACAGCTCGGGTTGAAAAGAATAGTTTACTAAAATTGGAAGGGTATCATTTCCTCTGCCACGATGCCCACGATTCATTTAATATTTAGTTAAAGTTCACAAATCAAATTCGGTGATATATACACCGTGTTTCACTTAACACTAAAAACCTGAAAACAGTTTGTTCAGAATCGAGAGTAGAATCGATTGAGCTATATCTTGATGGGGGTAATCTTTTTATTTAAATTAGTATTATTAGTTATTTTTTACGTGCCCAGTCTATTGTACTCGTAATACAACATTGTGTATATCGCATTGCTAGAGGTTGTTTACCTTTTTCAGTATTTAGGGCCTTTAGGGGTATTAATACTGGCTGGTTACTTGAACGATTATTTTTTCCGCTACTAGTTTGACGTTGTTTGTCAGTTTAATCTTAATGTTTATCATAAGTCATAACAAATTGAACTCGTACCTAATTACAACCTTGTCATTTTGAATATTGGGTTTAAATTTGCTTACTGCGATTACCTGTCCAATTTGAAGTTTACTGTGACAAAGCTTTTTTAAAGCGTTTTACAGTGACATCTTAGCTGTCTATTGGTAAACCTTATGTCGTTGCAGTAACGTACACAAATAAATAGTCTTATGGTTTATGATGGTAGTTAGCAATTATTTTATTGAGTGTAGAGCTAAAAGTCAAGTAGAGCTGTACAGAAAATTAAAAATTCAATTAAAAAAAAAGTAACGATCAGATTAAAAGATTATCTGTAACTTTACGTTTTAAACTTTCTATTGTCGCTAACAATAATAAATAAAAAAATAATGACCAAGATGCATACTTAGAAAATTGTTACGTACGTACATAAAATTATACTTTGATCATTTTATGCTACATTACTGTATTTTTATCCCTGTAGTCAATTATATTTTATTTTTGTCTTTTCAGGCCCCGAAACGCCGCAAAAGGTAGTCTGCCTCTGTCGCGCCAATACGCAAGAGCGATAGAGATAGATATCTACTAGAGTTTCGTATCGTGAGCGTTTGTGCCATTCGGCTACGCACCCTGGCGTCACTCAGGCAGCGTTAGCGTTCCATGCAATTAAGTAATATCATTTTATAGCCCGAATTTTAAATAGGTACTTTTAAAAACGGAGAATGTATCAATTTTAGACTATGTTAGCTTTTTTTTAAATTGTAGACTGATCAGTGAAACTTCGCTGAGACAGCACAGTGAGCTGTGAAATTGCATGGAGAAACTATATGAACGAAGTCATTGATAAATTCGCCATCGAATTTGGAGCTCACTGTACTATATTATATTCATCATTCGTTTGACCTTATGATCCCAATTCTAGAGACGGCGCGGCATGACTTTTCTTCCATGCCTCTCTATAGGACGTCATCTTATCATTCACTTGCATTTGTTTCATACAAGCGTTTGCCTGCGGCATCGCTTGCGTTACATTTCAAAATAGGCGAGACGACTAAAAAAACTAATTAGTCCGTCAGTTAGATTATCAAAGAATTTTAGACACGTATTTTTTCTTTTTTCTCGTAAACGAAAAATGACGACGGTGCAGTGCGTTGAAGTTTCGTGTGACGTCACGCCTAGGTACAATTTTTACTTAGAAGTGACGTCACAAGCCCACACTCCGGAACTTTGATCCTCTATATCTTTGTATTTTGTCATTAATTAGAAAAAGCGAAAATGTGTTTAGTATTTTTGGACGATCTAACTGACGGACTAAACAGAATGCCATTTTTTTATATAGTCGTCATGCCTATTTGTATTGCGGAGTGCTCCATACAAACTTCCACCCCCCATAGGGAAGTGGGGGTTTAGAAAGAGAAAAAAGTAGCCTATGTCACTCTCCATCCCTTCAACTATCTCCACTTAAAAAATCACGTCAATTCGTCGCTCTGTTTTGCCGTGAAAGACGGAGAAACAAACAGACACACACGCTTTCCTATTAATAATATTAGTATGGATCATGTTTGTCCCATCCACAATTGTCTTCGGCTTTGCTTTCCCTTTTCCTTCCAGCTCACTGTACTATTACCTTTACTAAAACTATTACAACACTGATAACATATTTGCTAGACGTGTTAAGTTATATCAAACGTTACACGTCCAATTGTCCAACAAATACATGCCTATTTGTATAGACCCTGATTGTACTAAGATAGCAGGTGGCTGGCTGGCTACGGAACTGAATATGCAACTGGAATAATAAGTCTCACTGCGCGATTAGAACTTTAAGATACGTCAAATATTAGCTATAGGTCGTCATCAATTCATTATCCTCCTTGCGTTAACCCGGTTTCTTGCCACGGCTCATGGAAGTCTGAGGTCCGCTTTGACAAACATATTAGCTCCATATACAGAAATAATACTGGCCCCGTAGCCGAATGGCATTTCTCCGACGCGAAACGAAGACGAAACGCTGCGAATGGTAGTCTGGCTCTGTCGCGCCAATACGCAAGAGCGATAGAGATAGATGTTTCGTGAGCGTTTGTGCCATTGTCGAGCACGTGGTACGAAACCGAAGTCTGATCCTTTAGACCTTGGTCGTTCTAACCCGTCGCCAACGACGTCCCAGCTGAACGTAATCCGCGGCGTCTGTATACTATGTTTGAAAATGTTCGAAATGGTCGCAGTGCAGCGTCTGGACGTCACACGCGGCGGGCGATAACGTAAGGAACAACGTGTTAACGAGTACTAAACACTTAAAAATGCTGACTAATCATTCATCACTTGCTACTTCACAAAGTGTAAACAAGCCTTTAATTTCGAATCAGTTCGTCTGTATTCGCAAGCAGCAGCTGAAGCATTGCTTTGACCTGTAAACTGGGGCTGATCTGATCAATCGTGCGAACCAAATTGTCCGGACACGTGTTTGTGATACCAACGTTGTGTGACAGGGCCCTATTGTTTGTGACAATTTGAATGCTGAACCTATAGAACGATGGTTCTATTGTGTAACTTCCAGCTCACAAACTTGGGGGAAACATATTTCAGGAACCAATACTCGTATTTGTAATTAATGTACAAATTAATAGGCATTTGAATGTGGAACGTCCAAGTTGTTACATTGATTTTAGCGGTGAATGGAGGGGGGTGTATTTTTACGACTCGATAGATATTTTGAATACGCTGTTAAATAGATGGACAAACAGACGAGTGATCCGAAATATGAGGGCTCCGTATTTTTTACTTTTGAGCTCCGTTTACGCACAGTCAACAACACAGCTGTGAAAAGAGACTAAGTGTTAAAAATATGTATGCAAAACTTACTTGCCTGAGTACGTAGTTCACAAGCACACACAAACACAAGCACAAAGCAGTGGCACAAGCGCTCACGAAACGCTCACGAAACGAAACGCTCGTAGATATCTACCTCTGTCGCTCTTGCGTATTGGCGTGACAGATCCTGCGGCCTTTCGTTTGGCGTCTGGCGTCGCAGAAATGCCATTCGGCTAGCAGGCCTGTACATAAAGGTGTGTATACATATTCTGGCACTTTATCTGTGTTCAAAGCTGTGTTGTCGACTGTACCACGCGTAGTGTATGGATCGAGTAAGAGTGGTCACATCTATCAGAGTATGAGATCTCGCGTTTTCATACTAACGAGCGATTTCTCATACATAAAATTATTGCAACCTAACGTCCCTATTGTGCATAACGTTCAATTTTATAAAGTTAATAAAATTAAGTTACTTTTTTTAAATTAAAAATGGCTACCGTCCATTGGGACTACTTTGCCAGCGTCAAGGTGATAATGATAAGCTTATTGTTATTTATTTTGGCACTTGTAAATTGGTAGCTGGATTTTACAAGAGCACGTACGTGGACCGGCCGTTGATGACAAAATAGTGGCTAAACGCGTTTCCAGATTAATTTTTCATCAGCTTCTGACTATAACATTAGTTGACTGCAGAATAAGCTATCGATATTACACTTTAAACAACATTATTGACCAAAAGAAAAAGAAATGATTCTCGACACGATACCGCTAAGATGGCGTTCGAAGTCCCCTTAATAAAATTAAATGCGTAGCCGTAAGCAACCGGCCTTTTAGACCGGGTAGTTCGAAGAACTCTCGTAGGCAGAAGATGTTGCTGTCAACTTTAGCCATTCTTCCCTGAGACCACGAAACAATTTCCTGTCTCAAAATGACGAACAGAAAATTATATGCGAAATCCTGTATCGATAAATAGTTAACACTAAATCCCAATTTTAGCAGATATACAGAAATAATTCGCTGACGTGGGTGGAGCATATTCGCATATCATTAGACGTTATAGTTATTAGTATTTATTATAAGTATACTTACCTATATTTACTTATCATCTATTTATTCATCCAAATAATATAATAATATTTGTGACAGGACTATTGTAGCCAATAAGCCTGACATTGTGATAATAGATCGACCGCAACGCCGGGCCGTGCTCGTTGACATCACCATCCCCCATGATGAGAATCTCGTGAAAGCCGAGAAGGACAAGTCCAGTAAGTACCTAGACTTGGCTCACGAGATAACCGCCATGTGGGATGTTGATTCAACGATCATTGTTCCGATAGTCGTTTCAGCGAACGGTCTCATAGCGAAGAGTCTCGACCAACATCTTAAGAGACTCTCGCTAGGTGGCTGGATCAAGGGCCAGATGCAGAAGGCGGTGATCTTGGACACGGCGCGGATAGTCCGACGGTTCCTCTCTCTGCAGCCCTAACCACCGGCAGCTTGGGCCCTGCCCCGCTGCTGGCGGCACCCTAGGTTAGGTTTTTTATAATGTGTTTATATGTTTTTTATATTGTTTTGTATGTGTTTTTGTATTTCACTTTTATATTCATATTATAAAAAGCTTAACCTAAGAAGCAAAATAAATAAAGGAAATAATAATTTGTGATAAATAAGGTTATATGGGTCATTTCGATCAAATTCATGTTAAGGGTGACCCAGGTCTCCTTAGTTTGCCCCTTATTCTGACAACTTAGTATGATTTAAACTTATCAAATACTTCTAAGAAAATTAATGTTCAATTTATGTAGTAAATTATTTAAGCTGATTAATTGATTTTGTGTTTTAACTTTTGTTTGGATTCTTATTCAATATTCATGCTGTAATTAGTTTTACATAGATATAGTTTTACTCGCTGTTTGGATATGAAATCGACTAACTGAATTGGTACCTACAGAAAATAAGCACATAATTCTAATGAGTAGGGTAAGATTATACAGTCAGCAGCAGAAGTTCCGTAACGGGCAAGGTGTTCACAATGATCCTAACACGCTCTTATTGTCTTAAAAATAAGATCGTGTCAAGTTCATTTTGAACACCTTGCCCGCTACGGAACTTCTGCTGCTGACTGTACATTGTACGCCGAGAAAAAAAACTTAAGGGAATCATTGTACTGTTCTTTTTAACGCTAATTCTGTATCCCGAGTAAAATTTACAATGATTAGATAAAGATTTAAAAAAGTAACTTATATTATTATTTACGAGTAAGTACCTAAACTTAATTTTAACTTATTTATAAGAATAAAACTCATGATCTATCTCAGTGTGGCAGTGAAGCTATTTAAACGAATGTTTTATCAGTAATTTATTTAATGATATCCAACAGAAATATTTATGTATCCTAAGGGTCCCACATCTAGCGTCTCGCGAGCGTCGCGTCGGGCCAACTGTATGGGCAAAGCCTGACGCGACGTCTTTTCCATACAGTTGGCCCGACGCGACGCTCGCGAGACGCTAGATGTGTCCCCCCTAAATACTTCCCGTTTATAAAAAAAATGTATTAAGTAATATTATATAAAATTGTATTATTATATTGGCGACCGGTCTGGCTCAGTCGGTAGTGACCCTGCCTGCTAATCCGCGGTCCTGGGTTCGAATCCCGGTAAGGGCATTTATTTCTGTGATGAGCACAGATATTTGTTCCTGAGTCATGGATGTTTTTCTATGTATATAAGTATGCATTTATCTATCTAAGTATGTATATCGTTATCTTTGCGCCCATAGTACAAGCTTTGCTTAGTTTGGGGCTAAGTTGGTCTGTGTAAGGTGTGTCCCAATATTTATTTATCTATTCTCAACTATTTATCTATTCTCAACTAAACCGAGGTCAAAAAGCTAGTGTGTAAATGAAATTCAGCATTCGGCTTAATCATAGAGGAATAAGTAAGGGAAGAGTTGTAACTCCATACATCAGTAAATGCGAGTTATTTGTAGTGACATCTATCGTCATTCACTCGTCAATCACGCGCCAACTAGCGTAAATTATCAGTACTGCTACTTGTCAATAGATGTCACGACAAACAAAAAGTCTATTGCTCAACAATTTTTAGCTAATATTACAGTAGTATTAATCAGTACTTTGCTTTTAATTACTTCAACTTATAATATAAGGTGTAAACTGTTTTAATATTACATTTTTGGCAGACGCAATAGTGTCGGCACCTAGTGTCGAGTAGCAGTACTGATAATTTACGCTAGTTGGCGCGTGATTGACGAGTGAATGACGATAGATGTCACTACAAATAACTCGCATTTACTGATGTATGGAGTTACAACTCTTCCCTTACTTATTCCTCTATGGCTTAATGCATCCAAAGCCTGATGGATCATTAAAACAACGGAAGTAGGTTGCCCGGCTCTGCCTTTGCCTTTTTCCGCCACAAAATTAAAGGGTTTTTGTTTTCAAAAAGGACTTTTAACATTTTCATACGGTTTTTACTTAATAAAAAGGTAGCGCTTCATTTTGGCCAGCCGGCGTCTGGGTTAATTTGACGTAAATGGTGATGAATTTGGAAAATATATTCATAAATGAAATGTTCAATAAATCGTTATTTATCAAATATCCGTCTAGTGTCTGAGAATAATCAATTATTTTGGATTTTTTTACGACACAAGACAGTTACATTTTATTTATTAATAGTCCGTTTACCTTAAGCATGTTTTAGTGAGAACGTTTAAGGAAGTACCTGTACAAATCTTGATGTATTGTTGCTAATGTACTCTGTATTATCCTGTCACATACTTCTGTTGTATCTCCAAGAAATAAAAATAAAATAAAATATTTTTTTTTATTTCTTAAAATTTTAAGTGTCAGTTACTTTTCGGGCAACCAATGTGACTATGTGACGTTTGAGATATCGTTTTAAGCATATTGAGATCAAGAAATTATTTGCAGCGCATTTTAATTCTTACCTAAGAAGTGATCGCTACAGATCGTTTCATTCACAATGATACGTTTATACCAAGACACATGTACAGCATATACGAAAAAAAATTTCATTATTTAAGTATCTTTGATCAAGACAAATTTAAAATGTGCTAGGGATATCTGATTCGTTGCAACGGGACTTCCGATGTGCCAATTTCTATAAAAATTGTCACACGTGTTCATGACTTTTACAGAAATTGATACATCGGTCCGTCCCCTCGTGTCTATAGTGAGAGTCATCCCTTACTCGACGTCATCATAAATTATTATACGTAATTGCATGATACGCCCAACAACTTTCATTTGGGCTAGATACCAATAATTTTTTCACCTGATCACCGACTAAAAATCCTTACATTACCACATTTACCTAACGCCACGAAAAATAATTAGAATTTGATGGAACTTGCGGCCCGAACGCACTGATCAAGTGAATTCAACACACATTTCCGTCATTAACTCGGCCACTCGTTGATAAATCGTCCTGGTGATGTATTCCGAATGCCTACCGAGCTTAGTAGGACCCTAAGTCCGTTTTCACATTATCCGATCCGATATCGGATGTCAGAAGGATTTCAATGGAATGCGCCTGTAGTGTATGGGATAGGTACCGGTCCGATATCGGATTGGATAATGAGAAAACGGACTAAGGGTCCCTTACCTGCGCGGTCAAACACTGATAATGACCTTTTATTTACAGAGCGATGATGAGTTAGGCCTCGTCTGAGGTTTTTTTTGCGTCGGGGGTTACAATTAAAATTGTGTCGAAAAACACAGATTTTTTTTCTTAGCTGTTATCACAGTAAGCGATAAGTATAACACGTATGGCCTTTACAACGCCTGACTTTGGCGGGAATTAATTAAACGTCAGGCAAGCCGGATGAAAGCGAGATACGCCTTTTGAAAAACGCTTAATCGCAACGGAGATAGCCAATGGGCGCTGTTTATTTTGAAATTGGAACGTTACGATATTTCAACGGTTTTAACGGGTTTTTATCAATGTTTTTGTTTCAATTTTATTGTGGAAATATGGTTTTAGAAGCTCATGATGATTTATTTGATGGCTTAAATTTCGTTTTAATTTATAGTTTTAAGAAACAATACCGAAAAAAATACAGGTACTAGGTCAAGAGGTTCAGAGGTACAGACAACCTAGGTAAGGTAAGAACAACAAACACAACACACGCCAAAAAGATTGTCACCACAAAACAACAAAATCGCCAGTTTTATTTGAAAGATATCGCCAATGCATTATAACAAATGTCTTAAGAAACTTTTAGGTACATACTTCCTTAAAGACTGAAGAGCTGAAATGTGAACCAGAATATTTATATTTTTACAAGGTTATATGAAAAGTCAGGTCAGTAAATTTTAAGAAGAAAAAAAATCTATAAAAAGTATATTGAATGTCTATATTATTGACATGTCTTCAACGTAAAAGTTCTAACACAAGATACACGTGTAAACGGGTCCCTGCGGGCCGAATTTGCAGACTACCATCGAACTTGACGAAACGTGACACCGGGGCGTGAGAGCGTATAAAAATATTTTTATAGGCAAGGTTTTTAGTGTTTGAGCTTTTTTTTTTTTAGTGTGTTTTTATTCGCTTTTATCGACGATTACCAAAGGAACGAATTGGAAAGGTGGGTCCAAATCATTACAGACTGGTACCCGCGAAACACCATAGTCAGTGCAAAAAGCAGATGGTGGGATGACTTGGACGTATTCTACCCAAAATAGTGGGAAAACGATGACGATAATCGAGTTGAAACAGACGGAGAGACTCGCACCATAAGGATTCTTTTTGTACCTTTTTGGTACGGAACCCTAAAAACGATGGAAAGCCATTGTCCAGTAAAAAAGCCCTTATTTTTGGACATGTCTACGCCGCACACATAGTTTTTATTTAACCCACGTACAGTCAAGTGTAAAAATATGGGTGCGTACAACTTATCAAAATATGTCCCATAGCACTTTATGTCGGCGGAATAAGGTCTCGGTACATATTTTTGAGCGGATAAAATCGATACGTATTTTTGCACTTGACTGTACCTAAATATCGCTAGGCCCCAAAACTTTCGACGCCCAGCGATCGGAAACTGAAAATTTTAAAATACTTCATACTTCGCCTACATAATAACCCTCTTGAGCGCAGCTTCCAGCGAAATTAACAAAGTTGAGACCCGCCGAGATCTCAGGTAGCATAAATCGTGATGAAATTTGAAAATAAAATAGGCCTGTAGAGAATTTATCTCAGGATTTATCGGAGGCGATGTTTGCTTGTATAGAGCAATGCAGAATTTTATTTTTTGTTGTTTGTTTCACATAATTAAATGGTAACTTGGTAAGCAATATACATACGGTCCGATTAGAAATTCCAAATACGTCTAATATTCAAATAATGAATGAATCTACGGTTGTATACTCACGTTATTATATCGTGCACGGAGTTGAGCCACCGCGTGAACTCCTCTAAAATTGGCCCGAAACATGTCGCAGCAGTTGCGATATAATAACGTGAGTAAAACCGTAGATTCATTAATCATTTGAATTATGTCTCACGAAAGTATACCGTCAAATACTATACCACTGATATCACAGTGTCAAAACATTGGTTCTTCAATCCATTATTGTATCTAAAGGAAAATTTCGAGGTGTATTTGTAAGCTTTTAAATCTGCTGAATAATTTTTAGTCCAGAATGGCTACCACCAATTTGATATTGTATTAAGTAGATAATATGCGTTACCTCTTAGAAAAACTACATAAGTATAGTTGAATAGTAAAACCCACCATCCCAGAAACCGGTATAATTCCGACATAAAGTCTTACTTCCTGGTACTCATCAATCATCAAGGAAAACTTTAAAAATTCATCTTCGTTACTACTTTTTGCTCCAATTGTACCATAACCTATTTGTGGCGTTCCAAGTCCAAAGAGTCCTGATGTTGCGAGTGCAATAAATAAAAAAATAAATATAAATAAAGATTAGGTGATATTATACGTACATGCTATACTTACGTACACATACCTACTTATATTCATAGAAAACACCCATGACCCAAACACTCAACACCCAGGAAAAAAAATTGTGCACATGACATGAATATTATAAAGCCTTGCTTATTACTACTAAATAACAGTTGACAAATTTGAATCCTAGGTCACCTTTTCACAGTAAACGTCAATGTGACATCTATGACAAATAGAACAGGGTGTCAATAAGACAGGGTTCTAGATTGGCCTAGGATTCAATTTGGTTGACCGTACAAGGGCCTTTTTGACATGGAAAGTCACATTTGTTCGGATGTAACCTTGAGCACGACCGAGCAAAGACGGATTACCATCAGCGAATCCCGTCTGGGTATCCAGTTACTACTTATTGTTTTTGTTATACCTAAAGATGTTAAGAAAATAAGACACGTGTCAAATAATTCTATGTATTACATAGACAGATTAGATCGGATTTTTGTGCGTCATCTCATACTAAAAGTCATTAAAATGACGTAAGTCACTAAGAATGTCGCAAATCCGTCCGATCTCTGATTGTAACAGAGTTCTAAGTATTAAAACTCGGCCACACATGCGCGTTTTTAACCGACTTCAAAAAAGGAGGAGGTTCTCAATTCGACTGAATGTTTTTTTTTTTTTTTTTTTTTTTTTTTTTTTTTTGTATGTATGTTACTCGATATCTCCGAGAATCGTGGACCGATTTTCAAAATTTTTTTTTTGATTGAACCGGTATAACCCCGAGATGGTCCCATTGGCACCAAGTCAGGGTCTGATGATGGGATCCTGGAGAAATCGAGGGAACTCTTCAAATGTTATAGGCACATGTAATGTTTTTAGTCTATTTTTCAAAGGTACACCAGTATTTACGTCTGATGGTAATAATTTTATGTGGCTGAGCTGATGATGGAAGGTCAACTCCTCAATGGTTAGGAGTTAAAGGATAATTCTTTCACTACTGTACATGTATTCGGACTGATACATATAATATCACTAGGAACCACTAAAAATCAACTGAGCTGATGATGGAAGGTCAAGTCCTCAATGGTTAGGAGTTAAAGGATAATTCTTTCACTACTGTACATGTATTCGGACTGATACATGTAATATCACTAGGAACCACTAAAAATCAACAAATAAATAAACTTTTTAACAAAAAATAAAACCGCCTTCAAAAATAAGCGCGTTACAAAACACGGAGAAACTAAAAGCCAAAAATAATAAACCTTTCAATTCAGATTTCTTATCGTATTGCAATAAGCTAAACATCCAAATTATAAACAAATCAATTATTTTTGGAGTCGGTACCAGCCTGTGTATGGTTGGGTGGGGCAAACAGGCAATAGCAAGGCGACGAACAGGTCTGGTACCGACTACAAAAATAATTGATTTGTTTATAATTTGGATGTTTAGCTTATTGCAATACGATAAGAAATCTGAATTGAAAGGTTTATTATTTTTGGCTTTTTAGTTTCTCCGTGTTTTGTAACGCGCTTATTTTTGAAGGCGGTTTTATTTTTTGTTAAAAAGTTTATTTATTTGTGAAAGCGCAGCGTTAGGGGAGCGCAATGATGGGTGAGCGTCAGGACCCCTGGACCACTACAGATATTTGATGTTTAGTACATACTAAAATTTAGTACCTATTTGATACTATTTGGTACCTGAGTACATATATTTGGTACCTCCACTGATATCGAAAAATCGAGCAAATAAAGTGGCCAGACATTCTGACGTCAGGATGTCTGGACCATTTTTGGTTTACATAGTTCTAGACAACACTACTAATTGATATCTTAGTCAATATTTACTACCTATTTGGTACCTGTCAATATATTTTTTTCAATTTTTTTTGTCGTACCAGAAAAAAGTTATGACGGAATTTAAAGTTGTGAGCCCGGCCGTGCCGTTGAAGTATGTAGCGCCTGTCAAAAGTATAGAGGCAACGCCACGGCTGGGCTCACAACTTTAAATTCCATCATAACTTTTTTCTGGTACGACAAAAAAATTTGAAAAAAATATATTGACAGGTACCAAATAGGTAGTAAATATTGACTAAGATATCAATTAGTAGTGTTGTCTAGAACTATGTAAACCAAAAATGGTCCAGACATCCTGACGTCAGAATGTCTGGCCACTTTATTCGCTCGATTTTTCGATATCAGTGGAGGTACCAAATCTATGTACTCAGGTACCAAATAGTATCAAATAGGTACTAAATTTTAGTATGTACTAAACATCAAATATCTGTAGTGGTCCAGGGGTCCTGACGCTCACAATGATGGCGGTGCACCGGACCGAGCAGAATGCGAGCGTTTTCAAAGCGGGGGCCTTCTGCACACGGTAACTTCTAAGCCTATATATTTTGAAACTGTAAACTTCTAATAAGTATTGAATGACACATAAGAAATGAAAACAACATTTTGGAATAAAACAATTAGCTAAATGGTTAACATTTAATCCATATTGAGACAAGTCCGCTCACAATCTCGCTGTTACGTGTGACCGCGCGAGCGTATTCCGCCGATCCGCTATGCTATGAATACGCTCACATTCCGCTCCGCTGACGCTAC
Source organism: Leguminivora glycinivorella (assembly GCF_023078275.1). NCBI lineage: Eukaryota > Metazoa > Arthropoda > Insecta > Lepidoptera > Tortricidae > Leguminivora > Leguminivora glycinivorella. The sequence goes on along the minus strand of NC_062989.1, from coordinate 8,889,596 downwards.
GCTATCAAAACGTACTATGTGTGGCCGAACTCTTAGACAGAGTATAAGAAGAATGTACAATACATATTACATACATGGATAAACTCGCGCCTGTATTCCCTAAGGAGGTGAAACTGCTCAAGTTACAGCGCTACTCTTAGTAATTAAGGGGTTGTAAGAAAACGTTATTATGATATTGTATTGACAGGCCGACCCCAAGCGACTGAGACAAGGACAAGCGAATGATGTGTTGATTAGTTGTATTGACATAGCCTGCACCACACTTGAACCCAAATCCTAAAGTCCTTCTACGAATTCTACGATACTCACGGGAGGAAACGTGGTCAAATTCTTAACCAGTCAACCACGGGTACTACGTACTATTTAATAATGTATTTTTGTTAAAGGGATAATTGGGTTAAATTGTGGCGTAAATAGGCGAAAGGCTGGCAACCTGTCACTGCAATGTCAATTTGGATTTCTTTCAACCCCTTTTTGCCAAGAGTGGCACTGAAACTTAATAGTTCAAGTGATCTGGGATACCGGCGTGATTATATTATGTATGTATGTGTGGATCATTGAACTAATTCAGGCATATTGCTATTCACCCATTGATTAAGCAACAGACAGACGGCCAGAGTCGCACCATAAGGTACCTTTTTGGTACGGAACCCTAAAAGGGGCTTAATGCCCTACTATAAATATCCCAAAAAATCCTTATTCGCAGTATAGTTTAAAAAAAAACGGAATCGCCATGACATTTTATCTGATATCTCAACACTGCTCTCTGCGATAACGCTGGCGCCAGATGAAAATAAAAGAAAAAAACAAATGCCGACGCTGAGGTGAGCTAAAGCTAAAGAAAAGTGGATTTTTCGACCTGAACCCCTAACATGAGTTTTTTACAGTTTATTATTCGTTTCTCGGTGGCGTTTATTATTATGTGGTAGGTATGAATGATATGGATAAAATGAATCGCTAAAAACAGTTATTTTCTGGAATCAAAAAATATTAATAGGTACACATGTACAAGGCCCGAAATTTAAATTTTCTGTGCGACTTTATTTTAGTGACAAGATTTGCTTGACCGTCTGGGTGAATTTCTCAGCGTGATTTTTTTGTGGCGGAGCTGAAATTCATTGTGTGGGCTAATTGTTTCCGGGTTTTTATTTTTTTTATGAAAACCAATCCTAAAATACTACCTTCGGCAACATTGCAAATTGTTACAAGTGTTATGTATATTTATTTAAAAATAATTTTCCATCGAAATTCTAATTTTGGTGTAGCGTCCAGAGCCTGTTTTTAGCGGATTATTGCTATGGTAAATCCAGTAAATCCGCAGCTATAAAGATAACTTGCCATAACTTCATTCTTTATTACATTAAGTATATTTTCAGATGACATAAGTCAATATTATTATACAATTTGACACTTATAACTGAGCACCAAAAGTTGTCCGGGGGAAAGAACCAATTTTGGTGGTAAGTATTGAAATCATTTTTATAGTTAAACGAGACTCAGCAAGACGAACGAACGTGTCGTAACATGACCATTCAGGTTCGTTCCTGCATTTAGACATGACACAAGTGTCATACCTTGCTGGATTGGTCCGCCCGACACAAAAATATCTAATTTTGGTGGGTCGTAATACTTTTTCCACCAAAATTGCATAAATTTTGGTGGTGAACAAATTGAGGGCAGTAACGTTTTTGTTTCTATTTGAAAAGTATGTATGACATGTTAAAAGTTTATTATTTCAAGTAGAAAATAATAGAAAAATGAATAAAAGACTTTATTTTTGATTTTATTTTTTATTTTTGTGGGTAGACCAATTTTGGTGGCGACCATGTCATTGAAATCGTAATTTCTCTAAAACTACTTATTATAATGAAAGGTCATTGATACATAACATTGCTAATCTATATCTATATACATATATAAAATGCTAACGCTAATGTACGTATGTCCGGGGTTTTCTCTATCACTATCAATTCCAATCAACCCCCTGTTGGGGTGGTAAATACCCTTTGGTCTCTAGATGAAAGTAAGGGAGTTTGGTCGCGGTGGGTGGAAGTGGGTGGCGAAAATGTTAAAAAAATATATATCTGTCCTTCTTCTGTATTGTACATCTCTACTTCTGTATCACGCAATATAATTTTAAATGTGTCACGCAATATAAAAAAATGTGGGTAAGTGCATCTGTACTTATATATCTGTACTTCTGGAAAGTTCAAAAAATTTCTGAAATGATCTAGAAAAGTCCAGAATGTGTGTAAATGTTTCAATCGATATGGAATGTTCTAGATACTTCTGGAAAGTTCTAATATTTTCTAGAATAATCTAGAACGTTCCAAAATCTGCAAAACTGAATGTAGTTGATATAGAATGTTCTGGAAAGTTCTGATATTTTCTAGAATGATCTAAAAGGTTCCAAAATGTGTAAAACTGAATGTATTTGATATAGAATGCTCTGGAAAATTCTAATATTTTCTAGAATATTCTAGAACGTTCCAAAATGTGTTAAATTGAATGTAGTTGATATATAATGTTCTGGAAAGTTCTAATATTTTCTAGAATGTTCTAAAACGTTCCAAAATGTGTAAAACTGAATGTAGTTGATATAGAATGTTCTGGAAAGTTCTAATATTTTCTAGAATGATCTAGAACGTTCCAAAACGTGCAAAACTGAATGTAATTGATATAGAATATTCTGGAAAGTTCTGATATTTTCTAGAATGATCTAGAACGTTCCAAAATGTGCAAAACTGAATACAGTTGATATAGAATGCTCTGGAAAATTCTAATATTTTCTAGAATGTTCTAGAACGTTCCAAAATGTGTTAAACTGAATTAAGTTTTACATATTTATGAAATTTCTACATTATTCCATAAGTTTTCAGAACTTTCTAGAACATTCCATATCGATTGAAACATTTACACACATTCTGGACTTTTCTAGATCATTTCAGAAATTTTTAGAACATTCCAGAACATTCTTATGAACAACATTAAGTTTTACACGTTTTGGAACGTTCTAGAACATTCTAGAAAATATAAGAACTTTCCCGAACATTCTAAATCTAAATATATAAAAGAAGAAACTGACTGACTGGCTGACTAACATATCAACGCACAGCCGAAACCGCTGGTCCTAGAGATTCCAAATTTGGCACGTAGGTTCCTTATATAATGTAGTCGCTACGGGACGAGACGGGACGGGCCGGGACAGGAATAAGGTTAGGGATAAGGATAGGGATAGGGACAGGGACAGGGACAGCGACAGGGACAGGGATAGGGATAGGGATAATATGGGTATCGTTAGAGAGATATGCAGGCAGTGTAAAACGCAGTGCAAAAAGCAGGCGGCTCAGTGGGAAGGGATCGTTGTTGTAAGGGATAATGCAAGAAAGTACTTTTTACCCACCGACCATTAGTGTCGAAATACGGGCTATGTGGGTTGTTTATAAAGGTTTCCCCAGCGTATATAGAATATATACCTACTCATACCTGCTACCTACGCTGAGGTCGATGTGGTAACATTTCTACAATCATTGCAAGCATTTCTTTAAAAACAATAGTATTATGTGTAATCGAAATAATCGCAGACAAATGTACCTACAGAGAAACCTACGGATCCAAATGAAAATCTTAATTTTTGTATACGTTTGAATAAAAATACTTTTAGTACGCGGGCGAAGCAGCGGGTAAAAGCTAGTAATTAGTTATGTAACATCAGTACATAATTTCAACAAAAATTACAAAACTAAAAAAATCCACCAAAATTAGGCAAATTTCGAGTACCTATGTTGAAATCCACCCGTCTATACATGCTAATTTTAGTACTACAATAAATAATTCCATACCCCAACAACTTGAAATTTAATTACCTCAAAAATGAAACACGTACCTACTCATTGTCCACATGCCTACACGCGCAGGCTTGATTCTTTCATTCCACGCTATAGCGTAATCTGGCAACAATATGCATATTTTAAAGCCGCCAACACACCGCAAATACAAATGCTTACATTTCGAGAAAAACTGTTTAACAAGGACTCTCGTTTTGATGTCACAAGCTTGTTTACATAATTTTGCAAACGTATGGTTTTATTATTTTTGTGCACAAGTGACAATTTTTGGCTGGCTAAACTTCGTGACAGCGGACATGTAAGAGAACGATCTTCCACCACAGGATGCCGAAAACCGGGCCAAGTGGAGGAGATTGAGCAGGAAAGCGGACTCTGGCGCTAGGCCGGGAAAACGCTAGGTTGGAGAAGAAGTGACAAGTATGAACGAAGTAATAAGTAAAAATCTTATTATTGAAGAGAGCTCTGAATAATTATTTTCATCGACATTTCATTCCACATTTTCTATCGCATGGAAGTATAATGGGGAGTGCTCTGAGGAATTGGGCTCTTTACGCTATCACCCTACGCGACATTTTGATCTCCATCACTTAAATGACTGGCAGTCCTTAACTTTACTGTGGGTTTCTCCAGAAACTTCCTGCCTCAAACAGCCAAACTGTGGAATTTACTGTCGTCTGCGGTATTTCCGGACCGATACGACCTTCAAACCTGCAAGTAAAGAGCGCAAAGCACCTTTACACCCAAGGCAGGCAAAGCACCTTCAACCCTTTAGGTGTTTCGGCTGTCCAGGGGCGGTAGTGAAAGCTTACCATCGGGCGACCTCTTTAATCGTTTGCCTAATATGGCATAATTTTTTTTAAAGTTATTCCACCTTCCCCATTCTACCATCGGACTCTTACACGCACGGCCGGTCTCCATCCTTACTTGGTAGATATTCCGCGAATTCGCACGAAGCGCTTTGCTTCTTCTTTTCTTATGCACACTGCCAAGGAGTGGAATTCCTTGCCGGCGGCTATATTTCCGAGCTCATATAACCCGGCAACCTTCAAATCAAGAGTGAACAGGCATCTTCTGGGCGAGCTCACTCCATCGTAGGCCACGTGTTTGCCTTTGGCTAGTCTGTGGCCAAGAGTAAGCCCATTAATAACAATAAAAATAAAAGTAGTTCTGGCCTCAAACTTTGTCGTAAATATGGCATTTTTAAGTCGTACTGGATTGAATAACAACATTAGTTTTAAATATGTACAAGAGTTGGAAACAGAAGTTCTTTGGAATAAAAACTGACGAAAACCAGTAAAGCAAAAAAAGTCCAGTTATGTTATGAATCCAGCGAGCCGCAACATGAAAAGGACATTTTAATATAATAATTCAAATTGCAGTGGAGACACACTTGTTTGTGACACGAGCCGGAAATATGAGCAAAAACCGAGTTTTTCAACACGTTTAAAGTATGAGGATATTAATTTTAATTTCACAATGTGTGGTAAGAAGCTATTCATGTTTGAATTTAATTAAACATACGTACTTTATTACTTTTCATGGCACAGACTTAAGGTTTAACTTTATTGAATTTCAACAAACTAAAAAGGAAAATCAACAACAATACAGAATTAAATAATAACTATTTTAACATTCTGACGTGACTTAGATAAGAAATATGTACCTTAGCCTAAATGACAGACAAACAGACGGACAGACAAACGCACGCAGGTACGGAACGCAAAAAACAATCCGAAACTTTCAAAACCAAGTGCCACGTTCTGTGTGGCATTCCATTGCTAAAACTTCCCGGAAATTATATTCATAAATATTACATAATAATTATTTTCTCGTGGAGAAATTGAAAGCTTTAATAGCTATTTCCCGAGTCTTCGTAGAAATAGTAATTTAGATAGCGCCTAATAAAAAATAAAGGCAATAAATATAAATTAAGCCAAATTTTTACATCAATTACCAGGCGCTGATAAGGTATCACTTTCGAGATGAATTTTTACCATAAAGTCATGATTTTCGGCTTCAAATTTGTTCTCAGGGATTATGTGAACTGTCTACAGAAATTTGAAATATGATACCAATACATCTTATATATTGAATAAACCTTACGCTATTACTCTTTCATCTTCCTGCCTGCAACTAGTCCGCCATTACGGTCCGCCATCGGAGCCTAAATGGAACGCTTCCGTTGCTGGGACCTAACTCGACCTGTTAACTTAGGCTATTCGCTAGTTCAATTTATTAATATGATTTATAACTTTACTAGCTGTTCTCTGAGATTTCTGCTACGTATAATGAGTAATAAAGTGCCTGTCAAAAACTAATAGCAATTATTCAATCTGAGCAAAATGATTACATCAATTAATAGGCGCTGCGGAATTATCTCACTTTCAAGATGGATGTGAGATGTTTTTTAACTTAAAGTGATGATTTTCGGCCTCAAATTTTGTTCTCATGAGCTTATTTAAACTGTGTACAGAAATGTGAAGTATGATAGGTTCCAATTTATTCTATATTGTATAAGCATGTGGTGACGGGTTAAGAATTTCACCACCCCCTTTCTTCCCGTGGGTGTCGTAGAAGGCGACTATAGGATATGGGTTAAATTGTGGCGTAGGCGAGAGGCTGGCAACCTGTCACTGCAATGTCACAGTTTCGTTTTTCTTTCAACCCCTTATTTGCCAAGAGTGGCACTGAAGCTTTTTATTAGTTTCATGTGTTCTGCCTACCCCTTTATGGGATACAGGCGTGATTGTATGTATGTATGTATGTATAAGCATTTTACTATTACCTACTCAACCACTCAAGTTATTGGTATATTATTATAAACTAGCTTTTGTGTACACATTGGATAGAGCCTAATAAGAGAATCGAGTAACTTTCTTATGAAATTGTAAAAAATAATTAAAGAATGCTTAATAACGTTCCGGCACCGGTAACTCGCTCTAGTTACCCTGAAAAAGCGAAACTCTACGAGTAATAACTCTGCACCTTATTTTCTTATTATAATTGCCGATTTTCCTCAATATTCGTCTATTAAAGACAAACAAAATTACGAATAGAAGTGGGAAGAAAACCATTGGCACGTGCGAAGGCATGATGTGACGCTCTCAATAAAAAGGTACCACAGTGTCCCCTACCGTAAGCACAAAATATTCTCGTTACTTTATACGATTAACCTTATAAAGCGTTCGCGTGTAAATTCGTGAAAAGCTAATCAGCGTAAAACTAGACTCAGCTACTTGCTCCGAACGTAAATTCTTCGCAGTTAACATTCAATACCTGAATAACAATAAGGTTATAGTCAGAAATTTGGCTGTTGCAGAAATTTTTCAAAGTCAAACCGGCGACTATGTAAAAGAAAATTTGTTAGAAATACTGTCAGTCCGTGTGCTTAAGGAAATATATGGTACCTTTAAATAGTTAGAGAATTCCACGTATTGTATACAGGCCCCGTAGCCGAATGGCATTTCTCCGACGCCAAACGAAAACGAAACGTAGTCCGGCTCTGTCGCGCCAATACGCAAGAGCGATAGGGATAGATATCTATTAGCGTTTCGTTTCGTGAGCATTTGTGCCATTCGGCTACGCACCCAGCTCTTTTCCATTCTTTATCGATTGCTGTTTTCTGGCTACCTTAAAAACACTGAGCGTTATTCGAACTCAAAAATCTGATATAATTATTTAAGTGTAATTCTAAATTCGTCATGATTTTTATGTTTAACGTTTTTAGGCTAAGACTTTGGAGATTACCTCTGTCTCACCTAAGTATGCCCTAAAGTAAATAAATGTTAATACATATAGGGGACACCTTAAATAAATGAAATTAAGCAAGGTTTGTTATATGGGGTGCCAAGCGACGAAATAGATACAATGACAACAACCATGACTCAAGAACAATAAATATGTATGTGCTCATCACACAAATAAACCTTACCGGGATTCGAACCAACGGCTTCGAAGGTAGGGTCACACAACAACTGTGCCAGAACGGTCGGAATCTAGATTTAAACGAAAGCGAAAAGAACAGAAAACTTGTTTTAGAATGAGATCAAACTGACATCCAATTGTAGGTTCAAATCAGCCGTTCTGTAAGCATCTTGACAAGCGGAAATCGTTATTTATTGAACACTTGATTTTATTCCATTTTGCGACCCTCAGACAGAATCAAATCATTCAAATCACTCTGATGAACCGTGCTCATTGTTAGATGAAATCATCATTTACATTTTGTGATTGTGAAATTGAATTTTGCGTTCATTGTTTCGTAATAAATTTGTTATCACATTTGTTTGCGCCTTGTTCGAAAATATGTTTGGAATGAACTGTAATAATTTCTTACCCCTCGGGATTTGTTATACAATTTATATCGATACAATTCTTTAATCATTTTAATCATTTTGTAAGCGCTGGTGGCCTAGCGGTAAGAGCGTGCGACTTTCGATCCGGAGGTCGCGGGTTCGAACCTCGGCTCGTACCAATGAGTTTTTCGGAACGTATGTGCGAAATGTCATTTGATATTTGCCAGTCGCTTTTCGCTGAAGGAAAACATCGTGAGAAAACCGGACTTATCTTAATAAGGCCTAGTTACCCTCCGGGTTGGAAAGTCAGATGGCAGTCGCTTTCGTAAAACTAGTGCCTACGCCAAATCTAGGGATTAGTTGTCAAAGCGAACCCCAGGCTCGCATGAGCCGTGGCAAATGCCGGGATAACGCAAGGAGGATGATGATGACAATTCTTTAATCATTTTAGATCTTAAGCTAGGTTGTTTATAATAGTAATTTAAAAGTAAAATGACCAACCTGACCAACTAAAGGTAGCTAAAGTTCTCCCCGTTTACAAGAAAGGCAAAAAGGATGATCCAAAGAACTACCGGCCTATTGCACTCTTGCCAGTGCTCTCAAAGATTTTTGAAAAGTTAATCAAAACACGACTTTTGAGACACCTCCAGGATAGTAATGTAATAGACCCGCGACAATTCGGTTTCCAGAAGAATAAGGGAACATCCGATGCCGTAGATGCCCTAATAGATGACGTGATTACTAAATTACACGTTGGTAGAAGAGTTGTAGGTCTTTTCCTAGATTTGAGCTCTGCATTTGATACGGTCGATCATGTAATTCTTTTGGAAAAGCTTAAGTTTTATGGAATTAGGGGAAATGCATATCATCTCTTAGCCAGCTATCTTAAAAACAGGTACCAATATGTAGAAATTAGTAATTTTGAAATAAGTGATGGTTGTAGAGTTGATACTCCGGTTAAATCAAAGATGGTAAGGGTAAACAGAGGGGTACCGCAAGGTTCCATTTTGGGCCCAATACTTTTCCTAATATTTATAAATGACCTAGTCAACTATATGTCTACTGTAGTACCTTGTTGCTCCTTGATTGTATTTGCGGATGATACAAATGCGATTATATCTGCGGATAACATAGAGGAGCTAAATAGCATAACCAATAGTACTATTGCAGCCTTTACACATTGGTTTTCAAGTAACAACTTACGTCTGAATTCAGACAAAACCCACCTTATGCTGTTCAAACAAAATGCCAAAAAAGCTGATAAACTTGATGTTACCATGGACCGGGTTTGCTTGAAAATTGTAGAGACCGTAAAATTTCTGGGAGTTTTCATAGATTCTGACTTAAGCTGGAAGCGAGAACTGGAGGCTATAGTCAATTCGATCCATTCTGCGTGTTATGCTCTTAGGAGCCTTAGAGATGTTTTAGGTTTGGATCAACTTAAATTAGTGTATTATGCTCTAGTTGAGTCCAGATTGCGCTATAGCATTAGGTTTTGGGGCAATAGTTATTTATATAATATCAACGGAGCCTTAGTTGCACAGAAAAAAGCTATTAGAGCAATGGTGCATCTTCCGTTTCTTAGCTCATGTAGAGAGCATTTTAAGAACATGGGTATTCTCACGGCTCCCAGTCTGTATGTTCTTATACTTCTTACACAGTTTGTTAAAAATAATTATAACAATTGTACAGCTGAAGAACTAGAGTCTCGCCTAGCTACAAGGACGAAGAACATTAGGCCCAACTTCTTTCCCAAACTTCAGGTTATAAAGCATTGTGCAAGACATCAGCAAGTGATTTTATTTAATAGGCTTCCTCCTAGTCTAAAAGTCATTACGGATTGGCTTACATTTAAGCGCAATCTAAAATCATTCTTATTGACTAGATGCTGCTATAGTGTTGAAGAAATATTTGATATTTGATAGGATATAAGTCGATAAAATTGTGATTGTTATTTAGTATTAATTCAAATGGTTTACTTGTATTGTTATTTATTTATGTTGTATATAATGGAATTTCTGACACAATGATTGTATTGTTTGAAGAAATAAATAAATGAAATGAAAAATGAATATGGAAAAAGCTCTTACAAAACAATACAAAATAATAAACACTTAAAAATCCTAACCTAGGGTGCCGCCAGCAGGGCCCGAGCTGCCGATGGTTAGGGCTGCAGAGTGAGGAACCGTCGAACTATCCGCGCCGTGTTCAAGATCACCGCCTTCTGCATCTGACGATCTGAGAGTATGGGATATGGTGGGTTTAACTGTGGTGAGTACGAGGAGCTAGCAACCCGTCATTGAAGTATCAGAATTTTCTTTCAACCCCATAATCGCTAAGAGACGCACGGCACTGAAATTCGAGCAGTCTCATGTGCTCTTCGTACATCTTTTGAGATACAGGCATAAGTTTATGAATATACTTATATATCCAGGTCAACGTTAACTCTGCTGATTTTGAGAACTTTCGTAGCTGCAGTAAGTTTTTGTTCGCTAATGTATCATATTCATGCACATGTTGCATGCATAAGGTTTTTGTTACGAGCTAAACACGAGCTTTCACGTTCTAGTAATTAATGCTTCTACATAACATTAGGCAAAAACATGGTGTAACATGAGGTAACCGAATAATTTTAACCAAAAATGTCCGGACAAAAGAATTAAAAAATATTATATTTTGAGCAAATTTTACTACAACTTTCTAACAAACATAAATACTTAAGTATTTCTTAAAACTGCAAAAATATCAAAAGACTCAAACGTAGTTATTTCAAACAAACTGGTTTCAGCGATCTTTTTAAGTCTAGCAAAAAATAAATGTCAAATCTTGTAACATAAAAACTACTAGATTCAAAGAAACTTAAATACGATTAAATTTATTGTATCGTTGACCTAGTCTAACTTTTTGTTAAAGTATTTTAGCATTTGAAGGGTTGAAAAGGTTAAGAGTACTTCAATATACTTAAGTAAACAAGAGTTTTGTATCAAAGACCAACAAACAAAAATATAACGCATTTATAAACGTCAAGACCAGAAAAAACAGGCTTTGATCGTCTAGCAAACAGGATGTTATGTGTAGGGATTGAAATCCTGTCCGGCGGATCCAGGAACCTAGCCTAATCCGGGTTCTTAGAGCTACCAGATCCGATCAAAATCCGGATACGGTCAAAAATATAAATTACATTTACCTAAACATGGCACGTTATGTTTTAAATGGCGCAAAATTGACGAATGGAAGCTATGAGTTCAACAGAACGGAGAACGAGCAAAAAAATAAATATCATTTTTTTTTATCGTGATAAGATAATGTTTTTCTTTATACCATATGAGGCCAACTAGCAAACAGGTTGCGTGATGGTAAGCGATCACAACCGCCCATAGACACCTGAACATCACAATGGTTGGAGGTGCTTTGCCGGGGTTTAAGGTGTACGCGCTCACTGTGTTCTTGACTTAGCAATTTTGTTGCTGCTAAATTTTATTTATAATAGCAGCGTTTTACCTTACAATAAAAAGCATATTAAGCGAAGTACCTTATTTGAAGCCGTTAAAAATATCTTGTAAGATGCAAAAAACTAGAACTATTCTTCGTTAAAATTAATAACAAAACTGGATCCGGCCGGACCGGATCCGACCCCATTAATACTATAATCCGGCAGAATTAGACCGGTTTGAAAACTAATCCGGATTGCAAGTGCAAGCCCTAGTGTGTGTGTTTTTATTTATGTTTTAGAAGTACGTATTGCTTAGTTGTCAGCCGCACTGTATAAAAATGTGGTTTTTAATAGGAAAATGTTTGATAGTTTCAGAATGTTCAATAGATTGTGGTTGGCTTTTTCGATTTATAAAAAATAATATCATGAATAGTTTAGTTTATGTTAGGCAGTATACATCGCCTGTGTCATGTGCTATTTCATTATTATTGTATATGGGCATTTTCAGAATTTTGGTCCCCCCAATTAGCGTAAGTTGTTAACAAAAATTATCTCGCTGTCAAAATTAATTCGCTATTAATATTAATGATAACTCGAATTATTATTTTAATGTTGGATTAATATTAACCGCCAATTCTGATAAAATGTCTGTAAAAAAAATTAACTGTATTATTTATTGACCATTTTAATATAAATAGCAAAACAAATATCATACCTGTGTAAGGTGTCCCTAATATTTATTTATTTTATTTCTTTATTCCTGAGCTTTTCCATTAATTTTATCAGTTTATTTACGTTGTTAACTCAGTAGTAAGTATTGATCACGTATAATAATAACTAGGCTTAGGACTGTTTATCGCTTACCGTGTTTCTAAAATCCATGGAGTCGCCATATGAAAAAATTTCGAAGTCAAAGTCAAAGTCCAACAGTATGATGTCATATTAAATATAAATATTTATACATACTGTCACATCGTCACTGAGTTAATTTTAATCGAACGTGGTTAATTTTAACTAATGAAGTTAGTTATTAGTAAATTATTATAAATGGGCTTACTCTTGGCCACAGCGTCAAAAACGTGAAATTGATTTGACAGAAATGTTTTGACTGTACTAACAAAATCTGCATATTATTCAATCTAACGAGTTGACGGTGATAATTAACTGAAAATCCAATTTATAGTGATAAACGTGATTAGAACCAGTACCATGAGTTTCTGTCGTACATATTAGAATACGTCACGCGATTGAGTCAAGGAAAATTAATGTAATTTTAGGTTCTAATAAACAAGTGTGTAGTTACTTCCAAACTAGGGAACAAATCAAATTTATCAGGCAGTTGCGGTGGTGTAGGTAGTGGTTTAGGACGTCAGCCGCGATAGCTGGAGACACGGGTTTGATTCCAACAGCGGGCTTAATTGCGTTTTCTTTAGTGTATGGTACCTATATAATACATTTGAAAAGTGTGTACTAATAATTCTTATAAACATAGACACAAATATGTAGATCCTACCGTGTTTCGTCGCCTAGAGTGTGCGTAGCCGAATGCACAATGCAATGGACAATATCTCTTTCGTAGATATCTATCTCTATCGCTCTTGCGTATTGGCGCAACAGAGCCAGACGACATTTCTGTGGCGTTTGGCGTCGCAGGAAATGCTATTCGGCTACAGGGTCAGCTTAATGCTTAATTTGAAGCTAAGCTGATTTTTCTAAAATGTCTCCCAATATTTATTATTAATAATAATAATGTTACATTGTGGCTTTGTGAGACTTAAGTTTGCTATTTCATAGAATTCAAATCAATGCGATCTTATAATTCAAACGGTTTTTATTTTGAAACCTTGTCACGATTCCCCGAAAATTGATTTATCGAATTCTGAAACCCATCAATTGATACTCTGCAAAATAAATTTCACTATAACTGGTTTAACTAAATCAAAACTTAATTAATATTACAAAGCATAAAGCAGCCTTTTCCAGCCTTACAGTCTCATCCTTTCAATTCAAAACTGGATTTCAATTAAATTCGACCTGAAACTATGAGGGAGCGGGTAACCGTCAAAGGTTATAGGTTATTATATTCATTGCTGCTATTTAGTGGAACTTCAATGAAATTAAACAAAACGTACATTGAGAATAGATAAGTTAACATGTACACTTATTTATAACAAAGATATTAACAGATATAGCTTTATAAGACAAATTTCTCAGAATAAAACCTCGGAAACATCAATAAAAATGTAATACTAATGCTCGTTCAACATTGGCGCCGAAATTTTAGTTGTTATTCGGTACCTAAGATGGCGACACCATATAACAATTTTAACACGTATATGGGTCAAATTGTCAAAACTAAGGTTTTATTATATTAATTGATAATTTTACCGAGTGTTAGCAGCTTTGTCTACTAATTTTATATTGACAATATGCCTGTATTCATTTCTTTGTAACATATTCATTTCGATTCAGAGCGAATCGTCTGGCGTGGTCACGCTCATGTGACGAGAAAGCCATTACGAACAATGATAAGAAGAAACAGGATAGGAAAATGGAGGGAAAGGTTATGGGCTGTGTGAGAGATGATATAAAAAAAACAAGTGGATGACGCAGAAGTGACGAGCGATAACCTATAAAAGAAAAAGACAGCTGAAAAGGGATAGCAAATTACATTAGACTTATATTGACCGGGATATAGACCGTGATTACCTTTTTGATTTTTGTCGAGCTCCCGATATGTCGACGCAGTTGCATGCATTATGATCACGGAAAGCATAGACAGCGCGCAATCTACCCTCTCAGCGTTACCACTGGTCGCATTCACACTCGATGGTCTGTCCAAACACACTACACTCACAGTGTCACTACGTTTGTTCAATTCTGACTTCACCGGTTTTTTACACAAACAAATCACTGGATTCCAAACATTAGATAGTTTGAAGCCATCCTCACAATTGAAATTTTTATATTTGTGTATCTCAATGGCTTCTCTTACCATACCCAGGACTGTAAAGTAAAATATGCCTCAAATCATATGCAATTATCGGCCGAAGCCGAGGTCAACAAACATGTGATTTGATACTTTCTTATTGACTGGCCTAGGTGTGTACTAACTTATCTGTTCGACGAAGCCAGGGAAGCGGTAACTTCGTTTAGCGCAACGACCTGAGTTTTGAAGCTTTCTGGCCTGAAGACAGAAAAGACAATTTTTGCTTAAAGTTCAATAATGGAACCAACTAAAAATGTTTTTAAATATTGAGCGCTGGATGCACCGGCTCTGCCGGCGTAGCCGAAAGACAATCGTCGATGCCAGATGCCGACAGGTAGTCTGGCTCTGTCGCGCCAATATGCAAGAGCGATAGAGATAGATAGTTACGAAACAGATATTATCGTGAGCGTTTGCGCATTTGGCTACGTACCCTGGTCTAGTTTGACATGAGTTATACTTAAGGCTACCAATGAAATTTTTCCCCTCACTAGCTCGGAAACACGTGTTTTGTCCTTTAATACCAGCGGGTAAAAACGCATTTTATCCACTAGTGGGTAAAGTAATTTGACCTTGAATAAAGTCAAATTAACTGCTTTAAAATTGACAAAAGTAGTTGAATCTAGTAATTAAGATGATTTACTACCCGTGGAACTACTGGAAGCAGTGATAAACGCATTTTCTTGCGTTGTAGTTTCCTCGCTATAGTGAGGGGAAAAGTTTTGTGTTACACTCGGCTGCAAATGTATTTTACTTCTCGTGTGTTAAAAAACTCGCAAGTTCAGGATTCTATTCTCGAACCACTCGCTTCGCTCGTGGTTCAACCATAGAATCCTTTCACTTGCTCGTTTTTCAATTCCACACTCGGCGTTAAAATACAACTTTGCCCCCTTGTATAACAAATAACTATTGTTCAGTTCTCAACTGTGAAAATAACTTAAGTACTTAGTTATAATTACGTAATTTGTAACTCAGATCAGACGTCTACAGTTATTTATAGATCGTTACTGAATCATAAACAAGCCTGTTTTCTCATGCAGAAATATCACCGACTCTGGGCTGTTGTAAGTTGTACTAACCTAGTTTATTTCCTTTCCGGAACGTGTGTTGTAAGTCTATCGGATGGAATAACTAGCACGATCACTGTAGCACTATTCATAGATATAAATTAACTGACAGGCTTATTCTCATATATTTTTAAATAGGCAGCAAACGAGGAGACGAGCCGCCTGATGGGAAGCAATCATCGCCGCCCATGGATATAAGCAACATCGGGGGAGCCACTTATGCATTGCTGACCTTTGAGAACCCTAAATCTGCTTCTTGAACCCCATATCATAACGCGAGGGAAACACCTCAAAAGGTAAAGCTCATTCCACAACTTGCACGTTCTGGGCAAAAACGAGCGAGAGGTCCGTTGTCCGTTGCCACGTGTCGAGAAAGTGAGGATGAACTTTGTTTCTTTGGCTGGTTAACTTACATTGGCTCGTCCACCCAACGAGCCAACGGATGCCAGGCGCTTCTTACATCCGATAGCGGCCACCATTCGGTCTTCGGTCAACATTTTGGTCCACCTGCCATCACTCTGCCTGGCAACATGCTCCACCAAATTCCATTTGAGTTTGGAAATGACGTCACCCACGTCCCGCACCTTAATACCGTACCTTTCCCATTTATAATATTAGTATGGATAAAAATAATAATTGTACCCGTGAAAGGTTAAGCATTCTCCCCATCCTAACTTGGGTGTCGTAGAAGTCGATTGTGGGATATGGAGTTAATTGTGATGTAGACGATGGACAAATCTAGAAAGTTACGTTGCTAATCCGCGAACAAAATAACGTGCTTGTAAATCAGTTCTAACCCGTTATATTTACTTAAGAACTTGCCGTTTGAGGGCACTGTTCACATTCTTTCATACAATGACTGTCATTTTAATGTTTAGTATATTCTGCCGGGCGATTATGCTTCCAATGTTATCACTTATCAACGTGGATAAGACAGCTGTCACTCTCACGCTAACATTATTTGCCAGAACTTAATGGCTGCTTTATCCACGGAGATAAGTGACAAAATAAAATTGGAAAGCACAATCGGAAGTCAAAATATCATGCTAGAGGTTTTAATTGATACAATTCGAGACGCAAAAACTCTTTCACTTTATCTCATTACGTCTAAGGCACAAAAAAAGTCAAGATTCTTGTAAAACGTTTAATTACATTTTATGAAATGAAATAGCTTTAAGATCTCTTTTATTAACTTTAAATCCTTAATCTACTGCGCTTTTAATGCGAAGAATTTCTTACAATGAAGTCTAGCGCCGGATAAAGGAGTCTCATAATATCTAGACATTAAGCAATTCCAATAATGGGTTTATTAACTAGGTATTTTATATAAAAGATGACGTTAGTATTATACTCGATAATTTGATGTAAAAATATCAGATACTTTTTTAATATACATGACCAAATTTATATTTATAGAATAGCTTATATCTAAAGCCCTTCAAAGGCAAAGATGCTGGCGAAATTTCCTCGCTATATCGCAATGCTGTACGAGAAAGTTGGCAGCTCTTCCGTCACCAGGGTACGTAGTCGAATGGCACAAACGCTCACGAAACGCTCGTAGATATCTATCTCTATCGCTCTTGCGTATTGGTGTCACAGAGCCATACCTTTCGCGGCGTTTCGTTTTCGTTTCGCGTCGCAGAAATGCCATTCGGCTACGGCATCAGTTACGTCAACCAGACGCTCCGCGTTCTCCGCGATTTCTGTAAAAACCTTGTGCGGGCTAGGACCCCATGGACCTAGAGTTTCAAAGCCAAAGGTACAAAATGGTACACTTTACTGAGGCTGTTGTATTTTTTACGTTTCAAATTGTCAGTTCTTTAAGCCGCTGTGTTCTCTTTTACACTAACATTCGTCCGAGTGCAAACTAACATTCGTCCCATATTCCAAGGGAGCAACACCTTTTTTTTTAAGAGGCAAGGTAATGCTTCTACTCTACGTGTTGCCTTTGGCTTCACGCACGCCTCCCAAATGTTCGGAATACCCAATGACTTTGATGTTGGGAAAGACATCAAACTATTTAAAAATATTTTAAGCGGGTTACTCACGTGATAAGTCGATATAAAAAAAATATATGTTTGAGCCTCACGGGAGTCCTATAGTTAAAACATCAAACTATTAGTAATATAAATATGATTCCTCCTCGATTTTACCTTCAAGCCGACTGTTTCTCAACCTCAATCATACCTAAAGTTCGGATTGTCGGCTCTCGCCCACTTCAAATGATAAATTATAACTTGTCGATATTTTTCCCTATCAAACTTTTGAAGAGCCGGAATCGTTCATTCGTTTCATCTAGAAACTTGAATAGTTTGTGAACCAGTCGTAATTTAAAATACTCCATTATTACTGTACATCAGTCGCAAAAATCTTTACTACTCTCGATGAATATCTACATATTTAATTACATGAACTATATAATTATATAAGAAACTAAGACTAAACTTAAAAGCTAGCTAATGTCTAAAATAGGCCCTTGAGGCATTGTACCAAGGATACTGGCGACATTTCCTCGCTGTATCGCAACGTTGTGCGAAGAAGTCGCCAGCTCTTCGGTCACCAGTTACCTCAACCAGACGCTTTGCGATTTCTGTGAACAACTTATTATATAATTTTAGTAATATTCTTATTTAATGTTACAGTTGTTATAATTTTTGTATGAGGAATCATAATTTTCAATGTACGTAACGTAAAATACTAAAAAAAAATTACACTGTTTATTTAGTGGCAGAGAATAATTTCAGGGGGTGTCACATAGAATATTTTAACTTTGATAAAATTAGGGCCATCCTATTACGCAATAATATAACTATTTCAAGAAGCTAATGATTACATCTGAAAATTCTATTTACAAAAGTCTAACATAGTAACAAACTACCGACAAAAGTAAAATCTTTTTTCAATGATTTTATATCACTTTTTATTCATAACACTCCTTCCTCTCGGACTACTTCGATTCATCCTGAAACTTGGTCATACTTTTCATTCCGACCACCTGAATCGTCGGGAAAGTTTTCTAATTTTCCAATTCGTATATACCTACCAATATCGGGCGTGTCGATAATTAAAATCAACGAATACTTAGAAGAAGTTTTTCCAACGCCGTACTTTTATTTGTCATTTACAGCGTCGGATACCTATCTTTAAAACTTCTAGATGTCAAGAATAGTTATAATAACTATACTAGGACTACCTTAAGTAGTCTAACTAAAATATTCCGAAAACAAAAACCCTTGACGGAGGCCTCGTTTAAAAATAATAAAATAATTTTAAAATCCCTGACTTGAAAAAATTGTAATACAAGAGTTAATCAACGCAATAAGACCTAATAAATTAATAAAGTAATAATTTTCAAATGTGAAGGCCAGACACACTTCTCCTCATGACACACTTAACCGTATTGACCTTACCTAAAACCAAAGAGGATCAAGTATTATATAGAGTTACTGTCCAAGTAAAATGTGTAATCACAGTGCATTGACTGCCATCTCTCGACACAGGCTTAAAACTTTTGAAACCTCAGTTTTGACAATTTGGCCCATATTATTAGCTTGATATGTTTTAAAATGTCAAATATAATTCCGCCAATAATATTACCGCCATCTAGCTGAGCGTACCCCAGAGGTGTAATGCCACCTACGCCACCGTACCTTTTTCTGTATGGTACTGAGGTACGTTTTTTTCTTAGACTTTATCTGTCTATACGGAGTTATATATGTCTTTGCCTAAAACTATCTGAATAATCATATTACTTTTTAAGCCAAGCCTTGGTTTGCAATGATAAACTTGAAGCATGTCCCAAACTGCTTACCGAGTTTGGACTTCCGAGAATTCGGAGCGGAAAATGGTAGGTATTAACGTTTTTTACTGAGTTAACTTCGCTAACACGATTTACGGACGAAATCGGAAATATGAAAGATCATAGGATAATTAAATCTAAAGTTAGAGGAGAAGAACAATAACAACAATAGAAATATTAAAATAAATTATCTATCTGTTTTTGTGTTAAAGTATAAAATAATATTAATAAGTAAAAATAAAAACCTGTTTCTCCTCGCCAGTCTACCCGTGACCACGAACATAATGTGATGTTCGAAACGTCGGGCCAAATATAAATGTAACTGTTTCTCTTGATTATGTGTCGTGGCTCACTATACTGTTTAGTTTACTTAGTTTGGTATAACTTGTTGTATTGTGATTATTATTTATGTTATTATATCCTGTAAATTATACATATTTGCTCCGTTTGTATGTAACGGAAGGGTTGCCACGGAAGACCAGCGTCAAAGTATCCTTTTCAAGGTACCTTGACACCAAACTGAGTGGAAACCTTTTCAGTGACGTTTTAATTCAATTTATGTGACATGTTTTTGTAATTTATATTGTTTAAGCATCCTGAATAAAGTTTTTTCTATTTTATTCTATTCTATTCAAATTATACACATGTTTAATAATAGTTAAATTAGATCTGGATTTGGAATTGTTTAATAATAAATTAGATCTGGGCGGGATATGGTTCGAATATTGACCGTCACTTCAGTGTCAACAAAGACTTTTCTTCAACCAAAAACGTCTTATCAGCAGGGGACAATTTCGATTTACGGGCAATTGCAACTAATCGAAATATTTTCCATGTTTGACACTATTCTTTTGAATGCCAAAAGTGTCCATTAACGATGCCTGCAATAATAATATGTGACCGATGAATACTATATTGAATAAGTATTGTAAAAATTGTAAAATATTGACCAACCAATTTGAACCCCAGGATATTCTAAAAACCATGTCTTATTAACACAATTTGAATTCAGACAAAACAAGACTCCTAGTTATACGCTCGC
This sequence comes from Leguminivora glycinivorella, assembly GCF_023078275.1. Lineage (NCBI taxonomy): Eukaryota > Metazoa > Arthropoda > Insecta > Lepidoptera > Tortricidae > Leguminivora > Leguminivora glycinivorella. Next base: position 8,869,126 of record NC_062989.1, on the reverse strand, counting down.
CTCACCTGCACCTCATTAGTGTACCATCTCCAATAATAGCTCATAACTTCTACCACCTTAGCTTCAAAGTTCCTTTAAGTACATTAAAACATCTGTACAAATCTTTAGTAGAGTCTATTACCTATAGGATACGCCCTAAATTGCTACGGATTAACTTTTAAAACTGCCATAAGTAAAATTGAAAAACTACAGTTAAGATTTTTAAAACTTCTAGTCAACAGAAAGACTAAAAATAAATGTAAGTCAGATTATAGTCAGTTATTTAAGATATGTAAGATTCTACCAGTAAGCCTTAAGCATAAATTTACATTAGCACTTAGTCACCATGGAAGTCATGATCATACTCGTAGTTTATCACTTGTAAATAATACATACGGCACCAGATCAGTAACTGCAGGCAAGTACAATGTGCCAAGAGTGTCTAATCACTATGGTGATAGGTGTCTGACTAAACGTCTACCCTACATCTTAAACAGTCTGCCTGCAGATATCAGGTCGGAGGCCAATAGAAATATATTCAAAAGAAGACTATTTAAGTTCCTAATTGATACTTTGTAAGTGTTATTTTATTCTTAGTTATTAGCGAAGAGACTCTGATCCCAAAGTCAAACTGTGTAAACCGTTTTGTGGGACACGTGTTACTGCATAAATGTACCTTTTTCTGATAATAAATAAATAAAAAATAATAATAACAAAGCTCTATATGCCACATAAGTCACCTTGACGTTTACTGTGTAAAGGTACATTGGCCTAGTAGATAGTCATTTTTCATACATAACTAGTGGTTCACTAGGCTCAGATTTTTTTTTTAATTCTGAAGACTAGAACACACAGCCTCAGAGGTTGATTGATACTCCATCGCTTTGCCATCAGTGCCACTGGCACAAAAATCTCAACCATAGTCACGGAAATTGTCCACCATATGTAAATAAGTCAATGCGACCTGTGTGCGTAGTCAAATGCCCAAACGCTTCACGATTCGTGAAGCGTTTGTGCATTCGGCTACGCACACTGTAGTGACATCTGCCGAGCATTACACTCTTAAAAGTTTAAAGGTCTCCGCTCAGTACTCAGCTAAATACAGATGCATAATATAACTTTCCAGAACCATCTAATATTGATCCTCACCTCTTCCTAATCCAAAACCCTTTTACTACTTCCATTCGCTTTATACCTAAAGTTTATCCATGAGGAGCAGTATGGCTGGTGCCATCAAATTTTTATTTCCCTCTATTCTTGGTTTTGCCAGTCATCTGACAGGCGGCAGGGATGTATTGGGGTCCCGTACTTGTTTGATAAACTAGAGCCACTAATGTTTTCATTAGAAAACATTACTACGTTTCATTAGGCTAGATTCCTAGTCAAATCAGCGTCTTTTTAAGAACTGTCAAAACGATTTGCTAATACGGAATTATATTTACTTTATACCTTTCTCTTTGACTTATTCTATTAAATAGAAATTATGTTTAAACATAACTACTGTCCATATTATATTTCTTCTAATTATGTGGTGCTTTATTTCGTGCACTGCATAAAATATTTTATTTTAAGTAAAAAAAAAATTTAAAATTTAAACTGTTTATTTCAAAAAGTAATTATTACAAATTCTTAAGCCTAGTAATAATTTTTAATATCTAAGATTGTCTTAACTAGGACAATAGCAGAGGAATATAGCCCCTGTTCTTATTTCTTAATGTTTATTATTAATATTATTATATATATACCATATCATTGCTTGTTAATCATCATCAATATTATTTTGCATTTCTTTTCTTATAATTGTCTTATTTTAATAGGTTTATTATCCATACTTATTATCTAACTTGTAATACTTTGTTAGGAAAGCTGTTTAGAGTAGTTGGTAGGTATGAAGTCCAGACTCTGTTGCCATATTCGTTATTCGTTTTTGGGACTCTGTAATGTGGTTCGTTTGGCAAGTGTCGGAGGTTGGTCGGTCTTTTGTATCTATCCAGCTTTCCTAATTCGTCTTTATATTCTAAAATCACAGCCAGTTTAACTTTATTATATATACTTAATACTCTACAATGTTGGAATAGTTTTTCATAGTTGTGCTTATATTTATGTTTTATTTTTAATGGAACTATAGTTTTCAGTATTACTAGCCTTTTATTGAATGAATTTGTTAGATACCTACGCTGTGTTTCTAAAACATCGTCCTGCCTATGTGTATTTTATTTTGAACTATATATCCCATACTTATCGCCGGTTTATGTCCTATGGGTAGGACAAGTGTAGGTAAAAGGTTAAATTTAAAATGAGGCTCATCTAACCATAATAATATAATTATGTATGATGCGTTTTGTCACTAGCGCTACTGAATGTCGTGTATTTATACCACAATTACCACATGGCAATCTAAATAATATAGTAGAATGAAAAACACATTTTTTATACGAATTTGAGCTTTTCTATTCATCATTATAATCTCCACTTTTTTGTAGGTCTTCTTACTTATATTTTTTGCAATTTTATAGAACGGTGTTGTTGAAATAAGGTAAGGTGCGAAAAGATTGAAGGGTTTTTCTTGCGGTAAGATGGAAAGCCACCCATGGTGCTTCATTATAAGGAACATATTTTCATCTTATCCCTCAAGAAAAGCCCTTCAATCTTTCCCCACCTTAGCTTATATTAAATCGTTACAGTCTTAATTAAATTAAATCCAGTATAAAGCAGTTGTTTCCTGCATAAAATCTAGGTTTCTAAGTATATTTACTTTCAGACAATTCAGTATTCTATTAATTGGATCTAGTCGCCCGGATTCCTATATTTAGGCCGATTCAGTTCTATTTTCAACTTTTCATTGACAAATCTAAGTAAATTGGATTTAAGCGTGGGCGAAACGAAGTAAGATAAACAGTGGGCGGATTTAAGACTGTTTCAGACAAAGCCCAAAACACGAGACTATAAGTGACACAAATACTATAACTAAATAGAGTGTCCACCGGTTATACCATATATAACCGGTGGACACTCTATTTAATAATGCAGGCATTATTAAATAGAGTAAACAAACCAATTCGAGATTTGCCCCGCTTTACCTTACGTCAAATGTTAGCTATAAATACGATATTAATAGCATAGTGCCAGTATCATCCTTTTTATTCAAACAAAATTTTTTGACACCGACATCCAGTCCATATCGTAATCGTATAGTGAAACAATTTAAAAAAAGAGTCAAAAGGGTAAGGTGTTAGAGAGAATCAATAAATCTTAAGTCTAGTTTGTATATCAAAAGAAGAGTTGCTTCCTCGAGCCTGGGGCCATTAAGTCTATGTCACGTGACGTATTCTAATAGATGGGACTTGAAGGAGCAAGGGAAACAGAACTAATGGAGATGAAAACTCGATCTCGATGAGCTAGATAAATAAATAAATAAATAAATAATAAATATTATAGGACATTCTTACACAGATTGACTGAGTCCCACGGTAAGCTCAAGAAGGCTTGTGTTGCAGGTACTCAGACAACGATATATATAATATATAAATACTTATATACATAGAAAACATCCATGATTTGATTACAGTACTATTAGACACAAATACTAGCCATTTCGAGTTTTTACTGGTGAAACCGGATAAATCGACATAATTTTGTCCTTGAAAATAACAAAATTGTAGAAATTGTACATACTATAGTTCGAATTACAAAAACCAGTTTGCTCAACTTATCGGGTTTCACCAGTAAACCCTCGATTTATGTGATTGATATTTTCTCAGTGGACTCTATTTTAAATTGTTACCAAGAGCACATACGTAGCTAATTAAAATTAACCGTAAGACCGGATCACAGGTTCAAACCCCGGCTTGTACTAACGAGTTTTTGAAAGTTATTTCCCAGTCACTTTTTAGTAAATGAAAACATACTGATGAAACCGAATTAACCAAGAATAACTTGGTTTACACTTTAGGTTAGACGGTTCTGGCAGGCGCTTTCGTAAAAACTAATTTCCAAATCCTGGAATTAGTTTCCAAAGCAGACGCCAGGTTCTCACAAGCCGTCGCGAAATTCCGGGATAACGCTAGGGAGAGGATAAGTGACTAATTATTTAAAGAGTTAAAGAGTTTCTACGGAACCCAAATGGTTCAGTAATTTCGCCCTCTGCTGGCCGTCCGTGGTGACTGTCATAAAGCTGAAATGGCCAACGGACGTGTCGTTCCTATTTTCATTAGTATTAGCCTTTGCTTACTCATTGAAATGTTATTTCCAAAGAATATTCCCGAATTTACTACCTTATAAATCGTGTGGTTTTAGAATTTAAAAAATACAATGTATTTAAGACGTATTTTAAAAAAAAATTTGCGGGTTACTCTCGTATTAAGTCGATATAACGCTCGACATGTTTCGCTCCATTTCAGAGGAGCTTTTTCAAAAGTAACGACCCCGCCTCTACACGTTGTATTAAGACCTTTTTTTACATTAGTTGCGTAATAAATAAATAAATAAATAAATATTATAGGACATTCTTACACAGATTGACTGAGGCCCACGGTAAGCTCAAGAAGGCTTGTGTTGTGGGTACTCAGACAACGATATATATAATATATAAATAGAAAACATCCATGACTCAGGAACAAATAGCTGTGCTCATCACACAAATAAATGCCCTTACCGGGATTCGAACTCGGGACCGCGGCGCAGCTGGCAGGGTCACTTCCGACTGCGCCAGACCGGCCGTCAAAACGTAATGTTGCGTGATTGCTCATACGGGTATTTTTATTTGGTAATGATAGCATTGAAACTATATATATATTTTTAAGGACTCGAGTTCCTTAGACTTTTTCTTACAACAATACATCTTGCTATCTTACTCTTCAACTTTAAAATCAAATACAATACTAATATGTTAATTCCTAAACCAGTGAATACTGAGTAAATTGTTACCTTAATAGCCTCCAATAATAGCGATTTTGCAGTTGTAATGTGGCTGTACCTGTAACAATTAAATTAAGATGTATCTACATTAGTTCACATAAGAAATCTAATTTCAGATATAATTTTATTTCCTTCTGAGCCGAACTTTAATACAGGTAAGGTACAGCGGGGCGGGTATATATAATATGCAGACATTATTAAATAGAGTGAAACAAACCAAGTTGAGATTTGCCCCGCTTTACCTTACGTCAAATGTGAGCTATAAATACGATATTAATAGCATAGTGTCAGTATCATCCTTTTTATTCAAACAAAATTTTTTGACACCGACATCCAGTCCATATCGTAATCGTATAGTGAAACAATTAAAAAAAAGAGTCAAAAGGGTAAGGTGTTAGAGAGAATCAATAAATCTTAAGTCTAGTTTGTATATCAAAAGAAGAGTTGCTTCCTCGAGCCTGGGGCCATTAAGTCTATGTCACGTGACGTATTCTAATAGATGGGACTTGAAGGAGCAAGGGAAACTAATGGAGATGAAAACTCGATCTCGATGAGCTAGATACTTTGAAAGAAACATTTTTAGGAAAATAACAACTTGAGTTCAAAACACATTAAAGTCCAATTTGTAGTCCAATGTGTAGGCACTTTTAATTTGGACACAACAATATGTTACAAAAATAGAAAAGTACAACCCACCCAAATCCCAACATTATTAAATTACTCTACGTTGTACAGTCACCGGCATATTTTAGTGATGATTTAAGTTCCTTGTCAAATTAACATCTTGTTTGAAATGTTATACGAAGTTGTCAAATGATTAAAAGCGACAAGGTACAGAAATCATCACTTATTTATGCCGGTGACTGTACCTATTTAATATACTCCATAACTGTTTTCTTTTATTGTGTACCTGATGTGTACCAACTAGTTTTAGCGAAATGATAAAACTAGTTGACTTTATAAGCTCGTTTCGTCAACTTACTGTCGTGGTTCAGAGATTTTATCAAATCCCTAAACAAATCTAGTGAAATGACAAAACTTGTCGTGTCTGTTGGCCGATTTTGTGATTTCACTAAACAGAGTCAGAGATTTAGTCAAATGACTGAAATTTTCTAGAGAAATCATAAAATGGATTCGCCATTTTGACATCCTGCGTGATTTGATCATATCCCTTAGAGATTTGATCAAATCTCTGTTTTGGCCATTTCCCTGCGACATATACACAAACCTACAACTCAAATTTAATTATAAATTATTCGCTGCACAAAGGGCCAGGGAAAACCGCAAAAAGGGCAACTTTTTCCCACTCTTTGCCACTCCGCCCTTTCCCGCCCGTGCCTTCGTCCTACTTTGTCACAATTTGATGGATGTTCACAAAGGGGCTCTGCCTTCGCACTGATACGGATGTGTCAAATCGCTCCTCAGTCCTAGTATTTATTAGCTGAAACCGTAATTCCTTGCGCCTTCATTCAATATCAATCATTTTATTATTTTATCTTTCCAGACAACGAATTTATTACATTAAATGGCTAAAAGACATCGTTATCAGACTTTTTGGAGAATATTTCACGTTCTTTTACGATACCCCGAAGTGTCGTTCATCTTTCTTTATTGACGTTATTATAACTGCGCGGCAATACTGTGGTCATGGACATTGGGAAAATCAGTCTTGTGACGTATTTACTAGGGAATCTTTACGACATCTCATGATATTTACAAAGATAGGGCTTTGCGAGATAGTGGTTGTGATCACAGATCGGGTTCCTACCTTGTCCAACGTACAAAATTATATTGGGTATATTGTTGGTTATAACTACAGCCCCGGAACGTAGCAGGTATTTTACTTGGGAATGTTTGTTCCGGGTACTGGCCGAATTAGAATACAGGGTTATTATTAGATGTGTGTGTTTTAATGTAAGTTTGGAGTTTGACGATGCGTGTCGGATGTTATGTGTGTAATGAACATGTTTTATTTTGACGAAACCTGGAGCGCTGTAACTTGAACCCCACGCTGCGGATAAGGATAAGGATGTTAAAGTGTGCATTATTTTAGTTTATATGTTAATAAATAAATTAACAAAGCTGTCTGAAGTATTTCCCGTGATTCCCGTAATTTTACAAACTAGAAAAATGTAATCTATCTACATACATTATATTAGTTAGGTACTTCTCTAATTACATTACAAGGAATCACAAATATGTATTCATTGTCTACGAGAGATACTGAAACATCTATTCTAAGTTTTCAAGGAAGATATTTCAAATTTAGAAGGCTTTATTATCTTCAAAACTTTAAGTAGCAATAAGATCCAATAGATGACCGCATACTTCAAAACCATAATAATAATTACGTACATCCTTCGCTGTTTTGACCTACTTTGAGTGTTTTCAATCAAAACAATAATAAAACCTCCGGCTTTCGCAGAGATTCTGAACCGTGTAAAAATGCCCTCAAGAGATAATGCCCCTTGTTCAACTGAACCATTCCTGAGTGTTCTTTTAAAGGCCAAGACTCATTTTCCGCGTAGAAAACTCCGAGATATATAAATATTAGATTTACCTCTCAATCGAGACTTCCTAAAGCAGTGAAAATGAAAATCAAAATCTCCTTCCATTAGGAATAATGGTAGAAAGAAAAAACAAGCCCAAGCCAAGTGGTCCGCTAAGTACTTTGAAAGATTTTCTTTGTAGCAACTCAAGTGAATTTTATAATTCTGTAAAGGATATTTTTGAGATCTCGAAGTTCACATTTAAATTATTTTTCGGAGAACCCTTGGGAGCTGTATTGTTTAGAAATAAAACTTGTTTAGTAGTAAAAACAAATAAACGACCTTTTTGAAACTTTTGGAACGGACGACGAAATCAGAGCGTGGTTTGAAATATTATATGATGTTGATTTTTTATTGAATTTTTAAATGTAATGTAAATGACCTCCTGATTTCCTTTTGAATATAAAACATAACACTTATACCTATTTCCGATAGCGTTTCCGAACATGGAAAAACAAAATAAACACTATAGATCCCTAAGCATACGAGGCAAGTGAAAAGAAAAATGTTCATTATTTGCAAAAGATGTAGCTACTTGATTACCGATGCAAAAACGACGGGATATTATAAGTACATCAGAAGTGCCGGACATGTTTTCATCTGGTATTGAAGTGATTCTTAAAAAAATTGCCGACAATTTGACTGCAGTTCCATCGGTTGGTACACGGCCAAAGTTACTGCCTTTCGATCCGGATACAACAGATGCTGATATCGAAAACTGGTGTTCGTTAAGTGAAATGGTCATCGAAAAAAGGACTAGAAGGAGTTGACTTGATTTTGGCCCTTACACACTCTCTTAAGGGCCGAGCTGCGACGTGCCTTACCAAGATACAACCGGACAAGGTTTCCTGGAGCACCATAAAGGAAATGTTAATATCAACATTTTCAAAACCGATGATGATGCAGGATCACTTCGATCAAATAATAAAATTTCGAATTAACGAAAAAGAAGGACCAGCTGAGTCGGGTATGCGACTGTGGCAGCTTATGGAGAAGATTCCTGATGCAAATCTACCAGAAAACGTCATGACAGGTTTTGCTATCTCCGTCCTATCCCAGTGTGATGACAAAATCCGCCGAGAACTTAATTCGGTGGTTATAAATAGCAAAAATCAACTGTTTCGCACTCTTCGAAGTTTCACCTTGAAACGAAGACTTGAAGAATCATCTTCTTCTGAATACGAAGCCAAAAAACAACGTACATCGACAACGTTCCGTGGGGTATGCCACTTTTGCGGGAGGATTGGCCACCGCGGTCAGGATTGCAGGGACAAACAACGTCTGATCGCTAAAAACCAATCTACTTTCGCCAAAACAGAAAGTACGAACCCTTCAAAATCCACTGGAACCTGCTATGTGTGCAACGACCCGGGACATCTTGCATCCACGTGTCCGCTGCGCTGGAAGAAGAAGGATGATGCAGCGGCCAATACCAGCACCAGCAGCAAACATGTGAACCTGTGTTCGAGGTCATCGCGAGGTGTGTTACAGATAAGTAATGTTCAATTGCCTTTTTTATTTGACTCAGGTTCAGAATGCAGCCTTTTAAGAAAGAGCTGCAGCGATCTTATTAAAGGGGAGAGGTTTAACGAGCAAATAGTTTTGACGGGTATTGGTCCTAATAAAGTCGTTTGTCCATCACAAATCAAATGCCCGACTGTTGTGCAAGACTCTCAATTCGATGTTGCCTATCATATTTTACCTGACAAATACTTGACTGACGAAGTTTTACTAGGTCGTGACATTTTGGAGGAGGGAATTTCTGTTAACATTACAAAGGATAGTTTGACCTTTTCAAAACCCAAAGTCGTAAACAATACTTCCAAATTAGAATCTTTTGATGTGACTATGGTGGATACAGATCTCATAGGCAATGAAAAGGAACAGTTGATAAAAATATTAACTAAATACTCAACTAATTTCATTCAGAAATTTCCATCCTCCCGTGTCACTACTGGTGAACTTAAAATCGATTTGATAGACCCTAACAAGACTGTACACAGACGACCATATCGATTATCCCCAGCTGAGTCTGACATTGTGAATAGTAAGGTGCAGGAGCTGCTTGATGCAAACATAATTTGCGAATCTTCATCTCCATATGCGAGCCCAATTTTATTAGTGAAAAAAAAGGATGGTTCAGACCGGTTGGTTGTTGATTATAGAGAGCTCAATAGCAACACTCGTTCCGACAATTACCCGTTACCATTAATCAGCGATCAAATTGATAAATTACATGGATCTCATTATTTCTCGACCATAGATATGGCGTCTGGGTTTCACCAAATTAAAGTGCATGAAGATTCCATAGATAAAATATCATTTGTGACTCCCTCGGGACAATATTCCTGGTTAACTATGCCGTTCGGGCTAAAAAACGCTCCTCAAGTGTTTCAAAGAGCCATTAATACCGCACTCAGGTCGCTTAACGATAGTAAAGTTTTGGTGTACATGGACGATGTACTTGCTGCTTCAGAAACCGTTGAAGAGGGATTGGCCCGGCTTGACAAATTGCTTGATACGTTGTCTAAAGCTGGTTTTTCATTCAATTTCAATAAATGTTCGTTTATGAAAAAGAAGGTAGATTATTTGGGATATGTGATATCAGCTGGAGAAGTCGGACCAAACCCTCGAAAAATTGAAGCACTAAAAAATGTTCCCCCACCAAAAACGGTTTCGCAAGTTAGACAGTTTATTGGGTTAGCCACATACTTTCGCAAATTTATTCCAAATTTTTCAAAAATCATGAAGCCTATATATCCCCTGACGGCTTCAACTACCGGCAAAGGTAAAATAATGTGGACCGATGAGCATGACAAAATTCATAAGGAAATAGTTAGTCATCTTGTGTCTGAACCCGTGCTAAAAATTTTTGAACCCTCTTTGCCCATTGAGCTGCATACTGACGCAAGTAGTGAAGGCTATGGGTCAGTACTTATCCAAAGAAATAACAATGTCCCGCACGTAGTTGGTTATTTTAGTCGTAAAACTACTGATGCAGAAAGCCGTTACCATTCTTACGAGTTGGAGACCTTGGCAGTCGTTAAATCAGTCGAACATTTTAGGCATTATTTATACGGTCGCAGGTTTACAGTTTTCACCGACTGTAACGCGTTAAAGTCATCACACACAAAAAAAGATTTAACGCCAAGGGTTCATAGATGGTGGGCTATACTGCAGTCTTACGATTTTGATATAGTTTACAAAGAGGGCAAATCTATGGCACACGCAGATTTCCTTTCACGTAACCCGGTTGACAATTGCGGAGACCAAGACAGTTTATGTCCCACAAAATCCAGTCGTGTTAAAATTGTCAACTTGTCCGAACTAGAAACTGGCTGGCTATCTGTTGAGCAATTGCGTGACCCAGAAATAACTGACATTATATCAAAATTTCGAGCTAATGAACTTCCCGATGACATTGCACACACTTACGATATTAGACAGAATATTTTATACCGGAAGATTGAGCGTTGTAGAATCACTAGATGGCTTCCTATACTACCGCGTTCGTTGATTTGGTCTGTGATTAATCACATACATAATGAAATAAAACATCTTGGCATTGAAAAAACCCTCGATAAATTATATGAACTCTATTGGTTCCAAAATATGTCCAAATATGTAAAAAAATTCGTTGACTCGTGTGTAGTTTGTAAGGCCTCCAAAGGCCAGTCAGGAGCTCAGCAAGTTCGCTTACATCCAATCCCAAAATTAGCCGTTCCGTGGCATACAATTCACCTTGACTTGACTGGCAAACTTAGCGGCAAAAGCGAGCGTAAAGAATATTGTTCGGTAATTATTGACGCTTTTACAAAATATGTCCTTCTTGAACATACCACGACTCTGAACAGTTCAGACGCTATCAATGCCGTTAAAAATGCAGTTAACTTATTTGGCGCCCCTAAACGAATAATTGCCGACAGGGGCCGATGTTATGACAATACTTATTTCAAAAACTTTTGCAAAGAAAATAACATCGAGCTTCATTTGATAGCTACTGGCGCGAGTAGGGCAAACGGGCAGGTGGAGCGCGTGATGCGAACTTTGAAAGGTCTTCTGACCATAGTAGAGAGTGAGTCAGAGATACGATGGCAGGATCAGTTAGGGGATATTCAGTTAGCCATGAACAGCACCCGGTGCAGGGTCACAGGTTACACTCCGTTAGAACTAATGTTTGGCGTTCAAGGTAGTTCATTAGAGCTCTCAAAAATATCCGTAAATTCCAATACTGAAAGACTTGACCTTGAGGTAGCGAGATCTAATGCGTCTAATAACATTCAAAAACAGTCTCAGTCTGATGCCGTTCGTTTTAATAGGGGTAAAGCGCGAGTTCAGCCATTTTCAGTAGGAGATTTTGTTTTTGTGAAGAGTGAAGAACGGCACCAAACTAAGCTGGACCGAAAATATAAAGGACCGTTTAAAATAATCGCTATTTTGGACAACGATAGGTACGAATTGACACATATTAATGGAACAAATAGAGTCTTTAAATATTCCCATGAAAAACTCCGCGAGGTACCTCACGGATTGTCTGGTTTGATAGAGGTTTCAGAAAACCTTAGTCAGGATGAAGTGACGGCGATGGATAGTGATACTATACAGGATAGTTCAATTCTTGACGATGAATTAGTGACCACGTTACCGACTCACGTTATTACAGATGCTATGATACATAGGGAGCAGTAAACAAGAGATAGACAAAAGAGGTAAAAAAAAAAAAAAAAAAAAATTAAAAAAAAAATGTTACAAAAAAATGTAAGAAAAAAAAAATATGAGAAACTGCTACAGGGACGTAGTCCGGCCTAGCTATATCCGGACCAGTTTTGTAACTGAAGGGGTGTCAAAAGACCTGTAGAGTCGATAGACTGGACCAGGCATGCATGACATGAAGGGCCGCGTGTGGCCGGTCCAGTTTCGCGTATTTTTAATACTTAGTTCTAGAATTGGTTTATCAGGATGAACGAGCATTAATTTCTTGTGTTGTCCCCAGATCAATGAAGGTGCGCGTACGAGGACTTACGCACGTCAGCATGGCCGTGACGGCGCATAGTCATCGTACCACTTTGTAAACACGTGCGCCAGGCCGAGCATCACGCGATCATCACACCATCCCCACCACCCCACTACCTGACTTGTTTACGCTAGGTTATAAAACCAGGTGCACGGGAAAGAGAGGGGCTTTTTTACGCTCTGTCTGTTGCTTCGGCCTGACGCTCGTATACGTACCTTTTGTAAATTAAAATAAATTGTAAAGCAAAAATAAATAAAGTAAATTATATCACGATCTTTTGTGGTTTACTTGACTATGTCGGACTCTGACGACGCTACATACACGTAACAAAACTTGTATGTGTATGTCTGTGGCATCGTAGCTTTTGAACGAATGAACCGAGGAGTGGACAGTTGGACACTCCATGCTCCACTAGCCATGTTTGATGAAAATCGGTCAAAAAAGTTTTTCAAAATTTTCATTTTGTATTGTGATTATTATCGACTAGAATATTTAGCTACTAACTTTAGAAAGCCAATAAAACTGCTTGTTTTGTTTTCTTTTTACTCATATTTAGAGACTCCTGATTTGTGAACTTTCATGTCATTAAAATTACGCACTGACCATCTATTATTTCATGACGTTATCCTTCCATCGCTTGTCCCTTGCACCGCTGTTCAGCCGCGCACATGACACCTCTAGGTACAGCATGATAAATGAGAGTATTTCCTCCACAAAAAGGTGATTGATACCTGTTCAAACTGGATCCATCCTGTTTGGGTACGAATTTATAACATGCATTGCGCTTGTACCTTCCGGTCAGTTAGATGTCACGGGTTGACCCGACAGGTAATAATGTTTTTATGAAGCTACGGCGGGCACATAAAGATAAAGTATCTTTCGGCCGCTTTTTGGGTAATAAAGACCACGATATTGACCCTGCAATACAAAGTATAGAGTCCCGGGTATGAATCTTAGGCGAATATGTGTGTGTTGTAGTCCTAAGGCACCCCAGAGGTGCAAAGGGCCTTCACAAGCTCGCGCCACGACTCCCTATCTTCAGCGACCCTTGTGGCCTCGCTCCAGCTCAAACCAGCCGCTCGTAGCTCATTTTCGACGGACCGCTTCCATGAGTGGACAGGGCGCCCGGGGTCACGGCTTGCATTCTGCGGTTTCCAGTCGAAGGCAATGCTCGCGTTATTTCTTTCCCCTCTCCGAAGAAGCGAATGTACATAATGTAACTAAATGTGTATTATCACTGATGTATGTATCTATTTTTAAGTTTTTTATATGAGATAGAAGGCAAATGAGTAAACAGGTCGCTTGATGGTAAATGATCATTGATCAGTACACACAGGTCCCAAATTTTACAACGTTACCCAATGACTTAAAAGTAGTTGAAATGTCTGACACCATGTTTACAACCAAACTCAAGAATTATCTAATAGAGAAAGCTTTCTACTCGGTAGATGAATTGTTAAACCAAAATGACTAGTAGCTACCTATGTTTAATTGTATATTTCAATTGCCTATGACAATAATATCTTAACATTTATATTTTACTATTTAATTACACAATTATACGATGATCAAGAATCTAATTTGACAGTATCTCCCTATAATGTATAATGTTATTATTATTGAATAATTGAGATCATTGTTATTATTCTCCTTTATTGATTTTCTTATTATTATATATTTTTGTCTTGTTTATTGGGCATGTTTAATTAAGTAAACAGAAAATGTTAAAATTACGTGTAACTCCTGTTATCAATAAATGATTGATTGATTGATCAATGACACCCGCAACAGTTGCCGGGCCGCAACACCAGAAAGTTTGGAGGTGATTTCCCGACCTTTAGTTGGTGTACGCTTTTTTCTTGAAGATTTGAAGGTCGTATCGGTCCGGAAATACCGCAGGCGACAATTCATTCCACAGTTTAGCTGTGCGGGGCAGGAAGTTTCTGGAGAAACGCATAATTGAGGACTGCCAGCCAATTAAAATATAATTTCGGAAATCATTATTAGCTACAGCATAATTTTCTTTTCAATAACAAACATGGAAAGTTCGTGCTTGGCGTAAACAATTTTGCTAAATTATTTAAAGTACTTCCTCAATTCTTTGTTACTGAAACCACTTCAAAGTTGTATTTTGTATTAAACTGCAGTAATTTATTCTGACAACTAAAATGAAAACTAGCAAAGCTAATTACAGGGTGCATTTACAAACTGGAGCTTTCTAATTTAGGTCTCGGTAATAAGGTACAGCGCGGCAAATCTCGACTGGGGGGCAAATGTAACTGGTCCATTTTTTCCATGTTTTACAATATTTGCATTATTAAATAGAGTGTCCACCGGTTATACAGCGTGTGGATTCCATATGGGCGAATAATGTAACCACTTATAGTATCTGATCGCACGAATCGTATTATGATAATCATTTTGTTAAAAAGTGTTATCAATTAAGAGTAATTATTTTTTTAAATCTAACTAAGCGGCAATGTACGCCGTCCAACTTCATGTCAAATGACATACACGTCATGTCGTAATGACGGTTAAGTAGGTACGGTAATTGATGTGGACGTAATACATTGCGTTCTGAATTATTATGTATGAAAAAAAATCTCATCTATTCAAAAATAATAATAATGTAATCAGGCTCCTTAGGTCCGATACTAATGGTTATCAAAATATTCGCCCGTATCGAATACACACGCTGTATATGGTAGACGTGTTCAGTGGATACATGTAGAACTCAACAACATAGTGTAATAATAGAAAAAATGCATTGGTTACAAATGCCCTCCAGTCGAGATTTGCCTCGCTGTACCTTAACACAATATGTAGCCTAGGACTAAATGTTTGACATTTTAGGAATAGGAAAAAAATCCGAAAATTATGCACCTATTTGTTATAGGTAGTAATTAATCGTTTGAGAGCACTGTCTATCGAATCCACGACACAATATGCTCCGTGGAAGATATACGGGACGAGACAGACACCTCCTGGTTACTACCTGTTGGCTACCTTCAGTGTGCGTAGCCGAATGCACAAACGCTCACGACAATATCTGTTTCGTAGCTATCTATCTCTATCACTCTTGAGTATTGGCGCGACAAACCTAGACTGCATTCCTGTCGACGTCTAGCGTCGACGATTGCCATTCGCCTACGCTGGCCGGTCCCGCTTAATATGTATAAAAAAAGGAAACCATCGAGAGGAGAAGAAGAAGGCCGCATTTAACTTTATCCGTACAATGTAGTAACGTTTACCCTATCGAGTAATCGTCTAAACACGTGTAGTATTATTGAATATATTATTATGTCAACCAATAAACATACTACGTAATTCGACAGTCACTAATGAAATATTTGGGATCAGATATTACATTAACCACAAGCTATTAATAGATACGTCCATAAAGTTTGGTTATGTCGAAGCTCGTTAAGAAAGGGACGATCGATTCTCCATACAAACGTAGTCTTCATTTTCCCCCTTTATCTTATCGTATATCTGTGGAGGCCCT
This sequence comes from Leguminivora glycinivorella, assembly GCF_023078275.1. Lineage (NCBI taxonomy): Eukaryota > Metazoa > Arthropoda > Insecta > Lepidoptera > Tortricidae > Leguminivora > Leguminivora glycinivorella. The sequence continues at coordinate 8,853,162 of NC_062989.1, read as the reverse complement.
TATGGATACACTTCGACCTCTAGGGATCTTTTGTGCAATTACCCCCTACGATCCTGAGATTCTTCAGAAGGGCTTCTCGATCATCTCCATGTGTCTGATGATGAGGCTCACGGGTAGCTCTTTGAAATCTTTTGGTTCCAGGTGACCTGTCTAAACTTTTTTTTTTTGTATGGAAAGGGACATTATATTGACATGATTGGATAGGATTGACATTATTCAAAATAGTTTTGTTTTCGCTTTTAACACATCCAATCTGGGCGCATCCAGATCTAATTTCTGTCTTTTATTAAAGTTCAAACCGTGCACACCGTTTCGAATGCGATTCGTATTCCCTTGGCACCGGAGCGGCGCCTGTTAAATGTTTATTCGCGTGAAATATGAACGCCCCTAAATTTCTGTGCCAACTAGCCCACAGACTGATTCGGGGCAGTAAAACTAAAATGGCGGGTAGTTGGATTAAAATTATGCTAAATGACTAAACTAGGATGAGTGAGTTTTGGTACTGGACGTGTAAGGTATTGCTATTGGTATGTCAAATTCATACTTACTGTTATAAATGGGAAAGTGTGTGTGTCTGTATGTTTGTCAGTCTTTTTATTTTATAAATCGGCTTACTCTTGGCCACAGACTAGGCAATGACGGACAAACACACGGCAAAACGGCGCGACGAGTTGATGTGATTTTTTTAAGTGCAAATAGTGGAAGGGATGAAGTACATAGGCTACTTTTGCCTATTTTTAAGCCACCACCTCCTTAAATTGTTGAATTTAACGAATGCGAAGCCACGGACGTAAGCTAATTTAGAATAATTGGTTTATTTAGTTATGACGTGACGCGATAGAATACCAGGAAGCAATAATAGTTTTAGAAGAGGGGGCAAAGTTGTTTTTAATTCTACGTGACCAATATTGACACCCGAGCTATCGAAAGATTCCAGTATTGAATCGTGAAATGAAACACCGAATGAAACACCACCAAGGAAAATTCTAATTGTAATAATTTTTAAGAAAAAAACCGCCTTCCTTTGGGGTTCTGGTGATAAATACTTTCAAATGTTGGATTATATAAAATTATAAGGTCAATGAAAAATAAAAAAAGTTTCGGTACAGATGAAATTCCACCAGCATTAATAAAACTATGCGCATCAGAACTTAGCACTCCACTAGCATGGCTAGTAAACCAATCCTATGATGAAGGAACCTTTCCAGACGCCCTAAAGATATCTATAATAAATCCAGTTCTAAAACCAGGTGGCGATAAATACGATGTCAGTCAGTACAGACCTATATCGCTGCTTCCGGCCCTCTCAAAAATTTATGAAAAAACGATGTCTAATCGAATTTATTCCTTTTTTGAAAAATATAATTTATTAGATAACAATCAATTCGGATTTAGAAAAAAACGTTCTACGGTCTTCGCGGTGTACTCATTTATACAATCAGCCTTAAATATAATAGACAATAAACAATACGCAGTAGGGTTGCTACTGGATATGTCCAAGGCGTATGATAGGGTGTCCCACCCTATCCTATTAGACAAATTGTACGCTATGGGAATCAGGGGTAATGCATTTCAGTGGATAAAGTCGTACTTACACAACCGATACCAACAAGTGCAGATTGAACACTACCATAGAGAATCGAACGAAGTCCGCTTAATTAAATCGGAATTGCGACGAACCACTTGTTCTGTCCCTCAAGGATCAGTAATTTCTTGTCTGTTGTTTATTGCATATATTAATGACCTGCCAAAAATTATAGATACAACATGTATTATGTTTGCTGACGACGTGTCAATACTGTTAAAGGCTTCAAACAGTACGGAATGCACCGACCAACTACGGAAAACACTTGAAAATGTCACAAATTGGCTTAAAGACCACAATTTACAGATGAATCTAAAAAAAACTAAAATCATTCAATTTAAACCACATCAAAAACAACCTTTGGATCTTAAACTAGAAATAAACGGTCAGTCTATAGAAGAAGTTGACGAGTTCAAACTATTAGGCATAACAGTAGATACTAGTGTTAACTGGAAAAACCATATCCAAAACATAAAAACGAAATTATCACGGTTTGTATATGCACTAAACATTCTGAAGAGAAATACAAGTTTTGAGACTGCGCTAACAGCATACTATGCATATGCCCACGCATGGCTCCGATATGGTGTGATCTTGTGGTGCTCAAGTACTGACGCCGATGATCTATTTATTATGCAAAAGAAATGTGTACGCATTTTGACAAATACTCAAATACCGAACAGCTCCCGTCCTCATTTTGTAAAATATAAATTACTTACATTACCGTGTATATATATACTGGAATCGGCACTTTTTGTTAGAAACCATTCGGAATTATTCAAAACCAAAGGAGAAGTATGTAACACTAATAGTAGATCAAAAAACCAGCTATCCGTACCAAATACTAAACTAGCTATGTGCAGAAAGGGTCCTCATTACCAATGTATCAAAATTACAAATAAACTCCCAGATAGATTAAAACAAGAACCGAATGATACAAAATTTAAAAATAATCTTAAAAAACTTCTTTTAGAGAAAGCGTACTATACAATAGACGAATTCCTAAATGACCAAACACTGGAATAATATTACCTATAGTACCTCTACATACATGAATTAAATTGTCCCTCCTTTTAAAACCTACCTATATTGTTATCGCTCCTGTAATAATTAGTGACGAACATACTCTTCCTAAAATATCTGACCTTGGAATTAACCTTGACATAACCATAATATTTATTCAAAATTGTTCTAATGTTTCCAATTAACTTTATATAATTATTGCTATAATTAGCTATATTTATTAAGTAAAAAATGCATGCACCTAGACCTAAGAAATATTGAATACCCTTACAGGGTGTCATGTACCTACCTCTTTAATGTGTAACACCTAATGTATTATGAACATGACTGCAATACAATAAAGAATAAAGAATAAAGAATATGTTATCAATTCGTCTGTATATTTTTAATGTTTGTTATTCGATATCTCTGTCATTTCTGAACCAATTTTGAAATCTGGATGATTCTGAAGTACTTACAGATGAGAATGATTATCAGAACGGAACTCTAACCAGGGGCGGCTCACTCTTCATCAGCAGTTCCACTGCACCAAATGTCACTGTTCTGGACGTAAGTGCATGCTGTTCTTATAAAAATACCGAAGTCACTATAAGTGTGCCGTTCAGATTTGAGGAGTTCCGTTCTGACCATCATGAGCAGTTCCACTGCACCAAATGTCACTGTTCTGGACGTAAGTGCATGCTGTTCTTATAAAAATACCAAAGTCACTATAAGTGTGCTGTTCAGATTTGAGGAGTTCCATTCTGACCATCATCAGGAGTTCCACTGCACCAAATGTCACTGTTCCGTACGTAAATGCATGATGTTCCTTTAAAAACACAAAAATCACCATATGTATGCCTTTCAGATTTGAGGAGTTCCCTCGATTTCTCCAGGATCCCATCATCAGAACTGGGTTCTGAGAAAAATGGGACCAATCTGTATGCATATACATTCAATCAAAAAAAAAAATTTAAAATCGGTCTAGTAACGACGGAGATATCAAGGAACAAACATTAAAAAAAAATAAAAAAAAAAACATACAGACGACTAAATACTTGATAACCCCTTCCTTTGAGATTTGGAAGGCGGTTAAAAATATGAAACTTAATCAAATCCATCAAATGATCAAACATTTATGATTCAAAATTATCATTTACAGGTCAATTCTATTAGCCAACTTAGGACATAAAGTTAAAATTTGTATGAACTTAGGTACCTTGCAATCTTGTGGACAAAATGCAACTTTATCAACAGTTTATAAAGAATCAAGAGAACTTTTTACCAGTTGGTGTGTTAAAAAATATTTTTCTATTTTACTCGTCATCAAAAATAAAACGTGACTGAATCAAAAATGAATGTTTCGTTTTATTTTATTAACCAAAACTTTACTGAGTGCGCAATCAAAGTAATCAAACAGCGCGGTTTCGCGGTCAACACCAAACATTTGTCCATTTTCCTGCTTTTATTATGCGACGAGCTAATTTCGCGATGACATTTTAGCTGTTGGTGTCAGAATTTGTTTGAAAACTTCACGTGAATTAATGGACAAGACTATAAAAAATAAAAACGATAGGTGCTTAACTGCATAGCACCTAAAAACACGTATGGCATTTTGTATCAGGTGGAATATTACGATGTGAAAAATGAGCCTTAGGACTACATTTTTTTCCTAGAAACTATCTAAGCGCACGGTAGTGCGCAGGCCAAGTTCCAGCAACATATTCAGTTCTATTTGACCCGTCAGCCCCCGAATATCTCCGCTCAAAATTCTAATTTGATACAACACGTTCTGGGGCTGATCTTCGTTCTTCAAATGAGAGAGTACCCTAATTCACCTTATAATGTTCCACCCAGTATAACGTCGCATAATAATACAGATCATAATAATTATGATGTTTCAATTCTTCACAACAAGAAGTTTCAGATTCAGGCGGCGTTGTAGTATCATGATAGGATTAACTGTCTCATTCGAACTTTAAAATACACACAAAATAGCTCTAGGTACGACATAGATCGGATATAACAATGTGTCAATACATTTATCATTAGGTTTGAATCTCGTTCGAGTAGAACGAGCCAAAAATGTCCAGGATTTATGAGAATCTGATTTTGTACAACGATTTGTGAAGCCCAATTTAGATTTAGTTTTACATCATGTTTTACATAACTTATATTAAACAAGAAATTATACTGAGACAAAATGGCTGTTACATTAAATGTCGCATTAGTCACATCGTTTCACGAGGTCTAGTCATTAAAATAGTCACATTATGACGGTCCCTCATAAGTGCGATCTGACGAAGTGGCAACAACGCTCAAGCTGGCCTAGCCGAAGTGACAATCGTTGAAGTTGAGTGGCGATCGAAATTTTAATTAATAATCTTTGTCCATTTTTCAGTACCGAAAAGTACCGAAGAACCGGGATTTCTAACACCAGTACCGGTGCCCAAAAAGTTCAAAAATCCCGGGATATCCCTAGTAGAAACGCGCCTGGCAGATTCGAAACGCAGTCTGGCTCCGTTGCGCCCGTACCACACCTCGGACAATGACGATCAAATATATGAAAGAGGCGCGTTTCTACGCACACAGCCCCAGGCACGTGACACTAATGTCACGTGGACCGACCGCGCGGAGCGGATCCGCGCAACCAATTTGTATGAAGTTGATGTTGTCGTCCGCGACACTCTAAAATACTCTCTGAAGTTAACACATATTAGTCCAGTGCGGATCGCTTCGCGAGGTCGGTCGGGTCCGCGTGACTAAAATCAGCCTAAATGTATAGACTAATACCACTCTTGTATGAGTGAGATATGACAGGTCGCGTTTTTGACAGGCGGTAACTGTGAGCGGGTGGGCGGCACTTTCAGCGGGGAACGGCAGTGGCCATACTGTACGATAGTAATATAATTACCTCCGACGTAAGCCACCAAATACCCGGGTTACTTATATATGGAGATTACTAAAAACTGAGACTTGAGACGTAAATGAAAGTGCATTTACGTCTCAAGTCTCAGTTTTTAGTAATCTCCATATATAAGTAACCCGGGTATTTTCTTTACTTTAATTTACTCTAGATATTATTGCACATCTGTCTTCTTTCAAGGCTCAACCAAGAATGTCGCAACTGGCCCGGCTCCCAACCGTCGCCCACTTCCATAGCTAAATTACCCGAACTAGTTTCAACCAATCACTGATCAGTATCTTTACGCCATTTTATCATAGACGGCTGTCTATGATCAAATGACGTACCACGCATTTCTACGACCAATCCTCGATAAGCATTTACCCGCCATTTCAATATAAACCGATATTGTCTGTTGAAATGGTGTTGCTATGTTTTTATTGAAAATAACAATCAAAATAAGGTATCTATACACGAACGCTAACAGTAGTAGTACCGAACGATATAGTAGTGTTCTTTATTATACTGTGCCACTACGGAAGAGCGATAGGGTGAGCTAGCTAACACGCCAATAAAGCGTAAGAGATTGTAACGTTGGCTAGGTTACAGGCCGGGCTAACAAGTCCAAAGCTTGTTAATGGCATCAACATCGCTGCTCCGTATGTAAGGGCGTGTAAGCTGCGAAGGACTTTGGGACGTCGGTGTAAAATATTGAGAGCTTTAGGCGCGAGAGCATTTACAAATCAAAAACTTTGCTGTCATGAGCTTTTTTACGTTACTCAATGACGTAAAAAGTCAGGAAAAATAACCTAACCACAAAATTAAATTATTTAAAAACTCCCGATATAGTGGACCGATTTTCATGAAACATGGCTAAGAACACTCCCGAATAATTCAGCTTTCAAACAAAAACTAAATTTAAATCGGTTCATTCGTTCGGGAGCTACGATACCACAGACAGTTACACACGCAAACAGACAGACACGTCAAACTTAATAACATCCCGTCGTTTTTGCGTCAGGAGTTTAAAACAGGGTAACAATGACATTAATTGTTTGCAGAACTGAATACCGCCGAAACGTTCACTTACTAGAACCAAAAATGACATCCATTTTCCGTGATGTTTACGATATCCAGAAACTTTTATAGCGACATTCCGGTTACAGTTAGTTATATTAGGGTTCCGTACCAAAAAGGTACAAACAGGAACCCTTATGGTGCGACTCTGTCCGTCTGTCTGTCCGTCTGTCACATTCCTAAATATCTCGAGAACTACTAATGCTATCAACTTGAAATTTGGAATAGTTATGAACATTGTAAACCTCTACAAATAGAAAGTATAATTTTTTTTAATTTATGAATTTTAATTGTAGAAAATGACCAAAATGAATGGGGGGCAAACTGTAAATTTCAAGTTACTAGATCAAGTGGGATATCGTTAGAAAGAGCGCAAATTGAACGTAAATAAACTAATTTTTATAATTTTTTTGTTGTGGAAAAAAAAAGAATTTTGAAGGAAAATGTAAAAAAAAAAAAATACCGTTCCCCCCCTTATCTCCGAAGTTTACCAACTAAAAATTATGAAAATTTTAGGAAACATTGGTTTTATGCTAAATATTACAGCAAAAATATAATCGTGTTTGTATCTTGGAAACTTTTTTTTTAATTCACAAAAAACTTTTCATATTTTTACTTTCAAGTTACCCACCCTTGCGAATGTATACGTACTTCAAATTAATACGAGATGTTACGTAAACCGTCTTCTTTCCAATAAAGTAAAAACTGTTTAAATCGGTTAACATTATAAAGAATTATCCCTGAAAAACCAACATAGTATACAGGTCGCGCAAATTAGTTAGCGAATTCACGAAGAGATGGCGCTATACACAATAATGCTCATTAATATCTAAACTTTTGTCTTCTAGTCAAGTCATTAGAGTTATATGAAAACATGAGATTATTTTGACTAAGTAGTTTGAAAGAAAGTTTGTACGGGACCCTCGGTGGGCGAGTCCGACTCGCACTTGGCCGGTTTTTTTTTTTAAATGAATAATATTATTGTTTTCAGTATACCTATAAATCTAGTTCTAGTTACTGTGTGACTATATCGTGTAGTATGGCCACTCCCGCTTCCCGCTGAAAGTGCCACCTACCGGCTAGCTCATAGTTACCGCCTGTCAAAAACACAATCGACCTATCATATCTCACTTATACAAGCATAGTACGTGTTCACCTACACGAGCTTAGACTGTGTGTCTAGGAACGCGCCTTTTTCATATAATTTGATCGCCAGTGTCCGAGGTGTGGCTGTGGCTAATCAAATCAACACAATCTTACTTACCTAACTATTTCTTGCTCGAAATAAATAATTGAAATGATTTTAAGGCGATATATTTCCGTAGACGCTGCGCGCACTCGTTTTTGAAGCCGTTAAAAACATAGGAAAACGCAATGGAAAAATCTGAAAACGATATATGTTAAATTTCAGGATCTGGTGAGTATGTTATGGAGTTGAACAACATGAATGTTACAACTTCGCTCGATAGAAAATGACTCCAAAGTTACCTCTTCTTTTAACAATAAATCGTTCCCATAGCTAGGATAAAAACTTTTTTGACTTGTTTTTTACTTCAATATATAGGTAATAAGATTATCTAGACGAATCTGATGAGTTTGTGCCGGTAGCGTCATTAAAATAATATAATGTTTACCAAATACTATCAAATCCGCAAAGGAAAGATGGAACAACTATGAACCCAATTTTAAGACCTGTTACTAATCCTGTTTTTGCAAAAAAAAAATTTTTTGAAAAATTTTTTGAAATTGAAAACATTTTCGATGGCACTTATGGCCTCTTCAGTCGCGCGGCGGCGCTTTCAGAGGATGGACCTGTGTCAGTTTTCTCCGCGTGGTCACGTGTCATTGAAACAATGGGGAACAAAGCTTTGAGGAGGCAGAAAAAATAATTGCGTGCTAGAAAACAAATAAATAAAGAAAATTCTAATCAAAGACTGTGAAAAGGGAGGAAAATGATAATTTATATATACTCGTAAGTATTTCATTTTCATATGATGTTATCAAGTGACATTTACGATATCTAAACATCATAGATTTTAGAAACCCCTAGATGACGCGTCTGTGACGTCATTACAGCACAACTTTTCTTCTTGGAAAATATATGACTGATGTCCAGCTAGTGAAGAAACTTACGTATAATTTTCATAAAAATATTGAGTTGTTCGAAAGAAAAGGCGGCGGTAGGTACAGTACTGATTGAAGATCAGGTAGAGTAGGTATTTCTGTCTTTCAAAATTTGGTATAAGGTTAATTAGATCGTGCTACCCTCCGTCTATATTTTTTCTGTGTCTATGCCAAACATGTGGCCAGCCTGACAGAAATTTTGTTTGACAACTGTCGCCATTTTTCCACAATAGTTAAAATATTTCAGTATTTTAACTTCTCAATAAATTTTGTTGAAAGTCCATAATCATACATTGATAAAGCTGGACAATTTTTTTTATTTTTATTTGGTGGGTATGATTACGGTACTTTATATTTACAGATATTTGTCTAATTTGCAAGATTATATGAATCCTTCAACAAGCTGTCTGACTCCTTTGACAACAGTTGATACTTGATATGAATATACTTGAGAATCCAAGGTGGGCATAGAATGGTATTGATACTTTATGTTGTGCTGGGTTGTATTTTATTTGGAGGTACGGTAGTGGCGGTAGTGCCCCCGCCAACACGAGTCAAGCGAAGAGAAAAGCTGTTTTCTTGAAGCATTTTGTCGTTCTTCTGAATCCTCGATTTTTGGGTCTGGTTTAAACCAGATAAATATAATTGTCAGGATATGATATCAATAGCAACTTTATTAAATATACAAAGTTTCAATTGCATAGTTTTCATACTTTAGATTTTATTCATATCTTAATATAAATAGCATAGATGTCATCAGTGACTGGATGAGTGATTTCATCATGTTTGAATGATGATCATCAAAATATACAAGTAATTAACCTGCTATTAGTAGGTTCATAAACAACAAGAATAAAATTCGAAACTTTGGTATGTATACAGCTTAAAAGCTTTCAATATGAAAATGAAAAAGCGTTATTTATTCACGACTGACAAATTTAATGTGTATTTTTAAACAACAGTGACATTACATAATAATCTTTTTACATAAAGTCTATGGTCAAAGAAGCTGACTGTTGTGTTCTGTTAACAATATGTTTATAAGAAAAAACTTCTACATGAAGTAGAAAACTCGCCGAGATGTTAATCTTTCCCTGAATATATGAAAAACTAAAGGGAGGAGTCCCTTTAGTTTTTCATATATTATTCATTTTCAGTTTTTTTATATATTCAGGAAAACCGTAAAAGCTACAGTTATGATGTTTAGGAGAAGTAGGTATATTTCCATAAAATTCTCTACACAGTATTATCTTTGCAGGTAAATAGTTGTAACTCGTAATTTTCAAATTGTGCTCCTATGGACTAATGCTGAAAACGCAAAAAAAAAAAATCTTTTTTATACATTTCGACTGTCATGATACAGCTCATTTCTATGGAACATCCATTTTTTTTTCGTGGTTTCAGCATTGGACCCTTAATAAAAGTTGTTCATAATGACCTCAAAAGTCACTATGCAAAGTTTGAATGGTCCTTTTTATTTCACCCTGTCAATCTGTATAGCTAAGTGCGATTACTAAGAAGTTTCGACGATGGCAGTTGGAGAATCCGAAATAATCGATAAAATTGATTGTAGTTTAGGTACGTCCTTAAAAGCTCCGACAACGCTGACCAAACACACTGTAACTATAAATCATTAGTATGCACAAGTGATTACTTACACAAGTGATGAAACCTAATAAAGAAAATAAAGGCGGTGATCGTTTACCATGAGGCGATACAGCTGCTCATTTGCCTCCTATTTCATGAAAAAACTAAGAAAGCCCAGTTAAACTACGGCGATCATTATACTGCGATCCGTCTGTGCCATGCTGCCGCGCGAATTTGAGTTCCCGTGTGCGACAAGCGAACAGAGCCGCGCGGGCGGGGCTGCCCGGATGCCGCGCACCTCACCCCCTTGGATTGGTTAGTTTGACAGATCATCTCGCCTTCCTGGCGAGAAGGGGAGAAACGGCCCTATCCACTAAACCCACTCCGGCGTTTCACCCTCTTTTCCGTTGTGACAGGAAAGTTTCACTTCACCACTGCGCTCTCCGTCACCACTGCGCTGTATTACCTTGCGTGTCTCCCGGGTAGTGCTAAAGAGTAATCAACCTTGGCTGCTACGAGTACACTGCTCTCAATGAGTCTCGTAGTCTAACATACAGAGATTTTAGATGCTTATCAGCGATTATGAATTCTCTGTATTGTAATTGCCATACGATTAAATAAAATAAATGTGACCTCTAACGGCCCAGCCACGACATTGGTCTAAGAGCGGCAGCGGTGAGCGGCAGCCATACGTGCGAATGAAAAGTCCTATCGCTGTGTCTCGCTCCAATGTATGGCTGCCGCTCACCGCCGTCGCGCTTAGATCAATGTCGTGGCTGAGCCGGAACGCTGGTTTTAGTGTCACGGACCGACCGCGCGGAGCGATCCGCACCAGTTTAATATATACTAAGTTCAGGGTACCTACGTAGCCAAATGCACAAACGCTTGTGATAATATCTGTTTCGTAGCTATCTATCTCTATCGCTCTTGCGTATTGGCGCGACTGAGCAAGATTGCATTTCTGTCGGCGTCTGGCGTCGACGATCGCCATTCGGCTACGCCGGCAGGTAGCGTTTTAGTGGTGTGGGCATATCCGCGCGGACGACAACACCACCCAGTCCACACAACGACTGAGAAACGCCCGGCCCATGGCTATGGGACCGCGCCAGCCACTGCCTCAGTAGTGCACTATGCACTAGAGAAGGCGACCCCATCGCCCAGTAGGCGAATAGTGGAAGACGGACTGGACGAGAACACTTCGCCATCACTTATACTTCAGACAACTTGGTCGTGCGGATCGCTCCGCGCGCTTGGTCCGCGTTACACTAAATCCAGCCTTAGTTAGAAATCACACTGTAACTTAGTTTTGTAAAAATTATTATTAACATTAACCTAGTTCATAAGAAAGCTAATGCTACACGCCACGCCTTGCTAACTATTCCAAGAGGAACAAATTTTGCAACATAAAGAACTTTTAACAGTCGATTGTGCCACGAGGGAATAAAATGATGTCAGAAATGTAGGATAGCAATAATAAATAAATAAATAAAATAAAAATCATTTATTTCGGACCACTAAAGGTCATCATCTTTGAGTAATATGTTCCTAAAAATTGTTGATCAAAAAAATAAAAAAAATAAGTGAAGGGATCAAAGGTTCTAGCGGGGAAGAAAAGTGACACTTTGATCCCTTCTAGCGGGGGAAAAATCCTACTATTCAATAAAATCTGTTTTTTGATCAAACTGTTTAGTAACTATAACCCAGTTTCACTGAGGCTTTAATAAAAGCATATTTTTAGTAAAAACTATAGCCTTTTCGGCAAATAAAACTTTTTTGTTTATGGATTGTAATATATGCCTTTTAACTATATCTTGCCACCTTATTTTAAGATGTTCATTCAAAAATGCACATCCCGACATTATGTCTAGACAGAGACTACCTACCTAAGGTCTAGTCAACAACACAGCTGTGAATACAGACAAAGTTCCAGAAATATGTGTACAGAACCTTATTGCCTGTACAAAAAGGTCTGTATACATATTTTTAGCACTTTGTATTCACAGCTGTGTTGATGACTGTACATTATGCCTACACTATTCGCATAGTTACGTATAACCACCCTGGTTTAATTTTCACGAAGCGCCAGCTTCGCTCAGCCACAAACTACAACAGCCAAGACACTGGGTTTTTGTTTTAACTGTCAATAAAACCGACTCGCCACTTTTTTCCTGTCGTGTTATAAGAGCACCTAGATCCTGATTAATATTTTGATAACAATGACATTTATGCAATTGATAGGCAGCAAAGGTTTCTTAAGTTTTTTCAAAATAGGAACCGCCACATAAAGGAGCTCCGTCGATTCAGTTCAGGGAACTAGACAAATATTTTCACGCCAATACGCCTGCAACTAGTGCAACTCCAATGTGCACAAACGCTCACAATAATATCTGTTTCGTAGCTATCTATCGCTTTTGCGTATTGGCGCGACAGACTTAAGAGGATACGGTAGCGAAAATGCTAAAATGGAAAGGAGCCCTCTTTCAACTTGGGAATTTTAGTTAAATATACAAGTGTCATTAACTAGATTTATCGAAAAAAAATTGTCCATTAAGAACAACTCAGTCAAAAGATATTTCAAAAAAATTTTAAAATCGAGGTTCCGCTCTCGACTCTTTTCTCCTTCTAAACTTAATCAATCGGAACGAAATTTGAGAATCTGAATAACAATGAAATAATCTATGTCGGACCGTTTAGCTTTTTTGGTTAATTGTTACCAATCTTGAGTATCACACCTTTTTTTGCGCAACAATGAAAAAGGCCGTTTTTGGAAATTTTTGATTGGCTCTAGAATCCTTAAAAAGCAAAATATCAAAAAAATCAAAACGGTCCGACAGAGATAAAAATAATAACAATCTGTGTTGAAAAAATCATTGCTCTATCTTCAAAAACCAGGGAGGAAATAGTCGAGAGCGTTTGTATGGAGAATTGACCCCTACCGTATCGTCTTAAACTGCATTTCTGTCGGCGTTTGACGACGACAATTGCCATTCGGCTATGCCGGCTGAAGTATTATGCGCGTCGCTGACTCTTTTAAAATGTGTAGGTACACTTTATTTTTGAATTTGATTAAAGATAAACAGCCTGTGCTATGCGATGCTAAAAAAAATTGTCGTGGACATCGCGTCACACAAACGTAGGTATTCAAACTTTTAAATGCCATAGAAGAACAGAAGATCAGCGCCGGTCACAAGTCTAGCATTATGCTGGTTGGGTCCATTTCGTGATGAACACTTATGTTTTTCGTTCTTCGCTGTTTTATGTCTCATGTTTGTACATGTCCGTACATGTTATGTGATCGTCATGAATAAATGTTTTTTTTTTATCCATAGACGGCATCACCAATAACGGAATAATCCGCCACAGACCACAAAGCAACATAAACTTGTTCATGTGGTGTTTCAGTGACAGCGTTTCTGTTTGATATGGCGTGGAAAAGTTATTTTTACTCAAACATGCAATGAAATATTGTCTTTACGTTCCTTAAAATGGGCTGGAAAGTATCGCTTTTTGGGCGCAACAACTCGAGAGGACTGTAAAGGGATTTCATATTATTTTTTAGGCCTAGGCCTGCAAAGTAACTTTTTTTTATAAAATATTGTCCTTTAGAGCATTTTTTTTTTATTTCATTGTATGTTTGAGAAAAGCACTATACATGCCTCGGCGTGAAAACGGATTCCCAGCCTCGTATCCCTATCCGGCCTCGCTCGCACGCTCGCTCGGCCGTATATACCTACTTGGCCGGAAATCCTCATTTTCCCGGCCTCTGATGTAATGTACTATTTTTTATCCGCCACAGACCACAAAGCAACATAAACTTGTTCATGTGGTGTTTCAGTGACAGCGTTTCTGTTTGATATGGCGTGGAAAAGTTATTTTTCTCAAACATGCAATGAAATATTGTCTTTACGTTCTTTAAAATGGGCTGGGAAGTATCGCTTTTTGGGCGCATCAACTCGAGAGGACTGTAAAAGGATTTCATATTATTTTTTAGGCCTAGGCCTGCAAAGTAACTTTTTTTTATAAAATATTGTCCTTTAGAGCATTTTTATTTTATTTTATTGTATGTTTGAGAAAAGCACTATACATGCCTCGGCGTGAAAACGGATTCCCGGCCTCGTATCCCTATCCGGCCTCGCTCGCACCCACTTGGCCGGAAATCCTTATTTTCCCGGCCTGTGATGTAATGTACTATTGTTTGACCGCGCTGCGCCTCGCTACTCTGCGTCCAACTCACACTTCCTTCTAATTATGCCCCTCACCTTTAATTAAATCGGTGTAGGCAGATAAATTCCCGTCTAACTTTGTAGGTTTCGGAGCTATGGCGGCCTCTGTTGAAGCGGGAAATGCATGTTCTAATACTAAGTTTACAAGGAAGCATTACGTAATACCATTGTCATCACCTTCGCCAAAGACATATGGAACTCCGTATAGACTGCTTCAGTCGAAGAAAGAAACGTAACTCAGAACCATAATATACCTCTAGAAGAAGGTACGGTGGCCTAGATGGTGTATGGGACAGCCCACTAACCGTGAGTTAAGTAATTGATGCAAGTTTTATAGAATTAATCTATGCAATAAATTAATTTCAAAATTAGCAATCCATAATTGCATAGGCTTAGCGATTAGCCTAATATGATGAACGGTTAATTTAATTAGTATTAATGATGATAGTTTTAACCCATATCGTCCTATAAATCATAATAAGTAATAATGTTTTTAATACATCCTTCGTACAATTAAAATATTTATTTGATTTACTTTAGGAACACCAACAGCTAAAACATTATGATGTTAATAGCACAAAGCAAAAAAAAATTGTATGTAGATATAATATACATGTTATTATATCTACATACCTGCGTATTGAAATAAAAAATACCGTACAGGCTAAATGACTGATTGGTATAAAACTGCTACGAATTTTTAAGACGCTACAGGAGCGAAAATGTTAAAATGGAATTTTAGTTAAATATACTAGTGTTATTTTTAGATTTTAAATGAGTTGTTATGAATGGACATCTTTTTTATGTAATAGATATTGCGAAAATATCTTTAAAATCGAAGTTCCGCTCTAGACTGTTTCCTCCTTAATTATTTTATACGAATGCGATTTTTTCAACTCGCTTCTCAGTCTAAAGAATAATAATAATAATAATAAGCCCGCGGGGGCAGCTTGTGGCGAGCTGACGGTGAGTGGCGACACCGCGGACCCCTATTCCAGAGGGCACTTCCATCTAGCCCTCGCCTCTGCACTTGCCTTAACCGGCCGGCCAGAGTGGATTCGCAAGAGCGGGACCTATGCTCCAGGTTGGATGTGTAAAATGTCATAACGCCGGCGGCCTGCTGAATGGAACACCAGGAACCAAGCTACCGCAGACTCACCTCTCGACAACCTTTTAGCCACTCTCAAGTGTTGCTCTGTTGTCGCACCGTGCGTGCGGCCGTTTTGCAGGGCCCACTCAATGAGTTGGCGAGTCACCGCCTGCCTTTTACAATTGTGAGACTAATTGTAGATAGATAGATAGATAAATGATTTATTGTCACAACATGGTCGTTACAATCTGTACCTTACCAATTGTCACGGCAGGTGTCCGATAGTCTCCTCCCATAGCCCTTTAACCAGTTCATCCAACTTTCAAAACAATAACCCATGACCTTAGCTCCCATCGCAGCACAAAAGTGCTGCACTGCAATAGTCTTTGCACCTGGCGGGGACCATCTCCGGTTGTATCATATTGTGCGCTCGGGGATGGTATCCGCCACGTGTATCCCTTGCCTTTAGATTAAAATGTCTAAAAGGGCCTCTGTGCTGTTGGCTTCGGCCCCACGCATGCCTCCCAAAGGTCCGGGACCCCATGGTCCCGAGATATGGAAAAGACAGACAAATAATAATAATAATAAGCCCGCGGGGGCAGCTTGTGGCGAGCTGACGGTGAGTGGCGACACCGCGGACCCCTATTCCAGAGGGCACTTCCATCTAGCCCTCGCCTCTGCGCTTGCCTTAACCGGCCGGCCAGAGTGGATTCGCAAGAGCGGGACCTATGCTCCAGGTTGGAAGTGTAAAATGTCATAACGCCGGCGGCCTGCTGAACGGATCACCGGGATCTGGCTACCGCAGTCTCACCTCTCAACAACCTTTCAGCCACTCTTCAAGTGTTGCTCTGTTGTCGCACCATGCGTGCGGCCGTTTTGCAGGGCCCACTCAATGAGTTGGCGAGTCACCGCCTGTCTTTTACAATCTTGAGACTAGTTGTCATGGCAGGTGTCCGATAGTCTCCCCCCATAGACCATTATCCAGTCCATCCAACTTGCAAAACAATAGCCTATGACCTTAGTTCTCATCGCAACACAAAAGTGCTGCACTGAAATAGTCTTTACACCTGGCGGGGACCATCTCCGGATGTATCATATTGTGCGCTCGGGGATGGTATCCGCCAGGTGTATCCCTTGCCTTTAGATTAAAGTGTCTAAAAGGGCCTCTGTGCTGTTGGCTTCGGCCCCACACATGCCTCCCAAAAGTCCGGGACCCCATGGTCCCGAGATATGGTAAGACATACAAATAATAATAATATTCTTTATTGTGCACATTAAGTAATTACATACAACAAAATAAAGAAATATAGGTACTTAAAATAAAAATGGCGATATAATATCAGAGGGAGTTTGGGAGACTCAACCAAGTGGTAGAACTTGAACTTCTTGAGCTGGTCGACAAAACTCTTCCTGGGTCTTCCTCGACGACCTCGACCTCTTCTAGGTAAAAAGAAATGAATATTTATATAACCATGCTTTTCTAATGGTTATGTCGAGATCGCTAGGTGATGTCGCATTGCTAATTAAAAAAAAATGATTTCAGTACATATTTTTATGAAAATAAAATGTTGTCTTCGGTTACCGCGACAGTTACTCATGAAATAAAGCTATGGAAACGGATTAAATCGCGTATAATGAATTCACAATTCATCCCGACGTTTCGAACACTACAGCATTCTTGGTCAACGGGTGACTGAGGAAAAATTACAATCGGGATGAATTGTAAATTCATTATAGCGATTTAATCCGTTTCCATAGTTTTATTTCATGAAAAAAAATGGTTCAACTCTCCCGGACTCCCCCTAGAACTATCAAGATATACCTAATAGTCCCTACAGCCTTCGTCAAGCCCAAATCTCCACCCGCATATTCATGACTTGAAAAAACACGTCCCCCAAAAGTCCAAAAACATGGGGACATGTTCAAACTGGCCAAGATAAACAAAAACAGGGACAAAGCGATGTCTTCATAATACGTGCTCTGCGGACATTGAATTAACATGCACCCTAAGTCCGCAGTCGTAGTGTATGGCTGTGCAAAAAGCAGTAGATCTACTTAATAGAACAAGCCCTTTTGTCCTCTGTCTCTATTGTTACGAAACATACTTAGATTCTTGAATTGTTGGAAAAACAAATGTTCTAGAAATTTAACCAAAAATGTGCCAGATCTGTCACAGACAAATTGATCATGTCTTTATGACCCATTTGACAACTAAATGCATCGCGTAAGCTCACTTGCATCTACCGAAAATTGAGGGTTAATCCGAGGTCAACCCACCATTTTATATGGAATTTGACAGTTGACAGGTATATGGAGTTTGATAGGTTACGGTGACCGCTTTATATCAGGCGGGCCGTATGCCTGTTTGCCACCGCCGTAGTATAAAAAAAAAGTTGACAGCCCCATTAACCTTGAGTTAAGTGGTTGGTGCAAGTGACCCTAAGGGCTACTTGCACCAACCACTCCGAAAAACTCATTGGTACGAGCCTAGCTTAGAACCCGCGATTTGCGGATGAAGACTCTTACCGCTGGTACGAGCAGGCCTATGATGCTTGCAATTTTATCACTTGCCTATCTACGTGGATAAAGCATCTGTCACGTTCTGGCAAGTAAGTCTGAGAGAGACAGACGTCTTATCCACGTTGATAAGAGATAACATCGCAAGCATAATAGCCTACCAGGGCTTTGGACCATGCATATATTTAAATGAATAATATCTGGGCGACCGAGCTTCGCTCGGTTCTATTTTAATATATCACGTCTTTATATGAAAAAAAAAACTCTTATAAATACAAAAACAAAAAAAAGACAAAAAACAAAAACTTAATTTCTGGCCGGGATTCGAAACTCTGACACCTACGATCTATCTGCGTACATTAGACCGACCTCGTACGACTGAGCTAAGCGGAATCGATGCGCGCGCGGCGAAATTAACGACCATAATTTTACGTTTACTAACGCGAAAGAAAAACTCATGAAAACTCGAAAATTCGCGTTTTCCGGGATCTAACTGATCTAAGGATACGCTAGATCGATTTTTTACCCCCGAAAACCCCCACATAACAAATTTCAGCGAAATTGTTAGAGCGGTTTCCGAGATCGTAGGTATATATAAATAAATATACAAGAATTGCTCGTTTAAAAGTATAAGATATGAAACATAAGCCTACTGGTATTTTCTCTAACAGAACCGCATCCTCCCTAAACTAATTAAGTTGAGGCCAGACCCTTTTAAAGCTCATTAAAATGAAATGCCTGTAGCGTACAGTGCGCAGTATTTTAATCATATAAGTTGCCATCGCACATATGAAGATTATGAAGCAGGTAGAGAAGGGTAGAATGGGCAGGATGTCCTAATTTCATTCAAGGTAACTTAGAATCGGTCTGTGAGTATTGGCTACGGATACTACAATAGATATTTTACCGGATAATAGATATTTTTAACCCCCGACGCAAAAAACGACGTTTGAGTTTATGTATACGTATACGTTATGAGTTTGACATGTATGTCTGTCTGTATGTTTGTCTGTCTGCATCGTGGTAGCTCCAGAACGGATCAAGCGATCTAAATTTAGTTTTTTTTTGTTTGAAAGCTGAGTTAGTTCTTAGCCATGTTTCATGAAAATCGGTCCGGTTCGGTTGGTCGGTTTTTTTCAAAATTTTTAATTTTGTGGTGGTTTCTACCATTTTTAGTTTTAAGGTTATGTATTTAGGTTTTTAGATTTAATTAAGTTTTATTTTAAGGCTATATTTTGTGGTTTATTTTCTACTTATACAATTTTTTAAACATAAAGTGTTGTTTTGTTGCTATGGTAAATTTTACACTTATTCTCACTTACAAAAGTACTTGATTTAAAAAATGGAAAGGAAAAAAACTGGGATATCTTAGGCGCCAGTACCTTATTAACTATTTTGACCTAAATACTCCAAATTCTCTTTTGATACGCAGACATAAAATAAACACAATCGCTCATCGTATCATGTATCTCGTTACCGTTTTCTTTTCTCATCAAACATTTCGTTTTAACGAAAGCAATGAATAAACGAAGCAGGTAAACGGAACAAATCGAGAAGGATCGTGTAAAGCGGTCTCAATGAGTAAATTTGTATTTTAATCTTGAAGGCGCGATGTTTAAGGGTTCGGTCTCAGTATTGAGTGGCTAGCGGAGCGTTCGGCGGAGCGTGAAGCGTGGCATCGAGCTACTTTTCCTCTCGCTTTTCTGTACGCTTGTACAATCTGAGAGAAATTTAAGCATGTAGTTTGTGCTTTTAACAAATTCGACTTGAATAAAGAAAGTGGTTATCCGTTGGAATCAATAACGTATGTTTAAAACAATATGTGTCAGGTTGTTTTTATAAAATCGACTTGTTGATTCAAATATATTGCCGATTCAAATGACAAGTAAAAAATAGCTTGTTGTTGAACCAATAACACGTTAAAAATTGGCGCTATTTTTAATGAACCAAAAATGTCAACTTGTTGAACGAACATGAAAACTGGTTGTATTTTCTCTCAGTGCACGATAATATCTCTTTCGTAGCTAGATATCTATCTCTATCGCTCTTGCGTATTGGCGCGACAGAACCAGACTACATTTCTCCGGCGTTTCGGTGGCGTTTCGCGTCGCAGAAATGCCATTCGGCTACGGGGCCGGCACGACAGAGCGCCACTGCGTTTCGATTGCCACGTAGCGTCAACAATTGTCATTTTGGCTAGCCTGGCAGGTAAACGGAACAAATGCGAGAAGGATCGTGTGAAGCGGTCTCAATGAGTAAATTTGTATTTTAATCTTGAAGGCGCGATGTTTAAGGGTGCGGTCTCAGTATTGAGCGGGTAGCGGAGCGTTTGGCGGAGCGTGTAGCGTGATATCAGGTGCAGGCAGGCAAGTATGGCCTACCGCACCTACAAATAGTGCAATAGGAACGGCCAGGTGTTTTATCATTTATCGCGCGACCATACTTGCCTGGCAGTAGTAGGTACGGTCGAGAAAATTAATTATTTAGCAGTTAACGGTTAAGTTTATATTTGACAGCTCTTTGCATTAAGTATGTGTCAACGAAAATAAATGTACTTGGACCGCAAATCGCAAATTGCTAACAAATCAATTTCCTCGACTATACTTAGCCGTCGTCACAATCGCTTACTTTTCGTAATCGTTTCGTAGTTAGCTCTCGCTATCTCACTTCTGTAATGGCGCGACAGAAACAGACTGCGTTTCGATCGCTACCTAGCGTCAAATATTGTCACATCCTTTCCTAGATTATACATCCAGCTAGGTCGATTTTTCACCCTTCAAAATCCATAGCATAGCAAATATACTTTTCCAACTTTCATACTTTTTTTTTTAATACTACGTTGGTGGCAAACAAGCATACGGTCCGCCTGATGGAAAGCGGTCACCGTAACCTATGGACGCCTGCAACTCATGGAGTGTCACATGCGCGTTGCCAACCCATTAGAAACTTGTACACTCCCTTTTGCTATGTTAAGTACACAGCAAAAAGGAGTGTACAAGTTCCAAGGAGGGTTCGGGTTCCGACGACTCAGTCATCATCCAATCAAATTTGTTATCATACAATGTTTACGTAGTAGATCAAACAATTGTATTTATTATAAGAACAACATCCTCCTTATAAATAGAATATTCCATAAAAATAACAAAATCCCACATCCAAACACTAAGATAATAGATACCGTTATCAATTTAATAACCAATTTCGACGAACGACACCTCATATCAGTTCTAAGTAACTAACTCCACAAGGGACCGCCTCATAGCATAGTGATCAATCACACCTATCTATCATCTTTAGGTTTCGGTACCTAGCCAACGACACAATCGTGTATGTTTCGTAAGGTTGTTTATATTATTTTTGACTCTTGGAGACCATATTCACCTCTAAGAAAAAAATAGGACCGTAACCGTTCAAACTTTGCATAGTGAATTTTGAGGTCATAATGAACAACTTTTAGTATGGCACCAATGCTGAAATCGCGAATAAAAATTTGGCTACTCCATAGAAATGACCGGCATCATAACAATCGAAATGTATGACACATCCAATTTTTTTTGCGATTTCAGCATTGGCCCCATAATAAAAGTTGTTCATTATGTCCTAAAAAGTCACTATGCAAAGTTTGAACGGTTACGGTCCTATTTTTTTCTTAGAGGTGAATATGATCTCCAAGAGTCAAAAAAAAAAATAAACAACCTTACGAAACATACACAATTGTGTCGACAAGTCACTATGCAAAGTTTGAACGGTCCTTTTTATTTCACAGTGTATATATCTTTAGTTGTGACATCTAGAGTATTTTACAACTCTAAAGTTATCTTAGTTATTTTATTTGTATCAGTTTGTGTTTTTTTCATCATGTTTAATTTTTATATGTAGTTTGACATTTAGAGACTCTCTACATCTCTTATTAATTATAGTAACTTTGTACTTTAGTTGAATTCATATTATTTATTGTAATGTTGACAACTTGACACGTAAAAGTGCCCCTGTGGTCTACTTTCTGAATAAAATGTTTTTTTTTTTTTGAGCGTACCGTAGAGAGCTATCTCTGTCTATCGCTCTTCTGTAGTGGCGCGGCCCAGAATGCGTTGCGATTAACACGAAGCGTCAAGGATTTTCACTTCAGCTATGCCGGCTGGGCTTACCGCAAAGTATCGAAAGAAGTTTTTCCTCTATGTAATAGCTACAAGAACCTGTGCTAATGTGCTTGAGAAGAAAAAAATCGTACGGGCTTCGCGGTAGGCCCAGGGCCGGGGGTGCCTATAGTCATATGTCAAATCACCTGTCGTTTGAACTATCGGTAACGTTGACGTGACTTTTGTTAAAAGGTTATTTTTGGAACTTGCACGTCGTTATGAAATAACTAGATTTGAAAAAGAAAACTTCCGAGTTACGGATATTTTAAGGGACGTTAATTAACATCACAATTTTCATATGATTTTTTTTGGTTTCATTTCTTTAACAAAAAGAAATCATTTTCTAAATAACCATTTTCTATAATGTAATTGCCTGTCAGGATGTTTAACACTGTCTCTCATGTCACGTTAACAGTGTCTAGAGAGATCTTATTTAATTATTCCATTAACAGGGTATTTTAACATAGCACATTTGTTTCCTAGTTAGTTTTCTCCAAAAAAAAAACATAACAAAACCTATGATGTTTCATACATAAGTAAATATACTCCAGGAGCAACTATATCAGCTGTAAAAATGTTCGTACTAATTTGGTAAGACCTATATATTAATATTACACATATAACAATCTATGGGACACAATAGTACGGCATACAATATTTTATAGTAGGGTAGGCCCAGATAAAGAACTTTTGACATATAAGCATTGTTTGTAAAGCGCTGGTAGCCTAGCGGTTAGTACGTGCGACTTTCGTTCCAGAGGTCGCGGGTTCGAACCCTGGCTCGCACCAATGAATTTTTCGGAATTTATGTGCGAAATGTCATTTGATATTTGCCAGTCGCTTTTCGGTGAAGGAAAACATCGTGAGGAAACCGGACTAATTCCAATAAGGTCAAGGTTTACCCTTCGGGTTGGAAGGTCAGATGGCAGTCGCTTTCGTAAGAACTAGTGCCTACGCCAAATTTTGGGACTAGTTGTCAAAGCGGACCCCAGGCTCCCATGAGCCGTGGCAAATGCCGGGATAACGCAAGGAGGATATAAGCATTGTTTTAGTATCTTAATTTCTTATCTAAATACTTCCAGCTCTCAACTATTTGGCTGTGCATCAACATTCTTATTACAAACGCTTTTTTAGCAGTTCCAAATTTATTACATGTAAAAATACAGCACTAAGTACTAAATCACATCTTAAACTTGGCTGCCAACTTTTCATTGGATTTAGTGCTCCCAAAGTGCTAGTATTTCGTAATTATAAGACTAGACTAAGATATAAATGATTAACATGTCTTGTAACTTTTACCCGACTAACCTGTCCGTCTAAGACTAACTACTGCTCTAGAAGTTTAAGGATAAAAGTTGTACTGTACCGACCTGTTTGTGATCAACTGTGTGTGTATTTCTGTGGCATTGTAGCTCCCGGACGGATGAACCGATTTAGATTTAGTTTTTTTGTCTGAAAGCTGAGTTAGTCGGGAGTGATCTTAGCTATGTTTCATGAAAATCGGTCCACTTATAGAGATGGGTAACTACCCAGGTAAATACCCGACGGTGGGTATTTACCGGGTAAATACCCGATATTTACCTACCCGCGGGTAAATACGCGGGTATTTTCATTTTTCTTCCAAATTTGACGATTTAAATTGGTGTTTGGGCTAAAATATATACATTTAAGGGCCAGTTGCATCAACCACATTTGACAGACACATCATCGTCACGCAGCAGACGTCTATGGAACTTCCCATACAATAAAATTTAACGGACGCTTTAACGGTGACAGACAGTTTGATGCAACCGGCCCTAAGTCAGTCTTTGTAATTGTACATATAATGTTTATTCAAATTGAGAACAAATAGGTTGCTATGAGATAAAATGTGATTTTAGTGTATCACTCCAACTATAAAAATCGTGTAATATCATTCTCTGACATACGGAAATAATTTCAAATGCTTTTAATATAAATCATAAGTCTGATAAATTAAAACTGTAAATAAAAATATGTGAATAAAAAATATTTTAAAAGTCTCTTTTTGAAGCTCATAACTCATACATAGTATGTTTTATGACAAAAATGGATATAAACTTTTTTGTAGGAAATTGTGTCTACTCATTTTACCCCCCTAACCCCACCATAACCCCCTCCAACCAGTACTAGGAAGTTTATTGTTATCATATAAATACGACTATTTAATGCAATCTAAAAAGCACACATAAAACATATTTTTTTAATTAATTTTAAAAATATACAAAAACTTCTGTAAACTTTATTGTATATTTGACTGAACAGTTTCGTTTTAAATTGTATATAATAATTACAACCACTAACTTAGTATTTATCTCCATTTTAATACAAATCAGCATGTGCAACATGAAATGAATCTACCCATCAATTTGGGTAGATACGGGTAAATACCGGGTAGATAGGTATTTACCGGGTAAATACCTGGGTGGGTAGATTGGGTATTTACCCACGACCCATCTCTAGTCCACTATGTTGCGGTCGGGGGTTTTTTCAAAATTTTAATAGCAGACAAATTTAATTCGAGTTAATTAAATCCACAGTACAAAATGTTATTTAAGGCTCATTTACACGATACAAACTAATTGAACATCAAATTCAATAAAATTAAGGTAACAAAGAACTTACACTATCTAAATAGGTATAACATGACATTCTCGCACTCAAGTAGCAACCTGAGTACTACTTATACAAAACTGTACACTGAGAGAAATTTTCATTGTGAATTTAACAAGTTCGACTTGTTTATTTATTTATTTAAACTTTATTGCACAAATTATCAATAAAAAGTACAAATGGCGGACTTAACGCCTTAAGGCATTCTCTACCAGTCAACCATTGGGCAAAACAGAGACTTGTTGCGGTTTATCCGTTTGAATCAGCCAAACGTATGTTTAAAACAATATGTGTCAGGTTGTTTTTATAAAATCGACTTGTTGATTCAAATATATTGCCGATTCAAATGACAAATAGGTTGTTGTTTGAACCAAAGAGCTCGTAGGCGCTATTTTAACCAAAAAACTTGTTGAACGAACATGAAAACTGGTTGTATTTTCTCTCAGTGTATAGTTGATTTTCGATGGGAATGGGAAAAATTAATTATAAGTTATCTAGAACCGCCTCTGTGTCTAAAAGTATAATTCTTATGACGCCTAGAATATACAATAAATTACCATTAAGCATCTTACGGCTTGAAAATATAAAATAATTGAAATCTACACTGTATAACTTTTTAGCGGCTAAGGCATAGGTACTAAACATGCAGTTCTTATAAATTGAAAATGCATGATTTTTTGTACCATGTTTTAGCAAATAAATGACTGATTCTGATGTGATTCCGTGCAAAAAAGTGTGCTCCTTGTTATAGCAGCAACTGTGTTACGAGAAAAATTGTTCGTAAACGTACGAAAAATCTGTTAAAAATGCGTTCGTTAAAATTTGCCACACAATACATGTCATGGCTTACGAAATTACAGATATTTCGCCTACAATGTCAACCGGTAATGGCGGATGCCCTAAAACTTGATAATATATAGTCAGTAACGACCGTTCTGGCTCAGTTGGTAGTGACCCTGCCTGCTGAGCCGCGGTCCTGGGTTCGAATCCCGGTAAGGGCATTTATTTGTGTGATGAGCACAAATATTTGTTCTTGAGTCATGGATGTTTTCTATGTATATAAGTAGGTATGTATTTATCTATTTAAGTATGTATATCGTCGCTTAGCACCCATAGTACAAACTTTGCTTAGTTTGGGGCTAAGTTGATAAGGTAAGGTGTCCCCAATATTTATTTATTTTTATTTTTAGTTTCTGTAACCACACCTTAACGCCATCTCACGCACTCAAGACGCAATTTGTCTGTTTTCCACAACTAATGTGTTGGTTGCGACTATTCGCATTAGTACTGTTGTCTTTGGGGAGACTCACTTAAATACCTCCAAGGCAAGGCAAATGCAAATGTCGCAAGGGACATAAATCGTTGGTGTAACTTACTACATTTCAAATCTACACAGTATCAACTTTAAATGCTTCGCATACAAGTGCGGTCACCTGTGTAGGTAGGTGAATAAGTAAATTAAGGTGTAGTGAAGTAGGTACCTGATACTAGAACTTTAAGAGGTTTTGGAACTTTGTATATACCAGTTTTACATAAATCATCATCATCATCATTAGGCTTTGTACATCTTTACAGGTGATTTAAGCAGCGTCTCTGATCTAGCGACAGCGGCGCTTGTAGCTAATAGGAGTGGGCGTCCTACATAGCGCTTGCCTCATGCGATTTGGCTCAGCATGGTCCGTCTGGGCAAATCTGAACTTTCCATACGCTGCCCAGCCACCGCAAGCGTCTCTGCTTTACATAAATACCCCCAGTGAAATTGCACTGAACAACTAATGAACAATAAACAAAATAAATAGCCAATCACCCACGCAACAAACTAAACCCATATCCTACGGTCGACTTCAACAACATTCACGACAGGAAAGGGGGTGGTGAAATACTTAACCCGTCAATAGACGGGGGATAAAAACTTAAATTTTGAAAAAACCCCCGACCGCGACGTTGTGGACCGATTTTCATGAAACATGGCTAAGAACGAGAAGACACTCCCGACTAACTTAGCTTTCAAACAAAAAAAAAAACTAAATCTAAATCGGTTCATCCGTTCGGGAGCTACGATGCCACAGACAGACACACAGACAGACAGACACAGACGTAACACCCCGTCGTTTTTGCGTCGGGTCCTCGGGGGTTAAAAATACTAACTGACTTAAAAGTAGACACAGTTCTATAATAGCTGGTCATCCCACGCAGTGGTTCAGACTCTAAAACCTTTCTTAATGGAATCTAAATTCCTTGCTGGGTCGCTAACCTAGAGTACATTCGTTTAGACTTTATAGCATATCACAGTTGTGTCTCTCTTTATCACTCCCGTATGTGTGGGACAGAGCCAGTTGTGCATCGTTCAGGGAGTGTCAACGATTGTACTAAATACTTTTAAATTCTCGTGATTTGTACACATATTTAGAATTCTCAGGTCGTAGGTCGTACGCGAATAAATTATATTATTTATCCTACCTTTTTTCTGACGTCTCGACTAGCGCATCTAACACGCTAATGTGATAACTAACGCGTTTTTGCACCTTCTTTACGGCCCAGCCACGACATTGGTCTAAGCGCGGCAGCGGCGAGCGGCAGTCATACGTGCGAATGAAAAGTCCCATCGCTGTGTCTCGCTTCAATGTATGGCCGCCGCTCGCCGCTGTCGCGCTAAGACCAATGTCGTGGCTGAGCCGTTAAGTGCAAAAAGGATGCACCGAGGCGATAAGAACGTAAGATATAGGTATCACGCTAGCGAGGTGGCCCTGTTAACGAATGTACTCTTGGCTACACGCCCTCGCCAGCAGAGGATTGCAAGTTTAATCTTGCAGGAAGATTAATTGTTTGTTAAGAAGTAAGCTCTTAAAAAGTTAAGAAAATCCAAGCTACAAGGAAGAAAAGCGGTTTTTTTACATCGAAAATACATTAAGACATTACAGGAGCGAAAATGATAAAATGGAATGGGGCCCTCATTTCAATATGGGAATTCTAGATAAATATACTAATGTTATTAACTAGATTTACCGAAAAAAAAGTTGATTCAGAACAACTCAGTTAAAAGATATTGCGAAAAGATCTTTAAAATCGAGGTTCCGCTCTCGATTGTTTCCTCCTTCAAAATTTAATCAATCGTAACGAAATTTGAGAATCTGAATAACAATGAAATAATCTGTATCGGACCGTTTTGTTTTTTTGGATGATTGTTACCAATTTTGAATACCACACCTTTTTTTACGCCATAATAAATAAGGCCGTTTTTGGAAATTTTTGATGGGCTCCAGCGTCTTTAAAAATAAGAATATCAAAAAATCAAAACGGTCCTACAAAACAGATAAAAAAAATAATAACCTGTGTTGAAATAATCATAGCTCTATCTTCAAAAACCAGGGAGGAAATAGTCGAGAGCGTTTGTATGGAGAATTGACCCCTCCTGTATCGTCTTAATTTCAATGAGGATCTAATTTTGTATAGAAATCTAATTGGAATCCGTAAATTTTCAGTTTGAGATATTAAAAGTCATGAATTTTCGTAGAAATTCAAAAATATTGCTACTGATCGTAATTTGTATTAATTGGATATTTAATAAGGAGATCAAATTAGAAAACCTCAATACGGGTAACCTTTGTAAGTGTGTCTAGTCTTTTTACTCATTAACAAGGGAGCTTAATTTTATGAGTTCGTCAAAATACAAGTTACACATAATCCTTATAAATTCCAATGTTTGTCAAAAGGTCAAATGTGAAGTCCAGACAAATTTCTCCGTATGACACGCTTAGGTATCCGTTTTGACTTTTTCCTATCCTTTATATAACAAAAATCTTATTAAGTACTTTAAGTAGGTATTAATAGACGCAGAAACTTGAACAAAAGTAATATACAGTGCATATTATATACGCTTTAGTTGGGTTTATGTGTTAAATCTTTAAAATTTCTAGGTAAAGTTTGACGACCGGTCTGGGTCAGTCGGTAGTGACACTGTCTGCTGAGCCGCGGTCCTGGGTTCGAATCCCGGTAAGGGCATTTATTTGTGTGATTAGCACAGATATTTGTTCCTGAGTCATGAATGTTGTCTATGTATATAAGTATGTATTTATCTATTTAAGTATGTATATCGTCGCCTAGCACCCATAGTACAAGCTTTGCATAGTTTGGAGCTAAGTTGATCTGTGTAAGTTGTCCCCAATATTTATTTATTTATTATTTAAAGTTCTTCAAGAAATTGTAACATCTAAAATTGGCAACACTTGTCTCTTTTCTCAAAAATGTAAGTAAGAATATTAAACGACACTAAAATATCGTAACTATTTGATTAAAAATACAATTTCGTGCCGGATTGTACCTTTCAGCTTCTTTAAAAAACGATCATCGTTGATTTTATTGTCATAGATTGGATCAATTCATATGAAGAAATGTGTTGATTGGGGCATAAAGAACGAATGAGTACGTAAAATACTGAATTTAATTCTTATGTTAAGTGAAGTATAAATGTGAGAAACGTATCGTATCAATACGTAAAACGGACATGAACGAAGGCTTTAAATTCATTTTATTTTTCGTTTATTATGCGTAAGTATCATTAGCATAAAACGTCTTTGGTTTCGGATTGTGAAATTTATAAAAAATATAATTTATAAATGTATTCTCCGCTTTATTTTCTTTTATACATGTAAAACAAACTTATCATATCATAGTCTTTCCCATCACGGAACAATGGTTTCGGACCTTTAGGAGGCATGCGCGGGGCCGAAACCAACGCGTAGAGGCCCTTTTGACACTTTAATGAAATGTAAGGGATACACCCAGTGGATGTTGTCCTTGCCCGTATCATGGGACACACGCAGAGGCAGCATCCGCCAGGGTGTAAGGACTATTTGACAGTTAATGGAATCTAAAATGAACTACGCTATTGAATGAAATTTATGGACTAAATACTGGGCTATGAGATGAACAACCGGACGCCTGCCTAATAAAACGGTATCCAATTTTATTTCCGGCAGTCGGTGACTCGTCCCCACAAAAAGCGACATCAAAGATGGCTCAAGAGCAACACCAGTGTGAATCAAGGGTGTCGAGAGGTGCACACCGCTTTCTGCCCAGTGGCTGTCAAGTCACTGTACCAACTCGCGTCATATGCAAATTTTCACTTCAACCCCTAGAGCATGTAGCCCTAACGACTCCACTCTGGACGGCCATCCAAGGCAAGCCAGAGGTAGAGAGTACTGTCCCACCCACCTACCTTACGGGTAACAGAACTCCCCAGGAGCACTCGGGTACGTGGGGTCGCTGTTCCCCAACAGCTTGCCACAAGCGTATCAGAGTTATTATTACATTCCCGTACCTTTCCATTTCTTTTCCGATGTAAATATTCTTAATTTTGCTACGGTTCTGTCAACTGCTTGCATACACAGCGTCATATAAAGAGCTTGCCCTTTTGTCAAGTTTTGTTATAAGATTTGAGTTAAAGAGTTGCATTGTAGGACTTAAGAATCCATCAGAATTTAAAAAAAAAAAAAACGAATATGGCACTTTTCATTGTACAAGGAAAGGTATGCTGGTGCCACCTAAAAAGTATTTTGACCAGCTAATTTCATTGTACAGTCGAGTTCACAAATATGTGTATATTTCTTCACCTTCACATTATCCGATCCGATATCGGATGTCGGACCGACATCTCATACATTACTGGTGCCATCTTGGATTTTTTCATTGAAATCCTTCCGACATCCGATATCGGATCGGATAATGTGAAAACGGACTAACTCGTTGCAGTAAGGTGTAAAAATGTACACATATTTATGAACTAGACTGTATGATCCAAGGACCATAATAATACGGAACAGACAAAGCCCATACAAAAAAGCGTACCTACCCCTGAAATGTATGGGCCTTTTAGGCTTAAAACTAGATGGCGCTATTTCAAAGCCTGGAAGTGGCCAAAATCATATTTTGCTGAAATATGTTTGCGTGTTTTTATTTTTTATAAGAACAAATGACATGCTTCTTTATTTTAATATCATAATACCACGTCAATACACATTTTGAAAATAAAAAATTGTAGGCATCATCAGTGTAGTTACGATAGTATTTAATAGGTGGCGCTAAAAATGAGGTACGATTTTAGTATGGAGACTAAATAAATCATATATAAATAATCCTTGGCATTAACATAATATATCGATTGAAATTTCTTGTTACCAATTAATGGGTATCATCTCCTGTCAACTCACTTTGATAATAATCATGTCACTGTAAAGTGGAAACGTAAGACGCAAGTATCAAGCACAAATTAATATATGCATAATTATACGCATATCTGCCCTGATTGGATAGCTGTTTAGAAACACCGACACGTGTAGCTATGGAAATTGGATCGAAATCCTTTATGCATAACAATTATGTATATGGAAAATTGCTTATGTTGATGGTAATAAAATAACCGGCGAAATACGATCTTCGGGGCACTCACGTCGTTTTAGTAATAGTACATTACGTCAGACGCCGGGAAAGAAGGGCTTACAGGATGAGTAGGTATATACTCGAGCATTGCTGTCCTAGGTGGGGAAATTACTATGAAATTCCTTTATATATCATCCTCACTCAACGAACCAGATATGTAGTACTTTCCGACCTAATTTGAAGTATGTAATGACAACATTTCATTTCAAGTTTGAGAAAAAGCAGTTTTGATAAACAATTTCGCGTGTAAAGTCCGGTTACAAATGAGGAGTGTCTTTTCAAAAGGACTTATTTCTATAAGTCAACAGAGGTTATTTTTATATTTGTCTTCCTAGAGAATTAACCCTTGTCGACTTTTAAAAATAAGTCCTTTTGAAAAGACACTCCTCAAATATACCTTAAAGTTAATATGTTATTGCTTTGTACCGCCGGTGTTATGACGTCACATATGCTAGATCTTTTTGTCCTACCCTTATCTCACGTTATGTAGGGTCGGCACAGTTTGTTTATACTGTGTTTAAGACAACATTAGATTCTAATTAGGTACTCCAATACCCGAGATGGTATAAAAGTATATCGAATTCTAAAAGGTTTAGCGACAAATTGACATAATAATCTTGATAGTCTACACTGAGCTTATGCGTAAAGCCTTTAACTTCAAGCCGGTGTAGACTATCAAGATTGCAAACCGGGGAAACAATATTTACTAATTTACGAAAAGATTCATCCACTTTCTTATACTAATGCAATAATTGCTTGCTTGGTATAAGAAAGTGGATGAATATTTCCTTAAATTAGTTCTCAATAATCACAGAAACAATAATCGGCAAAACATCTTTCGAAATGGCGTAGGTAACCCCATTAAATAACAAGTAATAACATCTTTCATTAACTCCGTATGCTGATGTGTCCACATTCTACCTTTTTCATTCCCTGTTTGCATGTAATAGAAGCGGGCAATTCATTAATATTTCCAATCATTTTCGGACGACGAATCTCACCCTGGGGACTCATTACTGTATCACGGACAGCGGGATTTGACAATTTCTCTCTTTTTAGAATTTCGCACAGCGTTTTTAAAGTAAATTTGATTTTGTGTATTTTTAGCTACCGTAAAAATACACCTTACAGTATTTTTATAGCATTGATGTATAATATTTTGTCCAGTTTATATTAAAAATTCTACAACGTCTATTTGGTCACGAGTTTCACTTTTCAAGAATTAATTTCACGTGTACTTTTAACAGCCCTACTTCATTCATTTTTAATTTTTGGGATTGCTAAATAAGATTACGTCCGATTTTTAATCTGTCAAGTTGACAGATGACAGTGTCAACGTCTAAAAAGTTAATGACTGTATATTAAATACGATACTTCAGGTACTAAAAACACCAGCAATAAAAAGATTTTATTGTGTAAAATTTAAAAATACCTGTTTTAAAAATACCTTTTTTCTAAATATTTCTAAAGAACGAGTAATTTAATTAAACCTTCTATCGTTATGTACCAGTAAATTTCGTTTACATTTATTTCTACTTTTACGAAAAAGCCTTACCAAATTATTAAACAGAAATCCATTAGTAAAATGAACAATTTTA
The DNA here is from genome assembly GCF_023078275.1 of Leguminivora glycinivorella. NCBI lineage: Eukaryota > Metazoa > Arthropoda > Insecta > Lepidoptera > Tortricidae > Leguminivora > Leguminivora glycinivorella. Next base: position 8,820,246 of record NC_062989.1, on the reverse strand, counting down.
TTATAAAAAGGTACATTTGTAAATAATCGAATCCGCTTCGGCTAGCAATTGGAAAGGATTCAAATATCCATTTACACGCTTTAATTTGTATATATCCGTTTAGAGCCTTCAGAAAACCGTTTTAATCTGAGACCTTTATTGATAAATCTTACGAAGGTCTTTTCAAACCAATAAAGGTGGGTTTCTTTCATCTTAGTCGCTGTTTGAGGGATAAGAATAAACATGTCTTCGAGCAAAGCTTAGAGAATTGTATATTTAAAGGGTTTATGTGTACCCACGCTTTTGTGCGTACATTTGAAGAATATAGAAGAATGGGAGCGGTTACAATTCAGTTCGAAAAATCCGGTTAAAAGTTCTACAGATTAAATAAAGGTATTGTCTTCGGTTGCAGGTCAATTCACAAGCACTAGCACGAATGGAACGAATGAGTGAATGAATCGAATGTATTGTGTGTGTGTCAGATTAGAAGACAAAATGGCGGCCTTTGAGGGTCATGACTCGACAAGGTCTCGTCAATACACACGAAAGTTTCGTTCATTCGTTTTGTGACAGCTTTTGTGAAACTACTAGTAAAATTCGACTGGACAATATCTCAATTTATAATGCATCCCAACGTTTGGAACCCTGTATACACGGTTCAGATCTTTATTGGTAATTAAAAAAATATACATTTTTACAAGTCATATTAACAGCAACATGCATTTAAGACTAAACTTAAATTATGCGATTAGTAGGTATAATATATTATTACAATTGCGCGATAATCATAAATTCAGTTAGGTAAGTATACATTTCAAATTAATAATTGTTCAAAATTACATTAAATGAATTTTTCATTTTTTGTGTCGAAAATATACAATTTACATATTATTATTTTATCATTTAGGTTATCAGATTCATTAATATCATAACTAGCGATGGGCAATTTCTGAAACATTTCACATATTACCTTAACTGTGACATATTTCAACTTTTGAAAATTACATAATTGACAAGAAACGTTTCTGAGAGGAATGTTACCCAATAAATTTCACTTAAATTTCATGTCACTTCTCCGTTACTTCTGACACCAGTAGAACGGGTTATGATTATTAAATTCGTAACTTTATGTCAGTGGCCGCTTGGCCCAGGGGTATCTGTTCCCAGCTGTTATACGAAGGACGGAAGTTCAAGACCGAGTTTAGTTTTTTTTTTCGATAGCCGAATTTTATGTACAATATTTACAGTAATACACTCTTTTATTTCCTTCTTGTGAAATTCGAAAGCAATTGTAAATAACACCTTTTGGTTTCATTTTACCTTAGATTTTACAAAGTTTCTATGACAATTGTGAGTCAAATATGACTTTAATGACTGTTGTCTGGCCAGTCATTGATTTGTACATTCAAAGTAGGTATATTATGTTAACTTTGTTGTAAGTAGTAGAAAACATAATATCCAGAGTACTTAAAGGAATTATGTTAAAGTGGTTGCTTTGAACACTAATACCAACGTTGTTTTGATCGTGAAGTATAAAATTACACACAATCATGTAATTTAAACTTGAAAACTACAGAATTTTAACAGAATTTTTTCATTTGTAACTTACATGAAATTTAAATTAAACTTTCAGTTTCGTAACTTACAAGCTGCCCATCACTAATCATAACAAGCCATTTTTATAAGTAAGGCTTTTAACTTATTTTTAAAAATTATGTCACTGTCTTCATTTGTGTGTCTGTTTGTTTGTCCGCAAACGGAGCGTCGAATTGACGTGTTTTTAAGTGGAGATAATTGAAGGGATGGAGAGTGACATAGGCTACTTTTTGTCTCTTTCTAACGCGACTGAAGCCGCGGGCAAAAGCTAATGTATAATAAATTACAAATGGGCGGGTGCAAATTTATTTTTACACTTTTAAATATTTTAATTAACTGGTACACCACATGCGCTTCAAAAATTTGTGAAAAATCAAACCTATTATGTTACCTCGTTTTACGTGCACAAAAGAAAATTTATTACAACAAAAGTATTTCCGATTCGTTCATTCCTTTAAAGAGGTGACTAGGGAACCAAATTCCTAATAATTACGTTTAAACGTCAAGAAATTCCACATTGTTTGAAGATCCCTCGAACAAAGGCGATGGAGTCCTGAATTAATTTTCATTCTGTTAGGAAATTAGATTCTAAATTAAACTTCATTAAAATTGTGACGTTATTTTCAATTATAATACAGAGTCTGACCAGTCTAAGGTTGCAATAAAGATAGTAGAAACCCATAGACTTGTAATGACAGTATGGACTTGGGATTACACAGTAATGTCAATTTGATAATGTCTTATGACAATATGACGACATATTACAGTCAAATGACACCAAGTCAAATAATCAAGTCTGTGCTGAGAATATACCCTGATTAGTCTTTATATGTAAAATTTTCACAGGAAATAAAGTAAATGATCGACTTTACGTTAGTTGTAGTTTTATACCTATACCTAACAAATTATAAATGTTAGTACCTACCTACAGTCAGCCAAAAAAATGGTTTACCACTTTGACCTTGACCTTAGGTGGTAAACCACTTTCTTGGCTGACCGTACCTACGCATAATTTTACATTGTAGCTTAAGCATTCATGTATAGTAAAATTTTATGTATTAAACGATATGCGAATAACGAAAAATATCGGTATAAATAAACAGACTTGAATTAATGTAAAAATCTGTATTTTTTTATTGTAAAAAATGTTAGTGTTATTTCACGTGTTTAAATGCATTTACCTGTATTAAATATTATGACAATTAAATTAAGTTCTTTCTCTCCACAATAATCAACAGTAATAAATCAATCACCATTCCTCAAACAGATGATTATCACTCAAGTTAATTGAACAAAACTCTGCAAAGGATAACGATCGCGCCACTGAATGAACGATTGAACTGAACGACGTCTTCCATTCACTCAATCGTCGCTCGATCCGCATTTCTTTGTGGCATATCGCTTCCTCCGTATCGTCTAAGCGGGGAATTCTTTTTAACCGCTTGGTGGAACTAGATTACATTTTGAAGACAGATTTAATATAAATATAATATAATATAAAATATTTATAGGACATTCTTACACAGATTGACTGAGTCCCACGGTAAGCTCAAGAAGGCTTGTGTGTATTGTGGGATTCATTATTTTAAATCAAGATCTTAATGAAGAATATAATACCGATTCCATTTATGTTATTATTTATTTTTAGGGTTCCGTAGTCAACTAGGAACCCTTATAATTTCGCCATGTCTGTCTGTCCGTCCGTCCGTCCGTCCGTCCGCGGATAATCTCAGTAACCGTTAGCGCTAGAAAGCTGAAATTTGGTACCAATATGTATATCAATCACGCCAACAAAGTTCAAAAATAAAAAATCGAAAAAATGTTTTATTAGGGTACCCCTGCTACATGTAAAGTGGGGGCTGATTTTTTTTTTCATTCCAACCCCAACGTATGATATATTGTTGGATAGGTATTTAAAAATGAATAAGGGTTTACTAAGATCGTTTTTTGATAATATTAATATTTTCGGAAATAATCGCTCCTAAAGGAAAAAAGATGAGGAGAGGTAGAGGGATAGTCATCGGCGACAGAAGATTAACAAACCTTCGTTTCGCCGACGACATTATTCTTTTCGCCTCTTCGGAATCAGAATTACAACAAATGCTCCAAGATCTGAGCAATGCAAGCCTTCAGGTTGGACTTCAAATGAATCGTGCAAAGACCCAAGCAATGACCAACAGCAAGAAACGTAGGGTCGAGGTAGACGGGCAGAATATACAATATGTCGACGAGTACATTTACTTGGGCCAGCTAGTTTCTTTCAGCAACAGGCAAGACAAAGAAGTCGAACGCCGTGTCGATAACGCCTGGAAGAGCTACTGGTCCATGAAGGAGCATATGAAGGGACACCTTCCACTTTCACTAAAGCGAAAACTCGTCGACATGTGTATACTGCCCGTCCTAACCTACGGTGCACAAACATGGTCGCTCACAGGAAACCAGAAGTCCAAACTGAAGGTTTGCCAACGCGCTATGGAGCGCAGCATTTTAGGTGTTAAAAGGACCGACCGCGTCCGTAACACCACGCTGCGCTCTAAGACTCGCATTGCTGACGTTGGCAGAAAAACCGCCAGGCTTAAATGGGACTGGGCCGGCCACGTCTATCGCATGCATCCGGATAGGTGGGCTAACATAGCCACCAAGTGGATGCCGACGAAAAAGCGTGGGCGGGGCAGGCCCAGGCAAAGATGGCGGGACGACCTTGACGAGTTCCAAAATAACTGGCCGGAAGTAACGGAGAATCGGGAATTATGGAGAGCCAGGGGAGAGGCCTTTGCCCAGCAGTGGGACACTCCAATAGGCTAAGAAAAAAAAAAAAAAAAAAAAAAAAAAAAAAAAAAAAAAAAAAGTGCTTCCCCCCCTCTAACTTTTGAACCATATGTTTAAAAATTATGAAAAAAATCACAAAAGTAGAGATTTATAAAGAATTTCCAGGAAAATTGTTTTGAACTTGATAGGTTCAGTGGTTTTTGAGAAAAATACGGAAAACTACGGAACTCTACACTGAGCGTGGCCCGACACGCTCTTGGCCGGTTTTTAAACTTATTGTTTAGTTTATAAAAGCTTGGATGATTATGTTTATGATAATGGAGGCATAAAATTATATACTGGTGTATATTTATATCGGTTTACTAGGAAAGCTTGAAGCTCAAGGATTGACGGGTCTCATTCAGTCAGCGAAAAATTACAACCATAATCATAATTAATGACCATCAGCCACACTTGTAACATTATAATAATATTTGTTTTGGCGCTGCTAAATTAATTCTAATATTTCTAATTAACACAAGTCAAATTATTTATTAGGGGCAAGTGTTCAACCTGTGGACGCGTGTACCTTTGGACACTAACAGTATTTAAAAAACAAAAGGCCATAGACAAATATGGAGTACGTATTCAAATAGTATTTTTCTGATATGGCAACACTGGTCAGACGCCATTTTTATAAATGGACGGAATTGTGTCTCGTGCGGCTGTTGAAAGTTTTTGTGCCAAAAAGTAAGTTTATACTTGCATTTTCAATGTGATTTTTGCAAATTATGTAATTAATACGACTGTTTTAGTTCTCACATATATAAAATTAATGTTTGATCATTGCTTTCTTTGGTTTTTACTTCCCGCAAGTTGTTTTAAAAATGATCGGTAACGGTTTAAAAATAAAAGTGTCGAATTTGTACCTGTGGACAGTTTCTTGAATGTACCTATGGACTGTCCACAGGTACAATATTGCTTGTTGTATCTGTGGACATTTCAAAATTATAAATATTTTTATTTTATTTCAGTGCCTCGTAGTAAAAGTGGACAAATACGTAGCAAGATATGCCCCGACACTTTAAGGGATGCAGTTCGGGAAGTAAATAATGGATGTTCTGTGCGGAAAGCTGCTGAAAAATACAAAATTCCAAAGTCAACGATTTTTAAGTACCAAAAATTGTATCTGGGCCAGAATCTCGACCAAAGTCGCTTGGAAGTCTTGAAAAATGACGTCAAAAGAGTATTTAATGATGGTGAGGAGAAACAACTCCATGATTATTTGAAGAAAGCCGCATATTTGCACATGGGCTTAACAAATACGAGAACTTGCCTACGAGTTTGCTGTGGCAAAACAAAAAACTAATATTCCTGAGAGCTGGCACAAAAATAAAATGGCCGGAATTGGATGGGTGAGGTGTTTTTGCAAACGTCATTCGGATTTATCTCTTCGGAAACCCGAGGCTACTAGCATGGCTAGAGCTACCAGCTTCAACAGAACGAATGTTAACAGTTTCTTTGACAATCTTGAAACAAGTCTAAGAAAATATAAATTTCCTCCAGAGTCGATTTATAATGTGGATGAAACTGGAGTTACTACTGTCCACAAGCCGGGAAAAGTATTAGCTCCAAAAAATATTAGACAGTTAGGAAAGTTGACGTCAGGCGAAAGAGGTGTTAATAACACAATGATCGCCTGCGTTAATGCAGTAGGAAATGCAGTACCTCCTATGATAGTATTTCCGCGAGTCTATTACAAAGACAACATGTTAAAAGGTGCTCCACCAGGCTCCGTTGGTTCAGCTAATCAATCTGGGTGGTCTACAGAGGAGATTTTCCGAAAGTGGTTAGATCACTTTATAAAATTCACGAAATCAAGCAAGGACCATCCAGTTTTGCTAATAATGGACAATCATGAGTCGCATATATCAATTGCAATTATCGACAAAGCAAAAGATAATGGTGTTGTGCTTTTAACTTTGCCACCACACACCTCACACCATTTACAACCACTTGATAGGTGTGTGTTTGGACCATTTAAGAGCCAATACAACAAAGTTGCAGAAAGGTGGATGCTAAATAATCCTGGTAAGCTTATAACAATTTACGACATAGCAGAACTAATAGGGCAGGCTTATCCGTTGTCTTTCACACCAAAAAATATCGTCAAAAGCTTTGAAGTTTCTGGAATATGTCCATATAACAGGGACATATTCAGCGATGAAGATTTTCTGTGTTCATATGTCACAGACCGCCCGGATCCATCGTTTTTAGATACGTCAACGGCTGAAAAGTCTCTATATTTGCAAAGGGAAATTGAGGTTTCCGATGAACAAGTAGCTGCTTCTAGTACAAACACGTTGCCAATGTACAAAAACTCCGCTAGCTGCTCAAACGACGAACTGAAATTAAAAAGTATAATACCAGAGGTAATAAAGATACAAACAGATAAATCTTCGGTTGACTCGATGCCCGATCAGACTACAGACGCCATTAATTCAATAATGAGTGAACCACCACTCTCTCAAGGTGATTTTCCTGCCTTAATGCCTGTAACGCCAAAGAAAAAAATTAAAACTGAATTGATAACACCAGAATTTATAAAACCGTTTCTTAAAGCAGGACCGAGAAAAACAGTTCAACGTGGAAGAAAACCTGGTAAAACAAGGATACTAACTGATACGCCAGTGAAAAACTCAATTCAGATGGAGGAATTAAAACGAGAAATTAATAAAAGAAAGAAGAACACTGCTACTAAAAAAGAAAATAAGACAGAACTACATCAGTCAACTACAAGTAAAATTAAACCAAAAAAAGCCATGAATCCTACCAAAGTTAAGCCTAAAAATGTGCAAAAATCACCTAATAAGGAAGACGTAGCAATACCTAATTGTAGTAAGTCTGCCCAGGCATCAGACACAAAAAAAGTTTGTATCTTAGAGAACACTAAGTTATCATACAAGATGTGTGTTGTATGTAAAAAATATAGCAAAAAAGCTTTACTTGTGTGCAGCATTTGCAAGGCAGAATACCATGCAAAGTGCGTATCAAAAGCTCACAAGGACAATATAGATTCTGATGATGAATCTAGTTTCATTTGTCAAAAGTGTTACGTGCTGAATGATGATTCCGATGACTGTGTTGATCGTGGAAACTCATCACACTCTGACGAGTTTGCTGAAGAGTTGTATCAAGAATATTGCAATGCCAAGAAGCAAAATGTCTATTAAAATATAACCAACGTGTTATTTAGTAACTTGATTATTATTTTATTTTGTTAATTAAGAGTTTAAGAAGAAAATATTTTGTTAAATCTATATTGTTGATTTTATGTCCTTAGGTACAGTGCTGTCCATAGGCAGGATAGCAAAGTCCACAGGTACAAACGCCTGATGTACCTGTGGACAAAAACTGCATTTTTAAAAAAGAGCTCATATCTTTTGTTACTGTATAGCTAGCACTATAAAAGTCTGTGTTGATTAAAGACTGATCAGTTGTTCTTTGGAAAAAATAAAGAGTGTAATGATACTGTCAGTGGTGTTTCATTAAAATTAAAAAATATGTCAAAATCTGGAAAGTGTCCACAGGTTGAACACTTGCCCCTATTTATTTATTTATTTAATCAAAAAGTAACACAGCATTACAGTTTACACCAAGGCACTGTGAAACTACAAAATTACAAAACAAGACCTCCAAAAAAAATACAAAAGACATACAAAAAATAAACAAATTAAACATTGGATTTGGATTATATTTTAAGATAGTACAAGTTAAAATATTTTCAATATAAAATATAAACCTCTTTCCCAAAGTGACTTCTCTGTTATAAGCTACATTTCTCTGGCTTCCAAGAGGGATTCAATTAAAGACCGCTCTTAGTCAATGTAGGTCGTAAAACTCGTAAAGTACTGGGCTAAAGAAATGGCTTCTCGGGAGCGTGGGAAGGATGCACTCTTTTGCATGTTTGTTCAGTAACGTTGCAATTTTAATGGAATAAAAAGTTATATTAGAGCCACTATTATAAAAGTTAAACTTTCGTAGTACGGTCAACCAAATCTTGGCACAAAAAATAGGCACCAAATAAAAAAAATTTAGGGTTCACCTAAAGCCTTCGCCACACATTTGATAGCGTAGCGTTAGCGGAGCACAATGATAGCGGAGCACAATGCTATAGCGGTGCGCCGGACGAACGCTGCCGCTCGCAATCCGCGCGCATTCCGCTCGAAATCCGCGCTCGTTAATTCCCGCCGGCGGCGGCGTCCGCTGGGCGCAAGGCCAGCGATAGTCCTGCGCACCGCTATCATTGTGCTCCGCTAACGTTCCGCCTACGCTCTCAAAACGCATGTGTGGCTGAGCTTTAAACCTTTACGTTGACGGGATCATCCACGAGCCCTAAAACTTTAACATTATTAACCGACTTCAAAATAAGGAGGTTCTCAATTCGACTGTTTTTTTTTTTGAAAATGTAGTGGCGAAGGTTTAATTCCTATAGAAAATTTAAATTTCGCGTCATTTTTAAAACCAAGATTTAGTTAACCGTCTCATCATTCACTCATCATTACAGTATTTACAGTATTTTACAGCTCTTTATCTCCCACTGCTAAGCATAGGCCTCTCTTCTAGTACGCCGATTGTCTTTACAATTACTGTATAGGTCTAGCACATTGATTGCCGCTAGAGATAGATGACACGTCTTTGTCTAATTGTATTAATGACATAAGGACGGGTAGTCTATCTCGCGGCGATAGACTTAGATCTGGTGCTTTGTGTGTGTATTCATAAACTTGCGACAGGCGTATTCAATACAAATTGCTTGGCATATCCGATCTCCATCCTACTTATATCTGTGGCTGTCTGCGTCGTCTATGACACAGTATATAAGGACGACTCAGCAGTTATTATACTCTCCGGTAGCGACGACGCGAAAGGTATCTACTGCATTCGAAAGCACGTGGTTGAACTAAATTACTATAAGGGTCCCCCCACATCTAGCGTCTCGCGAGCGTCGCGTCGGGCCAACTGTATGGGCAAAGCCTGACGCCGCGTCGACGTTTTTCCATACAGTTGGTCCGACGCGACGCTCGCGAGACGCTAGATGTGGGGGGACCCTAAATGTTACTCGACACAACATCGACACACAACTTTAGACCATCGAAAGTAAGATGTTGATATACAATACTATTAACTATATTTTATCCTTTATTTATTTCTTTTCTTAGATTAGGTTTTTTACAATATGAGTATAAAAGTAAAATAAAATAAAACACTTACAAAACAATATAAAACATATAAACACATTATAAAAAACCTAACCTAGGGTGCCGCCAGCAACGGGGCAGGGCCCAAGCTGCCGGTGGTTAGGGCTGCAGAGAGAGGAACCGTCGGACTATCCGCGCTGTGTCCAAAATCACCGCCTTCTGCATCTGGCCCTTGATCCAACCACCAAGCGAGAGTCTCTTAAGATGTTGGTCGAGACTCTTCGCTATGAGACCGTTCGCTGAAACGACTATCGGGACAATGATCGTTGAATCAACATCCCACATGGTGGTTATCTCGTGAGCCAAGTCTAGGTACTTACTGGACTTGTCCTTCTCGGCTTTCACGAGATTCTCATCATGGGGGATGGTGATGTCAACGAGCACGGCCCGGCGTTGCGGTCGATCTATTATCACAATGTCAGGCTTATTGGCTACAATAGTCCTGTCAGTGATAATAGATCGATCCCAATAGAGCGTGGCACGGCCATTTTCAAGAACTGGCGCAGGTAAGTACTTGTAGTACGGTACTTCGCGGTCCACAAGGCCGTATTGAAGAGCAAGCTGCTGGTGAATGATCCGGGCTACGAGATTATGCCTGTGCAAGTACTCACCGTTAGCAAGATGAGAACAACCGGAAATGATATGCCTGAGTGATTCTCCGGGACGGCGGCATGCCCGACAAATGTCGACCGTGCCGTCCTTCAGGATATATTTCCGGTAGTTGTTCGTCGTCATAACTTCGTCCGCAATTGCACTAACTATATTTTATTATTATTCTAGCCTTAGCGTCTATTTCAGACGATTTTTGGTACAATGTCCGAGAGACATCGCTTTTGATGACTAAAGAGACCTATGCGAGAGCGACGGTGTCTTATTTCCCTTTTATCAGCAAGTGCCGCAAACCAGGTCTCATCGACGAACTTGCAACCGTCTCCAACGCACTTTCGCCACTCCGTCCGCTTCTCCGCAAACTTATTAACTATAAGTATAATACCACATTATATCATTCAGAAAACACAAACAATATCATTATGCATATTATTCTTATCCACGTTTATTCAAATCCGTTTGCATGTGTTGCGTACGTACACGACGCGCTTGTGTGCACCCCGCGAGGCGTACGTTTGTAGAAGAGTTATTACTGGTTTTTGTGTCTATGAAAAGAAGAGTACAGTTAGCAGCAAAATATCCTTATTAACTTTATTAGTAGGTAATTAATACACGTAGGCGGAATAAAACATGTTTTCTTATCCTATGTTGTCTCTTTTATGATCTGATATGATAGAAATAAACAATACCTAAAGGTACCTAGTAAATATTATTTATATCCACAAAAATATATTTTGTAAAGGCAGACTAGGTATTAAATAATAATAGATGTGACATAAAAGGTATTGGAAGACCTAAAGGTTACTTATTATACCTTTCTTTTTAGGGTTCCGTAGTCAACTAGGAACCCTTATAGTTTCGCCATGTCTGTCTGTCCGTCCATCCGTCCGTCCGTCCGTCCGTCCGCGGATAATCTCAGTAACCGTTAGCACTAGAAAGCCGAAATTTGGTACCAATATGTACATCAATCACGCCAACAAAGTGCAAAAATAAAAAATGGAAAAAAATGTTTTATTAGGGTACCCCCCCCTACATGTAAAGTGGGGGCTGATATTTTTTTTCATTCCAACCCCAACGTGTGATATATTGTTGGATAGGTATTTAAAAATGAATAAGGGTTTACTAAGATCATTTTTTGATAATATTAATATTTTCGGAAATAATTGCTCCTAAAGGAAAAAAAAGTGCGTCCCCCCCCCCATCTAACTTTTGAACCAAATGTTTAAAAAATATGAAAAAAATCACAAAAGTAGAACTTTATAAATACTTTCTAGGAAAATTGTTTTGAACTTGATAGGTTCAGTAGTTTTTGAGAAAAATACGGAAAACTACGGAACCCTACACTGAGCGTGGCCCGACACGCTCTTGGCCGGTTTTTATTCTATTTTTATTATCAAAGTAGGCACTAAATATTAATAGTATTCTCAGTAATAGAGGATAAATACTTCAAAAGAAATAAAACACAATTCTACAGATCCGTAAATACTTTATTACTATTTCGTAAAGAAAAGCTAGTCGAAATAATTTACTTTTTACAGACGAGACCTGTCTTCTAAATATCGTCACTACTTTTAAAAAATCTCGTATCTCACGCTGTTCCTCAAAGTTAAAACGCAGTAAGTCTATATGCATTCCATACATACTTACTACAATTTTCTTTTCAACTACAGACGAAGATACAAGTTTTTTTAAAGTAGTGACGATATGTATAACACCTTTTGTTGGTGTTATTGGATGTGAGACACGTATTTTAGCTCAGTAATGAGATTTACATCACGAAAAATAAAATTTACGCAGCAGAGTAACTGGGTACGGTTGTCTATTGTTTGCCCGACAGTCATTTAACATAATATTCATTTGCCCGAATCTAACTTGCCTGAATTTCATTTGCCCGAATGATTTGTTTACCATAAAAATCATATGACATACTCGTTGTTTATCCGAATATTACCTTCCATAATCATACAATGCCATACTATTTGTTAGCCATATTATTAAGTGCAATAATATGGTTTCATAGAATATTCAAACGCCATAAGCAATTATTGCCATATTAATTGTTGCCCATATTATTACCTAACCTAACCTACTTTCTGATAGCAGTTTCATTTTCCAGTTGTCACAGTTCTAACCTAACCTAACCTACTTTCTGATAGCAGTTTAATTTTCCAGGGGGTCGCAGTTCTAACCTAACCTAACCTACTGTCTGATAGTATTTTCATTTTCCGGGGGTCACAGTTCTAACCTAACCTAACCTACTTTTCAAGCAGTTTCCTTTTCCAGAGGTTCACAGTTCTAACCTAACCTAACCTACTTTCTGATAGCAGTTTCATTTTCCAGGGGTCACAGTTCTAACCTAACCTACTTTCTGATAGCAGTTTCATTCTCTAGTCCTTCTAGTACCTATTATAGTAGTTTTCGATTCTGCCAAAGCACATTATGGAAATTGACTTTTCTGGACGCTAATTTGTATGACAAATGATGGTATGGAATGTGTTAATTACGGATTTCGATTATTCTGACAAATGACATTATGGAAACTGACTTTATGGGAAACAAAGTTTCTGGCACTAGATTAATATAGTAAACAATGATTATGGCATAAGTTGTTATGAGAAACAATATTATGATTGTTGAATAGGATGGCAAATAAAATTATGGCAAATGAAATTCTGGCAAATGGGGGTATCCCACTGGGTACGTAGACGAATGGCACAAACGCTCACGAAACGAAACGCTCGTAGATCTATCTCCATCGCTCTTGCGTATTGGCGCGACAGAGCCAGGCTACCTTTCGCGGCGTTTCGTTTTCGTTTCGCGTCGCAGAAATGCCATTCGGCTACGGCACCTGGTCTAGCCGAAGTGACTATCGTTGATGCTACGTAGAGATCGAAACTCTGGTACTCTCACGCCACTACACAGATGTTCTAAAATACTTTTTGACTGTGCCACCCTCGCTCTTTTATCACCGCTCCTCTCGTCAAAGAAACAAAATTCATCCTCATTTTCTCGACACGTGGCAAACCAAAAACAAACGGGTCACTTGCTCGTTTTTGCCCAGAACGTGCAAGTTGTGGAATGAGCTTGAGCTACCTTCTAAGGAGTCCCTTGCGTTTTGCTTCAAGAAGCTGGTATTTTGGGTTTTTAAAGGTCGGCAGCGCATAATAAGTGGCTCCCCTGATGTTAATAATTTTATTGTATATGGGCGGTGATGACTGCTTCCCATCAGGTGACTCGTCTGCTCGTTTGCTGCCCATATTATTAAAGAAAAAAACCGGCCAAGAGCGTGTCGGGCCACGCTCAGTGTAGGGTTCCGTAGTTTTCCGTATTTTTCTCAAAAACTACTGAACCTATCAAGTTCAAAATAATTTTCCTAGAAAGTCTTTATAAAGTTCTACTTTTGTGATTTTTTTCATATTTTTTAAACTTATGGTTCAAAAGTTAGAGGGGGGGGACGCACTTTTTTTTCTTTTAGGAGCGATTATTTCCGAAAATATAAATATTATCAAAAAACGATCTTAGTAAACCCTTATTCATTTTTAAATACCTATCCAACAATATATCACACGTTGGGGTTGGAATGAAAAAAAATATCAGCCCCAACTTTACATGTAGGGGGGGGTACCCTAATAAAACATTTTTTTCCATTTTTTATTTTTGCACTTTGTTGGCGTGATTGATATACATATTGGTACCAAATTTCAGCTTTCTAGTGCTAACGGTTACTGAGATTATCCGCGGACGGACGGACGGACGGACGGACGGACGGACGGACGGACGGACGGACGGACGGACGGACGGACGGACGGACGGACGGACGGACGGACAGACAGACATGGCGAAACTATAAGGGTTCCTAGTTGACTACGGAACCCTAAAAAAGGTATAAGCATAGCTACGATACACTTACGAAACGTAAAATAATTATGACGTTGGCTAGATGTAGATAACCAGGTACCTACGTCTAATTCGATAGCATGTGCCTCTGAAAATTTTAAATTGCTGTCAATGTAAATAAATAACAAATTGCGCACACAATTTATTTCAACAAGACTACTAAGAAAATGAATCAATTCTTCAAAACTGATATTTTACACCGCTATTTACTTGGTAGACGTTGATTTGATGAAACTAAAGTGCTTCAAGAATTGATAATTATAAACAATTGCCAGTATTATGTTACTTCAACAAGAAAATAGCGAAAACAATTAGTGTTACGATATTGAATATCTTCAGAACTTTGTTCAGCTACCTAAATAATCAATTACTAAGTGTGCAAAACATTTGTAACAGAATAAAAATAATGTTTACTCCGTGTTTTAAATCCATACTTCCCTCGTAATATTATAAATGGGAAAGTGTGTGTCTCTGTTTGTTTGTCCGTCTTTCACGGCAAAACGGAGCGACGAATTGACGTGATTTTTTAAGTGGAGATTGTTGAAGGGATGGAGAGTGACATAGGCTACTTTTTGTCTCTTTCTAACGCGAGCGAAGCCGCGGGAAAAGCTAGTATGTTGTACAGGAGAATCAAGAGACGTGACGTAACGTGGAGCTGGAAGTCGGTGTTATGTACTACGTACGTAGTCCGTGTGGATGAGCCCTTAGCGAATGACATGAGTGTACTGTGCAACCCTACAAATCAAAATTTTATTGAGGAGTGTCTTTTCAAAAGGACATATTTCTATAAGTCAACAAAGGTTATTTTTATCTATGTCTTCCTAGAGAAATAAACCTTGTTGACTTATAGAAATAAGTCCTATTGAAAAGACACTCCTCAATTATGCCGAAAGTGAGGGTAGTTTCGCGCTGCCTCTGTTGCCACCGCCGACCCCCGCACCGAGTCAACGGTCGCAGCGAGCTGCGGCCAGCAGTCTGCGTTGGGATACCATCGGCATAGCGCGAGCTCAATGAAAATGCTCCTCGTTATAGAGCCAAGCATATCGAGCAATCTTCGACAATTTTACGTGAGTGACCCGATTTTACATGTTGTTATGTAAAATCGGTTTACATGATTGTGTCATGATTTATTTAAAAATACACTTATGATAACAGTAAAATACATTTGAAGTGTGGCAACATTATTACGTTACCCTAAAAATACACGGGTTATTGGTAAAATAATATTATACTAATGGCAACACGGCGGTAGGTTCAATAAGTGGTGGGGACGATGGCATGGCGGGAGAGAGACACGACCGGCTCGTTCACTTGGGTCGAGGTGGTCGAAGAGAGCACATCGTGAAAGATCAATCAGATAAGTGTACCTGCGAGTACCCCTTGTGGTGTAGATAATATTTAGAGTAGGATAATGGTGAACCTTCACATTTCAGAAGTGTTAACGTACCACTTACCCACAATAGAAAATTGAGATTTATTTTGACATTAATAATAACATACTTCATTCAATGAGTTATGGTGAATAACAAGATATAAGTTTTCTGGAGATTGTACTTACAAGCCATATTTGTAAGTACCTATTTAAAAATTAAGTGCGTGATGAACTTGCAGGTAGTTTTAAAACTCCAAAGTGAATAAGGTAGCTATTTACTAGTACGTCGTATTATTTTGTGTTTAAGATTTAATTTTATTGTGCAATCCCTGTTGGTTTTAGTAAGCGAATAATTGATTAACGGTTGTAAAAGTCATTACAAATAAATTTTTTAGTAAACGAATTGTAGATTAACACATTTTGGATTATGAAAATTTTTAACTCGGATGACATTGTAGCATGAAGATAAAGTTTTAAATGATTATTCCAGTTAACGAGCTAGTGAGAATTTAAATTATTTTTCAGTGAATTTTGCAAACTTAAAGGGTTTTTGCAGTATTCATGTTGTGATTTCATTAAAAGTCGCGAGCGCACACAGGCTGCAGTGGTTGCCTAACACGTGACTGATGACGCACGACAAACTTGTTGTGGGAAATTCGCCTGCGTTAATAGAAAATTTGTGTAATATTTAATTACGGTTGTATATCATAGCTTATTGTTACCATGAGCTAAAAATGATGGCTATTTTGATGAGATACATAAGAAATTTAAAATATTTTTATATAGACGGTCAACCCAATGCTGTCAGAAAAAAGGTTAATTAAAAAAAATGGCTGGCTAGCAACACTGGGTTTTAAATTGTTCGAATTTGAATTGTACCTTATCCGTGAACATATTTGTTCAATTTACCAAGGAACTATAATAAATAATTTATAAATGAAAAGGTGGGTAGAACTGCCCCACCGATAACAACGGACTCCGCGTATTTATTATTTATAAATTTGTGACAATAAGATTTTTTAGAAGAATTAATAGTAATTGCGGTTTTGATAGAAAATCTTGAAATGGTTATTGAAAAATAGACTAAAACGGTTGTGTTTCTTTGTTAGTCAAGGTTGACTAAAAATGAATACCGTGGCATGCATAATAAAGTTGCAGCAATGTGCAAATTTGAGGTTATAATTATTGCGTCTGCGACTGTTTGACGTAATTGTTGCTTTTTGGTCGTTTCATAGGGATATCATACTTTAGTCATAATCCGGTTGACAGACCATAAGTGTACATGTTAAGTCAAAAACAAAGGGTTTATTCTGTGTATTAGTTATGGAACAGAGATGTGAGTTTTCGTTGACATTTTCGGATTAGAAAATTGGACAATTTTGTTATTATTTTTGGTAGGTACCACATATTTATGTATTTAGATATTGTTGAGAAATGTGAGTGCTGTGAATGATGAAAAAAAAAAGCGTTGTTCGTTAAACTGAGGTTTATTTAACTTCATATATGCATTTTCTTGGATTGAATACAAGGGAATATAATATATTTTTAACTTGGTAATAAAATGATTTGATTGAATTGAAAAAGGTTGAAATTAAAGTGTGATTCATGAAATAATAGAAAATGTGGAAACTAGCATCGACTGGTTTTGGGGATGACGATGTTTTGTAGTTACGAGTACATTTTTGAACGTATCTCAATTAGTCATGCCCTACCGGGGTGCCATGCGATCTCTTTAGTATTGTAACATCTGCAAATGTACCATAGTTTGCAATAAACGATTGATTGATTGATTGTTTGTCTATTCGATGAATTTAATTATGTGACATGAGTAGTTATGTTAAGGAAGTTGAGAATCAAGTGACATGGGCGTGCGTCTTAAACTTGATTATTGTTGACGTGAGCGTACGTCGTGGATGTTGAATATCAAGTGACGTGAGCGTACGTCTTTACTTGATTATTGTTGACGTGAGCGTACGTCGTGGATTTTGAATATCAAGTGACGTGAGCGTACGTCATGGATTTTGAATATCAAGTGACGTGAGCGTACGTCTTAAACTTGACTTTTGTTGACGTGAGCGTACGTCGTGAATGTTGAATATCAAGTGACGTGAGTGTACGTCTTAAACTTGACTTTTGTTGACGTGAGCGTACGTCGTGAATGTTGAATATCAAGTGACGTGAGCGTACGTCTTAAACTTGATTATTGTTGACGTGAGCGTACGTCGTGGATTTTGAATATCAAGTGACGTGAGCGTACGTCGTGGATTTTGAATATCAAGTGACGTGAGCGTACGTCTTAACTTGATTATTGTTGACGTGAGCGTACGTCATGGATTTTGAATATCAAGTGACGTGAGCGTACGTCTTAAACTTGACTTTTGTTGACGTGAGCGTACGTCGTGAATGTTGAATATCAAGTGACGTGAGTGTACGTCTTAAACCTGACTTTTGTTGACGTGAGCGTACGTCGTGAATGTTGAATATCAAGTGACGTGAGCGTACGTCTTAAACTTGATTATTGTTGACGTGAGCGTACGTCGTGGATTTTGAATATCAAGTGACGTGAGCGTACGTCGTGGATGTTGAATATCAAGTGACGTGAGTGTACGTCTTAAACTTGATTTTTGTTGATGTGAGCGTACGTCTTGGATGTTGAGAATCAAGTGACGTGAGCGGACGTCTTGAACTTGATTATTGTTGACATGTGCGTACGTCATGGATTTTGAGAATCAAGTGACGTGAGCGTACGTCCTAAACTTGTTGTTGACGTGAGCGTACACCGTCATGGATGTTGAAAAGCAAGTGACGTGAGTGTACGTCATGGACGTTAAGAATTAAGTGAAGTAAGCGAACGTCAAGGAAATTGAAAACTAAATGACGTGAGTGTACGTCTGATTTTCTGATTTTGTTGACGTGAGCGTACGTCTGATTTTGTTGTGAGAACGTTTAGAATGTTACGAAAATTAAGTGACGAGTGCTTACATTTTTTATTTGATGATTTAATCGAACGTAAAAGTATATATAATTAAATATCGAAATTGCGAGCGAGTAAAAAACGTCTCTAGTGATATTTTATTGACTTGCACATGCATAAGGGCGTTTTTCAAAGTGAAGTTATACGCCATTGATTAAAAGAGATATTCGGTACGAATATGTGAGTGATAAATAAAGTGAAGAATTTAGTAGTTGCTAGAACTGTCAGGTGATAACAGACACCGGGAGTATTTATATATACACGAGTCGAGTTAGTTGATATTGAAAGTAATAGTTCGCAACAATTAGTACGATGACCAAAAGTGTTTGGTTTCTGTGAACAATAATAATATTGTGTAGTTTTGCTATCAAAACTGGATTTATTTTAGATTCCAACAGATGAGGATTAACCGAAATCACAAAGTATGAGCTTCGTATGTAAATAATGAGAATAAAGTAATCTTGTAGCGAACATTTGTTCTCTTGAAAAGGTGTTTTGCTCAAAATTATTTGAAAACGACAAATAATTTTACGGTCAAAAGTTGAAGTTGGACGTATGTACCAAACCAAACTAAGGTTGAGAAGCATACGGGTTTACCAGTATAGCGATGATACTGTCATGTATCGTATACGTAGACAATGAAACTACTTAGTCCACCTAGCTTTCGATTTTTTCGATGCAGTTATGAGTTAACGAGAAGTAAGTTTAGTTACTCAGATTTTTGATGACGCCGGAGTTCACGATCGTAGTAAAAATGATGGGTATTTGTTGTGTATCACTGTTAGATACACGATTATTTTATAATACTTCGTTGGTATTTATGTATCCTATAGCTCTGTGTTGTTAAAAAAAATGTAGTAGTACGCAACACGTAAGAATACATTCAAGTTACAAGTTAAATCGAAATGAATCTTGATCATTTCCGAATTCTATGAAAGCAAAGTTGGACAACGATTCTGGGTCGTAGGACTCGTCGGTGCCTTGTTGTCCTTAATGAATGTAAAATTCTAATGAATGGTCAAATCAAGTGATTCACTGAAAGTATAGTGAAGTGATTAACTATGTGAGGCGTGCAATAAAGTGTATTGTATTGTATTTTACCTTTGTAGATGTAGGATGTGTGACAATTCGTACAAAGGGATATAGAATATTAATCGAATGGGGCAGAGTACGCCTACATCCAATATTTCCTAATCCGTAGGAATTTGCCATTGCACTGAGAGAAATTTGCATTGTGAATTTAACAAGTTCGACTTGTTGTGGTTTGTCCGTTTGAATCAGCCAACAATATGTGTCAGGTTAAAACAATATGTGTCAGGTTGTTTTTATAAAATCGACTTGTTGATTCAAATATATTGCCGATTCAAATGACAAGTAGCTTGTTGTTTGAACCAAAGAGCACGTAGGCGCTAATTTAACCAAAAAACTTGTTGAACGAACATGAAAACTGGTTGTATTTTCTCTCAGTGTGACAGAGGAGTTAAATTGATTTTTTTTTTTTTAAGCAATGCCTTGTTACAATTCGAAACCTAAATTTTGAACTACTTCGGAAAAGCATAACTACTTAGATTTTTTTATTGGACCGGATAGCGATACTGTTACTAATATAAATATGTTTCACTGTGAAACATGGATTAAGTTTGATATAATCATCCTGAAACGTTACCTAATGATACTTGCATTTGTCCAAAAGCAAATACATTAGCGACAAGCACATGACAAATTGTATCTATAGTAGTAAGTACGCAATGTGACCAAATTTTAAAGCTGCATGGTATGATTCTACTTCTATATTTTTTTTTGAGTTAGTTAGCTATGTTTACGGAGATAAGTTAAATTGGGTATTAGTTTCTGAATGAAGTCAAATGTTAAGAGAGAAAGATTGTTAAGTCTTTTAATATGAGATCGTCAATTATAACGGAATTTTAATGATTTATAGTTATTAATTGAAAAAATTAAAAAGGATAATTAGTACCTACATCAGAGCAGTTTAAAGTTGACAGAAGTAACAAGTTTTAATTAAAATGGAAACATATGATAGAAATATTGATTTAATATGACAAGTGACAATATTACGTAGTAAGGTATCAGAAGTTACCCAGTATGGGCAGTATGATATGCAATTAAATACAAAGTATTATTATTGTCATGCAAGTCAAAATTATATTTCATGGACCCGAGATATGCAAAGAATAATAATTGTTAACGGTACGAAGTACTTTTTAACGTTTTGATGTAATTTGTTAGGACCAATTATGTATGTTTTCCGGTTAGATTTCAAAGAAATTACGTAATTTCCTGGGAGTCAAAATAAAATTAAAATTATTTTGACTGAATACTTTTTTTGAAACATAATAGTATAGTTCAATATGCATCAAAAATGTGATTGAATTGAGACTGAACGTAAAGCCCTTATATATCAGAATCTAGATTAAATAAAAAAAATAAAAAAAATGAGTAATTGCTATTTTGGATACATATTCTACACAAATCTTAGTTACTGAAAGTTGAATAACTATAATATTTGTCTTCGTACTATAGTTAATTTAAGACTGAGTAAGTCTTGAAGATACATGATCAAGAAACGTAGCATCACATTAATATGTGGCTCTGGTACACAAAGTGTAAATCCTGAAGTAATTTAAATAGACTAATGAAAATGATAACAGTTGATATGACGTCATATTTTAACTAGATATTTAATACAGATCTTTTGTGTAGCTGATGAAGCCCTCTGTAAAAAAAAATTACCCATCCAATTGTTAGCTATGGTTTATTTTTTTCATGTATAAATAAATTAGTTTGGCATTATTGAGAAAGCAAGATAATTAGGCATATATTCTGTGAAAACGATTTCCATATAATGTCATGATTCGTGTTAAATATAAATAAAATTACAGACATAGTTTTCATAATGAATTTGAAAAGGTATATTGTTGAGCCAAAAAAAAGAAGACACGGAGTGCGAAACGATAAGTACATTCAGTACATAGGTAAATTGGTACATATATTCGTTTGTGTAGAAACCATGAAGCATAATGATCGATTGTATGAAGCATAACTAGTTGATAACGAGTCCCGCCGGAAACGTAATTTTTTCGTTTTTTTTCTCCCTTCAAAATAAAAACTTGAAGAGTCGTTAGTGAACGTTTCTGGTTTAAAAAAAAAAATACTAAGCCAGATGACATTTCTAGAAATATTATTTCCTATACCTGCGAATAAAACAAGTAACTAGTCATAAAATGGTAAAAGATATATTGAAGTACTTGGTGTTTGCTTAATTAATGATGGAAAATGAACGTAAAAATATATCACAAAAAGTGATCACCTAAGTTTATACGATAATTATGACACTGCTCGCAATAATATATAGTAGTAATCTATATTAGCGTATAAAAAAGGAAACAGATTAATAATGATTGTTAATAGAACTTTATTAAAAATCGTATGATATTTATTTAGAATAAGTTAGAAGTTATGTAGGTATGTCCGTAATTAACTGATGTATATTCAACGTGATGTTCAATTTTAGAGAAATCAGAAATTATTTTATTGGCCGAGTCGCGCTGTTGAAGATAGATAATAATAAAACAATACGATAATTCATTTAAGCGTAAAATAACTGTTGGATGTAAATAATTACTCGTATTGTAAAAGTGTTCAAGTTTGTATTGTTTTGAAATATCAATGCGTTATTTCTAAACTAATTGAAATGCAGAAAAATAAAAATACATTTCAAAACGTAACTTCTAATGGTGCGAATCTTTTGATAATTGATGATGAATAGTGTCAAAAAGAAATAAAAACAGCTTACCTCTGAAAATCAAATTACCTAATTTAGCTCGTGTAGACGGCGATTGAGTCTTGACTAGGGATTGCAGTACCGGTACTGTTTTAAAGAACCGGGATTTTCGGTACCGAAGCAATATGGAACCGGGATTTCCCGGGATTTTCGGTACTTTCGGGACTGGTCTAATTTTTTCGCTTTTTCAAATAAAACAACATATTTTTTTTGCATTTTACGTCTTTTATTATTATATTACCATAACCGAACCGCACCGGATTAGCTCGGCGTATTATTTTATCTGCCTTTTTTTATTTCGTAGTCATTTTCATAGTGAGATTATACCGTGCAACATCGACAAAAAATCGTGAAGAATTCTGCCTAAACCCGACTATTGGCAACCATAGGCACCAATGGTTACCGTTGCAATACATTGCTCCGATTAAGTGATCTGCCATTACTGGGAGAAGCTTAATCGCTTAGTAAAAGAAATAAGACAAATACTATTAAAGAAATATAATAATTGATTATAGACCGGCAGTAAAACCTCACAAAATTCCCCAAACATGTAATTTGAATCAAAGAATGTAAACTAAAGGAAACAAAACATTTGAAGTGGTGCACTATTTTTTGCTAGTCAGAGGGAACGTTCTCGAGAAAAATAGCCATTTTCTGGAAATTTCTGTGGAATACCGTAATATCACAATATATGTAAACATTTTTTAAAAGTTATGCGAGTTTCTAGCAGTTATCATTAAAAGTTAGACATAAGCCATTGCCGACTTTTTTTCTAGACCTACATTTATGTATCAGAGCGACAATTCAACCGTACATTATTTTCTTATAAGTCGATAGTACGGGCAGGGTTTTTGATTGAAGCTCTTAAGCAGCGTGATTTTTACCGACTTTTAGCACAAATATACACACAGTCATGTTTTAATAATCAATTTATAATAAGAAAACCTTAAAAATTCCTCAAGAATCACTCTATTCACTCTATAGGTGAAAAACGCATAAATATCCCTTTAGTAGTTTTTGAGTCTATCGCAAAATTCACGAACACAGTTTTATAACATGCAGAGAAATGAGTCAAATGAGATTGAGAGAGAAAAAATAAATACACAAATTATAATAACAAACATTCAACAAAAATACAAAACTCGACTACTGAGCTGGCTAGTGGGGCTAGTTAGGGTATCGCGGTGGCCAGGTTGCCTGCCAAACGCTATTAAATAGTGATTAAGCGCGTGTTCCTGTATCTACGTCTATTTTTTAACTGTTTAAATAATATAAACAGAAATAAATAAATTTTGTAGCAAAAATGTCACTAAAAAATATTTCCCGAAAGTACCGAAAGTACCGGGATTTTTCAAGTTGATTTCCCGGTTCTTTGCTTGGTCAAAAATCCCGGGAATTCCCGGTACTTTCGGTACCGGTATTTCCCGGGAGCAAACCCTAGTCTTGACTAATGAGTTAATGGCGGTGAACACATTGCATATGCACCTAACAGTTAAATAAGAGGTAAGGGTCAATTTGTCAATCGCGGTCCTAAAAGTTTGAACCCTGTGTCAAGACATTGCATTAAATGCATAATCTTGTCTATAGCAACAAGCTTCCAGAATACTTTATTTTTATTTGATAGTTATACTATATAGATAGTAAGAGTATAATTAACAGCTGGTTGAGACAAGAAAGTTAATTAATTTACAACTTACATGAGGATCGACTTAAGTTGCGTTTGCAAACCTATTAGATATAGATTTGACAGAACATGGTGTGAAGCCAGAGATGAGTCTCATTTTTTTTTCTGTAAAGATTCATGAATATTGGCCGAATCGAATAATAGTAGTTGTTTTGTAATTAGTAAAATGGATCAATGCAAAATATGAAGAAAACAAACCGTAATGATGAACAAATTATTAAACATACACCAAAAAAAAAAATGTTGTCCTTAGTACATGTTTTGCCAAGTTATGGGATCAATTTCTATGACATTTGATGAGTTGATAATAAGAACTGAGGTGTAACTCTGACATCAAATGAAGCGATCGTCAACCGTTGAGAATGCGCGTAAAACATCCTAAATCTTAAAGGGAATGTTTCATTAACAACCTACACGAGAATTTTCTAATGAAAATATCTAGTAAGTAGTATTTTGACATTTTGAAAAAGTTGCAACAAAATTGATTAATAAAAGTTAAAATCAATTTCCTAATAGTTAAGTCCCAGTAGTAGACGTCCTGACTTCAGTATCATCATGTTTAATTAAAAGTCTTTAACAAGCGACTTTTCGATTATTCTTAATGTGGATTATGTTAATATAGCTATTCATATTTGGTAAATGTATTAATATTGAGTGAAAATCAGTGAAATCACTGTTATTCAAGATCTAAATTTTCGTAATAAATGGTCTAATATTGATTTATTATTTATAATTTTCTCACTTTCTAAAAAAAAATGTCTTGAGATATTGCAGTACGAACAGATGAGTACAAGCACAAGTAGCCAAATGTACCTTCAAGTAAAAAAAAAAAAAGTGTTTCGTTTTTTTCTTTATGATATAAACCATAAGTATAATATCAAAAATTACCTTACGATATGGATACACAGAAAATTATTGTAGATGTGAAAAATTTAAACAGTACTTAGGTTGAAGCTTGAAAGGGAATCATACGTAGTCTAACGTCATAGGTTTTAGAACTTATAGTTCCGGGAATGTTGAGTATAAATGATTGGATTAGAATCATTCTACTCAACATAATATAATTGGTTAAACAGAAAATAATTAAATGTTTAATAAAGGTGTAATGTGAGAAAGACACGTAATGGTTGAGGGCAAGCGATTTTTTGGCTGTGACATTAGCAATGACATTAGATATATGTAACGTACATTTAAGTGATGCTAAAACGAGTTTTAGGAAAAAAAAACAAAAATTTAGAATTATAAATTATATAAGAATATTATTTCCGCTTGATTCTAAACAGAATAAGATTTTTTATTGACTAATGCTTATAGATTTTACGTAAGCATGCAACAAAATAAAAGAATGCTGACAAGTAGGTAAAATATCTGAACCGAATTCATAACTAGATGAGAATGATGAAATCGGACACGAGATAGAATAAATACCAAGTCATTATTATGAACAGAAATATACATGCAACAGACCGAATGTCATGATAGTCTTTTGAGGTAGAGATTATATTATCATCATTTTATTTAAGACGTTTTCCGGAAAAGTTTATGTATCAGTTGTATATATTATTTTCTGTTACAACTTCCACAAAATGGCCTTACGAAAAACAAGACTGTCAAAATATATAAAACGGATCTAGCTTTTCTTGTTTAGGTTCGTGCGCCGGAGTCATGCACGAAGCTGGATGGCCGAATGTCATGATTTATTTAAAAATACACTTATGATAACAGTAAAATACATTTGAAGTGTGGCAACATTATTACGTTACCCTAAAAATACACGGGTTATTGGTAAAATAATATTATACTAATGGCAACACGGCGGTAGGTTCAATAAGTGGTGGGGACGATGGCATGGCGGGAGAGAGACACGACCGGCTCGTTCACTTGGGTCGAGGTGGTCGAAGAGAGCACATCGTGAAAGATCAATCAGATAAGTGTACCTGCGAGTACCCCTTGTGGTGTAGATAATATTTAGAGTAGGATAATGGTGAACCTTCACATTTGTTAATAATGTGACCTGAAGTCTTCTGAGAAAATTTATTTTCTATGACAGCACTTTTGAAACAAGCGCTTTAAATATACATAACCTAACCACAAAATTAAAATTTTGAAAAAACACCTATAATATACCGATTTCAAACAAAAAAAAAACTAAGTCTAAATCGGTTCATCCGTTCGGGAGCTACGATACCACAGACAGAAGCACACGCAAACAGACAGACACGTCAAACTTATAACACCCCGTCGTTTTTGCGTTGGGGGTTAAAAACAAAGTTGTTTAGCACCCCTAAACAGCTTTGTGAGGTAGAGAACCTCAGTGCGTCAGTCGTACAACCAACCGTTTCACGTCGGCCTATTGTTCTTGCTTTTGAACGAGTCAGTGAGCGGCTGAACGGTTGAATGAATGAATGAATTGTCCTTTGCAGTCAGTGCGATACGCTGTGCCGCCCGTGTTAAGTCAATACCGAGCGTATACCACGACATTTTCAACTTTTAGATTTTGTTACTAGACAGCAAAAAGGTCACAAATCGCATTACGGAGAGAGTAAACACCAAAGGAGTAAACAGAAAGGGAAAATCTAAAATTTATTTTCTGTTAATATGTTATTGTGTGTGTTGTCAAAAGAAAATAATTAGCATGACCAAAATATATTGCCGCTTTGCCTGCAGATAGAGACATTTTGTCAAAATAACAAAGCTTTCAAAGATATATTTCTAAACAATTAATATCTCGAAATATAATTGGTAGCCAAGACAGATAAACATCAAAGCATCTAGTTGTGCCTAATTACTAACAATCAACTCTGACTTTGATATTTTTTCCCTTCAAATATTATTATTTCCTGTTTAATTTGACCATGAAATTGCCCTTTAATTTGTAAAGTCGTTTTTGAAAATACATTTTATCTTTTATTTCTTTTTCAAATTCTATTTAATATCATTCTTATTTAATAATTTATTATGGTTTAGGTACCTACGTACATTTTGTTTTAATACGACTTTTAGGATCGTCCGTGCTGATTTATGCATCCTCATTTACGCATGAGATAGGTAATCGCTATACATAGTATGGTCATCATTTGAACAATAGTTATTTGTTATACAAGGGGGCAAAGTTGTATTTTAACGCCGAGTGTGGAATTGAAAAACGAGCAAGTGAAAGGATTCTATAGTTGAACCACGAGCGAAGCGAGTGGTTCGAGAATAGAATCCTGAACTTGCGAGTTTTTTAACACACGAGAAGTAAAATACATTTGCACCCGAGTGTAACACAAAACTTTTCCCCTCACTATAGCGAGGAAACTACAACGCAAAAAATTGGGTTTATCAGTAGTTCCACAGGTGGTTCCACTAGTTCCACAGGTGGTAAATCATCTTTATTACTAGATTCACCTACTTTTATCAATTTTAAAGCAGTTATTTTGACTTTATTCAAGGCCAAATTACTTTACCCACTAGTGGATAAAATGCGTTTTTACCCGCTGGTATTAAACGACAAAACACGTATTTCCGAGCTAGTGAGGGGAAATAGTTATTTGTTATACAAGGGGGCAAAGTTGTATTTTAACGCCGAGTGTGGAATTGAAAAACGAGCAAGTGAAAGGATTCTATAGTTGAACCACGAGCGAAGCGAGTGGTTCGAGAGTAGAATCCTGAACTTGCGAGTTTTTTAACACACGAGAAGTAAAATACATTTGCACCCGAGTGTAACACAAAACTTTTGCCCTCAATATAGCGAGGAAACTACAACGCAAAAATGCGTTTATCACTGCTTCCAGTAGTTCCACAGGTGGTAAATCATCTTTATTACTAGATTCACCTACTTTTATAAATTTTAAAACTGTTAATTTGACTTTATTTAAGGTCAAATTACTTTACCCACTAGTGGATAAAATGCGTTTTTACCCGCTGGTATTAAAGGACAAAACACGTGTTTCCGAGCTAGTGAGGGGAAAATTATTTTTCACCACACCAACTGGTAACGATCAAATTTTGCTATTCAAAAACGGATAGGAAAATTGCAATGTATCCACAAGAGTGCAAAGTA
Organism: Leguminivora glycinivorella; assembly: GCF_023078275.1. Lineage (NCBI taxonomy): Eukaryota > Metazoa > Arthropoda > Insecta > Lepidoptera > Tortricidae > Leguminivora > Leguminivora glycinivorella. The sequence continues at coordinate 8,792,279 of NC_062989.1, read as the reverse complement.
ATTTCATACAAATTTGAACTTGATGCCCTGAGCTGGCTGGTAGAATTTTTTTTAGAATAGGTACAATACAATAAGAAAACTAACTATTATGCCATTCGGTTTCCTATAATGGACCTAACTATATTCCGAAGTTAACAGAATTCAATAAAACACGGTGTATAATACCTAATCCTATGCTTCTCGTTTCCCATTTCAAATTGAAGTCCACTGCTGACATATTGCCTAACGCGTTAGGGAATTCACTCGACAAATGCCTTGAGGGGTGATTTGTGTGCGTTGGAGCATGCTAGTCCGATTCCTAAAGCTTATTGTGAGACTACTGTTGACTACACACTGCAAGGAATATTGCTAGTACAATTTAGTGCGTGGAACATAGATTGTAGAAACCCTTAGATGACGGACATGTGACGTCATCATGGCACCACTTTCCATTACGACAATATAAATGACTGATAGCCAGTTGCTCGCGCTAAAGAAAAACGTATTTTGACATTGGCAAGTATTTATATCTTAGAGCTATGTATATTTATAAAGAGTTAAGCTGCATATTTTATTAAAAAGTCATCATTAAAAAATAATATAAGAGACCAATACAAATATGACCTATATCTTCCACGGGTTAACAACTGTATGTACAAACAAAAAGAGTACGTTTATTATGGCTATCCGTATTTTCAACCATCTCCCTCTCAATATCAAAGCGTTATAGACGGAATTATGTTTAAACGTAAGTTCAAGAGTTGGCTGATTGAGCAAGTATTTTATGACACGAAATAATTTTTTGCTAGTTAATAAGATACCTATGTAATGTTTAAAGATCGTTATCAGCGTGCTGTATTGATGGCAGAGTATGGTTGGCAAAAAAATAAATACACAAGTATTTAAAACATTATATACTTAACAAATTATGAAATATACACATATTTATAATTATATTAGTTATTTATCTAAATTACATTGAATAAATAACTAAAATTTGTTCAACAGATTTGGCTTCGTGCACTACTTTTGACTTGAACTGGGTACTTGAATAACAATTCAAGATAGTCTTATCTAGAGTGCATTTGATTATTTGGATTAAAATAATATGTCTACACTTCGCGTAATGTATTTTTATGACATAATTAATGTCATTTACGTACCTATTAGGGTGGTCCTTATTTCGTCGATGTTATATTTTTCTACGGGACACCCGCTTAATGTAAAATCTACCCCTAAAAAACCAATGTAATTTTTATCCAGAATTTTTAAATACATTTTAGAGGTCGCTACCGCACTTTGTAAATTTGGACCCTCCATACAAAATGTTTTTTTTTATTTTTTTATTTTCGTTGTGGGGCAAAGAGTCAGGGTGTATTAAAACCAATGTAATTTGTTTACAGAATTTTTAAATACATTTTAGGGGTCGCTACCGCTTTTTTCAAAATTTGGAAGAACTTACTTTAGAAGTCTTAGAACCCCTAAAATATGAATAAATAATTTAAAAAAAATCAGCGGCGTTATTTTATGTTAAGATGCACATTAATACACCCTGACTCTTCGCCCCACAATGAAAAATCGAAAAGACATATAAAAACATTGCATTTTGTATGGAGGGTCCACTTTTTCAAAGTGCGGGTGCGACCCCAAAAATTTATTTAAAAATTCTGAAAACAAATTACATTGGTTTTAATACACCCTGACTTTTCGCCCCACAACGAAAAATCGAAAAAAATAAATAAAAAAAATTGCATTTTGTATGGAAGGTCCAAATTTACAAAGTGCGGTAGCGACCCCTAAAATGTATTTAAAAATTCTGAAAAAAAAATTACATTCGTTTTTTAGGGGTAGATTTTACTTTAAGCGGGTGCGGGTGTCCTGTAGAAAAATATAACATCGATGAAATAAGGACCACCCTAGTACCTATATTGTTTTAAAAATATATAGTTCATCGGAAAAGGCTTTGTACCGTAGAGGTGTAATCCTAAGAAGGTAAGTATTTATTTTGTAGTTAAGAACATAGTGGATATTTAAATGTAAGTATTTGTTTTTTTTGCCAACCGTACCGTTTGCCACGAAAAGTGCACCTTGATAACGATCTCTAGTAATGTTAGATAATAAGCTTAGTAATAAAATGGGTAGGTTACCTACCATAATTGTACGCCCTAGCAGGCAACTGTTGATACTTATTGTATAAAAAAAAACACCTATGCATGTACACAGTTATACAATTAAATTATATTCTATTCTATTCTATTCTCGCCAAAAATATGAGTAATATTCATAAAGTTTGAGAGAAAAGCGGTACCTTCCACGGTATAGATTGAAGACCGAGTAGAGTAGCTATATCTCTATCTTTTCCTGTTTATGGTATGTTTCATGAGAGTGGGCAAGATGACATAAGATTACTTAGATCCAGCTTAAGACCTTCTGTCTATTTTCTTCTATGTATGTGGTGTTAATTAGCTTGAATCAGTCTTTCAAACCAAACATCGGCATCAGAACGATATCTGAAATATATAGCTATGTATGGGCAGTCGGGCAAATATGATCGAAACTCACAATATCCGAATGACATCTTTCAGATAAGAACAATAAGAAGAACATCTCCTCTTTGATATGATTACAAATATTTCAATGAATTACTAACTTACTTACTAACTCAACGTCAAATGGTCAATCAACACGATCAAAATCTTCTCTTTAAAACCGAATCGTACTCAAAATTATGGGTATAATTGAAAACGTTTCCAGTCATCGACTTACTGTACCACCAGGGAAGCCAAAATACGTAAACCTGGATCAGCAAACATCAGCAAACAATGAACAAACCGATCAGGCCCCGTAGCCAAATGGCCTTTCTCCGACGCGAAACGAAAACGAAACGCCGCGAAAGGCAGTATGGCTCTGTCGCGCCAATACGCAAGAGCGATAGAGATATATTTCTACGAGCGTTTCGTTTCGTGGGCGTTTCGTGAGCGTTTGTGCCATTTGGCTATGCACCCTGGGTACCTAACCAATCGCTTACGCTTCGTAAGCGTATCGTAGCTCTCCTTATCGCATTTTTTTTTTTTTAGTATGAATAGGTAGACGTTTGACCAGGATCACATCTGATGGTAAGTGATGATGCGGTCTACGGTGGATCACGCTTACCTATGAGATACCTATTTACTCTTGCTTTAAAGAGACCTGGATTGTACCATTGTACCTGTAATCTGTACGGCTACACACAATACACAGCTCAACGGTTACACACAACGAAAGCACACAATAAACCTGTCAGGATCAGTTACAAAGTTTTATAAGCGAGCAGTAACTTTAATAAAGTTTATATAATTCTTAATACGTAAAAATCTTAGCCTATTATTTATACGTAAAACATCTTACCCCCTTATTCATAAACGTACACTAAAGTTATTAAGCCGATAAAGTTCGTTTGTCCCTTTCTATCACACCAGTACGTCGGTAAGGGACAAACGAACTTTATCGGTTTGATAACTTTAGAGTACGTTTATGAATAAGGGGGTTAGTCTTTTATACGTAAAAAAATATTGTAATTTGGGCATTTTCAGAATTTACCCCCCAATTAGCGAAAGTTGTTAACAAAAATTAACTCACTGTCAGTTTTGTGACGATAATTAAGCATGAAATTTATAAAAAAAAATGTTTTTGATGTGTTAATAACATAAACTTTAAGCGATAATCTACATTCAGAATGTGAAAAAAGTAAATTTTTAGACAGATTTTATGCTTAATTGTCGTCACAAAACTGACAGCGAGTTAATTTTTGTTAACAACTCACGCTAATTGGGGGGACCCAAATTCTGAAAATGCCCATATGTTAACTAACTTAAAATATTGATAAAGATCTAAAAGATTAGGTACTTTACTAATCTGCGAATAGGATAACAGAAATAGGAATAGATATAGGTAATACCTATAGATTTAAACAAACACATTCTTCACTTATATTGTTAATGAAATAAAACTATGGAAACGGATTATACCGCGTATAATGAATTTACAATTCATCCCGACGTTTCCGAAGCCATTTCCGGTTGTCCAACTGAAGCCTTGGGAATAAAACTGAAATTATCATTTGACAATTTTAAGTTAAATTTGGCAAAAAAATCTTCGGTAAATTAAATTAATCCCGTAGAAATGAAAATGCAAATGCCTAAATATTTTCGAAATTTGCGATGTGAAATTTTGACCAAACATGTTTTTGGGATATAAGTTTTGCCATTAAAAACGTTTGCGAAATAAAGTTTTGTCTAAATAAAATTTGACTAAGTAAAATTGTGCCAAATGATAATTTGACCAAACAAATTCATTGCGAAACATACCTTTGCCAAACAATACTTTGGGAAATGAAACTATTGCGATATGATTATTGGGAAATGAAATTTTACGAAACATTTTTTGGCGAAACGGCAGGACACCTGAAAAATCACGTCAATTCGTAGCTCCGTTTAGCCGTGAAAGACGGACAAACAAACAGACACACACACACTTTCCCATTTATAATAATATTAGTATGATGGTAGTATGGATTTCTCTCTTTGATTGACTTTGAAATAAAGCAATGTGTCAAATAAAATTCAATTTCGTCAAAAAAGTCTTAGATAAAATATTTACCAGACCTAAATCTTGTTTAAATGCGTCATTAAGTCTTATATTATTCAAATTCTCATTTCGTATTTGACGACACAATATTTAGACAATACCTTGAATTTCACAAAGAAATTGCGCAACAGACTTAGGTATAATTCTTTTGATTTAGAAATCACATTTGATTTGTTAAATTGATGACATTTGAAAACAAAACATTAAATACAGACATTCTCGTGAAGATAGGTTAAAATTAGAACATAATATTATATGGTCTCTTATTACATTTATTCATGGACCCTGATAAGAGTGTAGCAATTCGGGTGCGCCAAAGTTCATATAAAATTGTTATATAGATTATTGGTAGTCCGAAAATATTTCTCATAGTTACAATTTTACATTATAACGATCATTATTTATAACAATTTTATGTTAATAACTATCGTAACTTCGAATGACTTATGTTCATAATGTCATTCATCATAAATACGTTTTATACTAATGTTTATGTTTATATACTTATTGATCATAACGATCGCGAGTAATATAATTTATCGTTATATTATTGTTAACAGAACAGACATCACATGTGACAGTCCAGTTAGGTGCGACGACGAGCGTAGCGAGGAGGAGCGTGTTAGGTTGACCGTGAGCGAACCAGAAATGAATTTTTAATGTAAATTGTTGTGTCACTGTAAAAGCTTCAAGCGCGCTTCTATAAATGGTACAAGTTTTTCATAGAACTTCCCCAAAATTTTTTAAATAATTTTATGATGAATCATTTTCTTAAACACAAAATTATGAATGTTATTAAATATTTGTATAGAATTTATGATTAAAAATATTCGACTAAATGATTATTATGAACAGTGATAGTAGTACTATTGATAATAATGAAACAAAATTATGATAAGTAAAATTATGAGAAATGATCATTCGGAGCACAAATCAGTATAAACAATAATTTTATAACAAATAATTTTATATCAGCCAATATGGACCCGTAGCAAACACTAAAATTCTTCAGGTTTTTAAACAAATTAATTACCTTTGGCAAAAGTTGAACAAAAGAAAAGTTGAAAAGTAGAAGGGGCTCGTCGTCGGAGAACGCAGATTAACCAATCTACGGTTCGCTGATGACATAGTCGTTTTCTCCTCAACCGCTTCCGAGTTACAAGAAATGCTTGAAGAACTAAGCACTGCAAGCCTCGAGATTGGACTGAAGATGAATATGTCAAAGACCAAGCTAATGACTAACCACGTAGCCACCACGCACGTACGTAGCCGCCACCACTATGTACACCACGTAGGATAGAGGTAAGTGGAGAACAGGTTGCATATGTCAATGAGTACATTTATTTGGGCCAATTGGTTTCCCTCCAGGCACGTCAAGAAAAAGAGATCGAAAGACGAATTGAAAACGCCTGGAGGAGCTATTGGTCCATGAAACATCTTATGAAAGGTAATCTTCCGATGACACTCAAACGGAAGCTCATGGACATATGCATACTCCCTATTCTGACCTACGGTGCACAGACTTGGTCTTTGACTAAAGCTCAGAAGTCCAAGCTCGGGGTTTGCCAACGAGCCATGGAGCGTAGCATACTAGGTGTCAAATTGGTGGATCGAGTCCGGAACACCACGCTACGCTCTAAAACTCAAATCGCCGATGTAGCTCGGAAGGCGGCCAAGTTAAAATGGGACTGGGCTGGTCACGTCTGCCGAATGCCTAATGAGTTGTGGGCCAAACTCACTACAGTGTGGGAGCCCGAAAACTCTGATCGGGGATCCGACAGACCCCGCCGGCGATGGAGGGATGAACTGGACTCCTTCTTGGAGGAATGGTCAGACATAGCACTGGATAGAGATCAGTGGAAAAATTGGGGGGAGGCCTTTGCCCAGCAGTGGGACACGACGGGCTCCAAATAATAATAATAATAAAAGTTGAACAACCTGGGGCTCATTTCTCAAAACTGAAAGTTACAAGCAGAAGTCTCTTTCCAACTTGTCACATTAGACATTGACAACCACTTGTAAATTGTAACTTGTAGCTTCGAGAAATGGGCCCCTGATATGACAAAAACAAAATCTGTCCTTATGCTTATTATACGACAATGTAACGCAAGCAAAAGTGCTTGGGGACTTAATATAACGTAACCTTCATTAATTATCGATTTTTCTTTTAACAAAATTATATTAGAAACCTTTTATTATTAAACATTCGCCTTGTTCAATCTTTAAACGATATCAGACCCATTATAAGCACAAAGTTCAAACTTGGGGGGTACTTAAAGACATTGCCGGGTCGCTTAGCAATTCGGTTAATTAAATTCTTTAAAATACTCTTCGCGGAACTCGAGTGAAACTAAATACAGGCTGATTCATGAGACGTGAACAGGATGGGCCCAAGGGGCAAGAATAGGGGCTGCCGAATCCTACACGTCACGCTGTTACGTCGTCGCTCAAATCTCATGTTTAATTTGTATATTCTCGTTTGTGTCTTGTTTTGTATTTTGTAGTTTCACAGCTTCTGCCTTAGTGTGAAACTTTAACGCTGTGTTGCTTCTTTTGATTAAATAAATAAATTATCACGTCGCTCAAACTCGCATTCAATTTTAAAAACACTGAGGAGCTTTGAGATTAAATTGAGGAATAAGGAGTAGAAGGAAGAATGACGAGGTCTCATCGAAAGATCAGCCCTGGAAAGTCACCAGCAACACGCTGAGACGAGGCCACTTTGGCAATTCATTTCTTTCTGTTTGTGTTATTGTGAAATGAGTGTCTGTGTTCACGAAAAAAGAAGCGCGTTCGATGGCTCGTTGGGTGGACGACATTCGGAAAACTGCAGGGCACCTCTTGTGGATGTGAGTTTGCGAGGACCGAGATAAGTGGCGTACACTCTTTGGGACGGCAATCCAGATTGATATCTGTCTTCATAATTTGTATCCTCTAAATCATCCTGTATATACGGTAAATAAAATATAAATACTGATATTCTCTGAAAGTCCTCAAAGGCTTGGTTTTATACCCGTAAACTAATTTATGAAATAGAATATTGTACAGCCTTTGTTTTCTTTCTTGTGAGCGGTTGAAAAGTTCACTGTAATATTGCTGCTGCAATATTTACGTTTCCTAGAATCTGTTTGTTGCTGATAATATTCTGTTATCTAGTTTTTTTTTATTGAAGTGAAACTTCTAAATGCGATTTCAAACTGACAGCGTTAAACCTTTTTTTTTTGAAGATTTTATGGCCTGGTTACGAGACCTTTAAGCCAAGTCTTTAATTTCATAATAAGTCACTGATTACACTGCACTATTGTGACAACGTTAAACGTTTAACGCTCAGTGTTGCCAACTCGAATTTTGAAAAATGCTAGACTGATGCCATGAATATGCCAATTTTTAAAGTGAAAATCTTGAACTTGTCCGTATTTTATGAGTTTATGTTTGTTTTTTCAATAATTTGAGCAATTATCAATGTAAAATATTTAAAACAGAAAATATATGGAAGTAATTAAATGCAAAAACGTGACAAATTACTTGACAGAATGTTTTTACGAAATTTCACTTCTTCCGCGCGGGGGGACTCCGCACTACTTCTTTAAGAGTTGCATAATCTATTTGCACTTCTTGCATAGACTTACAGTACTGGACAAAATTCTTCATACACCGACATATAAAATAAACTTTCTATCATAATTTCTTTACCCTTAAACTTAACATCACAGTTGTATTGGAAAACTTTTAACTAATTTCATGGCGTACAACATACAGACAATAACATATCAATGATCGTACAATTATTTTTTTACATGAGTATAAATATAAATATCAGTACTTTTGGCTCTGGACGAATTTGATCATACAGTAATTAAAATACGAATGAAATGCAATGTAGTAGTGTGTATGGCTGTCATCTGCTTTAGATATCGCTGATTGTCTCGGAGGAACATTTTATGTTAGAAACTGAAAGTATTTATCTAACCCAAGCTTTTTCCTGTGTGTCTACTGAAGTAGGCAAAGTGGGTATAATTCAGAATGACATTTGATATTTTCTTTATTTTTCCAAAAACTTCCTTAAATTTTGGCTTGGATTGATTACATGAGACTATGTTAGCCATTCAAGCTATTCATTCCTATTAATCATAACAAACGCATGAGATATACATACTGGTATTATCTTTCAGCCATCGCCCGTCTGAATATATATGAAAAGATGACTGAAAGAAAATACTAGTATGTCTATTTCATGCGTTCGTTGTGATTCATAGGATTAAGTAGCTTCAATGGCTGACATAGTCTCATGTTATCAATCCTAGCCAAAATTTAAGGAAGTTTTTGGAAAAACAAAGAAAATATCAAATGTTATTCTGAATTATACCCACTTTGCCTACTTTAGTAGGCACACAGGAAAAAGCTTGGGTTAGATAAATACCTTCAGTTTGTACCTCAAAATGTTCCTCCGAGACAAGCAGTCATATCTAAAGCAGATGAAAGCCATACACACTAATACATTGCATTTCATTCGTATTTTAATTACTGTATGATCAAATTTGTCCAGAGCCAAAAGTACTAATATTTATATTTATACCCATGTAAAACAATAATTGTACAATCATTGATATATTGTTGTCTGTATGTTGTACGCCATGAAATTAGCCAAAAGTTTTCAACACAACTGTGATGTTAAGTTTAAGGGTAGAGAAATTATGATAGAAAGTTTATTTTTTTATGTCGGTGTATGAAGAATTTTGTCCAGTACTGTATTTAACATTCCCTTTGCAAATTAAGTACATGCCGGTTCCGATGTTGGATCGAACGAACAAATATTTACACTGAAACGTAGTCCACTTGTAACATAGTTGAAACAAGCTCGGTGCATTGGATGTTTGGATAGAGCTGCGTTTTCACTTAGTCTTCTCAGATAATTATATAACTCCATCTAGACAGATAAATCCTAAGAAAAAAATACACCTCAGTACTATACAGAAAAATGTACGGTGGCCTAGATGTCGTTACACCTTTGGAGGACGTTCAGCTAGATGGCGCTAATATTAATATTTGAAATTTTAACACAATCATATCAAGCTAAGAATATGGGCCAAATTGTCAAAACTGAGGTTCAGAAGTTTTAAGCCTGTGTTAAAACATAGCAGTCTATGCACTGCACACTTTACTTTGACAGTAACTCTCTATAATACTCGATCCTCTTAGTTCGTTCGTGCACCGATAAAGGTATTTTCCCGTCACTAGCTCGGAAACACGTGTTTTGTCCTTTAATACCAGCGGGTAAAAACGCATTTTATCCACTAGTGGGTAAAGTAATTTGACCTTGAATAAAGTCAAATTAACTGCTCTAAAATTGATAAAACTAAGTGAATCTAGTAATAAAGATGATTTACCACCTGTGGAACTACTGGAAGCAGTGATAAACGCATTTTTTGCGTTGTAGTTTCCTCGCTATAGTGAGGGGAAAAGTTTTGTGTTACACTCGGGTGCAAATGTATTTTACTTCTCGTGTGTTAAAAAACTCGCAAGTTCAGGATTCTATTCTCGAATCACTCGCTTCGCTCGTGGTTCAACTATAGAATCCTTTCACTTGCTCGTTTTTCAATTCCACACTCGGCGTTAAAATACAACTTTGCCCCCTTGTATAACAAATAACTATTATTTATTTATTTAATCAAAAAGTAACACAGCATTACAGTTTACACTAAGGCACTATGAAACTACTACAGGTATGAAGTCCAGTGTTTTCATCTGTACACTAACAAATGAATGCTTATTCAGAACTCTTCTCAATTGTATCTCTTATCCACATGAATAAGATATCTGTCTGTCTCACACTGACATACTTGCCAAAGCGTGACGGATACTTTATCCACATAGATAATGTGATAAAATTGGAAGCATAATACGCCGGCAGAATACCAAAAAAAAACTCAGTTTTATTAAGCTACGTGCACAGTGAATTTTTGGACAGTGATAAGAAAAACTACAGACGGTCAAACAAATCTTGTCACTAAAAAGGTGGAAAATTTGAAAAATGTAAGTGTGATAGCTTTTCGTTCCATGGAAAATTTCGTGCCTTTTTTTAGTGACGAAATTTGCATCTAGCGACCTGCACCGCTTGAGCATGTAGCCAAATGCAGAAATGCTTGTACGGTAATAACGTTATCGTAGCTGTTTCAGAAAAGCTTGATGTGATGTGTGAAAAAATCTATGATAGTAGGAAGGTAACATAAACATTATTATTTATAATAAATATCTATTTAAGTATGTAAAAGTATGTAGTCTAGACATTGTTTGCTTTTCTTCTTAGTTCATCACCTTTTTGTTTTCTCTGTGCACCATTTGTATTGAATCTGTTTATTAATTTATTTATTTTATTTATTGAATTATTATACAGTCGACAAATATTACAATTTATCACAGGCCCTGCAAAACTGTTTAACAGTTTGACTGCAGGATAAGAGTATTTTATTAAAAAATAATTACAGGAAGTAAAATCTAATTAAATTTAAAATTAGGACTTAACAAGTTACTATAACAGGCTATAATTTAATAAACACATTTTTAATTTTCTCTTAAATTTATGCTTGTTTGGTTCGAGACGGATGTCCACAGGTAGACTATTGAGAGTGTATGGTAAACGCTTTTTTAGAGTTCTGTCACCGTAATAGTTGTTAACTCTATGGCTCTATGGTTGACTGGTAGAGAACGCATTTTGACATTAAGTCCGCCATTTGCACATTTTTGTGTTTATTTTGTGCAATAAAGTTTAAATAAATAAATAACAGCAAATTCTTTCATTGCTCTTTTGGTGATAAAATGCAATTATTGCCTTTTTTGAAGAATGAACAATGCTGGTGTGCTGAGATAACTTACACTTGTAAACCTTTCTTCTTGAGAATACAATGCACGTACCTGAAAAGATAAAATAAATTGATTTAACATATATCATAAACAAAATTACTTGTAATTATTACAATACAGCGCCTGATGATCGATGTGAGCTATGCGCTAACTAAATGATTGCCATTAGACTTTAGCCAGGCGCTATACTTTAGCAGTTACTAATTCCATGCAGGTCACGAGTATAAGCTAGCATATAATATTCATATTCCACTTATAACTTAGGTGTTCCGTAAATGAAAGTATGTCACCCGCCGGGCTGCTCTAAATGCGAGTAGTTAATGCGAACAAGAACGACATTTCCTACCTTTACTATTGCAAATGGTTAATATTATGTTATAAAAGCTATTTCATTACATAATTGTAAGTTTTTAATTCAATTGACAATATTTATCGTTTTATTACAGCACTTGGGCTTTGGTATATAAGAGTACGGTTGTTTTATGAGATAGACACAGCGTTTGAAATCATGCAATCGAGGAATTTATAAACCCCAAATTTTTTTTAAACGAGGGTTAGTATTACAGATCGTAAGAAAGTACTTAAAAAACTTGTTTCACCTTTTATAGCTGTGTACAACATGCAAATCTATGAAGGTATTTTACAAAAATTGAGTACTTAATTTGAAACTTAGTAACTATACGCTTACCACAGCAATTGGGGCATCCCACGTGAATGTCGCTTACGACAAGCAATTCTTCTAATACTTCTGAAGACGCTAAGAAAGCGAAGTTGTGTCTGACAACCTTTCATGACTTGCATATTTTTAAATTAAAGGAAAAATGGAAAAATTCACACCTCCGGCAGGACTCGAACCTGCGACCTTTGGCCTTGCCGGGGCCATCGCGCTTACCAACTGCGCCACGGAGGCCTGCTGGATGTGTGCGAATTTATCCATGCCTTCCCTCAATTCTCAACCGCCTTAGGGTGGCGTTATAGCAAACATCTACCCGTAAGAATAGATCTTAACAGGCACTGGAGTCTCAATTTACATTGAGAATTCGCCAGTAACAATGTGCTAACCCATACTAAATTTGTTTTTTATCATGCAGAAACGTCTGCGAGCGATATTACATATTTTTAAATTAAAGGAAAAATGGAAAAATTCACACCTCCGGCAGGACTCGAACCTGCGACCTTCACAAGGTTCGAGTCCTGCCGGAGGTGTGAATTTTTCCATTTTTCCTTTAATTTAAAAATATGTAATATCGCTCGCAGACGTTTCTGCATGATAAAAAACAAATCTTTCATGACTTGGTTAACCAAATGGCAGTATTTTCTCGAGTTTTACGGATTTGATTGATATATCTGCCATATAAGGCAAAAGCATCTCGTAAGCGACTTGCTCGTGGAATGCCCCTATTATTTTTCCCTACATATCGCTGATAAGCTTTCAACGCTGTATTGATCACATAAAACAACTGCACGCTAGATAAACAACTAAACGTCAATCGCTTACTGCACTAAGTCATTTTCTAGAAATTGTATTAAATGTTGCGTAAGTGGCATAAAATAAACGCTCACATCATTATTGCCATTGGTATCTTGTCAGGCAACTCAGAAAGAGAACTATGAAACAAACACAATTGAAACTGTAATGTAGTGCATGATCTCAATTAGATCTAACTCAATTAGAATCTAAATAATAATAGATTAAGAGTTTTGTTCGTAAAATTCTATAAAAAATGACTGAAATAAACAGTTTTTTTTTTTAAACCTGATTTTATCCTCAAAACTTTGTACTTCCATAAAAACCCGAGAAAGAACTCAGCAGGCGTAGCAATAGTAAAGTAGCGTAGTAGTAGTAGTGGTAGTATAGTATCGGCGCATCGGTGCGTCCCGATTGCACTTACAAATGGTGCGAAAAGGACGGCCTGGCGTTCCGTATTCAACTAGGAACCCTTATAGTTTCGCAATCTCTGTCCGTTCGTCCGTCCGCGGATAATCTCAGTAATCGTTAGCACTAGAAAGCTGAAATTTGGTACCAATATAATATGTATACTCTGTCAACCAAGTCTGTCAGTAAATAAAAACAAAGAAAACTATAGGTATCTTTTTCTCTAGCGCCCTAAAGAAAAGGATGCATATAGTTTTCTTTGTTCTTATTTACTGACAGACTTGTTTGACAGAGTTTATATTCAATCACGCCGGTCGCCGACAAAGTGGTAAAATAAGTGGGAAAAAATGTTTTTATATCATTTATCACGCGACCATGCTTGCCTGCCAGGAGTTCTAATCCTACAATCGCTAACGTCAAAATGGCAACACATAGTGACTCGCTAAACTTAAGTGTACCAACCACCGGCCAAGCACGCTCCACCAACAGTCGGAGTTCTGTCCTCTAGATTGACTTGAAAAGTTAGTGCGGTCGGCTAACATCAGTTATACTTTTCTGAAATCGCAGTTTAGAGAGAGTTTTCCAACTTGTGGAAAAGTAGGTTTTCAGTTGTTTGGTTTGATTGTGTATATTGCTGCATCACGACTAACATTTTTTTTTTTTTCACCGTGGCTGTGTAACGCCGTGTCTTGCGTGGGTGACGGTCGCGCGACCGTCGCCGTCGCGTCTCATACTTCCATATCGATAAGGTTTGATTTCGTATGCGTCGCATCGCCGTCGCGCGACCATCGCGCGACCGTCGCCCACGCAAGCCACGGCGTAATTCCAACGTGTGTTGAGTGGAAGGCATAAAATTTCACTACCTCTTTCCTTTCGTGGGTGATTGGCTTCATAGAAGTCGACTGTGGGACTTCGGTTCAGTTATGGCGTAGACGATTGTCTAGAAACCTGTAACTGCAATATCACAATTTCGGTTTTCTACAACCAACGGCTAAGAGTGACAAACAGTACAATACAGTTTTATGGGCTCAGCTTACTCCTCTTAGAAAAACACACGTGAATTTATGTATTTAGGTTGTTTAATTATAACAAACGCTCACGAAACAAAACGCTCGTAGATATTTATTTCTATCGCTCTTGCGTATTGGCTGACAGAGCCTGACTACCTTTCGCGGCGTTTCGTTTTCGTTTCGCGTCGCAGAAATGCCATTCAGCTACGGCATCTGATACCGAGCCAAAGCAACTCAACCCCAGTGGCACGTGTCATTTTTCCTAAAGCAATTTCATATCTGTAACATTCTAAAAAATGTTTATTTTATTGTATATGTACCTAATATTATGTAAATAAATGGAAAGCCCCAAAATTCGAAGAGATCAAAGTGTTTCCTGTCAGCAGGTATGCTGCCAACATGCTATTAATTAATCAATCAATAAGAAAATGACGAATAAAGGTAAAAGAAGAAAAATGTCATTTTCTCAAACATGGTATGAAATATTGATGTTATGTGCCTTATAATTGGCAGCGAAGTATGACGTTGCAGGTGCGGCTAGGACGATTGATAGATAATGGAATTTCATACAAACCTTGCAGGCCAAGGCCGGCAAAGTCTTCTTTTTTAATTTCCAAACACAGATAATTGTGACATAACATCCAGGTATTTAGCCAATTAAAAAAAACTATAAGGGGCTTTATAGACGTGCCGACTGCAACTGGTACGGGCCCTAGACAATATTTGATTTTGGGTGCGTTTTCATACAAAAAAAAATTTTTTCGTTATTTTTTTTTATAATTTTTTTTTTGTTTTTTTTATAGGCGTATACGGGGCATTAAATGGGAACGAAAATTCGATTATTTTTGCGCTACGACGCACCGTTTAGGAGATACAGCCATCCAAAGCTACTATTTTCAGTAGACTTTATTTATTTCATACCATGTTTGAGAAAAACACTATACATACCTCGGCGGGAAATGGGGTTGCCCGCCTCAGACCTATCTATGTCTTCGGCCGGCAACCCCATTTGTCCCGGCCTCTGTAGTAATGTACTATTACTGGAAGTATTCATCAAAGGCGGTGAGTTCAAATCTCAATCGAGGCAGAAATTTTTCAACTTTTAAAATGTATTTTGTGATTGCTGGAATTATTTAATAATGCTTGCATTATATATTATATGACCGTGTTAAGACTCACGTATGTAATCAACCAATTGGAACCCTAGGCCACTCTACAACCATGTCAAAATGAAAAGCAGTAAGAGATTTCTTACAATCTGATTTATAACGTCACTATGACATAGTTCTACAGTGGCCTAGGGTTCCAATTGTTTGACTGTACATAATAGATGCTGTCTAGTGTCTACGAATAAAAACTAGACAGTTGAAATATGCAGAATAATAAAGAAATACATCTTACATGTCTGAGAACAAGAAGTGAGTTATAATACGTGAGAACTGACACAAATAAACGTGTTGAATAATAGAAGATTATACCTAGGCACCTGGTCCCGTAGCCGAATGGCATTTCTCCGACGCCAAACGAAAGCGATACGCCGCTGGCTCTGTCGCGCCAATACGCAAGCGCGATAGAGATAGATATCTACTAGCGCTTCGTTTCGTGAGCGTTTCGTGAGCGATTGTGCCATTCGGCTAGCCACCCTGGTGCCGTAGCCGAATGGCATTTCTGCGACGCGAAACGAAAACGAAACGCCGCAAAAGGCAGTCTGGCTCTGTCGCGCCAATAGGCACGAGCGATAGAGATAGATATCTACGAGCGTTCGGTTTCGTGAGCGTTTGTGCCATTCAGCTACGTACCCAGTAAAGTAAGTAATATCTGAGATCACATGTAATTGTCAACAAACATGTGACCTGTGGCTTTCTAATTTAGTAGCCTATGTGTATACACTATATTTTGTTCGGCAAATGACGACAGAAGCAGTAACTTCGTTTAGCGCAGCTGAAAATTCACGCCTCCTAATCGGAGGATAGAAAAATATTTTATAAAATTTGTATGTGCAGAAGTAAACACCGAATAATAGAATTTTCAATTTTCATATATATTAGGTACGCAATCTACAGTTTTCAACACAAAAATAGCTAAAAATAATGATTTAGGTACTTATTTACAAAAAAATTATAAAATACTTGAGAAAAATAATATCCACTTAAATTTAACAGATTATAGTGCACTAAAGGAAGTAGTTCATAATCAAACAATAGACAACTCACAAGTTGGAAACTTCTTACGTAACGAACGGAAAGCAAATCTTGTTAAACAAATAAACAGAGAAATGGCGAAGATAGCACTATTGTACTTTTTAAGTTTTTAAATCCAATCTGCCCAAATTGTGTCGGAATTCTAGAAACTTTCGTCAGTAGTAAAAATTGCAAAAACTTAATTCAGGATTCAGGAAACAAAATGTGCTCTTTCCAAGCATTATTTGTGATCAATTCAGAAATGTAAGCTTAAAATTGCAAGCAACACATCATCATCATCATCCTTGCGTTATCCCGGCATTTGCCACGGCTCATGAAGCCTGGGGTCCGCTTTGATAACCAATCCCAAGATTTGACGTAGGCACATTTCGCTTTACGAAATCGACGGCTTAAAAAACCACATATATTATATCAAACAATTCACAGAGTAACAAAATGGAATTATATTTCCTTTGGGATCTAGACAAAGTTTATACTGGCTTAAACACTACAGTGCTTGTATGTAACGACCGTAAATTCGGCAATAGTTCCTTCTAGTTAACAAAAGCATGTGAATACAATCTGAAATAGCAGGTTCCCACTAGTTCGTTCTGTCCATTTGAACTTTGAATGTGGAACAACATAATTCTAGTTTCCTGTTCGGCCGGCTGTCCGGCGAACTTAGAACACACGGGAGCGAGTAATTCCATGGAACGTTTGCATTTGAAAATTCCGTTGCACTCTCGCGCTGTCACGTACCTTTTTTCCGGTCCGTTCCAAAAGGCGCATTTATTGAAACGTCAGCGGGATTTATTCTTTATTGTAGACTTTTTAAAACCGAAAGAAACTGGCTGGAACAATTAGCGATGGACGTCCGTTTTTAACGTTAATTCCTTTTTCAAAATACACGCGGCACGTTTGATACCCAACTGAACAGATCGCCATCATAAGCCTCTTACAACTGCTCGGAAGCGCAGACGGTTCCAAAGATGTGGAAAATCCAAGATAATCTGTCGCCGACATGGTTTTAAAATTAGGACTCGCCAGTGTTTTACATTTAAATGAATTTTTATTACATCCTTTGAGTGTTGAAAAAGAGAAAAGCGGATTAGACCGAGTTTTAAGGGTTTTTGTACTGAAAATATTGGACAAGACTTAGGATCATTAAGCTGAAAGGAAGGTAGGTACATTGTCCCAAGGATAAAATCACATCAGCAATTCCCGAAAAGTTTGTACATTTGGATCACATCTTGATTTTGATAAAAATTGGTAGACTGATAGAGTCTATGATGCTGAGCAAGATCCACTAGGTTTCCCAAAATGTCCTCTGGTAGTTTGTATGAAACTTTCCTTTTTTGTTACTGAAAATGTATATAAATCTGGTAACAAAAAAGATTTCATACAAACTACCTAAGACATTTTGGGAAACCTAGTGGATCTTGCTCAACATCATGGACTCTATCAGCCTACCAATTTTTATCAAAATCAAAGACGTGATCCAAATGTACAAACTTTTCGGGAATTGCTCACATTAGGTACTTACTACTTACGATGTAACATATGAAACAAATTACGTTACTTATAAGTTTTGTCACCGGCATAAATATTATGATGATTTCTTTACCTTGTCACATTAACGTCTTGTTTGAAATGTCATACGAAATTGTCAAACGATTAAAAGCGACGAGGTACAGAAATCATCACTTATTTATGCCGGTGACTGTATGATACTGAAGAAACCATCAAGGTCAAACCCTTAGGGAATTACAACTTAGACGATACGATACAGGTCAATTCTCTATACGAACGCTCTCGACTATTTCCTCCCTGGTTTATGAAGATAGGGCAATGATTTTTTCAACACATATTATTATTATTTTTATCTGTATCGGACCGTTTTAATTTTTTTGCTATTTTTATTTTAAAAGACGCTAAAGCCAATCAAAAATTACTAAAAACGGCCCATTTCAATATGGCTCAAAAAAAGGTGTGATACTCAAGATCGGTAACAATTAGCCAAAAAATCTAAACGGTCCTACACAGATTATTTCTTTTTTATTCAGATTCTCGAACTTCGTTCCGTTTAAATAAGTTTTGAAGGAGGAAACAGTCGAGAGCGGAACCTCGATTTTAAAGATTTTTTCGCAATATCTTTTAACTGAGTTGTTCTTAATGGACATTTTTTTTTCGATAAATCTAGTTAATAACACTAGTATATTTAACTGAAATTCCCAAATTGAAAGGGGGAATTCCATTTTAGCATTTTCGCTCCCGTAGCGTCTTAAATAAAGTTACGCACTTGATTTTAAGTGTAGGTATTTACAGACAGCGGCATATTAGTTAAGGGGCTGACAACACCCAATTGCGCAAAATTGTTGTTACTTGCGCATTTTTTTAAGACAAACTATTAGTTTTAGTAAGGTAAGTAAATTATATGTTATTATTCATTATATTTCAACGAACATAGCCATACTCGATACACAATTGAGAAATCGGCTCGATAGAAAAAAATTGCAAAGATTAGTCTCGAGTTCGTCATCAAACAGTTCTATGTCGTTCAATTATTCACTTAGTTGTCTTTAAGAGGGCTTTCGTGTGAAAAACAGTGAAATCGCAACCGAGCGCTTGATCATACCGTGTGTGGTATCAAATTAAAGGGCTTTGCGAGTAGTTTACAAATATATATCACATTATAGGACTTTTTCTACTTGGTCTAATAAAATATGAGAAAATGTCCAAAAGTGGTAATAATTGTACCAGTGAAGGCTCGTTTTCAAAAATTGCCAAAAATAAATAATAGCAATTTATAATCACTAAGGCATAACAGCAATTTAAGTAAACGTTGCAGGTAGATTAAGTACAAAAATTACTTCGATGTGATATAGATTTTCAAAGAAATTGTCACTTAATTTTAGGTGATTTCTGAAAAAAATGTAATTCGTTTTAGCCTCGTTTACTCTTTTTCAAAACCTTATAATAAAAATGTAGTCTGAGAAAATTGTAGTACAGGATATACGAATTATAAATTTACCTGTTTTAGTATTAAAAATCGTCCAAATTTTACAAATAAGATCTACTAATTCAGCTCTATACGTGAGTTTTTCTAAACGTGCAATAAAGAAAAAATCATAATTAATTTAGTCAGTTTTCAAAAATCCAGTCTTATAAAAATCAATATAATAAGATGCTCTAACTGAAACTTGAATTAAATAAATGTATTGGATAACGGAAAGTGTAGTATTTCATATTACATTCTTTTGCCGTTTTTTTTGAAAGCAGCCTTAAGTAATTAAAATTAGGTAAACTAATAAAAATATACATATCTACAACACTAACGAAATATATTGCACAAATATCTTTCTACTTTATTTTAATATTTTTCCGTACTTTACATACATAGCCGCCCTCGTAGTGACATCGCGCTCTCACTCTCTCTCACTTACTCCCATACGAATAGACAGTGTACGCTAGCGTCAAGGCCATTGGGTGTTGTCAGCGTCTTAAATAAACTTGCGTAAGAACAAAAATTCTCTATTCTCTCAGAGTATCCTCTGGGAGCTACCGAAGACATACATGTGAAGGAAAACCACTGCGTTAACGAGTTCCGAGGGCTGCCAGCCTAGCGAAGTGGTAATCTTTGAAGCCACGCAGCGCTCGAAACGCAGTCTGGCTCGATCTCGCCACTACAGAAGAGCGATAGGGAAAGCTAGCTTACGAAGCATAAGCGACTATGACGTTGGCTAGGTACACTGGAAATCCAATCTGTGGGGACAAAGCGAATCCAGCAGAATCACGTATAAGCGCCAATTTAGTGGGTGATTGGCAATCGAAAAAACTGCCTCGCGTTAAATTTTATGAGACACATCAATCGAACGACCGGAAAATTTGATATAATTACTATACACCTGTTTTATTACCTCAGACCGTTGCCGTTGACAACGTTTAGAAAAATGTATTTGAAAATTAATCCTATGTCATTCATAGGTTCATAAAAATTTGATTTGATATGAATTTGGTTTTATTGTACCTTGAGATTCGATTGCTTAGATTAGCGAGCCGAGATCTTATTGCCAAAAAAATGTCCGGACTATTTCATTGAATTAAATTATCCGGATTTCCGAATTTCATTGAATTAATTACCGGACGTTTCCGATTGTTAAAATTTCGGCCATTTTATTATTAATTATATTAAAATGTATACCTACCCGCACTCCAGATGGCGCTGAACACCGCCTCACAATTGTGGCCGCCTTCAGATGTTTTCGAAGGGCAAGTCGTACAGCTGCGTTCGTGGCCCACAAACTGGTCTCGCCGGAAGATCAGCGCTGACCCCTGGGTCAGAATTTATGCTGAGGCGGGACCATTTCGTGGTAAACCCGATTTATCTGTCTTATCACTTATTAGAATTTATATAATACTTATGTATATAATTGTATTTACCATTGAATAAATTATTGAATCTGAATCTGAAAATTGAAATGTCCAAATATTATACTTCAATATTTTTATTGTGCTATTTGTCATAAGTACAAAACCAAGCACATTTAGGCGAAATTGTTCATACAGATATAGTTCTAAGCTAAGAGGTCACATAGGGATTGGAATTTCATACCGCAGTGCAAATTAACTAGTATTTCGCGTATGAACTAAAGCAAAAACAAGTTAAATATAAGTAGTTCCGATTTTTTTACAAGTTGCCTTAGAAAGCAAAAGTCTGTGAGAGGAGAGTTTTCTTTTTAATTGCGAGGAAATTGGAGCTCAAGAGCCGTTGCTATGGAGCGCTTTTTTTACATACCTACTTGGTCTTGCTTAGTTCATTTTTTTGAGATTTAAGCATTAGGGAATTCTGTTATAATTATAATTAAGATATTGGAAACCGTGATCGCTTGGACTATTATATTGGTGTTTTATTTATTTATTGAAAATATAGGATCGTATTAAGCAAAATAATATTTATATTTACTTAAATACATTTGCTCTGTTCCTGGGATACGCGATTTACTCGTACAGTCCTTTTAATTAATTTATTTATTTCATTTGTGTACAATAAACATAAATAAATAAAACTTATAGTACAAAAAGGCGGACTTAATGTTTGACATTAACTTCAGGCATACGAACTCAATATATTATATTCATATATCATGTATCTAGTAATATTCTAACCCCCTTTGTAATTAGTTACATGATATATCCCACAGAACTAAAGTTAGATAGAAGAAACAAGTTCATTTGTTTGTATAGGGGCCGAGCGTGTCAGATTTTGTACTGAAGATGAAGTTGTTACTTGTTACTTGCCTGTGATTTTAAATATGTCTCGAGCCCTTGAGTGTGAATAATTTTAGTGTTGTTGCAATTAAATACCATGTAACGAGGCATTTTTAATGTTTTTGTTGACTTCAACTCCAACAATGACAGAAAGCTGCAAGCTGCGAATAAAGACGGAAAACTCAGTGGATTTTACTGAGTTCATTTGACACGCTAAGTATAGTAAGAATTTTCTGAGATTCACTTTTCGCTTTTGCCCTAATCTGTTAAACAAAGGCCTTTATTTCTATTATTCGCTGCGGTTAGCTCCCGTTTAAACGGCACGTGCTATAGTCTCAGTGTAGTTAAAAAGCAACTATCATTATAGCAATAGGGTTCAAATCCATAAAAAGCCCTTTCGGAGATAACACGTTTTGTCATCTTCAAAAACAGTTACCTGCACACTGCAAATTGTTTAATAAATTTGAACCTTATTGCTATCATGATAGTTGCTTTATAACTACACTGAGACTTTAGCACGTGCTGTGGAAACGGGAGCTAACCACCGCGAATAATAGAAACAAAGGCCTTTGTTTAACAGATTAGGGCAAAACCGAAAAGTTCATCTCAGAAAATTCATACTATAGATACGTTTGCTTGATCTATGGTATATATGACATCTGTGATATACCGTCATGTTATATATTGATTGGCCTTTAACATAATGAACGAATGACAAGGCGATCTCTTGTGGCCGACGCTTGATAGATGGCGTGATCAATCAACTTATTAATCTGGGACATTTGGCTTGTGTTCACTATTTGCTTCTTGTACAGTCGACTACAAAGAGATGTATCCACTTTTTCACCTTATTGTATTTGTAATAAGGTGAAAAAGTGGATAAGGTGCATTATGGTAATTCCGAAAGTCATCTAATTTTGAAAGTATAAAAATCACCATTACTTCTTATAACTTATACATAAGCATTAATACGCGTTCACCTACACGAGCTTAGACTGTGTGCTAGGAACGCACCTCTTTCATATATTTGATCGCCAGTGTCCGAGGTGTGGTTTAGTTGTCTTATCACTCTTATCAGAATCCTGGTCTAGGAGAGCAATAGCAATATTTTCGGGATAACGCTAACAAGAAAAAAACCGGCCAAGAGCGTGTCGGGCCACGCTCAGTGTAGGGTTCCGTAGTTTTCCGTATTTTTATCAAAAACTACTAAACCTATCAAGTTGAAAATAATTTTCCTAGAAAGTCTTTATAAAGTTCTACTTTTGTGATTTTTTTTATATTTTTTAAACATATGGTTCAAAAGTCAGAGGGGGGGGGGACACACTTTTTTTCCTTTAGGAGCGATTATTTCCGAGAATATTAATATTATCAAAAAACGATTTTTGTAAACCCTTATTCATTTATTAATACCTATCCAACAATATATCACACGTTGGGGTTGGAATGAAAAAAAAAATCAGTCCCCACTTTACATATGTAAGGGGGGTACCCTAACAAAACATTTTTTTTTACTTTTTATTTTACCACTTTGTAAGCGTAATTGATATACATATTGGTACCAAATTTCAGCTTTCTAGTTCTAACGGTCACCGAGATTATCCGCGGACGGACGGACGGACAGACAGACATGGCGAAACTATAAGGGTTCCTAGTTGACTACGGAACCCTAAAAAGACATCATTTAGGGCCCATTATTAGGTTCTCCAAATCTTAGTGGCTGATATGTGTTGGTCTCCTCGAAAGAATCCCGATATGAGTGCTCAAAGAATTACAGAGTTGACGGTAAAGCCTAGGAAAAGGTTGAATTAACTGTGGCAAAAGACAGTAGAATTGAAGAAACATACCAATTGGGGGAAGGTTGCCATGGATTGCGACAACTGGATGAAGATAGTAGAGGCCAAGACTTCTATACCTTTGTTTTTTTAAATAGTTTTCTATAATCTTGACTGACATGGAACAGATCCGTCATCATGATGATGCGAAAAATGCGATAACTCATTCCTACAAGAAATTGTGTACTGTGTAAGTTACACAGTACACAATTCCAAATGCTGAAATTACTTACATTCACAACAACCTTTCCCTAATTTAATTCAATCCTACCTTTATCAACAATTCAGAGAGCGAAACCGCAAACAATTTAGCAAGGGCTAGTTACTTAAATCACCTAGAACCTACTAGGGATTACAATCCGGTCCAGAAATTCCGGTACTCAGGCCGGATAGTACTTTAAAAACTACCGAATCCGGTTAATATTTCCGGATCCGGTAAAGTAGAATACCTAAACACGGAATGTTATGCTGTTTACATAATATAAAGACGGCGAATTGAATGTTCGAGTTGAACATAAACAAAAAAATGAATGATTTCATATTTAAGGTATATTTAATTTCACGACAAAATTATAGGTTAATTTACATTAAAACAAAGTAACATATGTCATACGTTTAAGAGCTAAGTCATCATCCTCCTTGCGCTATTTCTGCCTTTGCCACAGCTCTTGGGAGCCTAGGGTCTACTTTGACAAATAGTTTTAAACTAAGTCTTATATTCATAAAATAAAACTATGGAAACGGATTAAATCGCGTATAATGAATTTACAATTCATCCCGACGTTTCGAACACTTTACGGGTACTTGGGTTTATCAACGGGTGACTGAGGAAAAATTACAATGTGCAAAAGCTACCCACATACAAGAAATATTAACGAACCATGACCATAAATAATATAGATTTTAAGGCAGGTTCACACACTTAATAAAGCTAGTTATACTATCGACGTTCCATCCTCGAGATTTAATTTTCACTAGGTAGTACACTGTTTAATGTACTAGGCATCCCCTCATTATTTTAGAGAGCTATGGCATCTTCTCTGCGAAATTATGGGTTGAATGGTAAGATATAATAACGAATTACTATTCAAATAGGGTGGGAAGGGACCTTAAATCTCTTCGGATGGAACGTCTCGTATAATTATGGCCAAACTTCACTTCAGGTAAGTTTGTTTAACCATTAATTATACTATCGACGTTCCATCCTCGAGATTTAATTTTCACTAGGTAGATGTTTAGCGCTCTTTCGCAGAGTTGGCTGAAAAAACTAGACGAAATAAACACTTTTTAACCACAAGTTGTTTTATTAATCGTAGTTTGTTTTCATTATCCTAGTTGATTACATAATATTAAGCTTATCAACAAAAGCGAGCTATTATTACAATCAGATGTTATAAACTGCTTCAGCAAAGGCATTGTCGACACTAGTGTCGGCTGTTAGGGGTCTATTGTAAAATTTTGAGAATACTAATGAATTACCGGACCAGCCTGCTGTTTTCTTTATTATCTCTATTGATAAACCTTTGCGTTTAGCCGCTGAGGTAGCGGCGTGCCTAGTGCTGTGTGCACAGAACAAGTCTGTATTAACGCCACTGTCAGACAACGTCTGTTTTATCCAGCGGCTAATTGTACTAGAACTAGCGTTATGAAAAGGCTTTTTTATTGTTAAAAAGAGTCGTTCTGTATTGGCAGTGTTTCTAGGGATTTGAGTTATATCTATATATGCCATTAATGTCCTGGCTGGACAAATTTCAATTTTATCGGGAAAAAACGGTATAATGAGGCGTGGCATTGGCCTCCCGGGTGCCGACGTTTTTATTAAATCGTCAATAATTAACTTAATATTATCTTCATTGATTTGTACATTATAAATCTTAATCAAAGATAACGTCTGTACTCGTTGTGCAGTCGACAATGCGAGCAGAGTTACGGTTTTTCGTGTTAACAAATCAAGGCTTATAATCTCATTTGGATATAAAGTGCTTAAATGATTTAACACTATATTTGGGTCCCAGGTTGTTTGATACTTTGGAAAACATGGCCTTATCTTATAGACTCCCTTTAGAAATCTACTCACATGTTTATCTTTACCAATTGATTCTCCTAAAATTAAAGATAAAGCTGATCGAGAGGTATTTAAACTTGAATAGCTAGAACCCTGCTGATATTGCTCAGTCAAGAAATTTAATACTACAGATGTGTTGACTGAGAAACAATCAAACTTATTCTCTTTACAATACAGCCACCACTTATACAAGACACAATTATATTGTTTTAAGGAGTTTGTAGACAATGAGGAAATCATTATATCAATAGTTTGCGGCGTCAATGCCTGCTTAGAAAATGCTTTCCTGATAATCGCGTCGCCACCAGGGTAAGTTTCCTCCAGAGTGGGTGGTAGGTCCTGAAAGGGGATAGTAACAGGTCAATACTAGGATTTAAGAAAATCAGTTCTGACGTGGATAAGGTTATCAGCAACGAAAACCATGGTTGACTGGGCCAGTAGGGGACAACGATTATCCCAGTTGCTTTATCGGCAATGATTTTATTTAAGCACCTTAAAATCAGTGAGAAAGGCGGAAATGCGTAAAAATAGTACGGATGCCAATCAACTGTAAACGCATCAATATTAAAGGCATTTGGGTCTGGGAGCCAAGAGATATATTTATGACATTTAGTATTGATTCGAGTTGCGAACATATCTATGTCAGGGACGTCAAATTTGTCCACGATTTGGTTATACGCGTCCTCTGATAATTCCCACTCTGTGTCAATATTGGTGCGCCTAGACTCATGATCGGCTTCCGTGTTGTCTCTTGATTTAATATACGATGCGAAAATAAATAGTTTACGTCTTTCGCACCACTGCCATATTTTGCGAGTTATATCGTTAAGGTGTTCATATTGAACCCCGCCCATTCTGTTAATATAAGAAATTGCGGTTGTATTATCGATTCTAAGCAAAATTTCTTTATTATACAGTTCTTTTGCAAAGCATTTAAGCCCTATAAAGGCTGCCTGGAGTTCCAAAAAATTTATATGGTTTTCTCTGTCGGCAGCATCCCAGAAACCGTGAGAGCGTTTACCATTACAATATATGCCCCAGCCAGTGAGTGACGAGTCCGAAAATATTTCCAACGCATATTTATTCGATCGGATCGGATTTTTGGTGATCATTATGTGTTCCTGCCACCACTTTAAATCTGGTTGAATACTTTCTGGCAATGTCATACTGCTATCATAATCCTCACCTGACATCCTTAGTGCAAGGAATTTCTCTCTCTCTAAGCGTTTGGTATATACCCATCCATAAGATACTGCCAAACAAGCAGAGGTGAGAGAACCAAGGAAAGTAGCAAGTTCTCTGATGGTTAAAACTATTTGCTTGGAAATATTTTTTGACAGGTCGTATAAATATTTTCTTTTCTTGTAGGGCAACTCTAGGCTCATGTCGCAAGAATTTATGTCAAATCCTAGAAAGGTACATGTCTGACTTGGCTGTAATTTACTTTTCTTTTCATTAATTACAAATCCTAGCCTCTTTAAAAGAGATACAGTTTCTGTAACGCAATTATGACATTCCCCGTAAGTACGGCCAATACATAATATGTCGTCTAGATATATTACTAGCAGCAAGCCTTTACTTCTCAGATATGTAATAACTGGTTTCATGAGTTTAGTAAAGACGTACGGTGCGGAACAGAGCCCGAACGGTAAACATGTAAACTCGAAAGTATTATTATCGAATTTAAACCTTAGAACCTTTCTGCTCGATTTATGAATCGGTATTAAAAAATATGCCTCTTTAAGGTCTATTGTAGCTAGGTATCCGAATTTAGGTACTAGTTTCGTAGCAGTTCGGATATCCTCCATTTTAAAATGACGATGATCAATAAACGTATTAAGTCTTTTAAGATTGAGTATGAATCTAAGTGACCCGTCACTTTTAGGTGTAAGAAAAATTTTTGAGATAAACTGTCCTGGCGAGTCTTGACATTTTATGACAGCGCCGCACTCAAGCAATTTTTTAATAGCTATTTTCATATCATCATTTTCAGATGGAGAGAAAGCAGAGTTCATAGGTACAGTTTCTTGCACAACTGTCGAATTAAACGGAATTTTGTATCCCGCAACATATTGCAGAACAACCGGGTCGGTTGTTATATCTCGCCATTGATCAATGTAAAACCGGAGTCTGCCTGCGTGTTGGTTTACCTCTAATGATGTTTGCGTTGCTGCCGGTTGTCTCTCTTGTACGATGATTGTTGGTACTTGTCCGAGGTCGTCCGCCGAGGATGCTGAGGAGCACGAGTCCGGTCGCGGTCGCGGTACCCACCCAGCTTGTTTGCTCGCGAACCCTGTTGCCTGGGTGGGGCCCTCCAGTTTCCCTGGCGCGGGGTATATTTCTTCGACGTAGGAGGGGGATTGGAGGTATAGGATCTTTTAATTTGAAGTCCTGACTTCTCTGCTGACTTCGAAGCTTTGATTTTTTCTCCGAGATTTTCCCCGAACAAATACGAATCTCTTTTCACGTCCTGCATCATACTTGTAAATTTTTTATCCAAACTGGGTAAGATAATTTTCCTTCTGCTATTGGTATTCTCAGAATGAAGATCGGCTAACAATTGGCTAACATCGGCGATATGTTTTATGATAGCCAGTTTATCTAAGTTTTCTGAGATTAAGGAACCTGTTAGCTTGGATAAACCTGCAATAGCCAGTCCTAACTGGTTTTGGGACTTTTCCATCCTTTTGTCTCTTTGTCTAGAAGACTCAGACATCACAGTTGCGATTTCAGCGTTCAGTTTAGGAGCCTTGAGTAGCTTGAAATTTTCGGGAACTAAAAACTTTTCTGTAAGTTCCTCCTTTTCCTCTTTACCTAAACCCTCAACTGTTATCCGACCCCAACGTTTAGCGATCTCATCTGGGACGTTCGGGCCAAATTTCTCCTCTTTCTCTTTTGTTCCACCCAGAGCTTCCAAAATATTATCTGGCAGCGTTACCGGCGGCGCCTCCGGGATTGAGGTGCTCGGGCCCGCGGCGGAGCCCGAGGTGGGGGGTGACTCGGTCGATAAAGCCGGGGCCGAATTCGGATCAGGTGTTTCTACCGGTACTATTACTGACTTGAGCTCTTCTGTGTTGGAATAGTCCGATGCCGAGGCTTCTGATACTGCTTCGTAGTCAGAAGGATACGTTTCTTCCGCAGAGTCGTATTCGGACACTGTAATAATTTAATTTACATGTATCAAAAAACAACATCCGCGAGTAGATATATGAGCGTAAACTTTCCGCCAAATAAGGTCTTAATCGCATCACGACTCATATAACAATAGGTATAGATAAAACAAAACAGTCATAGACCGTAATCGCATCACGGTTCAACATAACATTTGTAAAGAAGTCGATGTAATACAAGGTTTAAAATGAATAAGTTTATTAACGAACTTATTGGGTACTAATTTAAAGTCATTGATTGCAATCGCATCGCAATTCGAGACTAGGTTATTGACCGCAATCGCATCGCGGTTCTAAATAACGTTTGTATGCATGGTGAGATATGAATAGTCAAAGTAATAAGTTTATTTATTGGTAACTTAACATTTTTAAAGTCATTGATTGCAATCGCGTCGCAATTCGAGACTCTGTTATTGACCACAATCGCATCGTGGTTCTAAATAACATGGGGTTTGTGTAATTGTTACCCAAATCTCACGTATGTATACCCCCGTAGGAACAAGAAACCACTTAAGGGTTTTTACAGATCGAGACGATGTTGTTCGTATGAGTAATAAGTTTATGAAACGTTGTATAAAATGCACCTTGTTAGATAGGTAACAATGTTCAAATTAAAATGTAAGGCAAAGCGTGTTTACATTTTTGAAGGTAGGTAGCTGATCGGGCGGCGGTGGCGCGGCGCGGAGGTTCGCCAAACGCCTTGCGATGTGATGTGATAATACATGGACTTTGAACTCACCTTCGTCTTCACTATATTGATGGCGGCGGTCTAGGCTACGTTTAAGCCGTTTTATTTTTCGTCTGATATCGTCCGAACGACGTCTTCTTCTTTTTCCCATGTTATCTAGGTATCCTTTTTCACGTTCACGACACTTTTTTCACTTATTTTACGGGATTCGTACTAAAATTGGATTAATTTGAACGAGAGTGTACTGCGATGCCCGCACAAAAAAAGCGAATGAGGGCATAGCGCGCGCGCGCCGACAGATGGCGCTGTGGCGGGAACGAGAGGATCAACCGTTTTTGATCTTATATTCTGATCTAAATATTGTGCTGGATGCCTAGTACATTAAACAGTGTACTACCTAGTGAAAATTAAATCTCTTCGGATGGAACGTCTCGTATAATTATGGCCAAACTTCACTTCAGGTAAGTTTGTTTAACCATTAATTATACAATATTCAAAATATTTACCATTAATTCCATCCATTCATTTCAGTCACCCGTTGACCACGAATGCTGTAAAGTGTTCGAAACGTCTGGATGAATTTTAAATTCATTATACGCGATTTAATCCGTTTCCATAGTTTTATTTCATGAGTAACTATCGTGGTAACCGAAGACAATATTAAGTCTTATATTATTTTTAAAACGTTAAAAATATTGAGATCCATCGGCGCTATAAAACTAGAAATTTCTGTCATTTTAATTCTCTTTACTTACTTTTAAAAACCCGGATTTGCCCGCATCAATCCGTTTTTCAATCCCTACCCAGAACTCAACCGAGCCTAAATAATGCACAAGCAATGTTTCAGAAAGCATATTTTATAGCTTTCTGACGATTTTACTACTGCTTCGGTAATAGTTCTTATTTTGGACCGCGTCCAAGTCTATCGATCCGAACACTTCGCTTAAGGGTTCATATTACAGGGAGGTATCAATACCTATTCATTATGGAAGAAAGATATCTGTATTGTACAAAGCATCGGCAAATATAGACATCTATAATTTTTTGCTACGCATAATTGTGTCGCTTAACTTCAAACTTGGGTAAATCCATTCTACTATAAGGTTGATTATCTTTCAGATTATAAAATATGTAATAAAAATAAATAAATAAATATATTCTATCAATTTTTGTAGTGCCACCTGGGTCATTTTAAATATTCGGGTACCGATATATTAATTAAGTACCGATAAATCCATAAGGAATGAAAATTGTAGGCATTTAGGTACCAACTAATTAATAATCCCTGTACCCACCCTTTTCTGGTGAATACGCGCCAGTTTGTATTAAAATACTCATTGATTTTATGAACTAAATAATAATATATACTAGATTAAGGACATCCTAAGTTTCGTATAGTTACCAGTGATCCCAGAAACTTTTTTTTTCTAGGACCTCTCTTGTTTCATCAAAGTTCAATTTGAGAATTCGTCTCTTATAACGGTCTCTGGAATACCTTGATAACAGGTATTCCCTTGAGAGTTTGGAGTCAGGACATAGATAGGTATTTTGGCACGTAAGGGGCTAAATAAACATAAATCTCTGAGTAGTAGAATAATCAGCTAACCCGGCAACCGTCAAATCAAGGGTAAAACAGGCATCTTCCGGGCGAGGTCACTCCATCGTAGACCACGTCTTGCCTTTGGCTAGTCTGTGGTCAAGAGTAAGCCCATTTATAATAAAAAAAAGCTCTATCAAATGGAGTAATGCCTAAATTAGAAGGAAAGAATGATAACTGATAACTAGGCTTAGGACTTTTTGAACCCCATCATCATCATCATCAGCCTATGGCAGTCAACTGCTGGACATAGGCCTCCCCAATTTCACGCCGGGCAGACGGGTTGGCGATCGCAGTAAGTTAGTGATGTGCTGATAGTCGACGGCGCTGCTGCCCACAGCCAGCATGTTGACCTTAGTCGCCTCTTACGACACCCACGGAGAAAATGGGGGTACACTGAGAAAAAATACAACCAGTTTTCATGTTCGTTCAACAAGTTTTTTGGTTAAAATAGCGCCTACGTGCTCTTTGGTTCAAACAACAAGCTACTTGTCATTTAAATCGGCAATATATTTGAATCAACAAGTCGATTTTATAAAAACAACCTGACACATATTGTTTTAAACATACGTTTGGCTGATTCAAACGGATAAACCGCAACAAGTCGAACTTGTTAAATTCACAATGCAAATTTCTCTCAGTGTAGCGTATTCTATGCTGGCCCCACGCAGCAGCCTGTTAAGCCTATTTATTGATAACGTATTCGAGGTCTAATCCAGTTGGTAATGTTACAAAAAATAAGCGCGTTACAAAACACGGAGAAACTAAAAAGCAAAAAATAATAAACCTTTTTTTTTTTTATTTATTTCAAAAAAAACTTATGACTATATTACATTTTTTTCTTTTCGCCAAACTGGAACCAGTTTGTTGGCGAATAGTGCGTTCTCAAACATATTTTACCTTAATTAAGTTGTTTACCACAAACCACAATGCAACTTACAACTAACATGCGTTTGCGTACCTACTTCGTCTCACGACAGCAGTGTCTATGAACCTTATTTATATGTTCTTACGATCTGCAACATGTCGCTCTCGTGAAACGAAATATCTACGCATTCCTACCCACTAATATTTACATGACATGATATGTTAACTGAAAATCCACTACTTAGGCAGTTATATTATCTAATAGTGTTGACTTTAATATTTTTTTAAACATCTGTTTACTATTACATCGATCAATTGAACTGTTTAGCTGATTGAGAATCTTAGGTATTATGTATTTGCGAGTTCTTTGGCCGTAGTAATTATTAGCATTATATTGTACATATTTCCGTTTTGTGCTTAGCCCAGGGATCGGATACCGGTATTTTTTTCGGAACGGTTCCGTACGTTGACCCGAGAACTTTACTTTAGCGTTTCTGGTTCCATTAACCGGTATTCTTTTTCGTTCAATGAACGAACGTTTATGAGTGAGAACTGTTCCGAAGAACAGAATTAAATGATACGTTCTTTAAAGAACAGTTCGCGGGAACGGAATTAAATGATACGTTCTTTAAAGAACAGTTCGCAGGAACGAAATTATTTCGGTTTTTCTATTTCCAAGAATTTGAACGAACAGTGCAAGCGGTGTCGGCCACGGCCATCACTTTAGTAACTTTAGTTTGATTTGAGACTAGCTGTGAGTAAACGTGGCGTCGAACGAAACAAATACGTCGAAAACATTCTGCACCACAACCACAATGAAGTAAGTTTTTTTCTTTTAACTTAGTGCTTTCAATTTTACCGATTTTAAAATTTAAGTAATGTCACGACGCTTAAGTATTTATTTACAGGCAATCGTACAGTCCAAGGTCAAATAAGGACGGGACGCCGCTATTAGCAAGAGCGAGCGTCCTTATTTGACCTTGGTACGGTCATCTCAGGTGTGTGTGTGTGTGTGTGTGTGTGTGTGTGTGTGTGTGTGTGTGTGTGTGTGTGTGTGTGTGTGTGTGTGTGTGTGTGTGTGTGTGTGTGTGTGTGTGTGTGTGTGTGTGTGTGTGCGTGTGCGTGTGCGTGTGCGTGTGCGTGTGCGTGTGTACAATATACACTACTTTCCCATTAATTGTGTCGTTGGTACTGTAGATAGTCAATTACCATAGAAATTACATCAGCTACTATCAACAATGGACCTTTAGGGTCAGTTGCACCAAACCGTCTGTCACCGTTAAAGCATTCGTTAAATTTTATTGTATGGACAGTTCCATAGGCGTCTGCTGCGTGACGATGATGTGTGTGTCAAATGTGGTTGATGCAACGGGCCCTTAGTCTAAAAACGTCACAATGAAAGATGTGAAATGTGCAATTAGTCACAAAAATAAATTGTTTTTAGTATTCAACACTCCCGTGTCCCAGAACTCGAAGAATCCCAATTCATCCAATGTTCTTATACTGCTGCGAGTGAAAGGGGCACTAATGATGATATTTATGACTTGATCGATGCACAGAATGAGCCACTGAGTAAGTACTTACCTATACTAAACCTTCATAAACCTAAATACTGAAACTCTGCCCGGTGGTTCGGTGTTAGGGCTTGCAATTATCCGTCCAATTCGAAATCCGGATGATTCGACTCGATATTTGAAAATCCGGATATTCGGATAAAATGGATATTTCGAATATTTTTTATTTTATTTAATAAATCTCATAATTAGTAACATAATTATGTACTACGATACGAAAAACACGTCGTAGGAAATTGTTATTTTATAATCAGGCTTGAGCTGTTGTTCGTAACCTTAATGTTAGGTTAGGTTACTTAGTTATTTCATTCTTGCCTTTTTTAGGGTTCCGTAGTCAACTAGGAACCCTTATAGCTTCGCCATGTCTGTTTGTCCGTCCGTCCGTCCGTCCGTCCGTCCGCGGATAATCTCAGTAACCGTAAGCACTAGAAAGCTGAAATTTGGTAGCAATATGTATATCAATCACGCCAACAAAGTGCAAAAATAAAAAATGGAAAAAAATGTTTTATTAGGGTACCACCCCTACATGTAAAGTGGGGGCAGATTTTTTTTTCATTCCAACCCCAACGTGTGATACATCGTTGGATAGGTATTTAAAAATGAATAAGGGTTTACTTAGATCGTTTTTTGATAATATTAATATTTTCGGAAATAATCGCTCTTAAAGGAAAAAAAAGTGCGTCCCCCCCCCTAACTTTTGAACCATATATTTAAAAAATATGAAAAAAATCACAAAAGTAGAACTTTATAAAGACTTTCTAGGAAAATTGTTTTGAACTTGATAGGTTCAGTAGTTTTTGAGAAAAATACGGAAAACTACGGAACCCTACACTGAGCGTGGCCCGACACGCTCTTGGCCGGTTTTTATGAAATGACTTCAGTTGCCCATAAGATATATGATTTTATTTTTATGTAATTTTGACTAATATTTGATATTAATGAATTTTAATGCTAGAGACATAATCTGATTGCCATATGAGGCAAAACGTCATGTTGTGATCGTTTAGATCGAATATTACCTAAAAAAGGTATTACCTACCTACTCCTTGTTTAAATATCAGATTGCATTTACGAGGTTTTCATTGCCGATTTATTCAAATGCAAAAAGAACTATGACATATTACAAACACCATTTAGCTTTGTTAAATAACAAGGCTGAATGATCTTTCTCTCTAATAATTTTCACCTCTTATCTTTGATGACTTCGTGACTCCATTCCAGTTACACTTGGGACTCTCGGGTAGACGTTCTTAGCCAGAGGGTCTTACGTTACGTATACAGCGAAAAAGTTTTGGTGTTGCAACACTTGCAACCTATTTTGAAAGGATAAAATGTAAAAGCGTATCTGCTTAACTACTTCATCTTGTTCTGCAGTTCAATACTAAACAGGTCTTCCGCCGCGGGATACATAGAAGACTTCTTTTTGTCAGAAAATTTGAACAGTTTTAGTTCTGTTTGCAATTTATTTATTTATTTATAATGTATTCGGATGCTAACAATAATGAAAGTGCAGCGTTTGATACGGTACTCAGTGTCACTTGATTGATTGAGTTAAATTGATATACATTTACATGAGATTATCCACAAATATTCATGAAAAAAACCCTGCCTGCTAAGCCGCGGTCCCGGCGGATTCGAATCCCGGTAAGGGCATTTATTTGTGTGATGAGCATAGATATTTGTTCCTGAGTCTTGGATGTTTTCTGTGTATATAAGTATGTATTTATCTATATAAGTATGTATTCGTATCGTCGCCTAGCACCCATAGTACAAGCTTTGCTTAGTTTGGGGCTAGGTTGATCTATGTAAGATGTCCCCCAATATTTTTGTTTATTATTTATTTACTTATAGTCATACTTGTTATGGAGAATTTTTGGCCAAAAGCTGCACTTTTGGATGGAAGCAAGCCGCTTGCATGGTGATAGTAGACATTATAGTAAACGATTTTTTCCGAGGATATCGAAATTTCATCTCTTAGGAAGCCGAGCGTAGCGAGGTGTTTTATGAAAATGAAAAAAATTCTATCTTTTTATTGTATCGTCCGATTTTGACAAAACGTATCTCAAATGAAAGGTATTAATTTGTGTAATTTAAAAAAAATACAAAGAAAAAAAATTTAAAAGAAAAGTAAGAAAAAAATAAAAAAGTAAATTTCCGTCTCGCACTGAATAACTTCAAAGAATGACAGACAAAATGTACAATGTCGATATACAAGTTTTTTTAATCGAAGACAGATAAATTTTTAGTTGAAAACTGAAGACCGCATCGAAATCAGATCAGCATTTTTTAAGATACAAGTTGCCAAAGTTGGGAAAGATCGCTTTATATGGCCACTTTGAAATTCCTTTGCCAGAAAGTCAGAAATAACATGTTTTTCTGACACAGAAAAATACATAGTAACAGTACACATCAAACTAAAATTAAAAATTCCGAGGATATTATAATTTCATCCCTTAGAACGACGAGCGTAGCGAGTCGGTTACGAAAACCGAAAAAAAAATCTCATTTTTTTGTACGTCGTCCGATTTTGACAAAACATGTTTCATTTGAAAGGTATTACTTTATGTAACTTAAAAAAATATTGAAAAAAATTGGAAAAAAATGTAAGATTAAAAAAAAAACCTTAATTTTCGTATCACACTGAATAACCGCAAAAAACGGTAGACACGGTGTATAATTTCGATATATGATTTTTTTAAATTAAAGAAAAATAAATGCATGATTATAAACTAAAAACCGAATCGAAATCGAATCAGTAGTTTTTAAGATGCAAGTTGTCAAAGTTGGCTTAGTTTGTTTATATGGTCGCTTATAATAGTTATAATATAAATTCCTTAGCCAGAAAGTCAGAAACATTATATTTTTCTTACAGTTAAAAGTATGCATAGGTAATAGACATCATTATAAACATTTTTTTACAAGGATATAAAAATTTCATTCCTTAGAAACCCTTACAAAGACGATCCAATAAAAAAAACTGCCTTTTTTTTGTTTTTAGTAACAGACATCGCTACGCTCGGCTTTCCAAGGGATGAATTTTTTATATCCTCGTAAAAAATTGTTTATTATGATGTCTATTACCTATGCATACTTTTAACTGTGAGAAAAATATAATGTTTCTGACTTTCTGGCTAAGGAATTTATAAGCGACCATATAAACAAACTAAGCCAACTTTGACAAATTGGATCTTAAAAACTACTGATTCGATTTCGATTCGGTTTTTAGTTTATAATCATACATTTATTTGTCTTTAATTTAAAAAAATCATATATCGAAATTATACACCGTGTCTACCGTTTTTTGCGGTTATTCAGTGTGATACGAAAATTAAGGTTTTTTTTTTAAATCTTACATTTTTTTTCCAATTTTTTTCAATATTTTTTTTAAGTTACATAAAGTAATACCTTTCAAATGAAACATGTTTTGTCAAAATCGGACGACGTACAAAAAAATGAGATTTTTTTTTCGGTTTTCGTAACCGACCTCGCTACGCTCGTCGTTCTAAGGGATGAAATTATAATATCCTCGGAATTTTTAATTTTATTTTGATGTGTACTGTTACTATGTATTTTTCTGTGTCCGAAAAACATATTATTTCTGACTTTCTGGCAAAGGAATTTCAAAGTGGCCATATAAAGCGATCTTTCCCAACTTTGGCAACTTGTATCTTAAAAAATGCTGATCTGATTTCGATGCGGTCTTCAGTTTTCAACTAAAAAATTATCTGTCTTCGATTAAAAAAAAAACTTGTATATCGACATTGTACATTTTGTCTGTCATTCTTTGAAGTTATTCAGTGCGAGACGGAAATATAAATATTATTTTTTTCTTACTTTTATTTTAAATTTTTTTTCTTTGTATTTTTTTTTAATTACACAAATTAATACCTTTCATTTGAGATACGTTTTGTCAAAATCGGACGATACAATAAAAAGATAGAATTTTTTTCATTTTCATAAAACACCTCGCTACGCTCGGCTTCTTAAGGGATGAAATTTCGATATCCTCGGAAAAAATCGTTTACTATGATGTCTACTATCACCATGCAAAGCGACTTGCTTCCATCCAAAAGTGCAGCTTTCTTTTCATAACTAGTATGACTATTATTAAATAAGGTAGTAGTGTCACTCAAGGAGTAATTTTTGATATAAATCGCTTTAATATCGTAAATGTGTTAATTTTACTTTAAAATTTGTTTTCCAAATGAGCTTCTTAAAAATTGCAATGGTATTTCTGTCATTCACAATATTCGAATTATTCGTTTTATCCGGATTTTAACGTGCAAATTATCCGAATTTCAAAATCAGCGGATATATCCGGATTACAATACAAGCCCTATTCGGTGTCACTCCTAAAGTAGGTACTTACAGGCGACCGTAACGACATATGTCAATTAGGGACGCAGTTATTTGTAAAAACCGGCCAAGAGCGTGTCGGGCCACGCTCAGTGTAGGGTTCCGTAGTTTTTCGTATTTATCTCAAAAACTTCTGAACCTATCAAGTTCAAAATAATTTTCCTAGAAAGTCTTTATAAAGTTCTACTTTTGTGATTTTTTTCATATTTTTTAAACATATGGTTCAAAAGTTAGAGGGGGGGGACGCACTTTTTTTTCCTTTAGGAGCGATTATTTCCGAAGATATTAATATTATCAAAAAACGATCTTAGTAAACCCTTATTCATTTTTAAATACCTATCCAACAATATATCACACGTTGGGGTTGAAATGAAAAAAAAAATCAGCCCCCACTTTACATGTAGGGGGGGTACCCTAATAAAACATTTTTTTCCATTTTTTATTTTTGCACTTTGTTGGCGTGATTGATATACATATTGATACCAAATTTCAGCTTTCTAGTACTTACGGTTACTGAGATTATCCGCGGACGGACGGACGGACGGACGGACGGACGGACGGACGGACAGACAGACATGGCGAAACTATAAGGGTTCCTAGTTGGCTACGGAACCCTAAAAAATGAGAAAGCCTTATACGGTCAACCGGGGTGGCTTTAAAACGCAGGGGTGACTTTGAAAATTTAGTTTTAAAGTCATACTGTAAGTAAATTCGCGATTTTCTATGGTAGATTTACAAGAATATTTATTGATCTATTATCTATCTACTAATTACATGAACAGTTTCAGTAAATAATGAATGATGTTAATTTTAAAGCCGTTCAAATACCATCAAAGTAACCCCAAATTTTCCTAAAGCCACCCCGGTTGACGTAGCTCTCCCGCTCTTACAATCCCGTACTTGTTGGACCTTGGTCGGTTTGGTCGTCTGTAGACAGTGTAGACACTAATACACTCGCCAACTACAGTTGTGTATTCCATGTAGATACACCAAGGGCCCAATTCTCAAAAGCTTGTAACTTATTGTAATAATTTTCTAGAAATATAAGTACATTATGCAAAATAAATAAGATATTTTTATTGCAGATAAAAGCTTTGACATAGATGATGAAGATCTAGCCTTCAAAAAAATATATATAGAGAAAAAACTACCCCATATCCAAGCGATTCTGATGACCTTGAGTTGGATGTAAGTGCTTATAGTGTGAGAAAGCTGTATAAAATATAATCTGCACTAATTTGTATAAATATGTGTGTTACTTAATCTGTGTGAATTTGTAATAGTGATATGTTTTTAAATGTTTTTAAGGACCAAGATGCAGTCCTTGAGAGAGCACAACCCATGCAATCCATTTATAGTGAACCGGAACCGGACGCGATGTGCCCTTGTTCATGCAAGCGTAATATAGTTGCAGTCGTTATAAGAAAAAAGTTAGAACAAGTTCCCGAAGAGAATTTACGGGCTTGTTTAGAAGATCTCGAAAATAAAATAGAAAAATATTATTAAATGTGTATCAAGATTATGTGTACTCTATCATAATTATAGCTTGTAACAGACCGACATCTACAGTCAATTATTTAACGTTTTAATTCAGTTAGATAATTTAACTTTTCAATATTGAATTTCGCGCGTTATCTTGGGATTGTAGACGTGACGCTCAATTGCACGCCATCTATGAATGGTGTAGGGAACTATTAGGTCGATTCGTTTTGATTCATTGATTGCTACCCTGCGGACTTAACGTAAACATTTAAAATAAATTATTTAATCTAATCTTTGTTCAACAAAATAATTAATGATTTTCTATTTTACTGACTTTCTTATTAAAGTTATGTCGGGAGATCGATTCAATTGCGCGGGAAACTATAACCACCAATCTTATGTTAGCATTGAAGATATTGACCAATCAGGACACGGTATTTTGATAAGACCGATGAGGGATTGGTGAAAACAAGAGGGGGAAGCGGATGTAAGACCGAGTGAGGGATCGTTAAGGGGAAGGCATAAAACAAAGGGAAAGGAGATTTTAGGGGCTTTTCCGTCGGCAGAGCGTCGAGACAGTAGGGAATTCTGTGAGTGTTAGTTTGTAAGGAAAACGTGTAATAAGCTTGTTCACAGATACGAGGTCTAGCATCCGCCATCAGAAGATTCAAAGGATGAAGAAAACCAACGGCTGTGACGGGCGAGACATTGCATGCGGCATGTCGTGGCAAGCTGAGCGTTGGCGCGAAAGACAGCATCATGCCGCCATGAGGTTTCAAAAGAGCTACGTTTCATTGGTTCCGGGGTTACTGTGAGTGTTCAGGTTCCTTATCTATTCCTTTACAGCACACCATCTGTAAGATCTGGGTCACTGTTGAATAGTCTGCAGCCATGTCGGTTGAAATGTAAGTTACACAGTTAACTATGGGCTATATATAGATATTTACCTACGTGCTACCTATTATCTTCGTGAGGAATTCCAAAGACAGCGTGGCTATCGAGGCAAGCTTCCACAACGACTACTTATCATTAGCGTCATGATTACTGTGAGTATTCAGTATTCTTAAACCTGAAGGCATGCTGACCGAGACACGTCATATAGTCCTAACATGGGCGTGAGTATCTAATTGCTATCGCCTTGTGAGGGAGACTAGGACAGAGCTTGTGTCAAAGATGGACGGCACATGGTTGGGGCTTCTACATTCACGTGGGCGAGTGGAGCCACGTAAGTCTACCTATCACGAGGTGGACGTGATATTGGATAACACTGGCATGCTACGTTAATTTAAATATTTAGTTGTTGGTTGTTATTCAACTTTGTGCATACCCATAGGTTATAGTGACCGCGTACTTATTAGTAAGATTGTATATCGTTCGTATGGTTTCATAGAATTCGTAGTAGTATAAACAAAACATAATGGGCGTAGTATAAACGGAACGTAATATTGGTCTTGAATGAATGGCGGGTAGTTCCATAGGTCACGTTAGCTTATTCCTTACGTTAACACGTTCATTGCGGTATCAGGTCTATAAGATCCGATGATGAACTATCCCGCGGGGCGGTAACTAAAATACTATTCCTTTTGCTGGTACGGGACAGGTAGCTTCTATTTCCAAAGGAGTAGAAAAGAGACAAATATATTTTTAGAATTGTCTCTATGAATGCTTCATTTCGGCATAATAAAAACCTATCGGGTCGATTGTATCTCATACCGACAGAGAAGAAAAAATGTTCACCTAGTGCGGGTATCAGATCTTTTCGACCTGATACCCGAAGACCTGATAGCCGCACTAGGATTATCATTAGTTTCTCTAGTGCAGCCCTCGAGTGCAGTCAGTGTAAACAACATTCGATAAACTACTTTACTGTATGTACGAGTGGATGAAGTGCAAATCTCTAATGCTATTTATAAGCAGTATTAGATAATTGGTTTGACTGTTATTGTACTGCACCATTTAGCGACCCAGACGAATGCTTTTAATGTCCACTGGAGACGTTGAAAATAACGAAAAACGTCGAAAAAAATACGGACACTGGATCATCAAGTAACGAAAGACCTACGCCATTGACACCAGTTCATCGACTTCGTCAAAAAGTGAGTACCAATAATGACATTTATACAAGTCAAACCACCGGCAATACTTTGATGGTTCTTCAAAATGTATCTCATTCACCCGTATGCAGGCCTGCTAATCCGAACCACAAAAATATCCAAATATTAGAGAATATATCCATCCAACCGGGCACTTATTAAGTTTATCGATGTTTTGTTTTCACAACCCTAATCCTTTATCGATTAGTTGATCATTTAGAACGAATATAGGGTCGAAAGGATCTGACAAGTTATTTTTTACATTTAATAGTCTTCCGGTCTGCCGATTTAGAAACGGTTTAAGTGTTATGTTAATTCTTTCATTGAAAGTATGTTACAATAAAAAAAAGGACAAAAACGAGTACTACCAGCCAGTCGATTGCACTTAAAGACATGCATCTCGAACAGATCTTTACGACCCTATAACGCTACAACGATAAGTCAAGAAACAGGTCTAATGAACCTTATACAGCACTACCGTAAAGTTCACGAAATGGACTGCCGCAATGAACGTGTTAATTTAAATATTGAGTTGTTGGTTGTTAATCAACTTTGTGCACATCCATAGGTTATAGTGACCGCGTATTTATTAGTAGGATTGTATTTGGTTTGATATAGTTCATCATAGCATAAACAAAACATAATGGGCGTAGTGAAAACGGAACGTAATATTTGTCTTGAATGAATGGCGGGTAGTTCCATAGGTCACGTTAGCTTATACCTTGTATTTTGCAATAAATTAAATCTTGTTGATTGTTTTAGTTTGCCAGCTATGCTATAACGTTCGAAGTGAATATTCTCAGTTTAGTTTGATTTTTTAACAGTGTAACGGATACTTGGTTGTGTTTTGACGATTTATAAATAATATACGTGGGTCGGAGTTCGGGAACGATTATGAAGAGTGAACGTATTATTGGGTTAGTGCGTACAATCGGAGTTGAAAGTAAGTCTCAAAGTCATCATTATCCTCCTTGCGTTATCTCGGCATTTGCCACGGCTCATGGGAGCTTGGGGTCCGCTTTGACAACTAATCCCAAGATTTGGCGTAGTCACTAGTTTCACGGAAGTAAGTTTCAACGTCATCATTATCCTCCTTGCGTTATCTCGGCATTTGCCACGGCTCATGGGAGCTTGGGGTCCGCTTTGACAACTAATCCCAAGAGTTGGCGTAGGCACTAGTTTCACGGAAGTAAGTTTCAACGTCATCATTATCCTCCTTGCGTTATCTCGGCATTTGCCACGGCTCATGGGAGCTTGGGGTCCGCTTTGACAACTAATCCCAAGAGTTGGCGTAGGCACCAGTTTCACGGAAGTAAGTTTCAACGTCATCATTATCCTCCTTGCGTTATCTCGGCATTTGCCACGGCTCATGGGAGCTTGGGGTCCGCTTTGACAACTAATCCCAAGATTTGTCGTAGGCACTAATAGTTTCATGGAAGTAAGTCTCAAAGTATGTATGTTTATAGTAGTCTGTCCCTTATACGCGTAGAAGCTGTAGGGGAATAGTAATATCATAAAAACCGGTCATGTATTTGCAACCTTTTTAATATTACTAGCGATATGATTACCCGCGTGATTTTGTAATATTTACCAGGGTTTGTAGAAGTAAATTGCAATCATGTGTGTGTTATATTTGGTAATATGTTGTAGAGTAGGTGTCTATATAGTTACGTGTACAGATACGGTAGAAGTAGATAGTTCTATAAATAGCGGCAGTGTGCTTGCAGCCTTCTGGTGCTACTAGTGATTTGTTTATCTGCGTGATTTTTATAATGGGTACGACATAATTATTACATTCAATTTGATTATAGAACTGAGTAGTGTATGTATGGTTTTCGGTGGTTTAATCCCTGACTCAGGAACAAATATTTAGATATGTTATAAACACAATTTTATTTCTATTTCCGGTTCACGAGCGGTTGCGGGTGCGAGCCTGATGCCATCGGCGACATGCAGAGCTTTACTACGGCGCTACGATGGGCCTCCTCTGCCACGACGGGCGTCAGACACAAGCTTCTTTACAACGAGCTTCTTTACAACGAGCTACGCGTGAGCCACTCCGTCTTCATCGTCATGAACCGTGAGATCTTCGGACAGCGGCCGTCAACCCTGACGCTATAGTCTATGCGGCGACCTAGATGATTTACTTACTTGCGTAGAATGTAACTATACCGCGTGTTCCGAGATTTTAGGCGGGGTAGTTTTGACGTTAGGTACGTTTTATTTACTTAAATGATTAGATTGATTGCGGCATATTTGTTTAAGATTAAGACACGTGTTAAGCATATTTGTATATTTCCATTATTGCGGTTCAGCCACACACGTATTTATTAATGATAATTATTGATTTACATGTCTAGTCATTGACTGTGAAAGTAGACGTTTCTCATGACAAATGAAGTTATTCCTGACTCTATTATTGATATTGCGAGACCCTTTGATTATCTGGTAAAGCCATCTGTTTGATAATTAATAATATTTGACACCTACTTAATGATCATGATAACGTATTCATTTTAGATGTAAGATGTTAGGTACCATATAGTTATGTAGGCGTTTATCCAATATATTTCGTATCCAAGTTCTAATATAGCAATTCACATTTATTTCACTATAAGAACAATATTCAAATACACACGAGTACATACATAGCTTCAAGCTATCCATATATCTATCTATATTTCGCACACGTTAATTCAGCTTTGGCTGGTTGCGAATCATGAATCATTTGCAGTGCATTACAATGACATTGCTAAGGTGTAATGTTATATTTATTATTAACGCATCATTCATTAAACAGATTGGCATAGATATTTATGGTCTTACGTAAAATTCAATTTCGAGTCAGCATGATTCGCAAACAGCTATTATGCTATGAAATTCAGGAGTCGTGAAATGCTATTGTGGGTGTGATATTCGATCATTCGAATTTT
Source organism: Leguminivora glycinivorella (assembly GCF_023078275.1). Taxonomy (NCBI): domain Eukaryota; kingdom Metazoa; phylum Arthropoda; class Insecta; order Lepidoptera; family Tortricidae; genus Leguminivora; species Leguminivora glycinivorella. The sequence continues at coordinate 8,747,822 of NC_062989.1, read as the reverse complement.
ATACGTACCCAATTCACGTGTCATATTGAATCGTCATTTGACTGAGACTATGTTTAATACATATTTAGTATAATTTTAGTACGCCCGATACGTCCATTTGAAAAGTATATTATATTTATTTACTAACTAATTTGTAGTTGTTGAAACCGGTCACAGTGGCTTTATTAAACACGTGGCTGTTTTAACAATGAGGTATTTTAGTTGTTATTGGAATTGTCCTTGAGTTGATTTATTCCAGTAATGACAAGGTTTTGAGATTACCCATATTTAATTATTTGAATGTCGCTAAGCAACGGTTTTCATCCACGTTGATGGAATACGTCATGTGTGTTATTATAGGGCCCGTTCTAGATGTCTAATAAATGGTCAAACCTTTGGTCTGTCCTCACAGGTATATCCTGTGTATGTGTGTGTTATTAGGGGTGTCAAGTACATTGTTTGTGTAAATTTAATATTCATACAAAACGTATACAGGGCTCTCCCCTCTAGGGACTTGCTCCCGCTGAGGGACATGCTACGAGTGTCAGTATTGCTGCTCATCGGGATCTGGCGAGATTCGTATTAATGACGGCTATGTCTTTCTAGATCCTTCTGAGACGTTTATTGTCCTCACAGGACGAGAAGTTTGGGTATTTCATTTGCTGGTATAAGCTAGCTTGTATTGGAGTCAATGTAATACTCAAATGATTGGTGGTCTGTTTATCTTAAATTTTATTAGACAACTAAACGACATTGAGGATTGCTTCGGTATGACTCGGTGTTGGGGACAACCAACCGTGTTTTATTTAGTATGATTCAATCTGGACTTAAACCGTATTTTACATGCTTAGCCTTTCTTATTTTATTGGGTAAAGGTAATAAATCCCTATTCAACTGGCTCGTAGCTATTTAGTGTATCTAAATGATTTGCAATTCGTATTTAAGTGTAAAGAAATAAAGGAATCGTTGGTTTCAGGATGTTATAAGTCAGTCTTCTATTATTGTTGTGTTTATGGTCTCTCTTGGGCACTATTTGTCTATTAAAAATTTACTATAGTCACTGTTATTGTATCTTACTGGTTTGACTTATACGTGAGATGCTTCACCACGCAATTAAAGGTTTGGGTTTTGGTGTGGTTTTGGTTATTTACCGAAAACTATTGTAGCCAAGTACACGCCTAAAAATATTCGCACCGTCGAGTAAATGGCGAACTCATTATGGTTGCATGATCGATATTATCACCCAAGGGTTTGCAAAATTGCAAGTTACTATGTAACACACCCGGGTTAGGTAGGGCCCATGATGATTGTATTTGTATATAATATCTTTCTGGTAGCGTGTGGAGTGATTCACGTAGGACTTTGCTTGACATAGTTGTCTATAGAGATGACGTAGGCATAGTAATTTTATAAGAATCACAACCTGGCTTTATGGTAGAATGCAATCAACCATTCTTTTGTACATAATATAATTACAAAGATTGAATTACGGTCAGTCCCCTTCCCAATCGTCCATATATTTATATACACATTTTCATGATATTAATCATATGACCAATGCAAACATGTTATTGATGTTGATATTAACATTTAGATTCGATAACAATTTAGTTGGTTGAATTTCTATGGTTTTATTTAATTTATGGTTAAATCACATCTAAATTTTCTACAATAGCATTTTATAAGCAGGAATAATGGTTTATAATATTATTTTGTCCTCGAATTTCATGAAATATTATGAAATTCCGTATTAACGTCTTATTCAACTGGCTTAATTTAATACACAGTTGTATTTTACTTTTGCGCGATGGTACAGGTGCATAATGAAATGGCTGATCTCATGATATCAAGGGCAACGCTTATATTATTGTCTTGTTTATGATCGTTCATGGGTGCTCATGTCACATACTTACTTACTTATTTGGTCCCAGTTTCAGTACTCGATAGTCTGAACCTTACGTGACGTATTCCATGTAGGCGACGGGTCTACGGTATTGCAGACGGTGCGGGTCCAAGTGACTATAATACCATACGTATGGATACGTTCACGTAGGGACTTGCGGCTCCGACATATTAACAGCACCCATAGTAACGATATATGCATGATAATTTTATGAGATCTCAAGGTTTGCTTAAAGTTGACTGCAACCAGCTATTTTATATAACGATATAAGTTTATTTTAATATAGTCGTGATAAGCCAGATTTATCCATCAATTTTATGGATTTTATGACATATTTGTGTTATTGATACTTCAATCAAAATAAACACTAATCTATTTTATATATTAGCTGAAGAATATTTCAGTACAATATATTTTAGTAATATATAAATCTGAGTCCATCTGGTTTTAATTAAGTTATACTTTCATTCGCGTAATGTCTCAATGATATCATAATGAAATGGCTGATCTCATGATATCAAGGGCAACGCTTATATCATTGTCTTGTTTATGAACGTTCATGGGCACTCATGTCATATATCATACTTTTATGTCCCGGTTTCAGTACTCGATAGTCTGAACCTTGCGTGAAGTATTCCATGTAGGCGACGGGTCTACGGTATTGCAGACGGTGCAAGTCCGAGTGACTATAATACCATGCGTATGGATACGTTCACGCTAGGGACTTGCGTCTAGACATATTCGTAATGCCTATGAACGACTTATGCATGATAATTTTATGAGATTTCAAAGCTTGCCTTAACGTTGACTGCAACCAGCTACTTTATTTTAAGATATAAATGTTTGTTGGCCTAATCGTGATGAACCAGATTTATTCGTCGATTTTATCGACATTATAACATACTTATATGTTATTTAACTTCAAACTCAACAACGCTAACATATTTTACGTATTATCTGCGTAATTTCACCTACTTTAATTTATTTATTTCCCAATTTGTCTTCCCAGGTTAATTATTTAAAATCTTCATGGTTTTCTTATCATAATATCTCCCACAATAGCATTTTATAGGATCTAAGTTTCGTTGATTATGCCATACAGTTAGGAGTATTGAATTATATTTTGTTTGTAATTAATAGTTATTTAAATCACCTTTAAGATACGTATTATGCTTGTTAGAACATATCATTGTCTATATCGCTAACATGTCTCACACCTCAGGAACTTGGTTACTAGTTTCCATAACGTTAGTCCATATTACCCTAGATGATTTTGCCATATATTGTTTGTGTATTTTAATATGCTTTACTTCTTTATCCATAACATATTTTATTATGCTTGTGTACAGGTTAAACTTGGGCAGTCAGGTTTTTGTTTCCGTCTACTTTTCCTGACGTAGGGACTTGGCTCTAGTAATGAAGGCGGTGTATTCAAATAGGTCCTAATCAGACTTAATTGAATACAGAGTTATAGTAATTATTTCTGACAAAATATAAATGATTATAGATACAATAAATCGAAATGTTTTAGTATCCAATCTTTTGTTTATTTTATACTCCATCCTCGTAGCTTACATATCTAATTAATATAATTTTAACTTTGAATTAATGGTAAGTATTAAAGCTTGAGTAGAGTCAATAATTTTATTGAAGTAGCTTTCTATTAGTTCTTTGAGCTTACCCTGGGTAAGACGTTACAAGCTTCAGTGTAAAAGTCAATCATATTTTGGTACATTCGTTAGTGAAATATCGTTATAAAATAAGGGTTATTCCACTAGTCAGAGTTACCACTAAGTTGTTACCAGTGGTAACTACAATGTTATTTTCCCATAGGCAATTACTGGAAAGATTATATCATAAGATTCATAAGTTTTGTTTTATTTTATACACATTTAAAGCATGACCAGAAATATATGACTACGCGCCATGTAGCGGAATTTCATTAAAACTATTTTCTTCATAGTCATCATACTATACTGAACTGTCACTCCATACATCAGAATAACAGCGCACTCCTGCCTGACAATAGTTATTTATATTTCTGGTCAGGCTTTAGTTTCTTAACCATACTTACCATATCCAACGCGATCAATGTTATTTTCACCAAATCTAATGGCAACAGCTGAGACTGTTTCCTCACCTTTAATTGATTGGCCTCAATGGCCACTGCGTAAGAGTCGTTAGAGGTGCACATTGACTTGCCTAATATCAAGGACGATAGATACCGGGACTGACAAAGCCCATACAAAAGTTTACCTCTGAAATGTCCCATACATTTCCGAGCGATTATTTCCGAAAAAATTAACAATATCAAAAAATGTTAGTAGTAAACCCCTATTCATTTTTTAATACCTATCCAACAATAGGTATATCACACGTCAGGGTTGAAATGAAAAAAAAATCTCTCCCCACTTTACGTGTAGGGGGGCGGGCACCCTAATAATGTTCTCATGCAATGATTAGTTGGTTTCGATTTAGCTTAATATATTTTTTGTTCTTATTTATGGTGTCTGTATTTAGCTCTGCCGTGAAAAATATTTAAAGAAATAAGGAGGCCGTTTCATCATCGCCACCAGTACAAAACAAGGTCCCACGTAAGAAGAAAATAAACATCGACGACTTCGATACAGGCACAAGCTTCATGAATTTTAGGCTGTGTGGAAGTAGCAAGTCTTCAAACCTAGCTTATTAAATTGTCATTCTCTAAAACCATGCTTTAATTTTCTACAAATATTAACGCGAAACGAAACCCAGTACTCGCTGTCCCGATTATACATGACGTCGGCACATTATTGCCATATGAAAACGATTTGTAGCGACACTCTTCCAGGGTCAAATAAAAACTTGTCAGGCTTTAGTTACTAAAAAAAATCCGGATTTAATCCGGAGTTCGGATTTTGCCCTAAAAATAATCCGAAAATCCGGATTTTATATTATTGCAATCCCTAGGTATAACCCAATCCTTTCAGAAAATATTTACTTTATCACAAAATTATTTTAAACTTTCTTTTTGACATCGAAACGGCTTTAGTTTTTTACATACCGAATAACTTTATTTCGGTATCATGATTCCTTTTAAGATAATTACATTATGTATAAGGTAAGGAATAATATTTAGAATACCTAAAATATGACAAATTTGCATTCTATTCAAATCAGTACGAGTATACTTCACGGAGTCCAAAACTATACGCAAATCAGAAGTCCAAAACTAGAAAAATATAGATAGAGACTATAGAGAGCGATTGCGGGCGCCGGTCGGCTCGAGCGCGAGTACTTGCGCCGCCGGCGTACGCGTCTGTGTGCGTGCGCCACGCGCACACACAACTTTACTATACAGGGCCTCTCTGTGGGTTCCGCCCCCGTCAACGCGACGGCGATAAAGACCTAAAAATCTGAATTCGTGCTTGCCTCCTGTATCGTCTTAATCCTTTAATGATTCCGTTAACGTGAAACTTTAAGTAGACAGGTTTTATGAAGACAATTGGCCGGTGAGCCCTACAATTTTAAAATTTGCCGCCCTTTATACATGGTGTATATTCTATGCTGTTTCTTCCTATCCTAATAGTTTCAATATCAAGCATACACTATCACTGCACGTTCGCTGTTTATACGCCGAAAGTTGCAACTCAAGTAAATGAAGTAAACAAAACAAACAACCTACCTTCACCTTCATTGCCGGCCGCGGCCGGCCGGCTAACCGAAACAGAAATATACATGAACTTCGTGTGAAAAAGAGACAGCGAAAGGCGGCTCGTGCGTCGGCGAAAACGTTCGGCTCTGGCGCTCGCTACAGTCGCTATATCTACTCCCGCGCGGCTCGGAACGAAATAATATTGGTTTTAGGAACGCTAAAATTCTGTTCGTTCATTTAAACGTTACTGTAAGGAACTGTTCTTTGAGGGAACGAAATAAGAACCGAAACCGAAATTATTTTGTTCCCACTGAACAAAATTTATAATGAACCGTTCGTTTAGGGAACGATATAAGAACCGTAACCGAAATTATTTTGTTCCCATTGAACAAAATTTATAGGTAACGGTTTAAGAACGATATCAAATGGTATTTGGGAACGGGTTCCGATCCCTTTAGCCTAAAATTACGAATTGTTTTTCTACATATTTTAAAACTATCAAGGCCGTAGTTCTCTAAACATATTAGGTACTTAACTTTTTCATGAACTGGTAATATATTTAACTTTTTATATAATAACAAATAATTTTGTTTACAGTTAGTTTTAGTGGTTTTGTCTATAAGTATATTTTTAATTATTCTAATTTGGATTCAGATTTCTTATCGTATTGCAATAACTCTAAACATCCAAATTATAAACAAATCAATTATTTTTGCAGTCGGTACCAGACCTGTTCGTCGCCTTGCTATTGCCTGTTTGCCCCACCCAACCATACGCAGGCTGGCACCGACTCCAAAAATAATTGATTTGTTTATAATTTGGATGTTTAGAGTTATTGCAATACGATAAGAAATCTGAATTCAAAGGTTTATTATTTTTTGCTTTTTAGTTTCTCCGTGTTTTGTAACGCGCTTATTTTTGAAGGCGGTTTTATTTCTTGTTAAAAAAGTTTATTTATTTGTTGATTTTTAGTGGTTCCTATTGATATTATATGTATCAGTCCGAATACATGTACACTAGTGAAAGAATTATGAACATACATACAAAAAAAAAAAAAAAAAACATTCAGTCGAATTGAGAACCTCCTCCTTTTTTGAAGTCGGTTAAAAAAGCAACGGCTTGATTGCTTGATTTACACAACTCCCTGACTGTGGTGTCCTTTTTTCCTGCCAGTCTCTCATAAAGGTGTCTAAATAATACTGAGGTATGAAATGATAGTACAATGCACCAAATTACATTTACGAGGAACCGAAAATATCGATATCAACCGCAGAACCTCAGGTGGAATAGTATCGAGTCGAATATTTGGATAGATGCGTGTGGTTACCGTGGGCCGGTAACACTCGAGCTGTGAGCTTGGACAGGCTGATATCAGAGTAGATTTTGTATAAAGTAAATCATCTTCAGAATATGAGACACATATTACACTATATAAGCTAGAATAAGTATCTACCGGCTGGCATGTATAACCAGGTTTTATATATTATGTAGATCAGTTCGAATCATGAGTTTTTTCTCCATTCATCGGTTAATAGACCTTTTAGAGTAGCGTTTATATTTGAAAATTGAGCTTTGCATTGCATATTTCTGTTTGGGTTGGCAGACCACTTTTTACGTTTTATATTTTTTATTATTATTACAATACAAAAAGCTTAGTCGATGATGTAATCACCATTAGTCTATGATTCTTGCCAACGATTTTGGATGCCTTTCGCCCAGAACTCTGATGGCTGTGCCTCGAAAAAGTTGTTCAACTCCACCTGTACATCATTGAAATCATCGAATTGTTTACCCCGCAAATGTCGTTTCAGGGCTCTAAACAAATGAAAGTCTGATGGTGCGAGGTCTGGAGAATAGGTGGGGTATCGTCTCCCAGCCCAAGTTCTGCAGCTGTTGGCGAACGGTAGATGCGACATGAGGTCGAGCGTTATCATGTAGTAAAATTACAGTGGCTCGTCTTCGTCGTTTTTTCTTGATAGCAGAAGATAGTTCGGTGAGCTGTGTTGAATATTTGTTAGCGTTTACAGTTTCATTGTGTAATAGTTCATGAAACAGCATGCCTTGCGAGTCCCGGAAACAACAAAGCAAAACGTTTAAGCGGTTCTTTTCACTCAGCTTCGGTTGAGTTGGTGGCGTTTCTTCTCGAGGCAGCCAAAAAGCACGACGTGTATTGTTCTCATAATAAATCCATGATTCATCTCCCGTAACCAGATCAGTCAAAAACTCTTTACGTCGGGGTCGCAGCAAAAGTGATTGACAGATGGCGACACGGACTGCACGACTGGCGTCGGTAATGATGTGCGGTACCCATCGAGCCAAAACTTTTCGATACCCAAGCTCATGCAGATGGTATTCCACAGCGTGGTGACTGCAGTTAAGTGCTTCCGCTAATTCACGAGTAGTAGCATCAGGATTCGACTGTAGTTCGCGGCGTAAATCGTCATCATTGAATGCAGGTGGTCGCCCTGAGCGTGACTGACTTTCAAGGCTCCTGTCTCCTGATTTAAAACGGTCAAACCATCTGGACACTGTGGCATGGCTTGTACTTCCAGCGCCCAATGCAATGTTGATATTGTCAGCCGCAGCCCGCGCACTGTGGCCTAACAAGTACTCGTATAAGTAAAGTGTTCGAACTTGTCGCTCGTCCATTTTATTTCAATATAACTAAACCAATCACGAGGGCGGCTTTATATACCCTCACATTAGAAGTACCTAGAATGTTCTACAACATACTAGAATATTATCGAAAACAATTAACTTAAGAAAGGAAATGTATAGAGTTTTGTAGAGTGTGTCATTACTTTTGTGCCAACCCAATATTTATTTTTAAACGAATTTACCTAGATTTTCATTATTTATGTTCGTGTGGAGAAGCCAAGCTTGCTAGGGCTCCATGACAGATTCCAGATTCCAGAAATTCATAAATATTTCACGATAAACTACTCTTATATTTCGTACTTTGTTGATTCGGATAACATTACATGCCTCGTGGCGAACCGGCCTGTTGGCTCTAATGGACATTCATGAGAATCAAGATACATCGTTAATGCTCGTTGAATTCACACGTTGAACTTTAGAACATGCATACATACGTACAAATATAGTTAATCACGCATGTATCCCATAAAGTCTGACGACCGGTCTGGCTCAGTCGGTAGTGATCCTGCCTGCTGAGCCACGGTCCTGGGTTCGAATCCCGGTAAGGGCATTTATTTGTGTGATGAGCACAGATATTTGTTCCTGAGTCATGGATGTTTTCTATTGCTGTGAAAAAATCTCATATCTTCTTTACTCAAAATGTCTCAAGAGTTACCAAGATATCCAAATTTTAATTAAAATTCATTAAAAGTCAAAATCCTTTAAGGATTAAAAAATACAACGAAGTTTAAAATCTGCGGACAGATTTGAATCCTGTCAAAATTTTGATTCGCCAAAATAAATTACCTCACAGAAAAAAAGTTGTACCAATTGTACTATATGTTTTAATAAGATTCTTTGTAGTTACATGATAGACTAGCTTAAATCTAAATAAAATGAGCCCTACCAAGAGTACCTACTGGCGACATTTCTTTGCAAAAGTTCATACCGACATCGATTGAAATAACATTCCCGCATTGAACCAAACATACGTCTCAACACATACATACTGATCAATTGAATGAGCTTGCAATTTTACAATTGAATAAAAATAGAAAACGAAATAATGAATAACTTCAACAGTGCTTATATATAAATATAACCAAATAACATTTTACCTCGTCGTCTTCAAGAATAAAATAAATGGATGTATATCTAGATTCCTAAAGTTTTTCATTTTTAACCTTATTTCTTGAAATGATCATTTGGCCTAATTTAAATGTCCTAATATTGTTTCGCCTAGAACGAAGCGATAATGAACCTAACTAAACCTACCTTTCTAACAATCGCTTCTGATTTATTTTTGGGGCAAAATTTAAATTATGCCAAATGATACAACGTTATTTTACCTGAGTTAGGCCAAGTTTTCGAACAAACGTCATTCAAGTAATAAAATAAATATAACAAGGAAACATCCTAGCAAAACATCTCATCTTTCAACATTTGTCATTCTTAACGAGTTATAACATTTATTAACAGTAATCGAAAAGATCATCCGAATGATTAAGAAGACTCATCAGCGTCTTGATATAGCCGTGTAATTATAAGGCCCCGACTTAATGAAGATTTATCCTCTTAGCCGCTGCCGAGTATTCAGGGTAATATTCAGAACGACCTGTATAAATGTGGCATTTTGTTCGTAAAGGGTCCTTAGGCTACACGTGTATACATTGTTACTTCATCTGCGTGGCAGTACTATTAGAAGTTGTAGTAGGTAGGTACCTATAGCAAAAATACAATATAAGTCATAATGCTAACACAATCACAATATTTTTGTTTCTTTTACCCCTTATTTGCCAAGAGTGGCACTGCAACTTGAGGAGTTTCATATGCTCTGCCTTTATGGGATACAGGCGCGATATGTACAATCTAAGTCATATGCTAAAAACAGTTAACAGGACATGAATAACTATTCATTAGGTAGGTAATATCATTTCCACCACCCTTTTTAGCTTTTTCTGAGTTTAACTCTGATGTGAAAACTATCCTGTGACCTTCCACCAAACTCCAACTATCTGTAATATGCCAAATTTCAACTACAACAGTACGGCGGTTTAGCGTGAGAGTAACTCACACACAGACAAACTTTCGCATTTTAAATATAAATTAAGTAATTATAGATATGATCATTTGGAAATGGAGTTACATTTTATAAAATATATTTTTATTGTTCTTTATTTATTTTTTCCCCTCACTAGCTCGGAAACACGTGTTTTGTCCTTTGATACCAGCGGGTAAAAACGCATTTTATCCACTAGTTAAAGTTTTGACGAATCATTTAAAGTTGATAAAAGTAGGTGAATCTAGTAATAAAGATGATTTACGTGGAACTACTGGAAGCAGTGATAAACGCATTTTTTGCGTTGTAAAGTGAGGGGAAAAGTTTTGTGTTACACTCGGGTGCAAATGTATTTACTTCTCGTAAAAAACTCGCAAGTCAGGTTCTATTCTCGAACCACCCGCTTCAACTAGCCAGCGTCCCACACTCGGCGTTAAAATACAACTTTGCCCCCTTGTATAACAAATAACTATTTCTACTCCCGAACTGTTATTCGTCATTTACAGGGTCGTGCACAAATCTTTAAAACCCTACATAAAGGTCTATTCCTCAAAGCCAGCGTCCGTATGCGCGCAGTATCGAAAAAACTTAAAATGCATTGTTTGGCTCTGTAACCATGGCAACGCCTTATAACGACACTGCGGGCGTGCGCGGGAAGGCTTTGGGCAGCCGAGCTGACAGTGCAAACCTTTGAGTCAAAATAGAGGAAACAGTGTGAATTTCACGAAAGTTATTCAAGAAAACTATTAAAAACTAAGTGCATGGTCGTAGAAAAAGTATTGTATGCAACGGTGTTTAACTGAGTCAAAAAATACTCGTGGCGTCTCAATAACAATTTTCGGCTTCGCCTCAAATTGTTACCCACGCCACTCGTCTTTTTTGACCTCCTTTAAACGCCTGTTGCATAAAATACTATAATTTAACTAGCCTATAATAGTGGAACTGCTGGGAAAAGGCCTCTCTCTCTCCTTAACCTCCATGATAAGGTGTCTAGGTTGTCCCTCCATCTCCTTCTGGGCCTGCCGCGTCCGCGCTCTATTTGTGGCATCCAATTGGTAGCTACACTAACCCATCTGTCAGAATGAATGCGGCAGGCGTGACCAGCCCGGTGACAGTATCAAAAAATAATGGAATAGAATAAAATTATGAATCGTAATCGTAACCTACGATTGCCCACAGATCTCTAAAAATTCACGGCAAAATAGAATACAATTTTATTTACAACAATAAGTAATTTTCCTTTCACGCGTATTCCTTTTAGGATTCCGTTTAATAATATTTATTATTTACGAGAGTCGTTAATGCCTCGTGTACGTCCCATTTACTTAACCGAAATGGAGTGACATGTCAATATTTTACATTATATTTTAACAAGCATTTGGAGAAAACAGAATTCAATATCCGAGTAACAAAAGTAACGATTTCTCGGAAGTCGTCACGTGAAACACGTGTATTTTACGTGTAGATGTCATCGTAGATGCCCAAAGTTTAGTAAATTTGATTTAAGGTACAGTGGGGCAAATCTCGACTGGGGGACAAATGTGACTGGTCCATTTTTCCATCTTTTACAATGTTTGTATTATTAAATAGAGTGTCCACCGGTTATATATATGGTAGGCGTGTTCAGTGGATACATGTAGAACTCAACATCATAGTGTAATAATGGATCAGTTACGATTGTCCCCCAGTTGAGATTTGCCCCGGTGTACCTTACCGGTAAAATCTAACCATGCTGCTTGAACATTTCTCTAGAACCAACATTTCGGTCACTGGTCACTGGTCACATTTGGTAAAACCAAGGATTTATCGAATCAATATCGGCAGCAAGCTCATCATGATTATACTCTGTACTTTGAGGCATTTAAAAGAACGTAAACAATTAATCAATTAGAATGTTGAATTATGTAAAAAAAATATGAAGAAAAGGATGAAAACATTTAGTTCTACTTTTCCATGATGCACCACCCAATTAGACTCATTTCAAATTTTCCCTATGCCTGACTGGTAGATACGATACGGAACGCAAGCGATTGTGACACCAAAATATACCCGTAAAACGTATTACGTAACTGTATGTCATAACTTTCTCACTTCTAGAGCAATAAATAAATAAATAAAAATAAATAAATATTATAGGACACTTCTTGACTGAGCCCAATGCAATTATTCCTTGTTCAAGCGTGGACGTAAAAAGGCATCATGTTTTCAGTAAACAGATAAGTTAAAGAGAGCGCCAAAAAGGCCGAAAATTAGAATTCATGGCTTGTTTTTTGGGATAAATCTTTGAGAGTTCCTACATGGTTGCGGAAAAAACACGGTAGCTTTTTATGTTAATTTTCCTAGAATATGTCAAACATTTCTGCGTGCTATTTTACTTCTTTGTGTAAAAAGATAAAAATACAAGTGGAGTGACGCATCGTTCAACAATAAGATCTATAAAATGCGGTGCTTTCTTTCGCGAAAGTCACGTTTAACCCGATATTTCGCGCGTGTTTCATTTGTTTTTGTGTTATTTCATGGTTTAAATCCATGTTTTTTTTATGGGGTAGGAGGCAAACGAGCAAACAGGTCGCCTGATGGTAAGCGATCACTGCCGCCCATGAAGTGTTGGAGGTGCGAGGAGGGCCTTTAAGATGGGTACAATGTACGTTCTTTTCTTGTATGTACGAGGCAAGTTTCAAATAGCATAAGTTTCAAGATAGCTAAATGTTTAATTAAAAAACTAATCTGTATAAATGAAGAGCTTTGAATCGGTCAGCATTATTGAGACAATTTGTTTCAAGTAGTTACATTTCTTTCTTGAAGATCCCCACACTGAAGTTACTCAACAAAATCATTATAATCTTCTTACGCCGTGGCTTGCGTGGGCGAAGGTCGCGCGATGGTCGCGCGACGGCGATGCGACGCATACGAAATCAAACCTTATCGATATGGAAGTATGAGACACGACGGCGACGGTCGCGCGACCGTCGCCCACGCAAGACACGGCGTAAATATAAGCAACCAAAATTGCTTCCAAGCGGAGAAAAAAGCTTCCGCATTTCTTCCGTCCAAAATATGAGCTCAGGTAAGATTTATGACATTAATAATGTTGATATATCCCATAAAAGGGCCGGTAAACAGTTCCGATATAAAATGACAAACCGGCTCGAGTATATTCAAAATGTCGTTACTCGAGCGCGATTCAAATATACAGTCGTGTTGAGCTACATCTAGGTCTTTCGCGAACAAAAGTATCTCATCCTCCTTGCGTTATCGCGACATTTGCCACGGCTCATGGGAGCCAACCCGAAGGTTATTATTGCAATTAGTCCGGTTTCCTTACGATGTTTTCCTTCACCGGAAAGCGACTGGCAAATAAGTATCAAATGACATTTCGCACATAAATTCCGAAAAAGTCATTGGTGCGAGCCGGGGTTCGAACCCGCGACCTTCGGAACAAAAGTCGCAGGTACTTACCGCTGGGCTACCAGCGCTTCTCATGCATGTTTAGATACTTTCGTTCGCGTGCTTTATATTTATGCTTTACAGTTACTTATTTTATAAGAGGGCAAAGTTGTTGTTCAACCGCACGTGCCAGTATTAATAGCGAAAAGAGAAGCGAAAGATTCCAGTATTGAACCGCGAGCGTAGCACTTACGCGTTGAGCGTTGCGAGGGTTTCAAGGCACGAAGGTAAAACAACTTTGCCACCGTTTGAAACACGTCAAATTCTTTAACCACACCAACACGTGGAGAATACTAAGTTAAAACTTCAAAGAAAATCAAATCCACATTTTTGATTCAAAATCGTCATTAAAAACTGATTCAATATTTACATACTTTCTAAATCCGAATTGGGTCCTTATTGTTACTCAAATAACTACTAATAGTATATTATGCAACAACGGTAAGGAGGATTTTGTCAACGAGTGTTAATAACTCGCAACAGCCGCAGGCTGTTCAGTGTACCTCCTGAGTTACACACAATATTTTTCATCACATTTGAGAGGAAAACACAAAGGAAAAAATCATAAGGCAATACCTTCAATGAATAGCGGCGCCGCTACGACCAGTAGTCTATCTTCAGCTTTATCGGATTCTTCATATAAATCCATTGTTCTTGATTACAAACGCTTTTTGAGCACAAACAAACACTAAAATACTGCAAATAAATTAAATGCAATGCTCAAAGAAGCATACAATTTGAACTTAATTTACGTGTCCGTCAAAAAATGTTGTCAACATTCTTATTGAAGGTTCTGTTGTACAGCCACAGCTACAGCTACAGCCACAGCTATGGCAACGCGGTCAAGCGCAAATCGAGATGGCCGTCACAATTTCCTGTCAGATTGTAAATTAAAACGATTTATCTGCGTGAAATTTACAAAATAAATGTGAAGCACACTGATATAATTGTAAAACATAAATAAAATGCAATTTTTATGTGTAATATTTTTGTTATATCTTAATAGTCAAACTCTGGTAGTGCAACAAAAACCCTTGGCTGATTGAAACATCTGAAGTATTGCACGGATAGCATAAAACTAAATCCATTACTCCCTTGGAATAAAATGGTACATTATTCTTCAGTACACGCAGATGCAATGAGACCTTTAAACAGCAAATGTGATGAAAAATGTTATACGTCAAGTAGGTAGGATTTTTTTTTTTATTAGTCAACTGCCCTGCTAAGCCGAAAGGCGCTAAGTCTGAGATACGCCTTTTTGTTTTTTTTTTTCACCATTCAATAGCCATCACAATTGTGCGTCTAATGGTATAAGCCAAATAAGGCTATCTCTCTTAAATCTTTAAATAAAACTACTAACAATATTTTGTATATCTCAATTTTTCCTATAATTACTAAGAAGTTTGACGGCATCTCGATTTTCTTAAGCTAAATAGCCTTATATTGACATAGGTTAAACACGTTTAGAAATGGTCGCTAAATTTTTTTACAGTTTTTCGAAAGCAACAAGCGTTAGGTCCATCCTTCGAACTACTTTCGGAGTTAGCCCTTTTACGCTTAGTAACTATCGATATTGTTATTTCTTCAATGATTGAGATACGGCTAAACTAACACAATATACCTACGAGTTAAAATGGACTTTAAGATCATTAAGTTAAGAATCACATATCCCTTACGTTTCCCGTTAGACATGACGGTACGTTACGAAATGATCATTTAATTGATTATTTTGTTTGCGAAAGGATGCAGATTGGTTTTGTGGTGTGGTGCAAATTGGTTTAGTGAGATTAAAGTTAATTAGTAATTACACACAATATTTTCAAACGACGCATACGGAAATCGACTACTTGATCTCGATCTGTATTTGGGTAAGTTTTTACATTACATATTACTTCTCCAGTTTTTTATATAAATGTAAAATTTCGAAATCGAATACATGAACTAAGACTATAGAACATGGAATTTATTTTTTCATTTAATCGTATGTCGTGGTAACATGTAGGTATAATTTGTTATGTTGAGTTATATAATAAAGGCCGTAGCAGGATAAGGGAAGAAAAAATGCCCTTTAATGATTAGAAGCTGGTTTTTTTTCTATAGTTACTTACACTTAGTAGTACGATTGTGCAAAGTTTTGTTGAAAAATTTCCAGTGGTTCAGCCGGCAGAAAAAAAACCAAATTCATGAAATATGATTTTTCTCTAAAAGTATTTAACTCTATCATACAATCTTTTTTCATTTTGGTTAACTAAATAGTACTTATAACCTGGAAGAAAATTGAGTCTCCAACTATAATATTTCTGCAAAAAGTACGTAAGTCGACATTTCAAAAAAAAAAGAAAAATATTATTATTAAATATTAAAAATTCCTAATTAACACATATTCATATCGTCGCCATCGGCCAATTTTACGTAAATTAGATTAAAAAATTAAAAAATATTCTTTGACTTTGCTTCTGCAAACTTGACATCAATGTCGGCTGACAGCTACTCGAATCTTTCCTTATTAATAAAATTAGTTGGATTTATGACGGAAACATTGGTTTCCTTTCAGCTTTTACCAAGATTTTGTTAAAAGTAACATCAATTTTACTTATCTTAGGTAAGCTACCTCTTATTAGATATAATATACAGTGTGTAAATCTAATGCGGACAAACGTAACGGTGGTTAGTATAGGACATAAGAAGTGTAATTAGATAACTTCTACTTATGAAATAAAACTATAGAAACGGATTAAATCGCATATAATGAATTTACAATTCATCCCGACGTTCTACTTAAGTAGTTTTTTTTTTTCAAACTGATTTTGCCCGCAATGTTTTTTTACACGCTCGCGTCAAACCCTCGTTGACAGTTATTTATAAAAGCTCATATCGCGCAACTGTCATCGCAACCATGTTGTACGTTCCTTATTTTTTTTTCTAATTCATTATAGAATGAAAATTAAGAGTAACTAAAAATACCTCTTAATTAATGATAACACTAATTAATGTCTGGTTTTATTTATCGCTCATATAAAGACTTACACACGTTATTTAGGTAGGTACCTATATTGAGTTTTAGAATACCGCTCTGCCCCCGTAGCCGAATGGCAGTTCTGCGGCTCGAAACGCCACCGAAACGCCGCAGACATGTAACCTGGCTCTGTCGCGCCAATACGCAAGATCGATAGAGATAGATAGCTACGAAAGAGATATTATCGTGAGCGTTTGTGCATTCGGCAACGCACACAGAGAATAATGAGTTCAGTGGGACGCAACGAAATTATTCAGAAGTACTTCTCAGCCAACAGTTCATTACAACCTAGTCTTCATCAAGGCGCTTTGCGGATAGGGGAAACTTTACTTATTCGTCCCCTGAGCCTTGAGTGAAAATGCATGATACATTTACAGGAGCAGAAATGTAGAAATTTTGCTCGGGTCACATAAATCTGACAGATTAGTACCTAGTGCGGTTTTGTAGCTCTCGCATCGCCTTACAGAAAACAAAAACATGATAAGGTATATAACACTTTAATTTATCGCGCTTTGTACACATGACATCCCAGCAAAGTGTCACCGGTCGGTGTCAGTCTTCCGCGACCACCGTTGGAAAAAAGGAAAATAATGTTAATTAATCGCGTTCGACCTGTGTGACTGACTATCTACCCAAGTTCACCCAAGGCACAACTGTGCCAAGTTTCAGCGCATAGTCAGAAAGTGCAGGGTTTCCTATACCTCCCTACAAATTAAAAGGTCGCTTTATAAGTGAAAAAGTCTGATGTTAAAGAAAAGGTCAAGGTCAAGAAGAAGTCAAAATAAAATAAAAACATATTTCAAATGAAGGGCAGGACCCGACTTTTAGGAATGCTATGTTTTAAAGTTTCAATTATTAAATTTGACTGAACAATTTTTTTAAACAACATCGGTCGCAAACAAGCGTATGGTTTGCCAGATGGTAAGGAGTTTCAGTAACCTATGGACGAAAGTGTTACACGGGCATTGCCGACCATAACGCATACCACTCTTGTTGAGTATATCGTTGTCTAAGTACCCACATCACAAGCTTTCTTGAACTTACCGTGGGACTTAGTCAATCTGTGTAAGAATATCCTATAATATTTATTTAGGTATTTAATTTACCGCCACCCTTTTTATACGAGACGTCGCAAACAATCCTTCAAATAGCTTAAGAACTATTGTGTTAGGAGCCAATAAAAAGTAAACAAATAAAAACTCCAAGAAATCTGCTATTTACGACTTCAACCTCAATAGATGGCGTTTAATTTTATGACGTCATTTCCCTCATTTCGTATAATACAACTGAAATCTTTACGACGCTGGGGCGCTTCAGATTGATTCATAAACATGTTTATTTTATGTCGAAACTGTATTGTAGTATAACGCCGTGGCTTGCGTGGGCGACGGTCGCGCGACGGCCATACGACGCATACGAAATGAAACCTTATCGATATGGAAGTAGACGATGCGATGAGACGCGACGGCGACGATCGCGCGACCGTCGCCCACGCAAGATACGGCGTAATACAGATTCTAAAAACTTTGAAAAGTGTACAGTATCTTACGAGGGTACTGCTTACCTATTAATATATACACATTTTTTTCCGTTAAATTCGACCCGAGGTTCATTATCAGGAACCATCCTGTATACCTATTACTTTTACTTTACTTTAGTTAAATTCGCAAAAAAAAATTTTTTTTTATCGTTTTTATACATAATAAATGAATTTATTAGTGTGAGAGACCCTTAAGAATTACATTCAAGTTAGTGTCAAGTGATTGACGGCACATGTCAAAGCAAATAGCGTTAGAAATTGGTAAAGGCTGTCACACAAGTGTTCAGTAATTATCTTAACTTTTTTAATAACTCGATAAAATTAAGACAATAAGATTAAAGTTAAGACGCTTGTTTCTTAGAGAAATTAATAGTATTTGATCTAAAGAACCTTCCCTTAAAGTTAACGGAATTCAATAAAAACAGGGTGTATATAATAATATTGAATATCAAAATCTTTTAATCAATATCTGTATATTGTACCTACTCACATTGCAACATGTTTCGAGTCATTTAGAAACCCGTCCTCACTCCTCGGGCGTGAGTACTTTAGATCAAATGAAATTAATTTCTCTAAGAAACTAGTGTCTTTACTCGTACAGTTATCGAGTTAATAAAAAATAAAGATAATTACTGAACACGTGGATGACAGCCTTTACCAATTCCTAATGTTATTTGTTTTGACATGTGCCGGCAATCAACTTTAAGGGAAGGTTCTTTAGACCAAATACTATTAATTTCTCTAAGAAACAAGCGTCTTAACTTTAACGGTTATCGAGTTATGAAAAAATAAAGATAATTACTGAACACGTGGATGACAGCCTTTAGCAATTCCTAATGTTATTGGTTTTGACATGTGCCGTCAATCACTTGACACTAACTTGAATGTTATTCTTAAAGGGTCTCTCACACTAATAAATTCATTTATTATGTATGAAAATGGGGTCCATATTGGCTCATATAAAATTATTTGTTATAAAATTATTGTTTATACCGATTTGTGCTCCGAATGATCATTTCTCATAATTTTACTTATCATAATTTTGTTTCATTATTATCAATAGTACTACTATCACTGTTCATAATAATCATTTAGTCGAAAATTTTTAATCATAAATTCTATACAAATATTTAATAACATTCATAATTTTGTGTTTAAGAAAATCATTCATCATAAAATTATTTAAAAAGTTTTGGGGAAGTTCTATGAAAAACTTGTGCCATTTATATAACGCGCTTGAAGCTTTTACAGTGACATATACAATTTACATTAAAAATTCGTTTCAGGTTCGCTCACGGTCAACCTAACACGCTCCTCCTCGCTACGCTCGTCGTCGCACCTAACTGGACTGTCACATGTGATGTCTGTTCTGTTAACAATAATATAACGATAAATTATATTACTCGCAATCGTTATGATCAATAAGTATATAAACATAAACATTAGTATAAAACGTATTTATGATGAATGACATTATGAACATAAGTCATTCGAAGTTACGATAGTTATTAACATAAAATTGTTATAAATAATGATCGTTATAATGTAAAATTGTATGAGAAACATTTTCGGACTACCAATAATCTATATAACAATTTTATATGAACTTTGGCGCACCCACGAAAATGACAAAAAATTTTTTTTTGCCAATTTAACTAAATAATAAATAAATAAAAGTGATATACAGGTGGTTCCTGATAATAAACCTGACGACGTGTAGAATTTAACAGAAAACAAAAAAAACACGGTGTATAAGTTTTATTTAGTAATTTGCTAATCTCGAAGCAATGTGATTGACCATCAAATATGAACCAAATCACTAGATTGTATTCATCTCCTCAAGCTCAGGAATTTCTTGATTTGTACGAAATGCCGGCGCTCGGTCCTCACAATGGCTGGAATGTGGTCCTATCATTCGGTGCACCCTCTCACAGTATCTCCGACCGATGTAGGAGTGAATCAGAGATAACTAGCCCTTAATAATGGGCCATTTACGAAAAGTTTATGTCGAACCGTTTTTAACCCCCGACGCAAAACCGACGGGGTGTTATAAGTTTGACATGTCTGTCTGTCTGTCTGTCTTTCTGTCTGTCTGTTTGTCTGTTTGTCTGTCTGTGTGTGTGTCTGTCTGTCTGTGGCATCGTAGCTCCTGAACGGATGAACCGATTTCGATTTAGTTTTTTTTGTTTGAAAGCTGAGTTAGTTGGGAGTGTTCTTAGCCATGTTTCATAAAATTCTGTCCACTATGTCGCGGTCGGGGGTTTTTTCACAATTTTAATTTTGTGGTTAGGTTATTATTGTAAGCAGGGTAGGATGGGCTGAATACGGACTTTGCCGAATACGAATATTCGGCCGAACATTCGGTGCAGCTGGTACCGAACCGAACATTCGGCCGAATATTCGGTTCCACTATATTTTAAATCCTGGCTTAGAGTTAAAAACTTTTCAATGTTCCTATAATTTAGTGCATTAGAAAATTTAGATTTTTGTTTCTTAAGCTACATTATTTTTACTTTTTTACATAATTATTGTAGTACTTATATTTAACGCATTTTTAACCCCCTTTGGTCCTTAGAATCCTGAAATAAGATGTCATTATCCCAAGAATTACGAAACAATTTACGCTTTGTTTATTCGGTAATTATTCGGCAATATAACCGAACTATTCGGCCGAATACGAACATTGAAAAACTTGCCGAATATGCCGAATACCGAATATTTACCGAATATTCGGCCCATCTCTAATTGTAAGTATAAGTGGAAGAGCATAAAGCGATTGTCTTTGACTTTGTGCACTCCGTGGGAACCTAGTACTCCTAGTAGGTATTTTTGTAATCACTACCACCAAAGGGGATCTAGTATTACAGAGAGTTACTGTCAAAGTAAAATGTGTAATCACAGTGCATACTGCCAGTTTTAAGCTTGAGTCGAGAGACTCAAGCTTAAAACTTTTGAACCTCAGTTTTGACAATTTGGCCCATATTTTTAACTTGATATGTGTTAAAATGTCAAATATTAATATTAGCGCCATCTAGCCGAGCGTTTCCTAAAGGTGTAACGGCATCTAGGCCACCGTACCTTTTTCTCTAGGGCTTTGAGGTACGTTTTTTTCTTAGACTTTATCCGTCTATACGGAGTTACATATGCCTTTGCTACCATTGACAAGTAGTGACACCTTATAAAACATTGCATGTTCGTGACTCAAAACTCTTTCTATGCTATTTTCACCTACAAATAAAGTTATTTTTAGAGTGAGAATGGTTTAATGCTGTTTTCTAATAAAAAAAACTTCAAAATGAGACACAAAAGAGGAAAATAGCCACTTGACACGTTCGACTGCCGTAAGGAAAAACACAAGCCCCGAACAATAAAAAGTTATTTGTTCTTTTTGGGAAAAGTATTGTTTAATTAAATTTTACGAATAAAACTCGATTGAATGTTGAAGTTATAAAGTTTAATTTTCATGTATCAAAATTTGTTATGAAGAGAATTTTAGTTCACTTCCAAAATATGTAAGCGTAGCGTACTAGTTTAATTAAAATTTTGTTTCTATTTGGTACACATCGGTAACTCGTGGCATTTAGGTAGCACTTGACAGTAAAGTTGCTAAAAGACTATTGATGTGACAATGTTTTTCCTGTCAAGAAACCAATAAAAAAAAGAAACTCTAATAATTTAATATATGACATTCGTGATAAACTATTAATATTAAATTTATTCTAAATTTTCACGAGCCTACGCCTTCTACTTGAGAAAATCCACTTTGTTTTTAAGAAAAAGATTTTTCAACCTCCACTGGCGTAATTAGTGATGTGCAAGTTGCGGAAACTTTCCAAAAAAACCTCAAATTTCTTGAAAAATTCACGAAACTTTCACGAAAAATAAAGGGAATTTAAATTTATGAAATGGAAAGTTTCCATCCATACAGGTGTCCATACAAAGTATGGAAAGTTTCCGGAGTTTTCCTATGTGAAAATTTCAGAATTTTTGAAACTTTCCGTCGGCACATCAGTAGGCGTAATGGTAAAAAAGCTCTGATTAGAAGTTCTGAATGCTCTCTTAGTAGTCTTAATGTAGTAGGGCTTGCAATTATCCGCCCAATTTTGTATCCGGATAATTCGAATACTAGAAATTTGATTATCCGAATAAAACGGATACTTCGAATATTTTTGTAGGTAATATTAATTTTCTGAAAAAACACTTTGAAAACTTGTCACATAACTAATCCGTCAAGTGCTACCCAAATGCTACGAGTTACCGAAGTGTGCTATTTGGTAACTAAAGTAAACGCTAAAGCAATTTTAAAACTGAAATGCACAAGCTAGGTAGGTAGATAATAATTTGCCTTTTCACCACCGTGTTATGAAACATGTTCCCCCCCCCCCCCGACATTCACAAAAAGTAGTCGCTATGAGAAGTACCAGCCGCGAGACCCGAGGTCACATCCTAAAACTGATTCGCACTCCTACTACTACTAAAGCTGCATATCATTCCCTATCCAATCGTGTTGTAGCGGCTTGGAACAGTTTACCGGATAGTATTGTTACTGCTCCCTCAGTGAATGTGTTTAAAAACAGACTAGACAAGTGGCTTTTAAATAATAAGATAGTGACATGACTTTGCTAACTATAAATCATGAGACACTGTGTGACATAGGCTCATCAGCTGAATAGCTGCTCGCCTATAATTGAATAATAATAATAATGTTTTCCCCTCACTAGCTCGGAAACACGTGTTTTGTCCTTCAATATCAGCGGGTAAAAACGCAGTTTATCCACTAGTGGGTAAAGTAATTTGACCTTGAATAAAGTCAAATTAACTGGTTTAAAATTACTAAAAGTAGGTGAATCTAGTAATAAAGTTGATTTACCACCTGTGGAATTGTTGGAAGCAGTGATAAACGCATTTTTTGCGTTGTAGTTTCCTCGCTGTAGTGAGGGGAAAAGTTTTGTGTTACACTCGGGTGCAAATGTATTTTAGGGATCATCCATAAATTACGTCACACTAAAAATCGTGATTTTTGACCCCTCCCCCCCTCCTTGTCACAGCTGGTCACATTTGTTAGACTCCCCCCTCCCTAGTGTGACGTCACATATTTTGCAAATTTACACGTAGAAATTATTGAATGAAAACAGCAGGTAGAATAAATCAATATTATTTCCATTTATGTACTTAAATTATTCTTCACTCCACCAACGGGTAAAGGCTCTCTTGATACTTCAAAAATGAATGACAAAGTTTCATTTTATCTACAAGAGTGCAAAGTAATATCATAGAAATTTTAACTTGATGTCCACAACTAGCTGTGGCTGATAGAATAAACGTTTAAATGATGATTTTGACTCTTAAATGTTAAAAAAAATATGAATCAAACTACATTGTTTGATGTTTTGCAGTTAATATTTTCCACGTGTTGGTGTGTGAGTGACAAATTTATTTAACCTACGTGCCTTGATACCCCCGCAACGCTCACGATTCCACATTCTGAATCGGTCGACAAAACAATTGGTATCTTATATTTATAACCAGATGCAAAGTCGAGAATAGGTGATATTCTAGGCCATTTACAACATTTTTAGCTATTTATTATTATTATATATTTTTCGACCTAAGAAAGTTATCGCTCAAATAATTTTTTTATGTTATTCAATTTTCAAATTTCTGTAGTTTAATTTTCTTTAGGTTTTTAGTGTTAAGTGGAACACGGTGTATAGGTATGTTTATGAGGTTTTCATAAAGAAAGTTTATAGTTCGTGTTTTAACCCTTAGATTATGATAGATTTTGAAATGTGACGTCACGAAATTTAGGACCCCTCCCTCCCCCTTGTCACATATTGTCACACTTCGTCGACCCCCTCCCTCCCTCTTAACGTGTGACGTAATTTATGGATGATCCCTTACTTCTCGTGTGTTAAAAAACTCGTAAGTTCAGGATTCTATTCTCGAACCACTCGCTTCGCTCGTGGTTCAACTATAGAATCCTTTCACTTGCTCGTTTTTCAATTCCACACTCGACGTTAAAATACAACTTTGCCCCCTTGTATAACAAATAACTATTACCATGCTTGCAATTTTCCCTACCAAACATATTATTGTTTACGAAAAACAGCAAAACT
The DNA here is from genome assembly GCF_023078275.1 of Leguminivora glycinivorella. Taxonomy (NCBI): domain Eukaryota; kingdom Metazoa; phylum Arthropoda; class Insecta; order Lepidoptera; family Tortricidae; genus Leguminivora; species Leguminivora glycinivorella. The sequence goes on along the minus strand of NC_062989.1, from coordinate 8,723,491 downwards.
TACAAATATTTTCATTTAGTTCTAATTTTCATTCGTGTATAACTTGCTCCCAATAACTTGCTCCCATATTGGTGCATGAAAAACTGATTCATTCGTGAATTCACTAAGGCATACCGGTGATTCCATTTTGTTTTTAATCCTACGCGAGCTCACAAAATAATATTCCATTTTGACTCTGAGCAGATAATAAATAAATAAAAAACCGGCCAAGAGCGTGTCGGGCCACGCTCAGTGTAGGGTTCCGTAGTTTTCCGTATTTTTCTCAAAAACTGCTGAACCTATCAAGTTCAAAGCAATTTTCCTAGAAAGTTTTTATAAAGTCCTACTTTTGTGATTTTTTTCATATTTTTTAAACTTATGGTTCAAAAGTTAGAGGGGGGGGGGACGCACTTTTTTTCCTTTAGGAGCGATTATTTCCGAAAATATTAATATTATCAAAAATCGATCTTAGTAAACCCTTATTCATTTTTAAATACCTATTCAACAATATATCACACGTTGGGGTTGGAATGAAAAAAAAAATCAGCCCCCACTTTACATGTAGGGGGAGTACCCTAATAAAACATTTTTTTTCATTTTTTTATTTTTGCACTTTGTTGGCGTGTTTAATATACATATTGGTACCAAATTTCAGCTTTCTAGTGCTAACGGTTACTGAGATTATCCGCGGACGGACGGACGGACGGACGGACGGACAGACAGACATGGCGAAACTATAAGGGTTCCTAGTTGACTACGGAACCCTAAAAAGAAGGACCTACGAACCCGATATATGATAGCTTACCTTTTTATTGTCCCTTTGTAATGCATGAATAATAAAATAATTATCTTTACTGGTTATTTAGACATGCCAAAATTCAAGTACGTTTCCAATACGTGGTAGGTATCGCACGCAGAGGAACGTCAAGTTGTTCTAATAATATTGTTGTCGTTCCAAAGCAATGATACCCAACGGAGTCGAAAACGAGAGCCAAATGCCATCTGACCTTGACATCAGCAATTCCCGTCAACTTTGTACAAAAATTAAGAGAAAAGTTAAATTTGTTTTTATTAAGAATTCCTATTTTGTTACCAAGATTTTGTTGATGAATTGAGATTTTATTAAGTTTTATTTCGTCATTAAGGTTCTCTAGTATCTATATTTTCTTAATTATAACAATTATCCTGTATATATCTTACGAAAGTCGAATTATATTACTAAATGTTGGTAACAAAATAGGATCAATTAAAATTTGCTGACGTGGCATTGTACAAAGTTGACGGGAATTGCTGACATACATAAGGTTAACTAGTAGACTTAATTACGATTAGTACAATTTCCTCACACTTTTTTCTTTTGCTGTAAAGCGACTGGCAAATATGACATTTCGTGCAAAAACTCCGAACAACACATTGTTGCTAGGTGGGGTCTAAAACTTCCGGGTTTAGAGTCCCACGCTTTTACCGCTACGCTAGGCTATCAGCCCTTCGCGTTTTACCAAATACAATTAAAATTAAATAAAATACGCGAATTTCAGCACGTAAAGAACTGATATAACTCAGACCGTTATCGTATTTATATAATACTAAACGCGCACAATGGTATTCTAAACCTTATAGCGATAGTATTAAGGTGAGAACACGATGGTTACAGAAAATTAAGAGAAGCCCCTCGTTTACACAGCATTACACAGATTTCATCAATATTTGGAGGCCACTTGGATTGAAGTAAAGGCAATATTTGTACTTTGGTGGAGGGCATTGACTGTGGGAGTGTTTTGGCTTGATAAAACAGGGAGAGTCAGCTGGAATCTTCTCTGTACTTTTAGGTACAGTCAACCGGGGTGGCTTTAGGAAAAATTGGGGTTACTTTGATAGTATTTGAACGGGCCTTAAAATTAACATTATTCATTATTTAACTGTTCATGTAACTAGTTAGATCAATAAATATGCCCGTCAATCTACCATAGAAAATCTCGAATTAACTTGCAGTATGACTTTAAATTATTTTATTAACCCCCGCGCAAAAACGACGGGGTGTTATAAGTTTGACGTGTCTGTTTGTCTGTCTGTTTGTCTGTCTGTTTGTCTGTCTGTGTGTGTGTCTGTCTGTGGCACCGTAGCTCCCGAACGGGTGAACCGATTTCGATTTAGTTTTTTTTTGTTTGAAAGCTGAGTTAGTCGGGAGTGTTCTTAGCCATGTTTCATGAAAATCGGTCCACTATGTCGCGGTCGGGGGTTTTTTCAAAATTTTAATTTTGTGGTTAGGTTATTTTATTTTATTTATTTATTTATGACTTCAAAACTAAATTTTCAAAGTCTCCCCTGCGTTTTAAAGCCACACCGGTTGACGGTATTTATAACAACTAAAATTTTGAAAAAACCCTGACCTATTTTCATAAAGCATGGCTAAGAACACTCCCGACTAACTCAGCTTTCAAACAATAAAACTAAATCTGAATCGGTTCATCCGTTCGGGCGCTACGATGCCACAGACAGACACACACACAGACAGACAGACAGATAGACAAACGAACAGACAGATATACGTCAAACTTATCGTCGTCGTTTTTGCGTCGGGGGTTGAAAAGAACGTAAAAAAAATAATTTGGAAATTTTCGGGTACAACTCACGAGTACAACCAACATTTGTTGGTTAATCAACCAAATATAAGAACTAAGTAGACCTGTCACGGAGTGATCTATCTTTTACTCTCTTATTTGGTCATGTTATGTTCATTTATCCTCAACTTGTATAAAAATAAGCCTTTTGATGGTACATTTTGTTTACATTTATTCAAGTAGAATGTTTGTGGCATGAATTGTCGCCTGCGGTATAGGGAACTTGACTGTAGTTAAAATAAAATATTTTTCCCCTCACTAGCTCGGAAACACGTGTTTTGTCCTTTAATATCAGCGGGTAAATACGCATTTTATCCACTAGTGGGTAAAGTAATTTGACCTTGAATAAAGTCAAATTAACTGCTTTAAAATTGATATGAGTAGGTGAATCTAGTAATAAAGATGATTTACCACCTGTGGAACTACTGGAGCAGTGATAAACGCATTTTTTGCGTTGTAGTTTCCTCGCTATAGTGAGGGGAAAAGTTTTGTGTTACACTCGGGTGCAAATGTATTTTACTTCTCGTGTGTTAATAAACTCGCAAGTTCAGCATTCTTTCACTTGCTCGTTTTTCAATTCCACACTCGGCGTTAAAATACAACTTTGCCCCCTTGTATAACAAATAACTATTATACCACGCACGAAAAAAATCATCAGATAATTATAACAAAAACATGGACAGAAGTTATTTTTAAATCCGATTTCTATTTAATAAGTCAGGTAGAAATACATAAAGTAACTGAGTTGACCGTGACGTCACTCAATTCGATTTCATATAAATTCCATATTAGCAAGTTGTTCAAATTCGTTTTGATAGTTCTTAAAAAGAAGCTGATTTGACTTAGGAGGCAAGTAGGCTATTTCCGGACCGATACCTACGACCTTCAAACCTTCAAGAAAAGAGCGTACACTCATCTTAAAGGCCGGCAACGCACCTCCAACACTTCTGGTGTTTCGGGTGTCCATGGGCGGCAGTGATCGCTTACCATCAGGCGACCTGTCTGCTCGTTTGCCTCCTATCCCATAAAAAAAGTAGGTACTTACTTACTTAATGTAAACAGATTAGATACAGAGATAGAGTACTTTAGGACATTACTGGATAGCGTATAAAAATCACGGAATAAGAGATAATTTAGAGAAAGTGAATAGTGTCCCCAAAAGTTTCATAAATAGAACCAAAAATTTCATACATGCTTTGGTTATTTTTTTCTTTAGTAATCTTAATCTTGTTGCATAGTCTTAGTATCAATATGTCAATAACCGTATTTAGCTAATCCTAAATAAAAAAACATATATAATTAGGTATATCGTCAGTCTATGTATTGGTAAGAATATAGAACACTTGAAAAACTTCTCCATTAAATTGTAGCGAGAACGTGGAGTATCAACTTGTGAAACTTCAGCGATCGCTTTGCAATACTGTCACAGTACACTCAAATGAACAGCAATAGGCTACTTGACCCTTTTTAGGGTTCCGTAGTCAACTAGGAACCCTTATGAACGTGTGATATATTGTTGGATAGGTATTTAAAAATGATTTGAGGTTTACGAAAATTTTTTTTTGATATTGTTAATATTTTCGGAAATAATCGCTCCAAAAGTAAAAAAATGCGATTGCGATTCTTCTATCGAACAACAAGACGACATGTCCGCGATTACAGATATTGGGGTGACGAAGAATGGGCAACAATTTTGTTTTCCGACGAATCCAGATTTATGCTCTATGCAAATAACGGGAGGCGAAGAGTTTACGGACGGCCTGGTAAACGTTTTACTCCAGCATGGTTGGGTATGGTCCAGTATGGTGGTCTTAAACGTTAATAAATTAATAACTTTAAGCGAAATATGTAACTAATAGGTATTAGTAGCTATAAACACTTTAGTTCAAAATATTGTCCTAACATAGTTGCATGCTTTAACTCTACTAACAATAGTATTCACATAAGACACAACATGTAAACAGTTACCTATCAACCAGTAAGGATTAAAGTTAGAACTGAGCGCAGCGCCAACAAACTGGTTATTCCCGTTTGGCGCATTAATTGTACAGCATAAGTGTAATTGTTTATTATGAATAAATAAATAATAATAATAATAACATACATAAATACCTATAGGCCTCTATTAACAAAAGGGGTGGACAGAGCACATGAAACTGCTCAAAGTTTCAGTGTCACTTTTAGCAATTAAAAGGTTGAAACTTGAAATATTAATGGTCTAACTCGGAATTGTGAATTGTGGTTTTAATAAATTTTATAATAGGTAGGTACATACGTTGGTGGAAATTTGAAACAGTTGAGCTTCGAGCTTTAAGGTAGGAACATATCTATGAGTATTTGTAAAAAAAAAAATACATATTTGACTGCTATTCTCTGGAAGTATGTAAGGTAAAGGTGCCAGTGTTCGACAGTGTCCCAGTAGATGCCACTTTCAATCTTAAGTAATCCAGACTAATATTATAAATGGGAAAGTGTGTGTGTCTGTTTGTTTGTCCATCTTTCACGGCAAAACGGAGCGACGAATCGACGTGATTTTTTAAGTGGAGATAGTTGAAGGGATGGAGAGTGACTTAAACTGCTTTTTGTCTCTTTCTAACGCGAGCGAAGTCGCAGGCAAAAGCTAGTTTTCAATAAATGTGATAAAACTTACCAAAAATAAAATCAAATGTTTTTTTAACTATAATAATTATTATCATTCACAGAAGATCACTATCTTAGTTAGAAGAGATTCCACAAAGCCGTTTCATCCCTATTATCCACGCCTAGTTGAGCTACTGGTCTGAAGATCACGCGTTGGTCCGTGGTGACCACAGTACAGCTGACTGGGCACAATATTATCCGGCAGTGTAGAACAGCGCTAAATCTAAATTGTCTACCATGTGATGAACTAGACAAACGTGTAGGGTTTTGGTATAGTTGAGATCGATATGAAACTTTTATTATTTTTCTGTAATTACTCGTAATAATGATAATGTAAAATTAAGATAAGTAAATTGTGGTGACCTCCCGATGAAAATCAGGCGTTGCTCCACCTTCGCTAGCTTGTAAAATATATCGGAGAGTAATTTCTCGATTGTCTATTAAACATGTAAAATCGGGTAACTCACGTAAAACTGTCGACGATTGTTCAACATGTTTCGCTCCGTAACGAGGAGCATTTTCATTGAGCGCGCGCGATGCTGATGGTATCCCGTCGCAGACTTCCGCTATCATTCGAAACATGTCGAGCATTAGTTTTGTTATTAAAATATCTATTGTCTACTGACTTAAGTACGCGCTCAAAAGCTCTGAGTGAGCATTTCGTGACCCTCCGTCCACCAAATATTCATACTGGCAATACAATTATGAGATTGATTTAACAAATCACGTTAAGGTGTCCTAGTTCCTTGGAATTTAGGACGGATTATGTGGGGTGCTACCTGCATAGCGTGTTACTAGTGTGGGATGCTACGTATGTAGATACCCTGGCACCGTCCCACCTCCAAAACCTAATGTAAAAGCGGATGGACTGGCGAAAAACACCGTATTTTTTGAAATAAATAAATACCTTAAAACCTGGAAGACTACCATTTTGTACTATTTAGCCTTGACATTCTAGGTCTAGTTAGCACAAGAACTTTTGCAAAAATCACAAAGTATCTGATTGCGTAAATGTTGACCAAAAATAATAATATGGTGGCTCCTCGCACAATGCATCAGCATTGAAATACAGCGTCAAAATGCTGTCAAAACCCTTGGTGCATTGCCTTAAGAGCCCATTTTATATTTAATCCAGCCATTTGGTTGTAAGTATGCATAGTTTTAGTTTTCAATTATGTTACTTTCCTCATGTACTTACAAAAAAAAAAATTTTTCGATTAAGACCGTTATAAAATTCGACTCATGCGCCTTGGATGAACGCTACAACACGATTGGTTGATGAGATCGCACGACGCGTGCGATTGATCAATCAGACTGCACACAGTGCACGCTTGGCTCGCATTCGTGCACAGACACCGCTGTGGTGGCACTGTTTTTGACGCACGTTATCTACGTTCTTACGAAGTATTACCATTATTTTCTGAGTACTGTTGACAACAGTGCATGCCGGATTATTAGCAGTATGTCTTGCAACTCACCTGTTCGAAGCGAAGTTCCAAACCACGTTTGAATGGTTCGTGCTCGGGGAGCTAGCATGACTTGCGTTTGTAGTTGAGCTCACTGAGGTTTCTCGAGTTGTTGCACTAAGTGTATGTTAGACATAAATATACGACTACGGTGTGGATGACTAAGTTAAAGAGTAGTGCAAATGATCTTCTATTTATTTGCTAATATATACGTATCTTGCAAAATTTGACAGAAACATTGACTAAATTCCACCGTGGGGCTCAAAAAAAATAGCAAAGGGTGATTAAAGTGTTGTAGGTTGCACGTGCAATTTATTAACCGTAAATAATCTGGTTTTGTGGATCAAATGTATTCCTCGATAATTCACTGCAACTTCTTTAAAATTCTTTAGAATAAGTTCGACGAAAGACCAACCTAAAAGATTACTAGGTACTGGCACAGTAGTAGTGGTGAGGTACTGTCATTCTATGACTTTCCTTCTTCCAAAGTTTTCGAACAGACTAGTTAGGACTAGAAATCATTTCATTGCTCCACGCCATCCAAAAATACCTATCACTGAATTGCAATAGAGACTTGTTGGAAAGGACGGCCCAAACCGAGTGTCATTGCCCTTCTAATTAGGCTGCCTGGCAAGCTCTCTATGGGAAAAATGTGTCTAGTAAAACCCTACGCCCTATATGAACATGCCAACTAAATGTTGCATGAAAATACGTAAAACTAGTAAAAAATCACTTTAAATGACAGACAGATGAACAGAGTCACATCATAAGGTTTCCTTATGTACCTTTTGTAAACGTGTAGGGCCGAATGCCCGGACCGTTTCTGAGAAGCCCAAACACGCGAAGCCGCAGGTCGAGCTGCGAGCAGAAATTGCTCCCACGTAGAACATTTTTTTAACGCAAAGTCAAAAATTATATGACTACCGTTTCTATGGCACCAAATACTGCACAAAACCAAACTAAGACCAAAGAGCATTCGCTCAAATTCATAATGACCAAAGGGAGTTCTAAAAATCCTGTAAACTACGTTTTGCCATCTCCAAGAGAACCTTCAGCGTAAAACCTTACAACTAAGCTTAAAATTAAATACAAGTACTGAAATCCCTCTAAAGCCCCAGTCTAAGTACGTAACTCGCACTTAATGTAAACTGTTTAAAAGTTGAGCTGCAGCCATTTCGCTGCGCTCAAATAAATGGCACACCATAAGAAGATTATAGTTCCATGTGCAAAGTTGTGTGTATGATTCAATTATCCGGGGATTTTACTCTGTGAAGCTTTTAAGAACTGTGTACATCAATGTACTCACTAGCAGGTATGAATAATAGACTCAGTGATCGGTTTTTTGGATTCACCCTCGCGGGATATCAAGTAGAAAACTTAATATTGATACGACGAAATTATCTCTAAGGAACTTTTTACTCTTACATGGCAACCAGTTGAGACAAAAACTTATATTCTTTTCCTAGTCTCTACACTCTATTAAGCAAAATATATTAGAACCTCCACAAAGTATTACCTTACATCTTATAATGTTAATGTTGTTGCTTTATATTTTTGGTTGAGCAATAAATCCATTTGGCATTGTGGACATTGTACATATTTTTTTGCCTTTTCTAACAACATTTAGCCCGGATTCCCGGGGCATATCCATACTAACATAATGATTGAGGTCGTTCACCACATGTCGAATCCAAAAAACCGATCACTTAATAGTAGATTACGTACCTACCTAGGACAGTAAAGTAAGAAATGTCTCCGATCACATGTAATTAACGGCTGAAATGGAACAGAGGTAAACAAAAGGTGAGAGCCTAAGTCTTATTTACTGGCCAAGGTGTGTAACTATGTATAATATTTTTCGGTTCGACGGATCGGAGAAGTGGTAACTTCATTCAGCGCAGGGGCCTGAAATTTGAATTTATTTTCATGATTTACAATTTAAAACGGACACTAATCATACAACATATTTTATGTTGTCAAAAAACCATAGGTAAAACATACTGGTTAAATCTTATATAAGCCCTTTGAGCATCGTACCAAGGATGCTAGGGACATTTCCTCTCTGTGTCGCAATGCTGATACGTTGTTCGAGGAAGTTGCCTACACTTCGGTCACGATTACGTTACGCTACCGAGTAACATATTATCATTCTCCGGTGATATGTTTCACTTTCCACCCTTGATTAACAATCTACTATTTTGTGTTATGAATTTAAGAAATTAAGGTACTTACTAATTTTTGAATATAGAAGTAAATGGTTGTTGAGGGTACACTTTATATGCTGCCGTAGAGACTTACCTGTGAACAAAAGCATTACAATATTTACAATTGAAATAAAAATCGAAATAATTTCAAATAAAGAACATCAGATTCTTTTTCAAATAATTGTACAATATACAGTGCGTAAACGTAATAAGGGCGATAAATGAAACCAGGCATATAATTCAATATTGTTATCATTAATTAAGAGGTGTTTTTGAGTTACTCTTAATTTTCAACCCATAATTAATTTTTGAAAATTTTCCCAGCAGCAATGTACTGTAAACGTGGTTGCGACAACAATCAATGACAACTGTCAACGAGCTTTTAACGCGTGTGTTTGCATTACGTTGCGGGCCGAATTAATTTGTATGGATAAAAAAATATTTCAATTTTAAGTAAAAGTTATCTAATTCCATTTTTTGTGTCCTATACTCACCACCGTTAAGAGGTTCGCCCGTATTAGGTTTACACCCTGTATAGTGCACATTTTACATGTGTCATGGCAGATATATGCTGCCAGGGAGAACTGGGTATGTAGCCAAATGCACAAACACTTACTATACTCTGTCAAACAAGTCTGTCAGTAAATAAGAACAAAGAATATGTATCATCATAGGTATCATTTTCTATAGCACCCTAAAGAAAAGGATGGATATAGTTTTCTTTGTTCTTATTTACTGACAGACTTGTTTGACAAAGTATATAACATTGTTATTGTAGCTATCTCTATCGCTCTTCCGTATTGGCGCATCAGAGCCAGACTGCCTTTCGATCGGCGTCTACCGTCAACTATTGTCATTTCGGCTAAGTCGGCTGGCGTAGAATTGTTCGTCATTCAACGTGACTGCGACTGCTTTGCCAAGAATAATTCGACGGAGAAGACATGGCACATATATGATAGTGTATGAGGTAACTATTTTTAATATTTGACATGCAATTTAGTTATAGTATCTACAGTATCTACAGGATAAAAACAACGGTGTAATTCGAACTTTGAGATTTAATTAAATGATTAGCAATTGGTCTGTCAGTGGCATTACTTGGTATGACTCCAGAAAATATTGCCGGTGTAAGCATAAAGACATCATCCTCCTTGCGTTGTCCCGGCATTTTCCGCGGCTCGTGGGAGCCTGGATCCGCTTTGATGACTAATCCCAAGATTTGGCGACGGCGACGCTAGTTTTATGAAAGCGACTGCCATCTGACCTTTGAACTTGCAACCCAAAAGGTAACTAGGCCTTATTAGAATTAGTCCGGTTTCCGCACGATGTTTTCCTTCGCCGAATAGCGACTGGCATATATCAAATATCTAATGCTGGCTGTAAAGACCATAAGGGCAATTTTTTTTCAAAGTTGTCCACCGCACTTTTTTTTTATTTGGAAATTTTTATGCGGTTTCTACTCAGAATCGCGAGCTCTTTCAATCCTTATAGGAGAAAAAAGTCCCAAGGTTTTTTCCGATTCCATTACCATTATTTCATACATTTTGTATGGCAGTAACGGAATGGAAGCTTTAAAAAATGTATGGAATTTTTTTTCTCCTATCAGGATCGAAACACCTCGCGATTCTGAGTATAAATCGCGTAAAAAATACCCATGTTACAAAAAAAAAGTGGGGTGGACAATATTGAAAATGAACCCGAATATATAACCCTCTTCTTCTTTATTTTCAGTAAAGAAGTTGGTTAAAAATGGCCCATCATTATAATTCCCATTTAAACATGCTTCCTCAAATGCTCATAAAACTTACGCTAGTCTAAAGACAACTTGAATATATTTGCATATTTCTTAACACACAGTTCTCGGTACCTAGCCAGCGTCACAACCGCTTACGCTTCCTATACAAAGACATATGTAACTCCCTATAGACGGATAAGGTCTAAAAAAAACGTACCTCAAAACCATACTGAAAAAGGTACAGTGGCCTGGATGGCGATACACCCTTTGGGGGACGCTCGGCTAGATGGCGCTAATATTAACATTTGAAATTTTAACACATATCAAGCTAAGAATATGGGCTAAATTGTCAAAATTGAGGTTCAAAAGTTTTAAGCCTGTGTCGAGAGACGGCAGTCTATGCACTGTGATTACCAGAGATCGGACGGATTTGCGACATTCTTAGTGACTTACGTCATTTTAATGACTTTTAGTATGAGATGACGCACAAAAATCCGATCTCTGGTGATTACACATATGATAAATAAATAAATAAACATATAATAAATAAATAAATAAACATAATAAATAAATAAACACTGCACTGGCTGGTAGGGGGAGAGGGATCGTCTCGTGGCACCAACGATTGTCACTTTTTTTTTATGGGATAGGAGGCAAACGACAGACAGGTCGCCTGATGGTAAGCGATCACCGCCGCCCATGGACACCCGAAACACCAGAGGTGTTGGAGGTGCGTTGCCGGCCTTTATGATGGGTGTACGCTCTTTTCTTGAAGATTTGAAGGTCGTATCGGTCCGGAAATACTGGCTAGGCCTACTACCTCGCTACTATAAAAGAACGATAGAGAGCTAGCTACGATGCGCTTCAAAGCGTAAGCGATTTTTACGTTGGCTAGTTACCCGGGGCCGCGAGGGAAGCCATTATCACATTTTATTGCCGTCTCCTTTCATAATAACACGAGAAGAATACGCTTTTAAATTTCCCTTGATATTTTTTATTCGAGATACATTTGCGTTATCATATGCAATAAGGGGACCATCGATTCTCTATACAAAGTTAGTCTTTTTTTCCCCTGGATATTGCATGTTTTACTTAAAAGATACCTTTTTTTTTCAGTACAGCTGGTGTTTTTTTTACGCACTAGCAGTGGCGTAGCATCGATACAACTCTTCCCAATGGGTTCCCTAAAATTCTGCAGTATCTGTATAGAAGTTCACACAAAACAGATCCCAAAAACCCCTCCGGGTTTACCAACAAAAAAATTTACGCGTCGCCACTGCGCACTAGTGCGAAAAGTGATTCATTTCTTTACAGGTCGAAACTTCGAAGGGCCATGCATGTATTGAAAAACGACGTAGGTACGATACGTGCGAAAAGGAAATTTGTAACTCGTGTCGATATACAACAAACACTCCCTTCGGTCGAGTTTTAATTTATAGCCACTCGTTTCAAGCTTCCTTTTTTTCGCACATGTATCGTTATTTACTATTTTCTATAACTAAAAGAGAGACACTATTTTACCATACCTAATTATTTAAATATACGAGTAGCACAAACGGTTTGGGAAGCCTTTTCGATTGTATTTCGAGTAGAAATTCGTCATCATTGCAGAAGAAGCCAGCCTTTTGCAGAAGAAGCATGACTTTTCCCGAGATTTTGGTTACCTACTCAGGAATGAAAAATAGAAGTAAAACTCTTAATAATATTTTACAATTTGCAAAAAAATCAAAGCAGTATCATAGTTGTTTATACTCATAGGTACCTAAAATTATATCAAAACGATTTCGATAGGGTAATATTAACGTTCAGAGAGAAAAATGACCTGCCGGCGTATTATGCTTCCAATTTTATCACTTATCCACGTGGATAAGACATCTGTCACGCTTTAGCAAGTATGTCAGTGTGAGAGTGACAGATGTCTTATCCACGTAGATATGACATCTATCACTCACATTGACATACTTCATACTTGCCAAAGCGTGAGGGATGCTTTATCGATGTTGATAAGTGATACAAAAATACAAAAATACAAAATCATTTATTCAGCAAATAGGCCACGGGGGCACTTTTACATGTCAACATTACAGAGTATTCATTAAAGTTAAACAAATGAAATTAATAGAAATATTAACTAAAAATATTAATCATAAGCAAAGTAGCTATACACTGATATAGAATTAGAGATGTATAAAGTCTCTAAATGTCATATTATTACTAACTATAATCAATACATAAAGAAAGTGCAAACAGATACAAAGATAAAAGAAATCTATAATACTTCAATAGTTGTAAAAGACACAACAAGAAGATTACAAGTAAAAATATTATACTTAATCAAATAATCCATGGAGATGTATAGCGTCTCCAAGAGTCAAATTTTATAAAATTAAAATATTTAAAAGTAAAAACCTTTGTCAAATAATACAGAAAAAAATAAAAAATACAGAAAATGAACAGCTAAATTACACATTTCAAGAGATGTACAAGTCTCTAGTTGTCAATCATTAAAGAACAAATCAAGTTTACAAATAAGGGCCAATCAAGGTTACAAATTAAGTTTAAAAATATAATCAAAATCTCAGAGATGTATAAGGTCTCTAAGTGTCCAAAAAACTAACATTAACTTAATCAAACGACAACAAGGTCATTAAAGTAAGGAGTCTATTTTAAAATAAAATATAATCAAAATCTCAGAGATGTATAAAGTCTCTAAGTGTCCAAAAGCTAAAATTAACTAAATTAAACGACAACGTGATGGTCTCTAGTGTCATCCTTAAGACATTACTTACTTAAGTTTAATTCTTACAAGAACCGAATGTAGTGTCTCGCAATCCGCTCAAAAGTAAAGTTAAATAATCTAACAAACATGTGGCCCAGGTAAGCTTGAACAGACCAGTCTCCACAAACAGCACCCGTTCACGAGTATGACGCGTATCTCAGCCATCGCCTCCCTCAACCTCCATTCGGGAAGGTGGCGACCCGATCAACACGCCACCGTAAGCAAAGACTTTTAAGCGAGCATGACATGTTCAAGCTAACAGCAAATTGACAAAAGAAAAATCGACACAGTGAAACACGACATTAAGCTTGTAGGTGACATTAAAGAGGGCAACAATGCCTAGTATAGCTATACATAACTAATTACATGCTCAACGTGACTTAGAGATGTAAAGGTCTCTAAGGGTCAGTGTACTATCATACTTTAAATAAATTTTATATAACTACGCTATATAATGAAAACAAAAATCTTAGAGGTGTATAAGGTCTCTAAGCGTCCTACTGCTAACGTTTGTATGACAAAAAAACGAATTCGTATACGGGTCGACCTTTTATTCACATCTTAAGTTAAACATTTGTGGGGTATCCTATGTGTATTTAGAATTCACTTTCAATCGGAATCTGATTGCTTGAAACCTTACAATATTTAAGAAGGTAAACACGTAAAATATAAGAAGTTAAGCTATCAGTTACATTGATACGGCTTTGCTTATTGTATTTCTAATAATAAATAAATAAATATCGACCAACATCTTAAGAGACTCTCGCTAGGTGGCTGGATCAAGGGCCAGATGCAGAAGGCGGTGATCTTGGACACAGCGCGGATAGTCCGACGGTTCCTCTCTCTGCGGCTCTAACCGGCAGCTTGGGCCCTGCGCCCTGCCGGCACCCTTTTTTATAATGTGTTTATATTATGTTTTTTATATTGTTTTGTATGTGTTTTTGTATTTTACTTTTATATTCATATTATAAAAAGCTTAACCTAAGAAGCAAAATAAATAAAGGAAAATAAATAAATAAATATTATAGGACATTCTCTTACACAGATTGACTGAGTCTCACGGTAAGCTCAAGAAGGCTTGTGTTGTGGGTACTCAGACAACTTTATATATAATATACAAATACTTATATACATACATAGAAAACATCCATGACTCAGGAAAAATATCTGTGCTCATCACACAAATAAATACCCTTACCGGGATTCGAACCCGGGACCGCGGCGTATCAGGCAGGGTCACTACGCGCTAGGCCAGACCGGAAACAATAAGTCGCAAAATGAAAACAGATCAGACCCCGAAGCCGAATGGCATTTCTCCGACGCGAAACGAAAACGAAACGCCGCGAAACGGTTGTCTGGCTCTGTCGCGCCAATACGCAAGAGCGATAGAGATAGATATCTACTAGCGTTTCGTTTCGTGAGCGTTTGTGCCATTCGGCTACGCACACTGGCCCCGTAGCCGAATGGCATTTCTACGACGCGAAACGAAAACGAAACGCCGCGAAAGATAGTCTGGCTCTGTCGCGCCAACACGCAAGAACAATAGAGATAGATATCTACGAGCGTTTCGTTTCGTGAGCGTTTCGTGAGCGTTTCGTGAGCGTTTGTGCATTCGGCTACGCAGGCAGGCAAGCATGGTCGCGTGACAAACTATATAACGTCCTTTTCGCGCTATATGTATTTCTGTTTTGATAGTGATAAAGAAAATATGCAAATAATTTGATTTTCACCACACCAACTGGTAAAGGCTCTCTTTGCTATTCGAAAACAGATAGCAAAATTGCATTTTATCCACAAGAGTGCAAATAATTTCATACAAATTTTAAAGCTGGCTGTTAGAATTTATTTATTTATTTAAACTTTATTGCACAATAAAAAAGTACAGTCAACCATTGGGCAAAACAGAAATTCGCGAATGTGGGTGCAGTAAGAAAAAAAATTTAGAGAGCATGACAACTAGGTATAGGCTATTTACCTATAAATGACGATTTTAAATCATAAATATTGAATTAATTGATGGATTTGATTTAGTTTGATGTTTTATAATCAGTAAGTATTTTGTTTGTGTTTGTAGAAGACTTTGATACTTACAGAAATATTCTTCACCATCAAGTCATATCGGAATGTGCATATTTCCTGCAGTATTGTTTATTTCTCATCGTATCGGGGTATTGGATTATTTACTTTCCGAACCCATATCTCTCGTGCATATTCGTTTGAAATAGTGCATATTGCGCTCTTTGAATAACGAATGATCCGCGGATGGTAAAGGCTATAGAAATGGAAGTGTAAAATAAAACCGAAATAAAACAGTTACATATTGGAAATAAAACGAATAAGGTTACTTGGAATGTTATTTATAGTGATAAGAAAATCTGAATTTATTAAGAAAATCTGTATCTGCGAGTGCATCGGAAATTTTACTTTAGGTACGATACTTTAATACTTACATTTAAATTTACAAGGTTCTTATGAGAAGAAAGAATTAATGATATGGGCATTTTCACAATTTGGGCCCTCCAATTAGCGTAAGTTGTTAACAAAAATTAACTCGCTGTCAGTTTTGTGACGACAATTAAGCATAATTAAGCTTTGGGTGTCGTAGAAGGTGACTATGGGATATGGGTTAAATTGTGGCGTAGGCGAGAGGCTTGCAACATGTCACTGCAATGTCACAGTTTCGTTTTCTTTCAACCCCTTATTTGCCAAGAGTGGCACTGAAGCTTTAGTAGTTTCATGTGTTCTGCCTACCCCTTTATGGGATACAGGCGTGATTGTATGTATGTATGTAATTAAGCATAAAATCTGTCTAAAAATTTACTTTCTTCACGTTCTGAATGTAGATTATCGCTTAAAGTTTATCCCCCTTATTCATAAACGTACACTAAAGTTATCAAGCCGATATAGTTCGTTTATCCCTTTCCAACGTATTGGTATGATAGAAAGGGACAAACGAACCAGCTTGATAACTTTAGTGAACGTTTATGAATAAAGGGTTATGTAATTAACACAAAAACAAAATTTTTATTGAAATTTCATGCTTAATTATCGTCACAAAACTGACAGTGAGGTAATTTTTGTTAACAACTTACGCTAATTGGGGGGGTCCCAAATTCTGAAAATGCCCATATTTGCGATTGGGAATTCATCAATCAGTCATTTGTTTCGTTTCAAATATCGACCGTTTCAAAAGGGAACTGACTAACTAAACACAAGTTGATTTAATTTCTTACCTGAATTCAAGCCACATAAAAATGATCGTCATCACATCAGTCGGAATGTAACGGCCAATGTCTTTTTCACGATTTCATCATTTGTCCCATAAATTAAAATAATAAAAGTTGTTCATTGAGACCTCAACAGTCGCTATAAGAAGTATGACTGGTCCTTTTTTTCACCCTGCATTTACAAGAAATATGAACATTTACTCAAAGAACCCTCATCATGTAGAAGCCCAAAAAAAATAAAAGATAAAATTATTCGCAAAGCGTCTGAAATAGTATCGTCTCTAATTAACCTTGGCTTGCTAACGTTTTATTTTTCGGGTTGAAAAGATCTATTACATGACAAATTAGGACTTTTAGAGCCCTTTCAAGTAATAGCCACTTCAATTTGGTGTTGAAATTCCCTTTGGTTAATTTTTGGCTTTTATGAACTGTGTCAGATGAGACGTTAAAACGTTTTCTGTAATCTTTTTATAAATTACTTCACTTGCGTTTAAATAAGATAATAATTTGCTTTTTAATAAGACTTAAGTCAATAATAAGTGAATCAAGAGAAGTCGGATTAAATGGATTGTAATTTATGTAAGTGATCTATCTCGTTAGCAAAATATTAATTTAATATCTTCCCATTGCAAATATTTCACAGGAATTTAAAACAGGCTTATTTAAGTTCGAAATAGAAACTATTTTTTTTTTCCCAAAACCAAAGTCTCTTTCAACCCTTTAATTGCTAAGAGTCGCAACAAACTTGAGCAGTTTCGTGTGCTTTTACTACCCTTTATGGGAATGTAGGCGTGAGTATGTGAATGAACGTAGAAGAGAACAGTCAGCTTTAAAAGTAGGGGATGAAACAGCGCGAGGGTCATTAAGCCATTGAAGTTACTTAATCTAGACAACACATTATATTAGTCACTAAATCTAGACAAGACATCATATCATAATGTTTTAAACTCTAGCTAGACACAAAGATGCTTAATAAAATATCTCTCTTCCCATTTTATATTTAACAAATTAATCTTTAAGTACCTACTTATTAATTAGAATTACCTAATATTTTGTTACTTTTTAATTAATCCAAGTCTTAAAATTAATAAGATCAAGATCCTTTTTGGGTCACTAAGCCAATGAAATAAGTATTAATAACACAAAGAGTCACATCTCGACCGTTCAATTACCTTTAGAGCCGGCAATTTATCTGTAAAAAATTATATATAAATATTTACACACACCACAATATATAAAATTACGTAAATTGTTGCGACAACGTATAAAAAATACTCTTCGTGGTCGAATGAAAGTCGTTAGCAAAAGGTTCAGAGGTCTCGGTCTGTGACAATAACATTAATTTACAGGGTGTATGAGGCTTGTCTTTTAGCGAGAAATCGTTTGAATAGACTTTAAATTGTGAGTAATTAAAGGACTCATTTTAAACAGTGATATCAAAATGCTATATCTTAGAAGGATGAATGAAATGAAATGAAATGAAATGAAATATTTATTTTCCAAGTAGGCATATTACAATGCGCTTATGAACGTCAAATAAAACTACGCCGGCTCTAACCCTCAGCCTCGAGAAGATTTCAGTCCCCCCTCAGTTGGAGGGGGGTATCCACTATGGGACCGGCAAGAAACTCGGCGGGCCACTTCTTTTCAAAACATTACATCTTATAATTAACATGCATTAAAAGACAAGATACAATTTAATAAGCAAAAATATTCATAAAAAAAATTAACACTATGGAAATTAATTTCAAGAAATTATATAAAGTACAAAGCAACTAGAAAAAAAACGAACTGATACAAATAAAAGATAACAAAAATAACTTTAGAGTTGTAAAAGACTCTTGATGTCTCAACTAAAAAAAATATATATATATATATATATATAGTTAATCTACTTTTTTCCTTGGAGATGTATATGGTCTCCAAGAGTCAGAAAAAAAATAAACAAACAAGGACCGAACAGAGTGCCTCAATGTAATCTTACTCAAAATTTATGTTACAATATAATAGTATAGCCCCCTATTAGCTGAAACAGACCGGTCTTCATAAACAGCACCCATGTTATGCTGTACCGACACTTAATGTAGGTATTCATCATCTTAAGGCCTCGTACATCTTGACAGATGATTTAAACAGCGTCTGAATGCGAGAGACAACGTTTCTCGTGACTATATAGACCTATCCGGGAGCGTCCGCATTTTTTACATTTTAATCGAGGACACAGTATCGCGATTGTGACTTTTTAAACGCTTTACGGCTGTCTTGAAACCAGGTGTATCGTGGGTTTCTCTACCTTTTTGCTACGATACTTCTCCACTTGTTGCGGTTCGATGCAAGTTCCTCCCACGTAATTACAGTCGATGCCGAACGCAACCAAGTCACGCTTTACGCAGTCCTTAAAACGTAATATATGGGTCGACCTAATACGTTACGCTTCTCAAATACGACTTGGCTTAGCCCACAAAAGGCCGAATCATCGAAGGTCCGATTTGGACTAAAATTTAATTTGTATGTCTGAAACCGCCGGTTTGACTCAAAGCCTTAGGTCAGACAAACTTTGGAACACTGCACCAGATGAGTAGATATTATATTATTATAAGTCCGTTTTCTTTTAATGGCGGAGTCCTACATTTATTAAAGTGCCACATCAACGTTTATGAGAGAGATTAGATAAATTTTAACAGCGTGCAAGGTGTGTTATGGGAGGCAATTCAACACGTCAAACACCACTATGACAGATCAAACTTTCCACCAACAGTCCAGGGTGCGTAGCCGAATGGCACAAACGCTCACGAAACGCTTACGAAACGAAACGCTAGTAGATATCTATCCCTATCGCTCTTGCGCATTGGCGCGACAGAGCCATACTACGTTTCGTTTTCGTTTGGCGTCGGAGAAATGCCATTCGACTACGGGGCCAGACTACCTTACGCGGCGTTTCGTTTCGCGTCGCACAAATGCCATTCGGCTACGTACCCTGTACTGTCTGTTGATAACTGACCCCTCGAAACAAAGTAATCCATTGATTAGCTCTCGCGACGAACAGCACGGGCTTTGTCACACAAGACTTGCCTTTTCCATCGGCTTAGATGCAATCTAGTGGCGACAGAACAATACCTCAGCGGGGATAGTCTGTTCTTTGCATTATCCTTTTGATACAGCTTTGTCAATGTAAAAGTAAGTAAGATCTCTATTCGAACTTAAATATACTACTTACTACTACTACTACTTCACTGGCTCAGCGACCCAAAAAGGATCTTGGCCTCCGACACAAGAGATCGCCACTCTGCCCTATCCTGCGCCACTTCACGCCAGTTGGGTACACCGAGTGCGGTCAGGTCTTTCAGGGCTTCCTCGCACCAGCGATATCTGAGACGCCCCCGCGGACGTTTTCCACCCGGGCGTCCCACATATGCTCTTCTCACACCACGATCCTCTTCCATCCTTTCTAGGTGGCCGAGCCAGCGAACTTAAATATACGTCGAATATTAGATCGAAAGTAACGCTATTGTTTATAGAAACTTCACTTTTGACACACTTAAGGGTGGGAGAGGAGGTGAAATTCTTAGCCAGTCATCACACGCTGAACCAATCTAGTAATTTGGTATGGATCATATTTTGAGTCCTGGGAAAACACAGGATAGTTTTTGTGTCGCAAGTCATTTTTAACCCCCGAGGAATAACGACGGGGTGTTATAAGTTTGAAGTGTCAGTCTGTCTGTCTGTTTGTCTGTCTGTATGTGTGTCTGTAGGTGGCATCATAGCTCCCGACCGGATAAACCGATCTAGATTTTAATTTGTTTGAAAGCTGTTTTAGTCGGTAATGTTCTTAGCCATGTTTCGTAAAAGTCAGTTCACTATTTCGGGGGTTTTTTTCAAAATTTTAATTAAAGAAACTTGACGACCGGTCTGCCTCAGTCGGTAGTGACCCTGCCTGCTAAGCCGCGGTCATGGGTTCGAATCCCGGTAAGGTATTTGTGTGATGAGCACAGATATAACACAGATAGTTCCTGAGTCATGTATGTTTTCTATGTATATAAGTATGTATTTATCTGTTTAAGTATGTATATCGCTTAGCACCCATAGTACAAGCTTTGCTTAGTTTGAGGCTAAGTTTATCTGTGTAAGGTGTCCCCCAATATTATTATTAGAAGTGAAAAACTGCGAAAATCAATAGAATGTAACCAGGCTCCATACTTTTAATGCTTTTACTAATTCCAAGAAGGAGTCTCGGGCAAAAGCCAGTTTAATATATATTAGACTCATGCCGAGTTTCCTCAATATCGAAGCTTCCAATAAGTTGAAAATTAACTTTTAGACAGAATCACTAGACTTTAAAGCCTGTCCGCGGCAGCAACGTTATTTTGTGTCGGCAAATCCACTTCAGAATTTAGGCTTTGCTGTTGACAGTGTGAAATTGGAATTGTGTTTCGTTTGGGCAAAATACGTAAAACTAAAGCACGGTTGAGTGGGTAAAAATCCAGGTGGATAGTTTTATTTTGTGAAAATAGATAAGCGTTTAACTGCTGACTCGTTGGTGTGTTAAGATGACAATTGGCAACCGTAACTGTAAGGTGACCTCCTGTGTAAAACGAAACGTATTGAATGAAAGAGACAATTTGAATACACGAAAGAAAGGGATGAATGAATGACTGAACGAAAGAGATAGAAATAGGATTAGGTTAGCGTAAGCTGAAATAGAAATATATCATTATGGCCGAAAACGTTGTTTCACTTCTTACAAAGCTATCTCTAGAAACGCCAGTCTAAACTCATGTATCATAAGATCCGACAGATCGTTAAATGTTGTAATTATTTTCTTTTCACCTGAATCGACGGAACCCCCCTTTGCGGTGCTCTTTTACCAGTAAGTCAGTTTTTTGGTCAGTGTATTACCCTTCGGGTATCTGAAGCAATCTTACAAACCTATCCTGCAAATAGTGCCTATTTATTATTTAAATTGAAAAGTTTACATACCTACCCCCAAAAGTGTGTCATACTATTACCAAGGACGATATATAATATACCGGGACTGACATAGTGATGCAAAAAGTGTACCTACCCCTGAAATTCATTGTTAAAACTAGATAGCGCTGTTTCGCAGCCTGGAAGTAGCAAAAATTACATTTTAACCATTTTTTTTTTTTCATTTATCTTAAGCACAAATTACATATTTCTTTATTTTAATATCATGATATCACTTCACAATACACGTTTTGAAAAATAAATAAATTATACACGTTAAACTTTCGTGAGACATATTCAAATAATTAATTAATCTACGGTTGTACTCACGTTATTATATCGCTATTACTATGTTTCGGGCCAATTCGAGTCCACAGGGTTTAGCCGTCGCGTGAACTATTATGCCTGAAGAGGGGCCTCCGAATAGGCCCGAAATATGTCGCAGCAATAGCTTTAACGTGAGTACAACCGTAGATTCATTAATACATACATACATACATACAATCACGCCTATGTCCCATGAAGGGGTAGGCAGAGCACATGAAACTACTCAGGTTTCAGTGCCACTCTTGGCAAATAAGGGGTTGAAAGAAAATGAAACTGTGACATTGCAGTGACAGGTCATTAATAATTTAATAAATACATTTGTAGGTCTCATGAGTGTAGTTACGATAATATATAATAGGTGGCGCTAACAAATGGAGGTACGATTCTTAGTATGAAGATTATCAATCCTTTATAAACCATTCTTGCTGTTATAAAACAATTTAATTTCCTTAATTTATTAACTCGAAAACCAAAAGCCTAGAATCCTTACAAAGGAAGGAACAATGTCTATAAACTGCCAATCCATTTCGAAACCTTGAATTATCCAGTACATAATAGCCAATTATTTTCGTGAACCTCAATAAAAGATTGGATTTAAATTAAATTTCAAATGGATTGGACGCTTATATACTCAATACTTGGCTACAAATGAACAATGGTCGAGCCTGTATACGGTTACCTATCAGAAAGTCGAAAATTGTAATGTCGAATATTAGTAGCCCGAAAACGCTTCCCATATTTTATTAATTGGCCTAAGTTTTACAACTAAGAAACAAATCAAATTATTTTATTGAATATTTTTTGATTTGATCTTTTTCAAGTAGTCACACTACTATATATAAATTATAAATTGAAATAGATATCATACACGAAAGAAAAAACGACAAGGCCCACTGGTGGCCGAGCCGGGAATCGAATCCGAGTTTTCAGCTTACGCGGCTAACGTCTTTACCACTAGACCACCCGCCCGCCGTGGTACCCGACGAAATTTCTCTAGTGTCTGTTATCTCTGATAAGGCTAGGCGCCTTTTGTCAAACTCTAAGGGTGAGCAATTAGTGCTTGCACCTCCTATATGAATCCTTTGCAGGATTACGATATAGCGAGAGAGATGGTGCTGCCATCTATACAACTAAGGAACAAATCAAATTATTTTATTGAATATTTTTGATTTGTTCTTTTCTCAAGTAGTCACACTACTATATATAAATTATAAATTGAAATAGATACCTTACACGAAAGAAAAAACGACAAGGCCCACTGGTGGCGCAGCCGGGAATCGAACCCGGGTCTTTAGCTTACGCGGCTAACGTCTTTACCACTAGACCACCCGCCCGCCGTGAAAAATTGTGTTTTTCTACTAAAGAAAGGTATTTTTTTAACAAAAACGTCACTTAAGAGTTCAGACACACGTCCGATCCATATTTTTAAGGGATAGGAGGCAAACGAGCAGATAGGTCGACTGATGGTAAATTATAAACTGATATAGATAGAGGTGGCGCAGCCGGGAACCGAACCCGGGTCTCCAGCTATCGCGGCTGACGTGCTAAATCGTTACACCACCTCGACTGCCTTAACCACTGAATTGCTCTAAAATTTTGGACTCTATTGTCAAGTAAAATAAAGGTGACAGCTGGCAGAGATGTACAAAATGGTTTTAAAAAAGCATTTAAATACAAAATGCAAAATACTTTTCAGATTTACTATTTCAAATGCAAAATACCAAATAGTTTTGAGTTTTGCATTTCAAATGCTAAATGTAAAATAGGTATTTTCAAAATACTTTTTGAAAATAAAATACCTTTTGACCAAATCTCAGATATTTTTATTTATTTTCGGTATTAATAATCATGAGAAATAGAGTCACAATGCCGAACAAAAACGTCTAATAACATGGCACCTAATGAAAGTAATGAATGACATTTTGGTCATATTTATCAGTAGGCAATCAATAAATTATGTTATGTTATTTTATTTATTAATAACATAACAGAATTTATTGATCGCCTACTATTTTTAACCGACTTCAAAAAAGGAGGAGGTTCTCAATTCGACTGAATTTTTTTTTTTTTTTTTTTTTTGTATGTATGTTACGGGTAGTTCTATCATTTCGTGCAAATCATATGTTTGTTGATATAAAACATATACTAACTCCTAAATTCATTTCAAAAAAAAATCAAAAAATCAAAATCAAAATAATTTATTCAGCAAATAGGCCACAGGGGCACTTTTACACGTCACATGTACATAGGTATTTAAAAAAATACTTAAAATTGAGTTGAAATTACAATTGATACTATTATATACTAATTCTAAGTTCTAACTAAAGTTAACTCTATACAATTAATTAGAGATGTAGAAGGTCTCTAAATGTCGAATTACAACCAAGAACTACACTAAATTTTAATATAAAAAGTACAAATACAAAAAAAAAGTCTAAAATTACTTTAGAGGTGCAAATGACTCTAAATGTCACAACTAAAAATAAAATGTATATCTACTTAATCTAATTCTCCTTACAGATGTATATGGTTTCCATGAGTCAAAATCATATATTTAAAATATTCACTAAAAGAAAGGAAACAAACGACAACCGAACAAAGTGTCCTAATTTAATAAAAATTAGAATTAAAGTTACTAAGTTATAACAGCCCCAGTAAGCTTAAACAGACCGGTCTTCACAGACGGCACCCGTTCACGAGTATGACGCGTATCTCAGCAAATATTTTGATGTAAAAAGTTAAGTACGGTTTGGTACGGTACAAGAAATTTCATTATTCCCTTGGGAGAACGATTTTTCTGTAACTCACGCTCCGCCTACGTGCAATAGCACATTTGAAGTGCGGGTGTGATGAAAACGCCAATTTTTATCACATTGCCCGGTCGTTATGATACTGCTACGAGATCGTTGGGCAATTTTATAATAAGTTTAATAAGTTTGTCTGAACTATGTTTATTATCTGTGTGCTTACGAATAAAATTGTTTATATTCTATTTTATTCGGTTACCACGACGGGCGGGTGGTCTAGTGGTAATGACGTTAGCCGCGTAAGCCGAAGTCCCGGGTTCGATTCCCGGCTCAGCCACCAGTGGGCCTTGTCGTTTTTTCTTTCATGTGTGATATCTATTTCAATTTATAATTTATATACACTGTGCTTTTATTGTTTTCCGTTAAATTCGACACGCAGTTATGTTCATCACCAGGAACCACCCTGTATATCGTTTTTCGATAAATTCGATTTTTTTTTCCTTTCCATACCTACATATTAAATGAATTAATTAGTGTGAGAGGACCTTAATCATAACATTAAAGTCAATGTCAAGTATCTGACGGCAAATGTCAAAACAAATAATATAAGGAAGTGGTAAGGGATGCTACACACGTGTTCAGTATTTTTTTATATATAATTTGATAACCGTAAGAGTTAGGACGCTAGTTTCATAGAGAAATTAGTTGTATTTGACCTAAAGAACCTTCCCTTAAAGTTAACGGAATTCAATAAAAACATGGTGTATAGTAGTGAGACTACTTAAAAAACAACAAATCAAAAAATATTCAATAAAATAATCTGATTTGTTCCCTAATTGTCTGAAGCTGTTTCATGTGCTCTGCTTACCCCTTTTGATAATACAGCTAACAGAGTAAGCTAATGTATGTGGTTGTATGATCAATGCTAAATCCGGCGATATCCCTGATTAGCGTGTAATAGGCGATCTTCTCTCGGTTAGCGGTCAGTGGTTCCGGATCGGATCATTTACTGTCTAGATGGCGCAAGGAGTGTATAGAGGTCGTCATTTTTATAACTGCAAATATTTTTAGATATGATGGGCTGGCTATATCCATACTAATATTATAAATGGGAAAGTGTGTGTGTCTGTTTGTTTGTCCATCTTTCACGGCAAAATGGAACGACGAATTGACGTGACTTTTTAAGTGGAGATATTTGAAGAGATGGAGAGTGACATAGGCTACTTTTGGTCTCTTTCTAATCCCCCCCACTTCCCTAAAGGAAAGAATTCGCGAATTTAACGCGAGCGAAGCCGCGGGCATAAGCTAGTACGAAAATAATTAAACATCAAAATGTCATGTTTAGTTCATTTTACACGACTTCCCAAAGACAAAAAAGTGTATTGTTTACGTAGACTTTACTCCGTTCATTCCTCTTTTCAGAATGTATCTGGTCTTCCTGACATTTATTTTAGACAGATAGCAATTTATTTATTTACTGAATTGCTTGTGTTTCCCTGCAACAACTTTAGTGTTTCTGTTTAGCCCTAGGATTCACTGGTAAATAGATAATGCCATTTGTCATTAATTCCGCCATTTGTATATCATCGTATAATTATGTGTGCAATTAAATTTAAATAAATAATTTATACATTTGCTCATCGTCACAAAACATGTTATATAGAGACATAAAAAAACGTTGGACGCTTGAATAGGATCCCTACTCAGCATAATACCGCTGTTTTTTTTACTATCGGCTTAGGTACTCTTGGCCTAGCCAAAGGCAAAGATGTGACCTACGACGGAGTGAGCTCGCCCAGTAAGATGCCCGTTCACCCTTGATTTGAAGGTTGCCGGGTTATATGAGCTCGGATATATAGCCGCCGCCGCCGCCGGCTAGGAATTCTCTCCTTGGCAGTGCGCATAAGAAAAGAAGAAGCAAAGCTGTCGATTTGAATGCATCCATACTCCATACTATACTATACTATACTTACTATACTATATACTATATACTATATATATACTTATATACTATTATTATAAATGCGAAAGTAACTCTGTCTGTCTGTCTGTTACGCTTTCCCGCTTAAACCATGCAACCGATTTTGATGAAATTTGGAACAGACAATCTTTAGACCCTGAGACAGAACATAGGCTACTTTTTATTTCGAAAAAAAGGGATGAAGGGGTTGAAAAAGAGGTTGAAAGTTTGTATGGGATTTCTTAATTTTAAATGATAAAACCATGAAACTTTATATTTTAGCACTTGATAAGAAATCATTAAACATATATTTAAAGTCACATACAGGTCGAACGCGATTAATTAACATTATTTTTACCTTTAAAATAAACATGGTGGGAAATAAACATTAACTAAAAGCGGGTAGATTATATTTATTTGTCTACCCCGAACATTTATATAAATTAATATCGGGTAGTTTTGTGTGACATTTTGCTGGGACGTCAGTCTTCCGCGACCACGGCCAGTGCAACCTGGCCGAAACGTTGGGAAAAAAAGTAAAAATAATGTTAATTAATCGCGTTCGACCTGTATGTGACTTTAAATATATTGTGTACAAAGCGCGAGAACTTAAAGTGTTATATCATTGAACATCTTGATAAGGGATAGGGATAGGGATAGGGATAGCGATAGGGATAGCGATAGGGATAGCGATAGGGATAGCGATAGGGATAGCGATAGCGATAGCGATAGCGATAGCGATAGCGTTAGCGATAGCGATAGCGATACGGATACTAATAATAATAAAAAATTGTAAGGGATAATAGAAAAAAGTACTTTTTACCCACCGATCATAGTGTCGAAATACGGGCTATGTGGGATGTTTATAAAGGTTTCCCCAGCGTATATAGAATTACCTACGCTGTGGTCGATGTGTAATCATTGCAAGCAAAAGTATTATGTGCAATCGAAATAATCGCAGATAAATATACCTACAGAGAAACCTACGGTCCCTACGGATCCAAAAAAGCTAGTAGTCTATATGATTTAGTCTATGGTTATGCGGTGATGTGAGTAGCATTGACATGCACTCAGTATGACCGGCCATTAATAGGGCCGATCGATCTGTTACTAGGAAAGCATGTTAACTCTAGTAGAACACGATGACTACACGCAGTGTTTTAGTATAATGTCTACACATAGATATCCAGTGTGCGTAGCCAAATGCACAAACGCTCACAATAATATTTCTTTCGTAGCTATGTATCTCTATCGCTACTGCATATTGGCGCGACAGAGCCAGATTGCATTTGTGTCGGCGTCTCATTTTCGCCGGCAGGTCATTTTGAAGTTTAAGTATGATCTCTTGTGATGCGATCAAAGCAAATATAAAAGTTATCTGCTATAAAACTCGCTCAGCGATACTCGCAAACTTTTTTTTTAATAAGTCATCAATAATTTGATTATATATAAAGTGCAAAAAAATTTCAGACAATTTAAATTACTCGCTAATTGTTGCTTGTTTGAAACGATAGCTGTCTCTTTTATTTACACGAGAACGATTATCTTTTGTTCTATTCTAGCACCTATAGCTAATCGGTTACTCGCTTTCGGTTGGTCGAAAGCCTAACGGTTACATATTTCGCTATTTCTACTAAACGTAAAATATCTGAATTTTCTACGAAGAACGTAATGAAACCAGACAGGTGTCAGGTGCCATCGGGAGTAGGGGAGACCGAGGCTAGTTGACTATAGGGGTAGGTTGACTAACTATTAAAAAATTGAGCCAAAAATCAAACTTGAGCCAACCAGTGAGGTCACCGGTGAGCCTCTCGTACCTCATATCGTATCACTGGTTGGCTCAAGTTTGATTTTTGGCTCAATTTTTTAATAGTTAGACAACCTACCCCTATCGTTAACTAACCCCGGTCTCCCCTAGGTATTGAATTCAGAGGTGATTTATTTTTAGAATATTTAAAGTATCTGAGATATCTTCTGAAGATAGTTTTTTATATTTTCCAGTCTGCTAACCTTAGTTGATACGCTATTCATATCAAAAGTTGTCACATTTGTACTGTCTCCTTCACACTCTAATAAAGTTCGTGCGTGAATTCGTCGTTTTGCACGAATTAATTATGTCTACATATGTTTACACATTATAGTCATGGTAGTATTTTATTAGTCTAGAATTTTCTAGAAATTCTATGAAAAATTTCTACAGCTTTTGTTCAGCATTAAATCTAAGAATTTCTTTAAGCACGTGGATAATACATTAGTTTACACACCACGCAGTTCTTATTACATAGTCAGTTCGACAGATGTTACGCCCCCACATATATAACGTACAATAGGCTACTAGACTCATGTCGAATTTGGCACAATAAATGACTGTCTTTGACATAAAAAAAAAAAATATAATATAGATTTTGGGTATTAAAAGTGTGTGATGACTACGTATTTTCGATTAAAAAATGTGTGTAATTTTTTATTCATTTTGGCCACCGAAAACGCTGTCAGCGATGTATCTGACGTCATCGAATTCGAACCTTACTGTGTGTCAAAACAAAAACTGACATATAGAACTTTATGCTTTCATACTTAAAAAGTCAGAAAATGTTGTTTTCGAATAGAATTACCTGATGCCCAGATAATCTATAGATTAACATGACTGTGTTGTTTTCGTCTGATTACGTAAAAGTATATTTTAAAAATGTTTTTTGCTGGTTTTAAGTCATAATAAAATATGGTAATATATTATTTCGGTTAATTGGACAGTGTTTTATCATATAAGACAGACTTTAAAAAGGGTCAAGTGATAGCGTCAAAACATACTTAACTCAGGACCGTATAAAATTCCAGACCATATTTAAATTAAGCCCCACTGGTAGCCAATGCCCTATTAACTTAGATTAGAAGTGGCAAAAAATGCTTACCAAGCACTCCAAGCTTTACAAAATATCCCCATAGCTCGTGGTAGAATTACTTAGTCCCAGGTCAGCTTTCCCATACAAACGGAGTTTTGTTCTCATTTAAAAACTACTTTTTGGATTGAAAAAATGAAAATTAAAATGATTTATTTAGGTATCAAATTGTCAGGTTATTAGATATGAAACATTTTATTTTATTCAAAACCAATTCATTAATACAATTTATAAGTGGATCAAGTCCCTTTGCACGCAACCGACTACCGAGCTCCCCTAGGAAGGACCGCGCCTCTGAGCACCAACACCCAGTGGTCTCCACCGCGAGAGGCACAAACAAATACCCGCTCAAGCACGCATACTTCTCTCGCTTTTTATTTATTTAGTTATTAGTTTCGCTTCGCTTCGTTTAGTTTCGCTTTTAGTTATTAGATTAGATGTATGATATTACTAAAAGTATATATGAATTATGGAGATAATGTAAACGAAATTAATCGGTCTTATAGTTATAGGTATCAACGGTAGGAATAAACGTAAACGTTAGGTATTGCAATCCGGATTATCCGGAGTTAGAAAATCCGGATAATCCGTTGATTTTGAGATCCGTTCCTAAATCCGGATTTTAAAACCAAAATCCGAATTTTCGGATTTTTTGTTTAACATCTCGATTTCAACGAAAATAAGGCAAGGAAGAAGATGTTGATGCCGTCCTTGAAACGTCGGAGGTTAGTGTTTAAAACATAGTAAATACGCGATTAAGTCCCGTTTGGAATTTTAATTATATGAATTACTACCTAACTCTTTGAGTTTTAAGAACTACACATCTCCGTGAGTAGGCAATTTGTTGTTTGAGTCAGTCCAAGTTCGGCTAGCTACGGCTTCGATAGCCCGCTTGTGCACGGGTTAAGTAAACGAAACGTCTTTGTTCCATTAAAGTTTAAAATAACATTAGCATCGGCAAGGCCGTCAAAACAAATCAAAATCGCTTCCAACTTACCTTGGCTTGAATCTTGAAAGAAAAGTACGGTCAACTTAAAAAGCTTGCAACAAAAATTTAATTTCTGCTTAATCACTTAGCCCTTATTTTTCGTATAAAGTTTCAGAGCAATCTAGTCGTTTTAAAATAAGAGCGCACTACGTTTGTATGGCGAACCGAGCTTCATGCTAAAAGGGTTACCCGACCTTCAGTAATGCCATTGTCGTAACGAAATTATTCAATTAGGTACTTCAGCTACGCTATTTTAGATTAAGTTGGTCCCCTTTTTCATTTGCATTATCTGTCTGGAGACAGCTAAGGCTAAGCGAAGTGACAGTGAGCGTTACGTGGCGAAACGCAGTCTGGCTCTGTCGCGCCACAGAAGAGTGATAGATAGCACAGTATAATGAAAAATGGTCATGGCCACTCCCGCTCCCCGCTGAACGTCACAGTTACCGCCTGTCAAAAACGCGACCAGTCGATCAATCTATGACCGGTATCACACTCATACAAGCATGGTACGCGTTCACCTACACGAGCTCAGACTGTGTGCGTAGGAACGCGCCTCTTTCACATATTTGGTCCCCATTGTCCGAGCTGTGGTGATAAGGAGAGCTAGCTACGATACATTTACGAAGCGTAAGCAATGGAAACATTGGCTAGGTACCCTGATAAGTAATGTTTTCTGAAGATGAGTTTTTTTACGCCACCGGTTGATTTTATGGGACGGCTTGATGAGTCTTAAGGCTCACTGGGTTGATGAGCGGGAGTTTAATTGTTTTGGGGATACAGTGGCTATTTAATTAACACAAGGTGTAGGTATATTACCTTCTATAAATTGTACAGAGTGATCTTGTTATATTTGACCACGGATACCTACTCTAGGAGTTGAAAAAGGTCATACTGAACAAGTTTTAATAAGAGTCAAGCTTATAACAAAAATGCAAAATTAACTGTTGCATATATTTATATTAGCGTCAGTGATTTTAATGGAATGATAGATGTTTTCACCATTTGAGTCCCATAGTAACCTACATTGTTTTTCATATAGCCTGGCCTGCGTATTTTCCACTCAAAATATGCTTACTGATATACAAATAGGTAAGTACTATCAGCTGCAAAAGTGCATGGCGAATTTACCAATGAATTCATTCATAATTTCTCTATGCACTTTTGAAGCTGATAGTAGTACATAGCAAATACACCCTGTATACCAGTTTATATAACCCCACGAGGTGAAATCCACAATGCACGACTTTCCTTACTAAGAAACTCTAAAAAAATAGAGGACGTAGGTATTACGGGTAAAGATTTTAAGATAGATACTAAAACATCATATAAATATGAGTGTACTTAACTCAAAGTCGCAAAAGTCGAGAAATAAGCCTCTTATCTTATAACGAGACAGTCTCACTTACGCCCGAGCGCCTGCGTGTGTCGTAAAAAACGAATCTTAGAACGATTGGCGCGCGATCGTCTGACAAGATCACAAGATCATAAAATAAAATTATTTTCGAAGTTGATGACTGTTCGTTTAGATTTTATAAACGAATTAATTAACAGGTCAAAATTGACTTGTACCGCACAGCCAGAACGGGCACAGGTAAAAATGTCGATGATTTAGTAGTGATGAGGAAAATAAACGAACTAATATATCGATCCAATTCTTACTTTCTTTACCTTTAATGTAACCAGATTTTTATATACAACCAAAACTTTTAACTTTGCTCTTAACATTATTTAAAAAACGATTTTTAGAAATTTTAGTAAATATTTTGCATCAAGCAATTTAAACTTTTTACAATATATTTTTACGTAATAATATTTAGCAAAATTGTAAACGTTTTGCATATAAAAGCGTTATATTGTATTTAACGAATTTCATTTAAAACAATCGAAACACATTTTTTCACCACAAAATAACGTGTGGATTGATAATATGGTAACAACACTAATGCATTTTGCACTTTGCTCCAGTGCTATACAAGGTCGTGCGTAACAGGTCATTAACACTTTCGAAACCGGGCTCTACGCGGCGCTACGACATTTTCGCTACATACGGGTAAACCCATGTAATCGGCTACGCTTCTACGAGCGGTGTGCCCGACAGTCGGGTTCTTGGTAGCGAAAGTGTTAAAGGCCCTGTTCCGCACTGAATAACAAAAGTCTAAGACTGGTGCGAACAGGACATATGTGACCTGTTTATTAATTTATATGCTGTCAAATAGAGTGTAAAATGACAAATATAAACGTATACTTGACTATATAAAAATAATAAAATATAACAATGATATGGGCTTCGCACCAGGGTAAAGTTGCGCATTTCTGTCGCCGCACCAGGGGGAAGTCCAGAACAGGGTCAGAATGACCTGTTACGCAGTGAACGTGTTAAATGGTACTTGACGGCAATGTATCTTCACATTTTTTTTAATTATAAATGGGCTTAGGTACTCTTGGCGACAGAAGGCAAAGACGTGGTCTACGATGGAATGAGCTCGACCAGAAGATGCCTGTTGGTGCTGCTGAACAGGTTGACGGGATATATGATCTCGGAAATATAGACGCCGGCAAGGAATTCCACTCCTTGGCATTGCGCGTAAGAAAAGAAGAATCCAAGCGCTTCGTGCGAATTCACGGAATATCTACCAAGTAAGGATGGAAACCAACCGAGCGTCTAAAAGTCCGATGGTAGAATGGGGACGGTGGAATAAGCTCGTGTAGCTCTTGAGCACACATACATGTAAAAATCATATAATAAGTCAAGAACAATATATAGGTAATCGTTTGTCAGACCTGTACCGTTATTCTAGTAGTTAGTAAGTAGAATATTGTTTTATATTTCCTATAGCTATCTTATCTTATCATTGAAAGCATCAGCAATCTTCTTGAAAATGGAATATACGTGCTTGGACTGTCGGGTTCTAAATTTCTAATACATATCAAATCGAATATAGAATATAGTATAGGGGGTATAAAATATAGAATATCGAATTGTCACTAACATAGGTTAAGAATAGCAATAAGTTACTAATACAATATGGAAATTTATTTCTGAAATAAATGATATTTAATTTAATTTAATTTAAAATCGGAAATACACTGACACCTAAACAATGTTACACAGTTATCGTAAAATTTAGTCTACTAGTACTTGTACGTATGTATTGATGATAATAAAATTGAGCCCGATCGATTTCGGCCATGGCGACCACGACCCTGTACATACTCGTATTTTCGACGCTCATGCGTATTAATTATACTTAAAGTACAGCGGGGTAAACCTCGACTGGGGGACAATTGTAACTGATCCATTTTTTCCATTATTACACTATGATGTTGAGTTCTACATGTATCCACTGAACACGCCTACCATGTATAACCGGTGGACACTCTATTTAATAATGCAAACATTGTAAAACATGGACATTTGCCTCCCAGTCGAGATTTGCCTCGTTGTACCTTACTCGAAATGTCAATACAGTTTTGAATCAGCCTGATACTGCAATCAATCAATCAATCAATCAATATCTTTATTGCTTACTTTTACATAAAAGTATAACGTATGACATGAAAATTGGTATATTACATCGCTATTTATATAGATATAACTACTTATTTCTATGAATGGACGTAGAAAGTATAGCGAAAGCAAGCTACCCTCCGTACTAGTATAATACTGTATTACGGCAAGGTACCTCCTCCCTTTCTGCCCGCGGTCCATTATGTCAGTTTTAGTGACTTCGTGTAAGAAATTGATTTTATACAGTACCAAAACCCTTATAAGGAATGAAAGCAGGCTAGCTGCATAGTTATTAAAAGGAAAAACACAAATAGTTTTACTTGCAGGAAAAAAAAAAAGTGCGCGCGTGTGTGTGCGTGTGTGTGTGTGTGTGTGTGTGTGTGTGTGTGTGTGTGTGTGTGTGTGTGTGTGTGTGTGTGTGTGTGTGTGTGTGTGTGTGTGTGTGCGTGCGTGCGTGCGCGCGTGCGCGCGTGTGTGTGTGTGAGAGAGAGAGTGTATATGTATAAAAGCACATGGAAATCCCGACAGTCGACAGAATAAACAGTAAGAAAAAGCATAACAGTTAACAGTGCACAACAGGAACAAACTTCACCAGCTAAATAACAGTCGGTTTTTTGTTCAATTAAGCGTTGCCAGTCATGAAGTCATGATAAAATCTGGAGTAATAATTCAGTATCATCATAATTCAGTTGTTTGAGATACGTAGTTACAGCATTTTTGCAACCTCTGCTGGTGTACTTCTGCAGGTCAATATGTTTAGCTAAGCGGTTATACAAGAAGGGCCCCAAGAAGAATTGAAAGTTGTGTCCGAACTTCGTTTTACAAGGTGGAATACTAAAAACTCGATCTCGTCGTCTTTGGAGAGTTCTTACACCAGAAATATCCCTGTGCTGT
The DNA here is from genome assembly GCF_023078275.1 of Leguminivora glycinivorella. Classification (NCBI taxonomy): domain Eukaryota; kingdom Metazoa; phylum Arthropoda; class Insecta; order Lepidoptera; family Tortricidae; genus Leguminivora; species Leguminivora glycinivorella. The sequence continues at coordinate 8,688,551 of NC_062989.1, read as the reverse complement.
CTACAAACCAGCGCCGCAATGAATAGCTGTCTGACAGTAAGTGCATTAAATTCCTTATAAATAAGAGCTGTAGGATAACTTCTTTTTTTAGAAGTGGAGACCTTGATAATCGCACGCTGGGCGCGCTCAACTTTTATCAGATGAGATTTCTTGGCTGCACCCCACGCTTCAATGCCATATGTAAGTATGGATTGACACAATGCGAAATAAACACTTTTTACCAACGGTTCTCCTAGGTGCTTAATATTTTTAAAAATGTATATTAGTTTTATTACTCGTGTTGAGAGTAAGTTGATCTGAGATATCCAATTTAGGTTTTGATCAATAAGAAGTCCTAGGTACTTTGTTTCACTTGCTAACTCTAATCTATAGCAACCACAAGGCGATATGAAAGGGTAAGCACACGAGTGCGCCTTGATACCGAAAGTATTATCTGGTTGAGTGGAATTCCTTATACTAAAAGTAATATATTTAGTTTTATCAAGGTTCAGAGATAGAGTATTGAATTTGAGCCACTCCATCACTTTAGCTAAGCCTAATTCTGTATTGATTTTAACCTCGTCCCATGAAGATCCATGAAAGATTAGAACAGTGTCATCGGCAAAAGTGATAATGTCCGCATTGTGTAATTGTAGTTGGCACAACCCGTCGATAAAGATAAGAAAGAGGGTAGGACCTAGCACGCTTCCTTGCGGCACTCCAAAGGTTAGAGGTTGCACATCACTCATATATTCACCCACCCTGACAGTCTGTGTTCTTCCGCTGAGGTAACTATTAAATAATCGTAAAGGAATTCCTCTGACACCAAGATGTTCCATTTTGTTTAGAAGTGTTGGGATATGGACAGTATCAAATGCTTTGGCTAAGTCTAAGAAGACTCCCAAGCATTTAATATTAGAGTCTAGTTTACGGGATATTAGACCAACAACGTGATTTATAGCATCTGTAGTGGAGATGTGCTTCCGGAAGCCATACTGATTTTGTGAAGTAAACCTGTTTGATTCTAGATAGTGCAACAGACGTTTGTTCATAACCTTTTCTAGAATCTTTGCTAGCGTAGGGAGAAGAGAAATTGGGCGATAATTATTAATACTGCTCTTGTCACCCGATTTGTAAATGGGAATCACAATAGAACTCTTAAGTGCATCAGGGAAGACACCAGTTGCCAGAGCCAGGTTGCAGATATGAGCTATGGGCTGAGATATGGAATCCACGCAGAGCTTAAGGAACGAAGACGAAATTCCGTCCCATCCTGTAGAATTGCTATTCTTTAGGGATAATATAAGTGCTTTGATTTCCGTCGCATCAGTTGGAAGCAAGACAATTGAGTTCATGGGGCTCATATAGTAATTATTGGTAGACGGTGAATTATTAAGGTTTGACAGCATTTTCTCAGCAAGATTTTTTCCGACAGTAACGAAATAATTATTAATAAAATTAACTGATTCCTGAGCATTGCGTTGCATTTTCAAGATATCAAGAGGTTGAGATTTTTGTTTACTTATGTGGCATATATCTTTTATTACTTCCCAAGTTTTCTTTAAGTTATTTTTATTTTTGTTTATTTGGTCCCGTTCATAACTACGTTTAACATTGTTTAGAATACGATTGCATGTATTACGATACCTTTTATATGAGAGTAGTAAGATTTGATTGTGAGGTTGTTTTCTAAGTTTAGTATGAAGTCGATCTCGAAACTTAATGCAACGGAGGAGACCAGGAGTAATCCATGGCTTATGGGTCTTTCTTCTATTGGACACAATGTGAGTAACCGTATGTTCATCCAAAACAGTTTTTATCGATGACAGAAATAAATCAGTTGCTATGTTAGCATCGGAGCACGCCATGACTTGATCCCAGTCCATGGTTAATATTTTTTCCGAAGCGGTTTTATACATTATTTTAGATTTTATCCTATGAGTGTTAAGTGTAGGAGCCCCTGCATCGGAAATAGCTGTGAATACACATGAGTGATCGGTGACTGTGGTTTCACAAACAAAGGTTAGTACGTTGAGCCGAGATTTAATGAGACAATGATCTAAACAGTTGTCAAGGCGCGTCGGCAGGTAGTGACTTGGTATAAGACCATGGACCGCCGCAGTATTCAAGTAGTCACAACTTCTTTGGTCGTTTGTCCGTGGTTTTATATCAATGTTGAGGTCACCTATGGCTATTATATTTGTGTCTGTAACAAGAGATCTAGGCTAGTGATAAAAGGATTAGTATTCCTAAAACAGGGCGGTCTATATATCCCTAGAATCAAAAACTGTCTAAGCATGATGAGAAGACAGTTAGCCTCGTCTAGGTCCGGTTCTGATACCTGCGCGTCGAGTCCTTCTCTAATGTAGGCCACAACCCCACTATTTTGATTAAGGCACTTTTGTGTAGAATAACTTTGATAATGAGGCATAATAGGTATAACAGAATCCGCAGACAACCAACATTCTGTTAATATAATAATGTCAAATTTAAAGTGAAATCTAGATAATAGTATTTCTAAGCTATTGAAGTTATAATTTATGCTCCTTATATTCTGTGTAATGACCGTAAGGCGGCCTTGGTTTGTTTGTCCGTTCAAAAATGTAGTGCACTGCCAAAATAAAAACCAAGCAATCACCAACAACCCGCTAGGTAAAAATGCTTACTATTGGTCAAAATGCCGAGTACGAACTTCACGCCGTACGAATTTGAGCTATCTGCGCATGCGCGAGTCGCAAGTCGACAAGTAGCAATTAGAGCGGCCGGCGCGGGCGAGGAACAAGCTGCGACTTGCACGTATTCGCATTCGCAAAACATTCGCATCGTTTGAAGCGAATGCGAATGTCAATGCAAATGTTTATAAGAATACGAATCTTTCGCATATGCGAATGCGAATGCAAATATTCGTAACATCCCTAGTACACAGACATGGGAATGATGCTCGTGTATTGCGCAATAGAAACATCAGTCTACAAGTATGTGGGTTCAAGAAATCGCCCGGATTGTCGTATCCTTCCTTCAGAAGCAGCTTTGAGCAGACCAAAAACAGGACAGCAGGACAGGTTGGCGGGATGACTTGAACGCGTTCTACCTAAAATGGTGGGACAAAGTTAATGACAGGGTCGAGTGGAAAAAGCGAGGGGACGCCGTCGCCCAGCAGTGGGTCACCAAAATTTACCCATAAAACCCCCACCCCACACATCCACCCATCTTAAAGGCTGGCAACGCACCTCCAACACCTCTGGTGTTTCGGGTGTCCATGGGCGGCGGTGATCGCTTTCCATCAGGCGACCTGTCTGCTCGTTTGCCTCCTATCCCATAAAAAAAAACCCTAACTACTTAAAAAAAATCTTGGCTAGTTTTACCTACGATCAGGAACAATGAACAATACTTGACATTATCCCATATCTCGATTACAATGCCGAGGGCTTGTTTGGCGTATTCCGAATAGTTCTCTAATGAAGCACGTACTCTGCACAGATTATTCTATGCGATAACAGATACGCAACTCTCGTTAGAAAAAAGTACATTTCGTCAGCCTCCTTATTCGCCAGGACTCATGGGGGTCTGGGGTCTGCTCTGACAACTAACTCCAAGGTTTTGTGTAGGCCCAGTGCCGAAAGCGACTGCCATCTGACCTTCCAACCGAAGGGAAACTAGGCCTTATTGGGATTACTTAATCCGGTTTCCTCACGATGTTTTCCTTCACCGAAAAGCGACTGGCAAATATGACATTTCGCACACAAGTTCCGAAAATGTGCAGTGGGTATACTCAACACACACTTGAGCACTGACAAGAGCCACTGGTACATATGATATCGACCTATTTATGTAATCTCTGATATCCCGACGACCAATTACGGTTATATCATGATGGTTGCACTTTTATCATCTTTCGTTTTATGCACAAAAGAGCCGAATATGACGACACGATAACAGGACGACCATCATAAGCCCCCGTAAATATCGTCGCAACATCATTAGTCGTTTATAACATCGACTGAAAACCAATTTAAAGTTAAATTGAGTTTGGCGAATTAGAAACGATACAGTTTTGAGTGTAAACATGTTGGGACATTAAACCTTTAAGGTACTTGGTAATTAGGATCGTGTTTTTGATACACGTGCCACTCGACATTTAAGCTGTTCTCGAGGTAAAGGTAGGTTTTTAGGGTTCCGTAGTCAACTAGGAACCCTTATAGTTTCGCCATGTCTGTCTGTCCGTCCGTCCGTCCGTCTGTCCGCGGATAATCTCAGTAACCGTTAGTACTAGAAAGCTGAAATTTGGTACTAATATGTATATCAATCACGCCAACAAAGTGCAAAAATAAAAAATGGAAAAAATGTTTTATTAGGGTACCCCCCTACATGTAAGTGGGGGCTGATATTTTTTTTCATTCCAACCCCAACGTGTGGTATATTGTTGGATAGGTATTTAAAAATGAATAAGGGTTTACTAAGATCGTTTTTTGATAATATTAATATTTTCGGAAATAATCGCTCCTAAAGGAAAAAAAAGTGCGTCCCCCCCTCTAACTTTTGAACCATATGTTTAAAAAATATGAAAAAAATCATAAAAGTAGAACTTTATAAAGACTTTCTAGGAAAATTGTTTTGAACTTGATAGGTTCAGTAGTTTTTGAGAAAAATACGGAAAACTACGGAACCCTACACTGAGCGTGGCCCAACACGCTCTTGGCCGGTTTTTTTTATGAAATATATAGGCAATAAACGAGCAGGCGAGCTGTATGATTAGAAACAGTCATCGCCGCCCACGGACATAAGCAACATCAGGGGAGCCACTTATGCGTTGCCGACCTTTAAGAACCCTAAATTCTTACCTGCTTCTTGAAGAACCCCATATTATAGCGCAAGGGAAATTCCTCAGAAGGTAGCTCATTCCACAACTTGCACGTTCGGTTCGGGTTCGTTAGGCTGAGATAAGGTAGGCTCATTGTCACTAGATATGCTCTACTATGGCTCTAATCGGTATTTCGTATTTATAACGATGCGAGCAAATGTCATCATTATGGTACTCGAAAATATGGTACTTTTTTTAACTTAAAATTGTCACATTTAACCTATGCCCAGTTTTGAATATCAAGTCTTTCTTTGCGACATTTTAACACCTATGATGGATTTAAATTAAGAATCTAAACTAGGCCCTTGTGGCATTGTACAGTCAAGTGCAAAAATACGTATCGATTTTATCCGCTCAAAATTATGTACCGAGACCTTATTCCGCCGACATAAAGTGCTATGGGACATATTTTTGATAAGTTGTACGCACCCATATTTTTACACTTGACTACCACTGGCGACATTTTTTCGCTGTATAGCTAATTACGTTGTGCATCGCTAATTACGTTGTGCGATGAACTCACCAAATCTCTCACATGTTTTTACTAATAAATAAATAAATAAGTCGCCCAGACGCTTCGCTGTTTCTGTGAAAAACTTGTGGGCGCAGGAATCCCATGGACCTGGAGTTTCAACGCCAAATATTCTATTTACTGTTGTCAATTCAAATTAAAAAAAATCACTATTAAATTTCTCCCGTAATTTTAATAACAAAAATACCGTTGAGACACTGTCATTTATACATTTATGCCACAAAATTAAAATTTTTTGAAAAAACCCCCGACCGCGACATAGTGGACCGATTTTTATAAAACATGGCTAAGAACATTCCCGACTAACTCAGCTTTCAAACAAAAAAACTACTTCGGAATCGGTTCATCCGTTCGGGAGCTACGATGCCACAGACAGACACACACACAGACAGACAGACAGACACGTCAAACTTATAACATCCCATCGTTTTTGCGTCGGGGGTTAAAATCGGGTCACCCACGTAAAAAAATTCCCGTAAAATAAAATGTATAGGCACTATCATTCACTCAATTTGTAACAACTTTGTAATCTGTAACTTTATAATATTGCTAATTCGTAAGTAAATGTAAAAAAAACTCTGAGCAAACTGCGGTATTACGCTGTTGTTACGTATGTGGGTGAAACTTGAACAACTTGGCTTTGCATAAAGTTTGCGAACATTTGCCGACACTTTGCTCCCAACTTCATAACTACCGCTTTATGAAAAGTATTTGCTTGCTTAATGTATTTGATACAGGGAAAATGTTTTGAGTACTTATAAAAAAACCGGCCAAGAGCGTGTCGGGCCACGCTCAGTGTAGGGTTCCGTAGTTTTTCGTATTTTTCTCAAAAACTACTGAACCTATCAAGTTCAAAACAATTTTCCTAGAAAGTCTTTATAAAGTTATACTTTTGTGATTTTTTTCATATTTTTTAAACATATGGTTCAAAAGTTAGAGGGGGGACGCACTTTTTTTTCCTTTAGGAGCGATTATTTCCGAAAATATTAATATTATCAAAAAACGATCTTAGTAAACCCTTATTCATTTTTAAATACCTATCCAACAATATATCACACGTAGGGGTTGGAATGAAAAAAAATATCAGCCCCCACTTTACATGTAGGGGGGGTACCTTAATAAAACATTTTTTTCCATTTTTTATTTTTGCACTTTGTTGGCGTGATTGATATACATATTGGTACCAAATTTCAGCTTTCTAGTGCTTACGGTTACTGAGATTATCCGCGGACGGACGGACGGACGGACGGACAGACAGACATGGCGAAACTATAAGGGTTCCTAGTTGACTACGGAACCCTAAAAAGACAGTAATCTCTGTGGGTGGAATAATTTGTAATAGGATTTATTGAATAGTTATTTTACAATTTACAAGACAAACTTATAATTTACAGTATTTGTACTAGTGTGTGTATTTCCTAAGAGGGACCCATTTTTCAGGACTATACCTCTGAGGAGACTGAATTAATATCTCCCTCTCCTCTCCCTCTTTACATACAAATACAACATGTTTTTATAAGTACTCAGAAATGTGTAATTTTATTTGTAATGGTACATGAATAGACATGTGATATTGAATCAATTTGACTTTCCACTTATCAAGTTCAAGATAATAAAGGTAGGTATGTAGATAACAGTCATGTAATTTTATCCTAAGAGTACAGGCATCTCATTCAGTAATTTTTTAGAGACTAATTATCGATGTCAATAGTCAAAAAGTGTATCTACAACATGTTAACTTATTGCCTAATTTAACCACAGTTACGCTGTCTTTATCATGGTATTGTAGAAATCAACTAACTTACTTTAGAATACTGATTCTGTATGTTCCATATTATCTAATTTTTTTCTAGACAACAAAAAATTAATGCTAACCTACATATATTGAAGTATGTAGGCACACAGAGCAAAGTCATGTGACACAGACATAAAACCGACCCCGATAAAAGGCTCACAGACCTCTTAAAACTAAGATGGCGTCTCCTACATAAAAATTAGGTAACGTCTACGCGAGCTTACATCGATCGATGGAGTAGGCACAAAGAGATACATGCCTACCAGTACCGGCGAATAATAACGGGCGCATCAATTTATGTCTTTTTCGTATTTTTTTTTATATTTTGTAAGTGGTTTCTATCTCACTATTTTAGGTAGTCTAGAAAGCTTGTTTTAAAAAAACATTGAAAGATGACTGCAACCAAAGCAAAAGCATGACATTGCCGTTTCTTGATTAAAAAGCTGACGTTCTAACAAATCAAAGAGACCAAAAGAAAGGCGATGGTCGGGGCCGGCACATTTGTAAGTTAAATTCCACGAATTGCCTACTGGCGACAACTGGGTCAAATGCCGACTGTCGCGCTAGATTCAATAAACTGCAATATTGTTGCAATTTCCGATTTATTTTAAGTCTTGTAATCGAATATTCTTGGAATCTGAATACTTATATAAAAGAAGAAACTGACTCACTGGCTGACATATCAACGCACAGCCGAAACCGCTGGTCCCAGAGATTCAAAATTCGGCACGTAGGTTTCTTATACGGTGCAGAGGAGCACTAAGAAAGGATTTTTCAAAATTCACCTCCTGAGGGGGTGAAATGGGGGTCTAAAGTTCAACGTTTGAATAATATAACTAGTAAGACATTAATGAATTCTGAGAAGACATTAATGTACTGTCTTGGATGGAGCTTCAACCCACGACTACTGGATCGCTAGCACAGTAATCTTCCATCGAAGCTACCAAGACGCCATCCAACACCGGAAAAAAATCCACTAGTTATGATAGTATTTAATAGGTACTAAAAATCGAGGTACGATTCTTAGTATAAAGTATGTAAATCCTATAAAAGTAATCCTTCCTTCTAAATAATTCCAATCTCTTAATAAGCAGTATAGGTACCTACTTCGCTTAGCAAACAGCAATCTCACGTTAAGTTTCATATTACTATCTAATCTTCGTTTACGTGAACTTTGGGAGAATAACTACTCAACTATCAATATTTAGAATTCCTGCTTTATCCCAAGGCTTTAAAGTTGTACTTTGGGTGTAAGGTTTTCATTAGTACCATCCTAAGAATTTATATACTCGCAAGTTCTAAGTTCAACATGAGTTTGGTAAGTTCGCCTTAATTGCCTCATTTTGTGGCATCAACCTTTGTAACTGTTGTTAAAAACGGTATTTAGCATGTTATTTTCAAAATGTTGGCTATTTGTATTAAAGGGATTCGCTTTCCGTACAAAAAACAATTGCGTTTTATCAAATCATACTTCTGTGTTCCATCTTGTGTCTTTTCGTGTAAAATGAGATAAGTAATGTTTTTTGCGTCATGTATGTATGAAACAGAATGTTGTAGACGTTAAACTTTCGTGAGACATATTCAAATATTTAATGAATCTACGGTTGTACTCACGTTATTATATCGCTACTGCTGCGACATGTTTCGGGACAATTTCGCAAGATGTCGCAGCAGTAGCGATATAATAACATACTGAATACGGGCATTTTCAGAATTTGGGACCCCCAATTAGCGTAAGTTGTTAACAAAAATTAACTCACTGTCAGTTTTAACTCACTGTAATTTAATACAAACGAATATCACTCAAAATTACGTTAAAAAAATGAATAATAAAGCATTTATTTTTGTACGGGAACCAAATCACCATAGGACAGTTTGAACGACCGGTGTGAATTTATGTAGGTATTTATTTTACAATTTTCAAACGATTCTCGTGTCGATATTACTTATCCAGGTTTTGAAAACTATTCAATCAAACTACGAAAATGGCAAAAATGATGTGCCCATAGCGTATATATGGCGCTTAAGACTATCGTGCCCTGGCTGTGACGCCTGATGATGAACTAAAGAAATTAAGTGTTTCGTTCTGTAAACATATCATGAAGGTCTGCAGCTAACAGAGTCACCAGTTTATTTTTATTTTACTATTTAAAACAAAGAGGAAACATATAAATGCCAAACAAATTCGGTTTTGTCAATAATACCTATTCCTTTGTAGTTTCACACAAGTCAGCCTCACTCCCCGGCTCATTGAGAATCCTTTAAAATTCCTAGTCGGTATAATTCGGTTTGCGTTTCAAAGGAAGACTCGGTTTAATTACGCTAACGATATGATACAATTAGCCTTTAGCTTCTGAGTAATATTAATGTGTTTTAGTGAAATCTTAACACTGAATACAGTTTGAAACGTTTAGTCACCGGTAAATATTTTCAGTAAAAAAATATTGTACCTATAGAAATAAGATTGAGATTTTGTCACAAAAAATAAAGAGTCAGAAATAAGAATACTTAAACGGTGCACGGTGTTCTGCCTTTTCGCAGAACTATTCTTGGCCGAATTTTTAAAAACCAACATTGCGCCGTAGTTTCATTTTGACAACTAACGATTGGTTTGGTTTACAAGGGGGCGAAGTTGTTGTTTAACCGCACGTTGATACCAGAGTAAGCGAAATATTCCAATATTTAGAATTTGGAAATTTGAGCATCGTGACTGTTGTGAGGGCTTCAACGCACGTAGGTCAAAAGCGTTTGTTCAATTCAATTTAATTTCAATTATCTCCTTAAAACAGCCTAACATTAAATGATATAAAATAAAATGTGTTTTTCTGTATATATAAAAATGGCGCTGTGAAAATAAACTTTCGCATAGCAGTCACATATTACAGCGGAAGACTTAAATCCCCATAAAATACTCATGCATTTATAAGATCCACCTTCCGTGGCCACATTCAGAAACGTAGAATATTATACTTCGATATTTAGAAACCACTCGAATTCAGATGAAATTACGTTTACGTCAGCGACGTTATAACGAAATGCATACATAAAACTCACACATGTATTCCTAAAAGGAGTAGGCAGAGCACATGAAACTGCTCAAGATTCAGCGCCACTTTTAGTAATGGAGGGGTTGCCAGTCCATCGCCCACATCACAATTGAACCCATATCCCACAGCCGACTAAGACACCCACGGGAGAAAAGGAGGTGGTGAAATTCCCTATCGCCACATGGCGAAACAAGGGCCAAAATACCCGAAACAAGGGGCGAAATGGGCATTTTCTAAAAAAGATTCAAAAATTTTTTTTCCAAATTTTTCCTACTCAAAATCACGAGCGCTTTCGATCCTGCTGGAAAGTTCCATCTGGCTGGACCTGGAAAAAAGCGTCCTAAATTATTTTTTACAGGGATTACAAAGTATGCAAAATAATAGAAAATTTGGGACCATTTTTTTGTCTCTATTTTTTATCCTAGATCGAAAAGGCTCGTGATTCTGAGTAGGAAAAACATAAAATTGAACAACCTTGAAAATTTTTTGGTGATCCTTTTTGCAAAAATGCCCAAATACACTTTTTATATTACTATCATATTTTACTCTCTAAATACGCTCCAGGTAATATAATTTTATGGTTTAAGTCTGTCAAACTGCCAGTCAAATTGAGGAGGTAAATTTGAACCGCCAGGGTTCGTCAACTTGCACGGTTTTGAATTTAAATACGGCACTCAGGTGAGATTGAAATATTAAATTAGAATTCATGACTTTATTTGTGTATGAGTATGTTACTGGACTGAGTGAGTTTCATGGTTCTTGCTTTACTAAAATATTGTAGCTTTTTAAGTGATATTGACTATTTTGTGCCTATTTCTTGGTCAATACGGAACATTTGTGGTCAGCGTCAGTATTAGGTATTTACTTACAACTAGGGAACAAATCCAATTATCCCCTCAGCTGGCAGAGCTACAAGTTGCATAGGGGAGAAGTGGCGCGGTCATTTTATAAAACATTCCGTTAAGTGGCAGGCACCGGGAGCCGGACTCTGGGAAAAACAAGCTGTTAAGTGGCAGGGACCGGGTCCCGGACCCCGTGCGATGATATGCCTAAATATATAAATAAAACCGTCTAAAACTATATCTAGCTTCCTCATACTTGCACGAACCATTCGTCACTAAACAAGGACGGCATTCAGTAAAGGTTCAACACCTTCAACTTCAAAACAACTTGAAATATGACCCAATTTGATTGGACCATCCGTCTGCCATGTTTGAGACACGTGTTTAAAAACCGTCTTTTTTGCAAAAAATGTACTGTAATATGTTAAAAAAAGAGATATAAGTGTAAATAAATGTATATTTAAGTCCCTGAATGACTTTTTTCTCCAATTTATTGTTTTTTTGCCTAAATAAAGTTACTTTAATAAATGGAAGTGGAAAATGTAGCCATCTGATATTTGATCGAGTCTAGCAAAATTCACATAAATGGGATGTCTTTTTTTTCTACGGAATGATTTTAGCCGTTTCATAATGAATCCAGTGATATATGGTTTATGCACAACATCCCTACATTTTTTGAGTAATTATAATTTTTGTAACATAAGTAACATTCGCGATGACCACCCGTGAGGGCCCCGCCACTCAAGGGTAAACTTTTTCTGTCATTTTATCGGTATCCTTGCCACTCAACAGCTTTTTATTTCAAGTCCGGCTCCCGGTTACCTGCCACTTTACGTGCGGTCGGCTCCCGGATTTCGCCACCTGAAGGGATATTTAATTGATTTGTTATTTTTCAAATAGTCACACTACTTACTATATATAGATTATAAATTGAAATAGATATCATACACGAAAGAAAAAACGACAAGGCCCACTGGACTGGACTAATTTCGTCGGGTCCCACGGCGGGCGGGTGGTCTAGTGGTAATGAGGTTAGCCGCGTAAGCTGAAGACCCGGGTTCGATTCCCGGCTAGGCACCAGTGGCTTTGAACGTCACAGTGTACCTGTCAAAATAATAACTGTCAATCGTGAAAATACCGTCAGAAACTGTCAGTATATTAATTAGATTTGCAATTTCTCGTCTCAAATCCTAAAAGTACCTACTTATCATGTTTTTTCAACGTAAAATATATAATATTCAACCTCAATAACTTTCAAAGAAACCTCTAAACGTTTGGTTTTGTCTGAAGTTCGGAACACTTTGGAATTTTAATCAAACTTTTTAAGCCTCGATATCCGTTGTAGTTTTCGCACGTTGGTGAGCGATGAGATATCCGCAAAGTTGTGTTAATAAATTGTTTGTTCATGATATTCTGAAAGGAGGCCGGTGCCGAGCTTTGTACAGTCAACCAATTGGAACCCTAGGCCACTGTAGAACTATGTCAAAATGACAAGCAGTAAGAGATTTCTTACAATCTGATTCATAACGTCACTATGACATAGTTCTACAGTGGCCTAATGATGCCAATGACGAGGCACACTTAAAGGTATGACAGATGGCGTCACCCTATTAGTCCATTGCACGGATAAAGAATTTCATACGTAAGTGCGAGAAGATGATATTTGTTTTCTCTCTCTCACACATATGAATGACAGTGACATGCCTAGACACTTACACAGGCGCCGCCTGGTGGGATAAAACGTCAGTGTGCCACCTCATTGGAATTGGAACCATTAGGCCACTGTAGAACTATGACATAGTGACGTTATAAATCAGATTGTAAGAAATCTCTTACTGCTTGTTATTTTGACATGGTTGTTCCCAGCCCAGGTTGGCCCAGGTTCCAATTGGTTGACTGTACAAATACACCGTGTTTTTTTGTTTTCCGTTCAATTCGACGTCGTTAGGTTAATTATCAGGAAGTATCCTGTATATCACTTTTAGTTAAATTCGCAAAAAAAAAATTTAATCGTTTTCATACATAATAACATACATACAACATACATACAATCACGCCTGTATCCCATAAAGGGGTAGGCAGAGCACATGAAACTACTAAAGCTTCAGGGCCACTCTTGGCAAATAAGGGGTTAAAAGAAAACGAAACTGTGGCATTGCAGTGACAGGTAGACATAATAAATACACTGTTTATACATAATAAATTTTATTTTATTTTATTTTTCTTTATTGGGGAAAAAACAGACAAATAATATTTACAGACAAATTGAATTGAATTTATTAGTGTGAGAGACCCTTAAGAATTACATTCAAGTTAGTGTCAAGTGATTGACGGCACACGTCAAAACAAATAACATTAGGAATTGGTAATGGCTGTCACACACGTGTTCAGTAATTATCTTAATTTTTTTTAAATAACTTGATAACCGTAAAAGTTAAGACGCTTGTTTCTTAGAGAAATTAATTATATTTGATCTAAAGAACCTTCCCTTAAAGTTAACGGAATTCACTAAAAAACAGGGTGTATCCCGCCGCTTTAAAAATGATATCCCGTTTCAATAGAACATAGATTCCTTTGTAAAAAAAACCGGCCAAAAGCGTGTCGGGCCACGCTCAGTGTAGGGTTCCGTAGTTTAGATACAATAAACACCTGCTTATACGGTGAAATTACGAACTTACTTCAGAAATAGTTATTTATTTACATTTTTTTCGGTTTTGAGCATCTATTGGTACTCCTACCTGCTACAGTGACTTCATTTCATAATCCATACTTAATATTATAAATGCGAAAGTGTGTGTGTCTGTTTGTTTGTCCGTCTTTCACGGCAAAACGGAGCGACGAACTATCGTGATTTTTGAAGTGAAGTAAGGATGGAGAGTGACATAGGCTACTTTTTGTCTCTTTCTAACCCGAGCGAAGCCGCGGGCAAATGCTAGTGATTTATAAACAAATATTCCGCAGAAATACTTCTAAATATTATCTTCTTACGAAAGTGAGTAAACACCCATTTCGTCACTTAGAAAATGAAACACGTATCAATTTAAACGAAATCGCTGCACGTAAACCCTTAAGCAAACTTAATTATCATATTAATAACGCAAACAGATATTTGCTTCATATACATATTTTCTAATTATCTCAAATTGATGCCTTCTCTTGTAATGTGTACACATTAATTTTGAAATATTCGTTTACACGACATGATAATAATTTACATTTCAAAACGTCTTATTAGTTTAAAATATGAATTTTATCTTCTTTAAGCATACTTCTTAATATCATTTGCCACAGATCTTAAATGAGCATTTGGGCATTTTCGCGAAAAAAGATTCAAAACTTTTTTTCTAAAACAGGTAAATTTAATGTTTTTCCTACTCAGAATCACGAGCCCTTTGGTCCTAAGTACTAGGCAGAAAAAAGCGTCCTTAATTTAATTTGCCACTTCGTTACCATTTTTCAAACACTTTGTACAGCGGTTACAAAGTGGAAAGTATGAAAAATAATAGAAAATTTTGGAACCATTTTTTTGTCCCTTGTTTTTTGTCCTAGATCGAAAGGGCTAGATTCTGAGTACGAAAAACATAAAATTTCAATAAAAATATTGTTTTTGTGTTTAATACATAAACTTTAAACGTGAAAAAAGTAAATTTTTAGACAGATTTTATGCTTAATGTCGTCACAAAACTGACAGCAAGTCAACTTTTGTTGACGAATTACGCTAATTTTGGGTCCCAAATTCTGAAAATGTCCAAAAATTCAATTATTTGGCTAGAGGCCCGGTTAAGTCAACCAGACGATATAATGTTGTTTTAAGTCAATATTTTTGTGCCTAATCGAAGGGAGAAATGCTTGAATAAATATAGACTTTATTATGCTTGTAACAGTTTCGAAAAAGTCATATTACAATAGTTGCGTTATTCACTAGAATACTTACATACTGATTCATTTATTGGACTGATTTTAACATATTTATTGTTGTTTTTTGCTGATTACATAAAAAAAACAATATAAAAAGGACATTCTTATTCAGATTGACTGAGTCCTACGTTAAGCTCAAGATGGCTTGTGTTGCAGGTACTCAGGCAACGATATATATAATAATTATACAAATACTTACATAGAAGAACATAGAAAACATCCATGACTCAGGAACAAATATCTGTGCTCATCACACAAATAAATGCCCGTACCGGGATTCGAACCCAGGACCGCGGCTTAGCAGGCAGGGTCACTACGCGCTACGCCAGACCGGTCGTCAAAACAAAACATAACCTAACCACAAAATTAAAATTTTGAAAAACCCCTGACCGCGACCTAGTGGACCGATTTTCATGAAACATGGCTAAGAACACTCCCGACTAACTCAGCTTTCAGACAAAAAAAACTAAATCAAAATCGGTTCATCCGTTCGAGAGCTACGATGCCACAGACAGACACACACACACAGACAGACAGACAAACAGACAGGCAGACAGACAGACAGACATACACACAGACAGACACGTCAAACTTATAACACCCCTTCGTTTTTGCGTCGGGGGTTAAAAACAACTTATTTTATTTTGAAAAGCACCGATTATAAAACTTGACCAGGAATATAATAGGTATGACTATTGTCAAGAGGCCGCTATTATTCTGATGTACATGCGGTGACAGTTCAGTTTAGTATGAAAAAAATAGTTCTATTAAATTTTCGCAACATGGCGCGTACCTTGTCAAGCTTTAGAATAACAACGAAACTTTACTCTGGAACAAATAATGTTGTCAATATTCAGGTGACTTCAGAAAACAATTTATCGTTTTCGGTTTTCTCTGTGGATATTGACATATTCATATTTTTTTACACATTTTATACACATATTTGAGTAGGTAGCATTCTAAAAACTATGAATAATAGTTATTTGTTATACAATAACACTTTGCCCAAGTTGTATTTTAACGCCGAGTGTGGAATTTAAAAACGAGCAAGTGAAAGGATTCTATAGTTGAACCACAAGCGAAGCGAGTGGTTCGAGAATAGAATCCTGAACTTGCGAGTTTTTTAACACACGAGAAGTAAAATACATTTGCACCCGAGTGTAACACAAAACTTTTCCCCTCACTATAGCGAGGAAACTACAACGCAAAAAATGCGTTTATCACTGCTTCCAGTAGTTCCACAGGTGGTAAATCATCTTTATTACTAGATTCACCTACTTTTATCAATTTTAAAGCAGTTAATTTTACTTTATTCAAGGTCAAATTACTTTACCCACTAGTGGCTAAAATGCGTTTTACCCGCTGGTATTAAAGGACAAAACACGTGTTTCCTAGCTAGTGAGGGAAAAAATATTTTTTATAATTATAAGTAAAAAAACAATATAAATATTGTTATTGTTATTGTTATTGTTATTGTTATTGTTATTGTTATTGTTATTGTTATTGTTACTTAAATTGCCCCGACTTGATTAATAACTGACTATAAGTAACTAATCAAACGTAGAGGCGTAATTGTGGTTTATATCAGGGATGTAACGGAGCTCTGCTTCTGCTTCCGTTTCTGCGGAACTTCCGTTTTGTTTTACACATCCGCTTCGGTTACGGTTCTGTTATTTTTCAAACGGAAGTTATAGCGGATGTCGAAACCTAGCGCGACGGTGGGACATGAGCGGCGTACATCAAAGACCAACAGGTTTATACCTGTCATTCGCTCATCTCTCCGCTGCCACGTGTTGCGATACTAAATATCAATTGCTTCATTCGATTTTCGCGCCAATATTTTGTCCTATCCACCTAGTTCTGTAGCAAGTGAACAACTATTCAGTGGTGCAGGCCTTATATCTACGATCCCCTTAGAAGCAGACTGCAGGAAGATAAAGCTGCCATGCTTTTGTTTATTAAATACAATTTACCTACCTACTTCTTTTAGAATCACTTCATTTAATTAAAAAATTTAATTGTGTGCTAACAATTACACATATAACTTTAACTGGTCAGTTTTGGATTGTATTATACCTAACGGGTAACTTTTCTTTCCGTTTCTAAAACCTTTTACGGCATAAAAAAGGTTGATTATTCTTATGTGATTTTTAGTGAGTAAACAACTAAGGCGTCATCCATATATTACGTCACAGTGTAAGGGGGGGGAGGGGTCATACTAAATGTGACAATCCCTGTTAAAGGGATACAAAAAAGCGTGACATAGGGGGGGGGAAGGGTCCAAAAACCTGAAATTTGGTGTGACGTAATATGTGGATGATCCCTAAGGTGATTTTAATTTTTGGATTGTATTAGTAATATTCCAAGCCAATTCTTAGTTCATAAACTCCTAAAAGTTCTAGGTAATTTAGTTATTTTTGGTTTATGTAATACCTATGTGGTATTTTTCTTTTAATTTTTAACATCTATAAGCTCCGCTTCTGGTACCGGTTCCGCTTCTGCTTCCGTTAAACTAAATTCTAAACTTCTGCTTACGCTTCCGCTTCCGTTAAAAGCACTTCCGTTACATCCCTGGTTTATATACCTACCTATAATAAATGGTGTTGAAGCAGTTATTTTTTATAATAATGACCCAGAGAGTAAAATGAGGACTTAGGTAGTTCACAAGCTTTTATGAAAAACGCAATATGTTGTGTAGCGTCAGCATAAAAGTAAAACTTCATCTCCTCATAATGAGGCATAAAGTACAGTCAACAAAAACCCTTACAACCCTAACACAGGCTAACAAGAGTTAGGCTTTAGCAGAGCTCACGTACATTTAAAAGTCAAAGTAAGTGGCCGGTCATAAAGGCCTGAGCCATAGAGCACCCATCTGTAGATGATGCGAGAAAACGTACAGTATGTTACTAGGCAAAGTTATGAATTGCTTGCAGTAGAATGAGGTGGTATGGTCATGTTATGCGAAGGGACGAAAACTATACAGTGAGGAAGGCTAATATGAACATCCCAAGCAACCCTACAGGACCAGGCAGAAGACCGGCAACCTGGTGGTCCAATGTCGAGAGAGATATGCGGACACAAAACCTGACCACAAAGACAACCCAGGATAGATTGTCCTGGCGCCGACGTACGAGGAGGCCCGACCGAGCTGAACTGGGAAATGGGCTGGACAAAGAAGAAGATGAATTGCATTAAAGGAGCATTCCATCCATGGGCTGTCCCGTACAAACGCATTATATTTCATGTGTTGCGATTTTTTTGGGCTTCTAAAGCAGGCGATCATTCTCCTGAACACAAATTCTACAGATAAAGATCCTCTAACACCAGCTAATTTTAAGAAAATTCACGTTAGTACGGGACAGCGGTAGATAATTTCATGGAATGTTCCTGAAACAGTCCGTGAGTTTTTTTGTATACTAACTCAATGGCAAGCATACGGCTCGTTTGCTGGTAAGCCAACCTCAGCACCATCGTTGTGCCTTGCCAACCAACTAAGTGGGAGTAACACAAAGGGAAGTGTTATTTGGCTACGGTTTCCTGTAATGTGAAGTTACTTCCTTAGCCAGCGTTTACCTACTCAACATTTGAAATCACATCCCCTTATAGGCGTGACCACGGACCAGCCAGAAGGCTCAGGATTTACTCAAGTTATAATATCTTCTGCCAAAATCTGCCAGACCATACATTCCATACAATTTATCATTTACTGAGTAAACAAGCATATGGCATTTAAAACATCTGCCTTTATTTATTTATTTATTTATTTAAACTTTATTGCACAGTAAAAAAAATGTACAAAAGGCGAACTTAATACCAAAGAAAAGAAAAGTCTTTATAGAAAAGTCTTGAGTGAAACATTTGACGATATTTTTTCTTTATCATTGATTCAATAAGGTGGCATATGGCGTCTATGGGAGGTAGCCACGAGCCGTGTAGTGCTCGGAGTCAGTGAACTTTGCGTGCAGCGACTTGACCCACATCGCCTTACAGCTGCAACCTTTACCGACACTGTCGTTTACTGTATTACTTACTGGATGGCTCTCAGTAGGGGTAAAATAGCATCTGCCTCCGTTGAAAAGTTTTGTGTGAACACGTTTGACCATACTAGAAGCGTATGGCGTCTATGGGAGAAAGTCACGTCCGGTGTAGTAGAGTAACTAGTAGAAGGTTTTCTCGAGTTACAATATCAGTCTTAACTGAAAAGTCTTGTCTTAACAATTTTGAACATGCTTCCCATATAATTATTGAGTAAGGAAGCATATGGCGTCTATGGGAGGTAGTCACGGGCCGTGTAGTGCGTGCTCGGAGTCAGTGAACTTTGCGTGCGGCGACTTGACCCACATCGCCTGGCTACAGCTGCAACCTTTACCGACACTGTCGTTCACTGTATTACTTACTGGATGGCTCTCAGTAGGGGTAAAATAGCATCTGCCTCCGTTGCAAAGTTTTGTATGAACACGTTTGACCATACTAGAAGCGTATGGCGTCTATGGGAGAAAGTCACGTCCGGTGTAGTAGAGTAACTAGTTGAAGGTTTTCTCGAGTTACAATATCAGTCTTAACTGAAAAGTCTTGTCTTAACAATTTTGAACATGCTTCCCATATAATTATTGAGTAAGGAAGCATATGGCATCTATGGCAGGTAGTCACGACCCGTGTATTAGTGCGTGCTCGGAGTCAGTGAACATTGCGTGCGGTGACTTGACCCTTATAGCCTGGCTACAGCTGCAACCTTTACCGACACTGCCGTTTGCTGTATTAATTACTGGATGGCTCTCAGTAGGGGTATCATCTGCCTTCATTGAACATTCTTTTGTCTATATATTTCATACAATTTATCACTTACTTAGTGAAGAAGCATATGGTGTTTATGAGAGGTAGTCACGGGCCGTGTAGTGCGTGCTCAGAGTCAGTGAACTTTGCGTGCGGCGACTTTTTTTTTTTTTTTTTTTTTTTTTTTTTTTTTTTTTCATGTGACCTCCAACGTCATCGGAGTCTTTTTTATTGCTGTTTTCTCTTTCATGCTAGTTCTATCAATTATGCTTCTCGTACTTTTATTCCGCATACTTTTTCTTTCTGTCGTTCTTAATCATTCATTCTTGGTATGGGTGGGATTCCCAACTATCCTATTCAACTATTATTTTATTCAGGGATGTAGTGATAATACAGAGTGTTTCACATTTTATTTTTAGCTTTTTACATTTTACTTCCATTTTTCTTAAATCTATATATATTTATATTTTTACATTGTACAACTTATTATACATTTACATTTTTGATAAACTTTGTTTATTTTACATAATAGACTTATGTTTATCTTATTATTATATGAACTTAAGTAACACAAGATTTTTTAATTTATTACAATTGTAATTTTACAGATAAACTACATATTTATATTGTTACAATATATTGTGTTTATCCTATTTTTCACTTATTTCTATTTATTACGATTTTTATTATTTTTATGCAATATTCTAAAAATTTTTCTCTTGTGCTTTTCTTCTCCATGATTTTACATATATTTTCTTCTTTTATATCTATTTCTATTTCATTTTCTATGCTATGCCTGTGCGTGGCAAACTGTGGGCATTCCGTTAGTATATGCGGAACGCTCTCAGTCTTGCCGGGTTCGCATATGCATGATGGGTTCTCCTTGCACTTGAATCTATGCAAGTATTCGGAGAATCCACCATGCCCTGTCATCAACTGCGTTATAAGATTAGTTATTTCTATCTTACGAATCGTTTTATACGCTGCCACTGCGTCAGGGAAGAACAACTTTGTTATTGAGGCTGTTTCACCATCAGCGTATCTCCGATTCCATTCGTCAAGCGTCGCCATACGTATGTTTCGCTTGACGAATGAAACTGGGCACTGATCATAGTCGGGCTTTCGTTTGGTGTCCGCAGCTGCCCCTTGGCTAATTCATCGGCCCGTTCGTTACCTTCCAGTCCCGCATGTGCCTTAATCCAGTGTAGTCCAATCGTTTTCCCTTGATTTTTGGCTGCTTTTATATTATCTCTGGCTTCGGCTGCAAGGGGATGGAGGCAACTATGGTTTTGGATAGTTTGTAGGGCAGCCATAGAGTCACTATAGACACCGAACGACTTAGCCTTGTGCTTAGTAACAAATTTTGTTGCTTCGTGAAGCGCCAAGAGCTCCGCCTGGTAGACCGTACAGTACCTCGATAGCACAAGTTTGCGGGTTTTCGTCTCAGCCCGGTTATCCCACACAGAGAGCGAAGCTCCGACGCCACCCCCAATCTTGCTCCCATCGGTAAATATGCGGATATCAAACTCGCTGTTGGAGCCTACATCATCCTGATTTACTAGGCGTACCACCCGCAGGTCATCTCGCTCTGCAGGGTGTGGCATTTTCGTTGCAGGTAGCATCCGTTCAACCTCCCGGTCTGCTAGTGCGGCTGGTGGAGCTCCCCTCTTAGCTTCATATAATGAAGCTGCCTCGCGAACTCGGAGGTCTAGAGGGAGCATTCCTGTTAGTAGGAGTGCCGAATTGAGGGAGATTGTCCGGTAGCCTTTACACATTTTTTGCAAGATGCCTCTTTGTACTGTTGCCAATTGTTTTTGTATTCCCAGTTTTTCAGTAGCAGGGGCCCACACGCTTGCCGCATACAAAATGATAGGCTCAATGGTGGCCACATATATTATGCGAATCACCTCGGGATGCAGACCCCAGTTAGTTTTTGCGGCTCTAGACAATTGTTTATGAATACCTATGGCTTTACGACAAGTATTGGTGACATGGGTATTGAATGTCAGCTTTTCGTCTATGGTCACGCCTAGTATCTTCATTTCTCTGACCGATTCAATGCCTTTTCCGCCCATGCTCAGTCTTGGGGTATCATATTTAAGCTTCCGCGTTATTGTCATGGCATTTGTCTTGTGCGGTGCGAAATTGAGCTTATTTTGTACGCCCCATTCCCGAGCATGTTCGAGTGCAGCATTTGCACGGGTTTCAATTTCTAATGCTGTGTCTCCATCAACAGCGAGCATAACATCATCCGCAAATGCTTGACAGTAGTCACCTCTGCTTTCAAAGCTTTTAAGCAACGGGTCCAGGATCAAATTCCACAGTATGGGTCCGGCAATGGATCCCTGGACACATCCTTTGTTAGTATCTCGGCTGTGTTTCTCACCCGCATACCTCACTGTTACTTTTCTGTCTCTTAAGTAGCTGTCTAGGACCCTTCTCAGTCCGATTGGACAGTGTTCTTCAGCTAAGCGGGTTCTGATTGCCGGCCACCATGCGCCATCAAAGGCCCCCTCTATATCCAATGATATTACTGTTATTATCTTTTTCCTATCTAGTTTCTGTCGGATATGTTGCATTAACGTATAGAGGGAGTCCTCAGTGCTACGCTGCGGCATAAACCCATACTGGTGCACACTTGTCCTAGGAACCAAGTGGAACTTCAAGCGGGCCACCAACATCTTCTCATAAATTTTTCCCAAAACAGGCAGCAGTCCTATCGGCCTGTAGGATTTCGGTGCCGTATAGTCCACTTTCCCTGGTTTCTTTAGGACAACCACTGTCGCTTCTTTCCATACTTTAGGGAAGTGGCCTAGCTTTAGGCATTTATTTAGTAGGGATCGGAAAGCTTCTGGGTTACATTTTATTACTTGGCAACAGATATCGGCCGTGAATCCGTCCGCCCCCGGAGCCTTCTTGGGGTTGAAAGATTCGCTTGCCCTCGTGAGTTCAGACAATTCGAATGGCGGTTCACAAGTGTCATTTTGTTGCTCGTCATTCACTTCGTCAGCCCTCAATCTTACTTGACGATGGTGCAAATTATCCGTCTCGACAGAATCCTTTGGGTAGAAGGTCTCCGCTAGCAGACGCGCGGAGTTTTCCGCATCTAGTACCATTCCGTTCTTTATGAGTGGTAGATCCTCTTCTCTTCGAGCCGTTCTACCTATTACCCTGTATATCCCTTCCCATACGCCTTCCTTATCCTGTTTTCGACAAAACTCCTTCCAGCTCTCGACTTGAGCTTTAGATGCCTCCATTTCGTATTCCGTTTTGTGTTTTATATATTCTTCGACGACCTTTGATCTCCGGATTGGAGCTGCGCATCTTATTTTACGTTTTTTGGTGGCAACTTCTTTTTTCATGACGGCGAGCTTTTCAGACCACCATGGTATGGTAAATTTTTGTTTCAGGTTCTTTTTAGGTATTGCTATTTCACAAGCTTGTTGAATAACATTATTAAACGTGCTTATTGTTTTTTCTAGTTCGGATGTGTTGTTTATTTCCTCGATATCTTTAGTTTGTAGTTTGTTTTCTAGCATTAATTGTCTCAGTTTTTCAATAAACTGAGTCCAATTTGCCTTTTTGGTATTGTATACTCTTGTAGTTCTCTGTACGTTAATGCCTAATAGTTTTGTGAGTCTAATTTCGAACAGTATACTGTTGTGGTCTGAGCTCGTTATTCCTTCGTCGACCTTCCAATTTTCCACCAAGTCTAGCATATCAGTCGAGCATGCTGTTATATCGACGTAGCTGGTGAGGTGTCTGTCTCCCCTTACAGTATCGAAGGTTGGGGTATCCCCTCCATTTATTATATGTAAACCGAGTTCATCAAATGTAGCGGCCAGCATTTCTCCCCTGTGGTCAATCACCGGGCTTCCCCACCAGGTACTCTTAGCGTTAGCGTCCCCACCGATTATTATCTTTCCTGTCCCTGTTTTTTCTTGTATCCTCTCTAAGTGTGCCAGATACGGTTCAATAGGGTTGTCTGGTTCAAAGTATACAGAGACGAGGATCACTTCCCAAAGACTGGTGTGGATTCCTATCACAGAGATGTTGTTCGTGGTTAGGTCAGGGTATTGTGTAACTTTGACGTTCTCGTCTAAGACTGCTATTGCCGCCTTAACCACTCCGTCTCCATTCCCTGTGGCCTGATATACTCGGATGCCTCCTGGGCTTCTGGTTATTTTAGCTCCTCCTATATAGGGTTCTTGTAGAAGAGCTATTGCAATACCCCGTTTTTTAGACTCAGCATATAGTTCTTCGGTTGCCAGTTTCTTTCTTTGGAGGTTTGCTTGAATTACTCGATAGGGTATTGGGTTGCCTTGGGCATCTTTAGCAATATGCTACACTAGATCTCGCTATTTCCTCCCATTTTTTCCTGGTGGGGCAGCTATGACTGAACGCGTTATGTTTTGTATCTTCCATACCTGATCTCTCGCAGTTCCGGCACTTTGGTGATTCCCTGGCCAGCCAGTCCGGGCACTCAGACCTTAGGTGCGGGTCCCCACAGTGGCTGCATAAGTCCGCTGTTCCAGTGCAGTATCGCTTACTATGTCCATATCCAAGGCAGCGCGTGCACTGGATCAGCGGTGATTGGTCCTCTACCTTTATACGCTGAAGGTCAATATGGACTTTGCCGATGTCTAATACCCTTTGCCAGATAATCGGCGACACGCTGACCACTATATGGCTGGTATGTGGGTTTCTGGCCTTTCTCCTGTATTTAACCTCCATCCTATTTTCTTCTTTTTGAATTCCCTGGAACACGCTCTGGTTCTGGTTTCTTAGTGCTTTATAAATATCGTCGTCGGTATTTATATGAAGGACGTCCTTCAGAATCAGAAGCGGGTCTTTGTTTTTTATTTCTTCCACATTCAGTGTTGCGTTTTCCTTTCCTATTCGGTCTTTCGCTTTATCCCTATCCTCTCTGGTCTCGAATCCCATTATTATCTTTCGATCCTTTGCCTTTCTTACTTTTTCTACTCTCACCCATCCTTCCTTAGCGTCCACTGCCGTTCTTATTTTGTTTAGTACCTCCTCTCCACTTTCCGTTTCGTCTGTTGACGTCACTACGATGGAGTGCAGTGTGCTTCTTTTTGTTATTTGTTTGGCGCCTGACAACGTGCTTGGTGCTAGCGCACTAACACCCGCCACGACGCCCGCGTAGGTGTTGGGTTTAAGGCTCTCACTATGTTGCTCCAGAGCTTGTTTTAACTCTTCCATCTTCCGTATATGCTCTTTCTGTCTTTCTTCGCTCTCATTCATCATCTTTTCCATTCTATCTATCAATCTTTCATCCACGCTTCTCGTTTCTTCTTGACTTTGTTTTCGTTCACTTTCTATCATCTTCCTTTCATTCTCTTTCATAAACTCTTCCATTCTGTCAAACCTTGCGCTCATATCTTTGTCTTGTCCTGTGGTGGAGATGGGTGTACTTACTTTCCCTGTGCCTGTCTGTGTCTTTTCCAGCCACTTTTTCTCCTGTTCCTCATCCTTTACCATCCTGTACAGTTTTTCCAGTACTTCCTTTACCGAGGCCTTCATCTCCTTCTTTATGTTCCCGGATCTGTCTAGGTCGCTCTTCGCCTTTTCCAGCAGTCTTCTTGCCTCGGCAGTTTTTGGGAACTCGGCTGGTGTGTATTTTGTTTTAGTTTTTGGAAGGCCAGCCAGACTTGATACGGGCCCCGCGCTTGCCGTTTGCGCTGGTGATAGGGTGATGGTCTTTTGTCTGACCATGACGGCCTGTGTTTCCCCTTCCCCTGTGCTTGCCTGCGTCGTAGCAAGGGGAGGGGTGAGGGTCTGCTTTCCGGCTTCCCATTCCCCAATGCTGCGCCTTACACTGCTCGCCGCCTGCGGTGACTTCTTTGTGGGGGTGGCGGCCTTCCTGTCCTCTGATTGTTGACTAGGCTTCGTGGGGGACATCCTTGAAGCTGTGCTTTTCGCGGGGGTCCTGAGCATTGGAGGTCTTAACCCCTGTAAAGGGGGGGTTGTAATAATATACGTAGGTCAGGTAGAGTCGTGGACTCTACTATCAATTATATTTAATTATCTGAGATAAAGCTAGAGAAAATGAAATAAAAATAAAATAAAAGGTGTTGAAAAATGTAGAGTCAATTTTTTACACTCGGGTCAATCCAGTGGCCCTTTGGAGTCTATTTTATATAGAGTCGCAGACTCTACTGCGTGCGGCGACTTGGCCCACATCGCCTGGCTACAGCTGCAACCTTTACCGACACTGTCGTTCACTGTATTACTTACTGGATGGCTCTCAGTAGGGGTAAAATATCATCTGCCTCCGTTGCAAAGTTTTGTATGAACACGTTTGACCATACTAGAAGCGTATGGCGTCTATGGGAGAAAGTCACGTCCGGTGTAGTAGAGTAACTAGTTGAAGGTTTTCTCGAGTTACAATATCAGTCTTAACTGAAAAGTCTTGTCTTAACAATTTTGAACATGCTTCCCATATAATTATTGAGTAAGGAAGCATATGGCATCTATGGCAGGTAGTCACGACCCGTGTATTAGTGCGTGCTCGGAGTCAGTGAACTTTGCGTGCGGTGACTTGACCCTTATAGCCTGGCTACAGCTGCAACCTTTACCGACACTGCCGTTTGCTGTATTAATTACTGGATGGCTCTCAGTAGGGGTATCATCTGCCTTCATTGAACATTCTTTTGTCTATATATTTCATACAATTTATCACTTACTTAGTGAAGAAGCATATGGTGTCTATGAGAGGTAGTCACGGGCCGTGTAGTGCGTGCTCAGAGTCAGTGAACTTTGCGTGCGGCGACTTGGCCCACATAGCCTGGCTACAGCTGCAACCTTTACCGACACTGCCGTTTGCTGTGTTACTCACTGGAGCTCTCTTAAGGGGTAAAATTTCATCTGCCTATAATTGCAAAGTTTTGTTAACACAAAACATTAACCATTTGTACTTTTATATATTCTGTGGTAACATTGATATTTACTTTACTAATTACCAAATGACTATTTAAATTTAAAATAACTTTTACTGATATCATTAGGAGTATTAGGACACCTGAAGATTGTCATTAAGATAATCATACATTTTGCTCGTGATTGCCTGCCAGCTGCGTTGGCGCGAGTAAAGAAGCACGGTACTGACCCTTTAGCATAACTTGCCTTGAGTCCAATCAAGCGCGACTTCAAGTATGGACTCGCGCGCGACAAGGCAAGTCGTGCTAGAGGGGCTGGTTGACAATTGTCTCCCGACAGTCCCGACACCGACAGTGACATTTCGCCGTTCATTGCCTGTTCAACAAGGAAATATTGACGCTGAGTAACAATGTTACTTCTCAACCCAGAAATAGGCACAGCATGGTCAGTGTAAAGTGTCATCACTGTGTGAAATAGCCCACTGATGTCTATAGTTTTTATTGACCTGCTAGTGTATGTTGTACTCTGTCCGACGAAACGACAAAAGTAGTAGGTATACCTTGGTAACTTGCAGTGGCGGCTGGTGAAAATTTCTGCTAGGCAACACTGAGCACAAAAGAAACCTACCTTAACATTAGGTACTTTACTAGTAATCGATTTTAGGCAAGCCGGTGGGAATCGGCTTGTATATATGGACCAGCCGCTGCTGGTAACTTGTTGGATAAAAATGTGCCCTTTTCGTGCAGAGACTAGAAAAACTACTGCTTATTATGCAGTCCAGTGCCGGATTGAACCGGATTAGTGAGGCTGACGTTATGATCCGGGATAATCAGGTAAGGGATTTAGCAACTCCACTAACTAGACTAATTAGAGAAAAGTTCTTAATTAAGGCGCATTTAGGTAGCTTTGCTAGTAGGTATAGTAAGGTCAATACGGGTAAATGTGTCATAAGAGGAAGTATGTCTGGTTTTCACTAGGGTTGCAATTGGAAAAAAAAAATGTTTTTTTTTTAATTATGAAAAAAAAACATGAATAAAAACTGAGCACCATTGTTGTTGTATTTTTTTAAGATGAACAAATAATTTGATAATTTGATAGTTAATTAAACGGTTTTTCGTGTGTTGTAACGGTTTAGTAACAATAACGTACATTTTAATTCGATTAACATTCAGTATACAAACGTTTATCGGGGAATCCCTGATGCGACGTGCAGCGTGGAGAGGCGGTGGTGTTGCCAACAGTAAATAGCGATAACTACCAACTACAGAGATCGTAAATATTACTTTTATAATACCTAAAATTAAAGTTATTTGGTTAAATTCGTTTAATAGCGTAACATAAAGTCTAAAAAACTGTATAAAACTATTAACTGCTTTGCAAATTTTGAGATTTTGTAGGTACTTACTTTAAAAAAAAAACATTCCAGAAAATAAACTGTTTTTTTTTTAAACCCTAGCCTTCACATTTGGCCTCCTTACACGATGATCAGTGTTTACTGAGAGTTCAATACGTTTACCACTTAGACTAGCAAGAAGCAAATGTATGAAATCGCAAAGCCACCTGTGACAATTAGTTAAAAGGCCAAATATTTAATGTGGTCCAGACACACTTATATCAGCCAATTTGAAAGTTGTTAATACGTAAGATATAGGTACATACTTGCACTATAATTTGGTACGGTAAATAAGTAAACCTGAAAACATGTTTGTTGGTTTGTCTCGATCTACATCTTTTTGTTTTCTCTCTGCACCATTTGTATTGAATCTCTGTTTGGTTGACTGGTAAAGAATGCCTTTTGGCATTAAGTCCGCCATTTGTACATTTTTGTGTATTTTTGTGCAATAAATTAAAATTACGTTATTATTTATTTAAAAAAATTAAATAAATAATAACGTAATCTAAGACATAGTCCAAACTCAAGGTTTGGCAGCGGGCGATGGAGCGGAGTATACTGGGTGTTCGCAGAACTGATCGAATCAGAAACACGGAACTGCGCTCTAGAACTCGAGTAGTAGATGTAGGTGCCAAGATCGCTAAGCTTAAGTAGAACAGGGGGTTAGATACCATGACGTGCTAAAGCCGTTCAGTTAAGTTTGAGAGAGAGGGATGGAGCTATGTAACTGCTATAGCTGTGTCCCTTTCTCTCAACCTAAACTGAACGTCTTTAGTACGTCATGGTAACCCCCCAGGGCTGGACACGTCTGCCGCATTCATCCTGATAGGTGGGCCAAAATGGTTACCGAGTGGGACCCCCGGACTACCATAGACGGTGTAGGTTCAGGCAGACCAAAAAGGAGATGGTGCGACGACCTGGAAAAAAAATATCCCAACTGGTAGGGGAAATGGGAGCGATAGGGTCGAGTGGAGGAAGAGAGGGGAGGCCTTTGCCCAACAGTGGGATACTAACGCAGGCTATAAAAAAAAACTAAGACATATTTTACAAATGTAGTTCGAAAAGCTTTTCCTTCGTGTTTTGCCGGAAACGTTCGTAATTGTCACGATAAAATGAAAAATGAAAAAAGTATTTGTCACGCTTGGTATACATGTACAATAATTTTCTTATAATTAATGGATGGTTACAATAATTGCAAAACTTGTGCGGTGGAGACTGGTGCCCAAACTAGGTTGAACCTGTGTGTCAGGTCACCAGGTCTCCAATCCTCAGATGTGTATAGCAACGCAGATTACAGTCACTTTTGTTATACATATTTTATTGAAATGGAGTTTAAAATAGGTAAATAAATAACATAAAGTAGGTAAGTAAAACTATATAACTTAACTATTTATTTAATCTAATGCCAGTATAAGTGTGTGTGTGTGTGTGTGTGTGTGTGTGTGTGTGTGTGTGTGTGTGTGTGTGTGTGTGTGTGTGTGTGTGTGTGTGTGTGTGTGTGTGTGTGTGTGTGTGTGTGTGTGTGTGTGTGTGTGTGTGTGTGTGTGTGTGTGTGTGTGTGTGTGTGTGTGTGTGTGTGTGTGTGTGTGTGTGTGTGTGTGTGTGTGTGTGTGTGTGTGTGTGTGTGTGTGTGTGTGTGTGTGTGTGTGTGTGTGTGTGTGTGTGTGTGTGTGTGTGTGTGTGTGTGTGTGTGTGTGTGTGTGTGTGTGTGTGTGTGTGTGTGTGTGTGTGTGTGTGTGTGTGTGTGTGTGTGTGTGTGTGTGTGTGTGTGTGTGTGTGTGTGTGTGTGTGTGTGTGTGTGTGTGTGTGTGTGTGTGTGTGTGTGTGTGTGTGTGTGTGTGTGTGTGTGTGTGTGTGTGTGTGTGTGTGTGTGTGTGTGTGTGTGTGTGTGTGTGTGTGTGTGTGTGTGTGTGTGTGTGTGTGTGTGTGTGTGTGTGTGTGTGTGTGTGTGTGTGTGTGTGTGTGTGTGTGTGTGTGTGTGTGTGTGTGTGTGTGTGTGTGTGTGTGTGTGTGTGTGTGTGTGTGTGTGTGTGTGTGTGTGTGTGTGTGTGTGTGTGTGTGTGTGTGTGTGTGTGTGTGTGTGTGTGTGTGTGTGTGTGTGTGTGTGTGTGTGTGTGTGTGTGTGTGTGTGTGTGTGTGTGTGTGTGTGTGTGTGTGTGTGTGTGTGTGTGTGTGTGTGTGTGTGTGTGTGTGTGTGTGTGTGTGTGTGTGTGTGTGTGTGTGTGTGTGTGTGTGTGTGTGTGTGTGTGTGTGTGTGTGTGTGTGTGTGTGTGTGTGTGTGTGTGTGTGTGTGTGTGTGTGTGTGTGTGTGTGTGTGTGTGTGTGTGTGTGTGTGTGTGTGTGTGTGTGTGTGTGTGTGTGTGTGTGTGTGTGTGTGTGTGTGTGTGTGTGTGTGTGTGTGTGTGTGTGTGTGTGTGTGTGTGTGTGTGTGTGTGTGTGTGTGTGTGTGTGTGTGTGTGTGTGTGTGTGTGTGTGTGTGTGTGTGTGTGTGTGTGTGTGTGTGTGTGTGTGTGTGTGTGTGTGTGTGTGTGTGTGTGTGTGTGTGTGTGTGTGTGTGTGTGTGTGTGTGTGTGTGTGTGTGTGTGTGTGTGTGTGTGTGTGTGTGTGTGTGTGTATATGACATGACACGTTCGTACGTCTACGTAAAAATATGAAGGAAAAGCTTTTCGCATTACTTCCTTAATCTAGTCTTGACCACACCAATGGAAAAAAAACATTGAAAGCCTAAAATAAAAGGCCATAGCCATTTTGTGGTTTTGTAGTTTTTGCAATTTCGAAATTATGCCAATGCACCTCATAATGATTATTATTCACTGGATATTATGAACCACAGTGCATGGGCACTCATAATAATTAGAAGCAAAACCAAATATTCTGTCCATTATTTTGATTTGTTTTGTTAGTCAAACATTACCTAATTCAGGCGTTATATTGTGGAATAGTAATAACTAGAATAATTACTAACTGTATGTTTAAGTATAATAGGGATGACGACTACATTAAAAAACCGGCCAAGAGCGTGTCGGGCCACGCTCAGTGTAGGGTTCCGTAGTTTTTCATATTTTTCTCAAAAACTACTGAACCTATCAAGTTCAAAACAATTTTCCTAGAAAGTCTTTACAAAGTTCTACTTTGGTTAGATGGGGGGACATTTTAGTAAACCCTTATTCATTTTTAAATACCTATCCAACGATATATCACACGTTGGGGTTGGAATGAAAAAAATATCAGTTTAATAAAACATTTTTTCCCATTTTTTATTTTTGCACTTTGTTGGCGTGATTGATATACATATTGTCCAAATTTCAGCTTTCTAGTGCTTACGGTTACTGAGATTATCCGCGGACGGACGGACGGACGGACGGACAGACAGACATGGCGAAACTATAAGTTCCTATCGTCCGTCAGTTAGATCGTCTAAAAATACTGAACACATATTTTTCGCTTTCTCTAATGAATGAAAAAATACAAAGATACAGGGCATCAAAGTGCCGGAGTGGGGGCTTGTGACGTCACTGTTAGGTAAAATATACCTAGGCGTGACGTCACGCAAAACTTTAACGCACTGTACCGTCGTCATTTTTCGTTTACAAGAAAAAAGAAAAAATATGTGCCCAAAATTTTTTGATGATCTAACTGACGGACTAAAATTTTTTTTTAGTCGTCTCGCCTATTATGTAAAATGTAACATTCTATTAATATGTTTCATCTGTATGACGAATTTTTTTATTACCATGAATGGTACTGAAACTTGAACAGTGTCATGTGCTCTATCTACTCCGTTTTCAAATATAGGTAAATAGGTATCTCATAGGTAAGCGTAATCCACCGTAGACCGCATCATCACTTACCATCAGGTGTGATCGTGGTCAAACGTCTACCTATTCATACTAAAAAAAAAAAAGGTATGAGTTTATGTAAATTATGGTTCCTGTCTCTGTTATAAGATAGATTCTTATTTAAAAAAAATATATTTACAAAAAATCACGTCAAACACGTTTCTATGATTTGATCATTAATTTATATTGCTTCGGTACGACTACCAAGAGTTGATGTGTTAGCGACAATTGTAAGGCGACCCTGCGACTGGCACATTCCTTAACAGTATTTCACAGACTTATATTGGCCGGGATAATACCGTGATTAGCTTTTTGATTCTTTTTTCGTGATCATGATTGCGTCAAAATATCGAGGGCTCGGCAAAATCAAAAAGGTTATGTCGATCTATATCGCGGTCAACATAGTGTGTCCGATCCGAGCGAAGTAAAGCGCGAAGCTCAAAACCGTTTGGGATGGCGACGGCGACGCACTGTGGACGCCCTCTGCCCCATCTGGGGGACATAGGACATTAAGTCAAGTGTAATATGAAACTAACCGTGAATCATTCAAAACTCTAATATTTCACTTACATTCTCATTGTACAATATTATGTAATACTTTCGTACTTTAACCGTGATGAACAAAACACTCATAATAATTAAACACCACACAGCATTCGTTGTTTTCTGCGGTCACGAATTTCAACCAGAATCGCAATAATTTTAATTAATTAACGGCAGAAAGTTCACAGAAATTACTTTGTTCCATTCATATCTTGAGGGTGATGTAAACTTTGCTCATTTGCTGAACAGAACTGGTGTCAATTCGAGGTTAGGTTAAGTTAACTGGGACATGACACGGTTGAGTTTGAGTTAAAGGTATTTCTCTGTAAGATGTACCTAAGTATTGTACCTACTCCAATTTCTGTGTTGCCATTATTGTATTTACAATAGGTACTAGTACTAGGTGATTTATTCCGGCACTAGTGCGCAACGTAGTACTTTATATGCCTACCAGACCCTCTAGCATAACTAGCCTTGTCGCGCGCGAGTCCATACTTGAAGTCGCGCCACTTTCGGAACCAAGAACCCGCCTGGCGGCCACTCGTGAACGTTGGTCAGATGCCGGAGAACCCACTGGGCGGGTTCTCGCCATACATGCGGGCGGTTATAAATTACGACCGGTTTGAACATAGAAACGTTTATTAAAATAACAAAGTGTTAGGTACATGTTATTCTGGTCCCCACACTAGGCTCAGCCTGTCCTGTGGTGGACATAAAACATAAACAGAGTTTGTAATTAAAACAAACAAGATTCATACAGGTAAAAATAAAGAAAGAACAAAAACAATTAAGTATTTTTCATCACATTTGCTGTTTAAAGGTCTCATTGCGTCTACGTGTACTGAAGCATAATGTACTATTTTATTTCCAAGGGAATAATGGATTTAGTTTTAAAAATTAATACAATCCGTAAAATACTTCAGGCAAAGGATGTTTCAATCAGCCAAGGATTTTTGTTGCACAACCAAAATTTGACTATTAAGCTACAAAAGATACGGTATACGGTATTAAAAATGCAATTTATTTATGTTTTAGAATTATTTCAGTGTGTTTTGCATTTATTTCGTAAATTTAACTCAAAGAAATCGTTATAATTTACAATCTGACAATATGTTCTCGACTCGCGCTTGACCGCGTGCCAGCGCGAGGCGCTCACCCTTGCCTAGCAACGGAGAGTACAACAGATCAAAATTAATTAATGAATGATAAATAAGTAAAAATTTAGTTCAATTATATGATTTATATGCTTTTTTGAACATTGCATTTAATTTATATGCAGGATTTTCGTGTTTTTTTCGTTCAAAAAGTGTTTGTTATCAAAAATAATGGAATTTAATGTGAATAATCTGATATAGATGAAGATACACTACTGGTATTTGCGTCGTCGTTGCGTTGAAGGTTTTGCCTTATGACTTTCTTTTGTATTTTTCTCTCAAATGTGATGAAAAACATTGTGTGTAACTCAGGAGGTAAGGATATTAAATACTCGTGTCTATATTCACTCAGCCTGCGGCTGTCGTGAATATATCAGGACACTCGTATTTAATGACCTCCTTACCTCTCTTGTTGCACAATGTACTATTGCGTTTCTGTCGTAGTGCGCCGTTTTTGGTCTGGTAGTGAATGTTTTAATGTATGGACTCGCGCGCGACAAAGCAAGTAGTGCTAAAGGCTCAGGTGTCCCTAAAACCAACGCCAAAACGAAAAGATTATTGATCTTAATAAAAATGTCATCATTTTCGAGATATTGGTACTTTTTTTCTTTTTTTTTCTTTACGTTTTGTAAAATATATACGACCAATACACCCAGACACCCGGTATGTACTTAGAAAATTCGCAGGGACTCATCATCCTCCTTGTTTCGTTATCCCGGCAGTTGCCACGGCTCAAAGGAGCTGCAGCTGGCAGCTGGGGTCCGCTTTGACAGAGAATTCGCAGGGACTAAGGGGACCTAAATATAGTTCTATGAAAACTACCTTGAAAAGTGATGGTCACAGCTTTTGTCAGCACTTTGACACCTGAAACAAAAAAACAATAAGTATTAGCTATGAGTTGAACTAGTTTTAAATTTAAAAAAAAGCTATGTCCAACAATGTACCAATTTTTTCATAATTCCTGCCGTAAATTTTACCAGAAAACTTATGAAATAATATTATTACTTACTAATCGCCCAAAAATTACCATGAATATTAGTACCGTCTAGATACTATTATTTACCATGATCTAACACTGAACTTTGATTATTGTTGCCATTTATGAAACTAAGAAGTAAGTAAGTTAATCGGATGATAGTTACTCCTATACTAAGTTGCTCCTATTAGTCTAGTTCCAAAATGTATAAAATCGCTCTCCTTCTTGATTTGACTGGCAAATCATATTACTTTTTACCAACCAGGTTTTACATATTTTAACAACCTTCTAAAGCTCAATAATTAAGAAATGTTTAACTGATAATTTTATGGTTTTAGAGTAGACACCCTTAATAGATAGGTACTTAGTAATCTCCAGAGCGCATCCCACAGAATATTAAGTGATATTATGATAAATCCGCAGCATTAGCATAAGAAGCACGGAATAAAACATTTAAAAACCATTGAGCCGCCAGGCCGTTACCAAACAAATTGCTAAAATAAATCGGAAGGTTCTCGATAAGAAATGAAATAAGGCTGTGAAGGGCTAACGACGTCAGGACCGGCGCCGGCACATTAAATGGATTGACGATGGAAAACATGGCGGATTGGAAAGCTACTTTTTAGGCTGACCATAGTTTTGATTGACCATGAAATAAATTTAAAAGTGGAAAACAGCCTTGGGTGAGACTTGAACTCACGGCCTCTGCAGACGTTTCTGCTAATCAGAAGTTAAAATTGACCATGAAATAACGGAAAATTGACGGGTAAGAGTATCATACGGGGATAAATGTGTCTGGCTGGCCTTTAAAACATAAATCAGCAACGTACAAAAATAGTGTCACGGCAATGTGGGTGTCGTCAGAGTTTTTAATCATCTTCCTTATGATTTAAAGAAGTTACCACTGGAGGCTTTCAAGAAGAAAATGTATGCTTGGCTAACAGATATGTGCTATTTCCATTATAGTCTTAACGAATATTTTACAAGTATTCATAATTAATTTAAGTTTGTATTTTGTCCGGAATGATAAGATGTGTGCCTAACTATTGTCATACCTTACACATGTAGAAAATGGAGATACCTACTATGTAATACGACCATCTGTATAACCTGTTTTCATACATTTTACTTTTACTTTACTTTTTACTCATTGACACGGTGCTTTTGTAAGTTCTTACTTTTGCTACTCACGATTAGTGGTTATGAACTCTCAATAAACACTCATCATTGTCTAAAAAGGCCAAATGTGAAGGTCACTTCCCCGTATCCATATTGACCTTGACGCTTAGATGGGCCATTTTTTTTTTCAAAGTTGTCCACACCACTTTTTTTGTAACATGGGTATTTTTTACGCGATTAATACTCAGAATCGCGAGCTCTTTCGATCCTGGTAGGAGAAAAATGTCCCAAGATTTCAATACATTTTTTTGAACCTTCCATTACGTTACCGCCATACAAAATGTATGAAAAAATGGTAACGGAATGGGAAAAAAATCTTGGGACACTTTTTTTCTCCTATTAGAATTGAAAGAGCTCGCGATTCTGAGTGGAAAACACATAAAAATTTCCAAACCCAAAAAAACTACTTTGAAAAAATTGCCCAGATAATATTCATGTGAAAAACACTTCACAAGGGATGGTCCTAAGCACCATATTAGACGCGATTAACGCTGAACTTATTTATGTCTATTTCTGCATCTTTAAAAAGTGCAAAAACTAAGCGCTAAAGGCTAAGCGAGTTAGGCGACTAAGCAAACTGACAAATGTATGCAACACAAAATATAAATGTATACGTTTAAAGATCTCTCGAAAACAAGCATCCCTCTTATTTCATAGTGCATGGCCACCCAAGTAGACAGGAACAGTCTAGGTACTCAAGCCAGTCTACACAAATTTTTCATTTCATTTCACATCAGGGTCCAACCTCTTTATGTTGACTAAAATTAAGAAAACATAGAAGAAACTCGTATAGCATTCGTTGCATCTCACAAATTTAACAATGATGATGATGATGGAGTCCGACCGATTTCGGCCATGGCGACCACTTCGACCCCTAAATAATGTTCCGACGCTCATGCGCCCGAAGATGGCTGATGTAGCCTATCTTTGCGGCGAAACTCCGTCCACATTGAGGACACGTAAGTACGCCGTGAGTGTAATTATAGGATATGGCAGCGGGTGGGCGGGCCTTGAGCTGGTCGCGTCTAGTATCGAGGTCAACTTTACGTTGATCCTCGAAATTCCGCACTTTATTAAATATCAACCTGCGCCATTCTGGTCGTTGTGCTGCCAAATGCTCCCATTGAGAGGGCTCTATGCCACAACTCTTCAAGTGACGCTTTTGGACATCCTTGAACCGAAGGAGTTGTCCGCCATGCTTTCGCTTGCCCTCCTCCAGTTCAGAGTAAAATATTCGTTTCGCCACTCTCTCCTCCGGCATACGCGATACGTGACCACACCAACGAAGCTGCCGACGCATTAAATAGGCCTCAATGCCACCAACATTGGCTCGTCGCAAGACTTCGGTGTTGCGCACTCTGTCGGACCATCTGATCTTCATGATGGAACGGAGACATTTCAGTTATAATTAATACAATTTAACAATACATATATATGTAAGCGTCCCTCTTATTTCATAGTGCATGGTCACCCAAGCAGACAGGAACACTCTATTCAAGCCAGTCAACAATACGAGGGACGCAATCCGTTCGCGACACGTGACTCTAATGCAAAAGGGTACTTTCTGCCCGGCACACTTTCTGCACTAGAACATTAAGAGTATATCGGGATGTCACGATTTTTTGGTAAGTATTCGGCCTTGTTGAGTTGATTCAAGATTAGACAGGATAACGAATATCTACTTACATCTAAATTAATTTTGAGTCAAGCAGAAACTTTGGCAAAAGATGCTATTAAGCCTGATTGAAAAGTGGAAAATTTTACTTGGGTGGGACTTGAATCGGCGACCACTGGGTCGTTGACTTAGTGTTTTTCCACGTGAACATTCTGATCAACTATAACGCCAATCAGCACAACGAATATTCCGACTAAATGGGTCCCTAATACGTACCCGTTACGATATCTAAGACGTCTAACGTAAATTTTACATTTAAGAAACTCCACTTTTAATTTATGTATTATGTAGGCGGCACGCTTAATTTCTTTCATCTATCGAAAAAAAAATTGAATTTAAAAAAAATACTTACTGCAACCCAGTATATTCATATTCAATGTTTATAATTCCAAAAGTAGTAAATAAAATTTTATAAAATATGTATGTATTTTTTGAGTTATAGTTAATACAAGTAAGTAATTTTATTCTTGTCATAGTTTCAATGCCATTGACTTCATTGACTTCAGAACAATAAATATTTAAATTTAGCAGACTTGTGTTGTTTTATTTGTGTAACCGAAAACATAAAAACGTTATGCCGAATATATTCGGCCAGGAACGAGGCAGGGTATTCGATATTCGGCCAAAACCACTATTCTGCCCATCTCTAATTAAAAATGCTTTAAAAGTGTTTCAAATTATAAATGTTGAAAACTTTTTGATGAGTTTATTTTAAGATAAAGTTAATTACCGAATTCACCAAGCTTTTATGACTGAATTTTGTTTGAAAGCTGTTAAATACTTTATTATATTTTTGAGGTCGATTCTAACAGTTCTAACTAGTGCAAGGTTTTTATGAATAATTTAATATTCTAGAATATTGGATACTCACTTTGAATTATAATACATAATAAATAGTCTTAAAATTGCTAATTAATATTCTTTTTAAAACGCGTTATGATTGTTTCATAAAAGTAAAATTATAGAAAGCACAGAGAACACAATATTTATAGACACAAAGTGAAATAATTAGCAGTATTAGCACTTTTCCTCGAAGTCGTTGTTAATTGCTTTCTTACACCGCAATAAATATACAGTGTCGCTTTCATTGCGATTCGAAGGAAAGCCAGTGATATTTACATTTCTATTTAGCAAACTTGGCAAATTCAACTTATCTAAACAAATGTGAGTGTGTTTAGTAAAACGTCCCACTTTGTCGGTTACCATTAAGCCATATTTAGCAAACTTGGCAAATTCAACTTATCTAAACAAATGTGAGTGTGTTTAGTAAAACGTCTCACTTTGTCGGTTACCATTAACGCGAGATTTACTTGTATCTTTATATGAATAAACTGACGAAAAGGCTTTATAGCAATGGACAAAGTGGGATGTTTTCCCGTGCACACTCACAAATAAAGCCTGACCAGAAATATAAGACTATGCGCCATCTTGCGGAATTTCATTAGAACTATTTTCTTCATACTAAACTGAACTGTCACCCCATACATCAGAATAACAGCGCCCTCCTGACAATATTTAGTCATATACTTCTGGACGGGCTTTAAATACGAAAATCAAACGTAACGTTTCCAAACAAAATTAACAATAACAAAATCAACAAACGAAAAAAAAAACAGGGACACTGCTGTAACTGTAACATTTTTTTTTATAGCCTATTTTGTTTCCCACTGCTGGCAAAGGCCTCCCCTGTTTTCCGCCACTCGTCACGGCTCTTTGCATGCTCCCGCCAATCGCCACAAAATGAGTCCAGGTCTTTCCGCCATCTCATTTTTGGCCTACCTCGGCCTCGGGTAATTTGTGGTGCCCATTCGGTCGCTATTTTGGTCCATCTGTCTGTAACATACATACATAACATACATACATACAATCACGCCTGTGTCCCATAAAGGGGTAGGCAGAGCACATGAAACTACTAAACTACTCAGGTTTCAATGCCACTCTTGGCAAATAAGGGGTTGAAAGAACGGAACTGTGACATTGCAGTGACAGGTTGCCAGCGTCTCGCCTACGCCACAATTTACCCCATATCCCACAGTCGCCTTCTACGACACCCACGGAAGAAAGGGGGTAACTGTAACATCCCTAATCAAATCCACAATAAAAGAAAGTATAATTAAGTAGTGAACTCTAATAGCCTGCAAATGTGTTCGCAGGGCAAGTGGCGAGTCGAAACAACTCGTTAGCTGCACTTGATAGTCTTAATGGAAACTTGCTCGTATAACAACACCATTTCGGGATCGTGGTCTAGCAAGGAATGTACGTTTTATGGCCTTCATTATTGTATCCTTTATGTCGAAAAACAAAGAATTTGTTACACTTTATAGGGACCTTCTAGGTATCCTTCTTCTTCCTTGCGTTATCTCGCCATTTGCCATGGCTCATGAGAGCCTGGGGTCTACTTTGGTAACTAATTCCAAGTTTAATCTTAGCCACTATGTTTGCAAAACGTCTGCCATCTAACCTTCCAACCCAGATGACAAACTATCTATAGATCTATAGTATTATTCCGGTTTTTTCGAGTTAACTACTGAACCCCAGTGAATTAAATTATGTTAGATGAATAGCAAACTCGAAAATATGCACGCAAGTTTATAAGCTTCAAAAATACGCCTTTGAATTGTCAAATAATCCGTCAATGTCCATGGGAAAATTGATAGTTCGGATTGTTTTATTTCGTTGTAAGTAGTAGTGTTTTTTCGCAACTGTATTAAAAAACGTCGTTCGTCACACGTGCGAGAATGACATTCTTCTCGCACTTATAACGAAATGTACTATTTCTCCTCACTAGCTCGGAAACACGTGTTTTGTCCTTTAATACCAGCGAGTAAAAACGCATTTTATCCACTAGTGGGTAAAGTAATTTGACCTTGAATAAAGTCAAATTAACTGCTTTAAAATTGATAAAAGTAGGTGAATCTAGTAATAAAGATGATTTACCACCTGTGGAACTACTGGAAGCAGTGATAAACGCATTTTTTGCGTTGTAGTTTCCTCGCTATAGTGAGGGGAAAAGTTTTGTGTTACACTCGGGTGCAAATGTATTTTACTTCTCGTGTGTTAAAAAACTCGCAAGTTCAGGATTCTATTCTCGAACCACTCGCTTCGCTCGTGGTTCAACTATAGAATCCTTTCACTTGCTCGTTTTTCAATTTCACACTCGGCGTTAAAATACAACTTTGCCCCCTTGTATAACAATAGTACATTACATCAGAGGTCGGGAAAATGAGGATTTCCGGCCAAGTGGGTATATACGGCCGAGCGAGCGTGCGAGCGAGGCCGGATAGGGATACGAGGCCGGGAATCCGTTTTCACGCCGAGGCATGTATAGTGCTTTTCTCAAACATACAATGAAATAATAAAAAAATGCTCTAAAGGACAATATTTTATAAAAAAAAGTTACTTTGCAGGCCTAGGCCTAAAAAATAATATGAAATCCCTTTACAGTCCTCTCGAGTTGTTGCGCCCAAAAAGCGATACTTCCCAGCCCATTTTAAGGAAAGTAAAGACAATATTTCATTGCGTGTTTGAGAAAATAACTATTTCATCACACCCGCACTTTAAATGTGCTATTGCACGCAGGCGGAGCGTGAGTTATAGAAAAATCGTTCTCCCAAGGGAATAATGAAATTTCTTGTACCTTACGTAACTTTTTTACATCTATTTACATATTTTTTACATTGCGAGTGTGATGAAAAACATTGCGTGTAACTCGGGGAATATGAATGTTACTAACTCGAGTCTTTAAATCGCTCCGGCAAGCCGTCGCGATTTAACTTACTCTCGTTAGTAATATTCAACTTTTTCCCCTTGTTGCACAATGTACTATATTGACATGGCGAGTTATGTATTTATGATGGGGCTATCTAGATAATATGTTAAACATCCAGCCCATTGAAGAAAAGTCACTTTGTACCTCTATTGTAGGTAGTGCGACGACAGACAGGTAAAAAAAACTTCAGGTTAGGTTGTTTTCAAGAGTAAATAGCTTGCAATGAATGTTGTTGCTACGTCAATATTGAATACAAACAAAAACATTCCCAGGAAGGATCATAAGTATCATAACAACGTTAACATCTCAATTGTACCTACCATATTCTTAGAAATAAATATTATGATTATGATTATAACATTTTCAAAATCAAACAGCAAGTATCAACCACAAAGATAAACAATAGCTTGCAAAAAACCGTTTCATGTTTATAAAACTCCGGATATCCCGAGTGCCTAAGCCATTTTTATGCGAGCCGCCTGTTCAAATATTGTTATATCTCAGTTCCGCCATAGAGAAATAAGTAGGTAAGCGTAGAGTGCTTATTAAAATTTAATATAAAATCAAAGTGCGTAACCAAGGTTTCAATCGTCAGCGCCCCATAGCAAATCGCGTTACTGATCCCTTCGCTACATTACATGAAACTAACGTGAGTTGAAAACAAATTACTCGCTACATCTAAGGCCACCTAGAGCCTGACTTGTAGGCTTGTGTAGGACATGTACTAATAGTACAAAAGACACGATTTCCTGCACTGTACTAGACTGAACTACTCCCAAATGATTCTGCTCTCTAGTACATTTAGTACACTCACACACGCGCAATAGAATGGGAGCGAAAGGAGCGAAGAGCCGAGGTGTGACAATGACAGCAAAGCGATCCGTGTGATACGACCGAAACCGACCGAGAGCGCGCGAAAACGGCCGATCAGCTCTCGGCTAGTACGAGCGAGCGTTACTGTACGCCATATGCACAATTTGTCTTTCGCTCTCTCGGTTTACTACTGTCCTAAATGTCCTAAAAGAACGAACTAGTACACTTCGGAGATCGTACTAGTTGGGAGCGATCTTTTCAGTGAACGAGCAGGCACAACTCTACTGACTTGACCATAAATGTAGCGATGATGCAATAACCCTTGCCCGGGGCAAATTCGAATTTCGTCAAGTCCAAGGGGTGCTATATTTAACATTTTTTCCTCTTCGAAAAAAGTCTAGATCCGGTACTGATAGTCCTTGTGACTAAGTAGCACCATCATTCTGTGCCAATGAGTCTTGACAGATGATTTTGATGTAACTTTTCAACAGGTATGTGCGGCGTCAGAGATCGAATGTGCGGTACATGTTTTCCAGTGGCTGTAAAGTCCAATGGTAGTACCGATACCGGTCAAATAGCACTAATTGATAAAATCGCTGATTGACACAAGATATCTGCTACAAAAGAAGCATGTAGGTGAGAAAACTGAGTGAGTACTCTATTCTTACCTATTTCTCTATGGTTCCGCTTTTTATGGCGCCTACTGCAGTCTATAATGTTCGTATAATCAAATTCAATAAAGATAATCTTGTTTAGCCGAAATATTCCGCAGTTAAATCTATCTTTTTTTTATTTTATTCTACGTCGGTGGCAAACAAGCATACGGCCCGCCTGATGTAAAGCGGTCACCGTAACCTATGGACGCCTGCAACTCAAACAGTGTCACATGCGCGTTGCCACCCCATTAGAAACTTGTACATTCCCTTTTGCTGTGTTAAGTACACTGCAGCAAAAAGGAGTGTACAAGTTCTAAGGAGGGTTCGGGTTGCCGACGACTCAAAAGACAATAGACGGAACAAGTTAGTTCCGTAAGTCCTCCCGTCATCAGCACACCGCACCCTCGTTGAGCTCTGGCAGCCTTACTCACCGGCAGGAACACAACACTAAGTGCTATTTGGCTGCGGTCTTCTGTAAGGCGGAATCTTGAATTATATATAACTAGCTTTTGCCCGCGGCTTCGCTCGCGTTAGAAAGAGACAAAAAGTAGCCTATGTCACTCTCCATCCCTTCAACTATCTCCACTTGAAAAATCACGACAATTCGTCGCTCCGTTTTCCCGTGAAGAACGGACAAACAAACAGACACACACACATTCCCATTTATAATATTAGTATGGATATATACATTATAGGTTAAAAAAATTGTAGTAAATAAGAATATTAAATTACTATGGCAACCTGTGAAAATAGAGACCAAGAGCGGATTCGCACTACGTCAAATCCGAATTTGATCCGACCCCATCGAAAATATGGTCTGTATTAGCTATAAAACTATTTCTATGGTAATTTTGCACACTAATATATCCCATCTCCGTCATCCGATTTCCTTCCGTCATTCTTCGGGTGCAGTGCGCAAATAAAGATAATAAAAACCGGCCAAGAGC
The DNA here is from genome assembly GCF_023078275.1 of Leguminivora glycinivorella. Taxonomy (NCBI): domain Eukaryota; kingdom Metazoa; phylum Arthropoda; class Insecta; order Lepidoptera; family Tortricidae; genus Leguminivora; species Leguminivora glycinivorella. The sequence continues at coordinate 8,644,960 of NC_062989.1, read as the reverse complement.
GTGTCGGGCCACGCTCAGTGTAGGGTTCCGTAGTTTTCCGTATTTTTCTCAAAAACTACTGAACCTATCAAGTTCAAAACAATTTTCCTAGAAAGTCCTTATAAAGATCTACTTTTGTGATTTTTTTCATATTTTTTAAACATATGGTTCAAAAGTTAGAGGGGGGGACGCACTTTTTTTTCCTTTAGGAGCGATTATTTCCGAAAATATTAATATTATCAAAAAACGATCTTAGTAAACCCTTATTCATTTTTAAATACCTATCCAACAATATATCACACGTTGGGGTTGGAATGAAAAAAAATATCAGCCCCCACTTTACATGTAGGGGGGGTACCCTAATAAAATATTTTTTTCCATTTTTTATTTTTGCACTTTGTTGGCGTGATTGATATACATATTGGTACCAAATTTCAGCTTTCTAGTGCTAACGGTTACTGAGATTATCGGCGGACGGACGGACGGAAGGACGTACGGACAGACAGACATGGCGAAACTATAAGGGTTCCTAGTTGACTACGGAACCCTAATTAGTTCTATAGGCTCCTACGGGCTACAATGGTTACTACTATACGACCGGTCTGGCCTAGCGCGTATTGACTGGCCTGCTAAGCCGCGGTCCTGCGTTCCAATCCCGGTAAGGGGATTTGTGTGATCAGCACAAATATTTTGTTTCGGAGTCATGGAATGGAGTTCTGTATATGTATAAAAGTATGTATTTATCTACGAGTATATAAGCAAGTATATTGTCGCCTAGCCATAGTACAAGCTACGCTACAATTTGGCCCATATTCTTAGCTTGCTCTTTGTTTTAAAATGTCAAATATTAATATTAGCGCCATCTAGCTGAGCGTACCCCAAAAGTGTAATGCCATCTAGGCCACCGTACCTTTTTCTGTATGGTACTGAGGTACGTTTTTTTCTTAGACTTTATCTGTCTATACGGAGTTATATATGTCGTTGGCATTGGTTAAAGGCATGTTGGGTATCATTGATTAGGTAACGAATGGATTGGCACCAAATCTGGTTACCAAATCATACGGGCAGAAACTAGGAGAGGGCTTTATGTCGTAAGCAACGTTAGCATGTAATGTCAATGGGCTACATGTTGTTAGCAACGTTAATATGTAATGTAAATGAAGTCGAAGTTTTTTTTATACTACGTCGGTAGCAAACAAGTACACGGTCGCCTGTTGGAAAGCGGTCACCGTAACCTATGGACGCCTGCAACTCAAGAAGTGACACATGCGCGTTGCCAACCCATTAGAAACTTTGTACACTCCCTTTTGCTGTGTTAATAAGTACACATCAGCAAAAAGGAGTGTACATTTGTACAAGCTCCAAGGAGGGTTCGGGTTTCCGATGACTAAAAGGACAATAGACGGAACAAATTTAGTTCCGTAGGTCCTTCCGTCATCAGCAGACCGCACCCTTGTTGACCTCTGGCAGCCTTACTCACCGGCAGGAACACAACACTATGAGTAGGGTCTAGTGCTATTTGGCTGCGGGGTTCTGTAAGGCGGAGATACTTCCCCAGTTGGGCTCTGTTCTAGATTCGAGCGAGATGATATCCGCTGTGCTGTGCCCTACCACACAAAGCGGAATATCACTCGCTATGCCTCCTACAAAAAAAGTGTTCTACTGATAAACCGAAAATTTTAGTTCCTTTGATTCGCGCACCGAAGGTTCTATATTTAATTCTTGCATACAATTACAATCATAACATGAACTCAAAAGAAATAATAACCACATTTTCAAATATTGGCAACTCCTCAGCAATCCTCATATTAAGGATTTGGCAAAACAACAAAAAAACACTGACAGATACGAGAGATCAATTCACGTAATCGTATAGCAAACACATACTTGATGATAAGCGAACATCGTCCCTTGTCAATATCATCCTTAAAAACCCTAAGTACTTACCCAGTTTTTAAGAAATTTGCAGCGCAAAGAATATAGGACCCTCAGGAGAGCTCTATTTTATAATGGAGATCACTAAGTCTATTTGTACTATTACCATCCCTAACGCCGTGTCTTGCGCGGGCGACGGTCGCGCGACCGTCGCGCGACCGTCGCCGTCACGTCTCATACTTCCATATCGATAAGGTTTGATTTCGTATGCGTCGCATCGCCGTCGCGCGACCATCGCGCGACCGTCGCCCACGCAAGCCACGGCGTAACATAAGCAGTAATATGCGGTAACTAACATCAAAGACATATGCAACTCCGTATAGACGGATAAAGTCTAAGAAAAAAACGTACCTCAAAGCCATAGAGAAAAAGGTACGGTGGCCTAGATGGTGTCACACCTTTGGGGAACGCTCGGCTAGATGGCACTAATATTAATATATTTGACATTTTAACACATAATCAAGCTAAGAATACGGGTCATATTGTCAAAACTGAAGTTCAAAAGTTTTAAGCTTGTGTTAAGAGATGGCAGTCTATGCACTGTGATTACACATATTACTTTGACAGTATCTCTGTATAATACTCGATCCTCTTTACTAACATGTTTTAAACAATCCACATTTTCTTACAATTTTTCTGATTTTCAACTTATTCTAAAAACGTTTAAAGCAACATCCAACAGGTTTCCAATCAATCACCATTTTCCTTCCAGTTTTAAACAGCTCTAGTGGAAAATTAAGTGTTAACGATAGGAAATTACCGCCCATCGTTAAGGCATGGTTTAACTTCAAAGAGTACGAGTATATAAAGACAGGTCTACATTTTGAACGGCTTCCAGTTAGCCTGCTTCGATAGGGATGGGAAAATTATGTCAGAATATTCGAAGTCACTAAAACCAAAGACATATATAACTCCGTATAGACAGATAATTTCTAAGAAAAAAACGTACCTCAGTACCATATAGAAAAAGGTACGGTGGGCTAGATGGCATTACACCTTTGGGATACGCACAGCTAGATGGCGCTAATATTAATATTTGACATTTTAGCACATATCAAGCTAAGAATATGGGCCAAATTGTTAAAACTGAGGTTCAAAAGTTTTAAGCCTGTGTCCAGAGATGGCAGTCTATGCACTGTGATTACACATTTTACTTCGACATTAACTCTCTATAATACTCGATCCTCTTTGCTAAAACGCATGATAAAGCCAGACTACAGTAAATATCACAGGTATCTTTTCTAGACAAGAACAATAAGGGTTTACTTATTACATTATGTCACCCATGGGGGTCCAAAGTTCAACGTTTGAATAAGATTGAAATGAAATGAAATATGAAATGAAATGAAATTAAATATTTATTTTTCCAAGTAGGCATATCACAATGTTCATAATAATTATGAACGTCAAATAAAGCTACGCCGGCTCTAACCCTACGCCTCAGCCTCGAGAAGATTTCAGACCCCCCTCAGTTGGGGATTACTTTTAGTACACGGGCAAGGCTGCGGGAAAAAGCTAGTTATTTATATAATACTAGCTTTTACCCGCGGCTTCGCTCGCGTTAGAAAGAGACAAAAAATAGCCTATGTCACTCTCCATCCCTTCAACTATCTCCACTTAAAAAATCACGTCAACTCGTCACTCCGTTTTGCCGTGAAAGACGGACAAACAAACAGACACACACATTTTCCCATTTATAATATTAGTATGGATTTCAATATAGGCCTGAGTGATAACAGGATATCGTCATCATCATCACAGGTGACTCGATCACACTATAAACTTGGTTCCCGTCACTAGCGGCATTCGTGAGCGGAGGTGGCAGATAGTTAAACAAGCGCGGCTTCCGCACCACTGGCCCGACGATGGCCTATTTTGTATCCGTGTTACATGAATTAGTCGGCAACTACTTATATATGTTGGAAACACGGAATAGTTTATATATATAAGGTACTTATAAGAACTTTACGTGGCTGGATTTAAAATATACTCGGATTTGGGTGGAAACTTTGTCGATGTTTGAGGCCCTAAAAAGGGTTACCTTACCTTTAAAGAACCTACTCTGAAAATAAATAAAATCCCTCATGTATTTATTTATTATTCAAATAAGTTCAAGCCAAGGCACTCGGAAACCGAAAAATAAAATGTAATTCAAACTTTATTTCAAATAAAGCCGGTCTTGCCCGCACTGACCTTAATATATATCTTAATATACCTTAACTGACTGTTTCTGTTTAGGCCGATGGTTGACTGGTAGAAAATGCCTCAAGGCGTTGTCCGCCATTTGTACTCTTTTTTTTGTAAAATGCAATAAAGTTTAAATAAATCAATAAGTATATAACACAAAAAAAATCTATTCATTCAACAATTTAATCATCATCATTTCAGTCATTAATCGCCCACTGCTGAGCATAGGCCTCCCTTCGTGTACGCCACTTATCCCGGTCCTGGGCTAATCTCATCCAGAAGTGCCCCGCAGTTTTTCAAATGTCGTCTACCCAACGAGCCAACGGATGCCGAGCGCTTCTTAACATCCGATAGCGGGTGATAACATTTTAATATTCTCATTGATGTATATTAAATAAATATATGCAATTTTTATAGTAAGCGATCAATGTGGTCAATTGGTTATCGTAAGTATTTTCTGAGATTGACCGAAGTCTCCATTAAAAAAGTCCTTTATTTTAAAGTAACAAAACACGGAACGACTTCTGGGAGTTTGGACTCGGCAAAATTGATCGTTAGATTGGTGATCATTCTCAAGCTTATTGCAACTTTCAAGAACTTCGTTAGAAAGCAGATTAGTAAGAGTAAGTAATTACTTTTTCAGTACAGATGGTGTTTTTTTACGCATTAGTGCGAGAAGTTTTTTTTTTTATAAATGGGCTTACTCTTTACCACAGACTAGCCAAAGGCAAAGACGTGGCCTACGATGGAGTGAGCTTGATTTGAAGGTTGCCGGGTTATATGAGCTCGGAAATATAGCCGCCGGCAAGGAATTCTAATATTAGGAGTGGTTCATTATATACCAGGTCGAAACTTCGGAGGGTCATCGGTACTGAAAAACGTCGTACGATACACGTGCGAAAAGGAAATTCGTAACTCGTGTCGATTTAAAACACTCCCTTCAGACGTGTTTTGATTTATCGCCACTCGTTTCGAACTTCCTTTTTTCCGCACTTTTATCGTAATGTATATACCTATTATGGCTATTATTGTAATAAAATACACTATAAGTATTCGTAAAACAAATTATCCAGTTTTTTTGGTAGTCTTTTGTTTCAAAGAGCCTTTCAACGATTCAATATCAATTAATTTCAAACATCGAAAGAGGACAAATTGACGAAAACGATAACCTAATTATCCCCTCAAAATGTACACCCTGTTTTAATTGAATTCCTTTAACTTTAAGGAATGGTTCTTTATATCAAATACAATTATTAATTTCTCTAAGAAACTAGCGTCGTTACTCTTACGGTTATACAATATAATACAATAATTTGAAATAATGCCCTTTTCTTTATTGCACACCTCAATACACGTGTTATGAAACAACTTTGTTGTTGTAAAATACTCTAGCAAGTGTTATAAACAACAACAATAGGTAAAACAAACGATACTGCGTGAAGGCGGTCTTATCGCTAAAGAGCTCTCACCAACTGACAACCTATTTCTTGACCTCCTTTAAACGTAGTGGAGAATAAAAAATTTAACCTTGCTAAGAAATAGGTGTACTAAAATGTAGACTTAGAGAACAAAACATAAAATATCTTTAACAAAATAATAAACTACCATTCAGAAATCTAGCACAAACTATACTACGCAAAACAATATCTAATTATTAAAAAAATAAAAATAATTACTGAACACGTGTGTGAGAACCTTTACCACTTTCCAGTGTTATTTGTTTTAACATATGCCGTCAGTCACTTGACACTAATTTGAATATTATTCTTAAGGGTCTCTCACACTAATTAATTCATTTATTATGTATGGAAACGATGAAAAAAAATTTTTTGCGAATTTAACTAAAAGTGATATACAGTTCCTGATAACGAACCTAACGACATGTCGAATTTAATGGAAAACAAAAAAAACACTGTGTATACGAGACGATATAAGGAGACCCCAAAATCATTAGTCCTCTAATATTTCCCGAATAATTAATCGTGTTCGATCACTCGCTCTTCTAATTTCGGCAAATTGAAAACTGTGCTGATATTGTACGATATTGGAGAGATGATTTATGATAGGCGGCGTCTGAGGCCCTTACTACGAACCACGAACAGAAAAGTTTACCCAATATCACGATAGATGTCGCTGTATCATCTGTAAACTGCTGTACTACCTAATAGTTATTTCTTATACAAGGGTGCAAAGTTGTATTTTAACGCCGAATGTGGAATTGAAAACCGAGCAAGCGAAAGGATTCCATATTATTTCGAGAATAAAATCGTGGACTTGGCAAGTTTTTCAACACACGAGAAGTAAAATTATTTGCACCCGTATGTAACACAAAAATATTCCCCTCACAATGCTTTTGCAAAGTAGTAGTAAGTATTTCCACCCGTGGGAAATCATCTTCATCACTAGATTCACCAAGGTCAAATTACTTTATCCACTAGTGGATAAAATGCATTTTTACCCGCTGGCATTAAAGGATAAAACACGTGTTTCCGAGCTAGTGAGGGGAAAATAGAATTATGAGTAGGTAGGTGAGCTTACACACGATTTCACCATATTACCTCCGTGTCACACTTGCAAATTCGTACGTAAGTGTGACAGAGGCAAGAGAAATACGTCGAACATGGTTCACTTCACAGTATTGTCAGTTATGGTATGGAGAAACTGTTACTTACTAGAACCAAACATAGGGATGACGACTACATAAAAATATGGCATTCTGTTTAGTGCGTTAGTTAGATCGTCTAAAAATAATGAACACATAGTTTTCGCTTTTTCTAATTAATGAAAAAATACAAAGGTACGTCACTAAGTAAAAATTGTACCTAGGCGTGAAGTCACGCGAAACTTCAACTGTACGGTCGTCATTTTTCGTATAGGTACAAGAAAAAAGAAAAAATATGTGTCCAATATTTTTTGATAATGTAACTGACAGACTAAATGGTTTTTTCAGTACAGATGTTTTTTTTTTACGCACTAGTGGGAGAAGTGGTTCATTATGTGTCAGGTCGAAACTTCTGAGTGCTATCTGTACTGAAAAACGTCGTACGACACACGTGCGAAAAGGAAATTCGTAACTCGTGTCGATTTAAAACACGTAATGTACTATTTTAGTCGTCTCGCCTATTTCACAGGTACTTACATTATCAGTAACGTTTATTATCGAGTAACTTATTCTAAAACGGGGGAAACTCGTGGTAAGGGTACTGGAGGGATGTTAACTAGCGTTCTATTCGGTGATCGGCACGTTTTACTTAGCGCCATTAATGGTTTTTATCGTTTTTATTTCCTGAGATTTGAGGACGATTTGAGGTTGATTTTAATATGGGATTATTTTTTTAAGTGCACAATAATACCAAAGACTTATGTAACTACGTATAGACAGCTAAATTCTAAGAAAAAAACGTACCTCTAAACCATATAGAAAAAGGTACGGTGTCATAGATGGCGATACACCTTAGGGGCACGCTCGGCTCGATGGTGCTAATATTAATATTTGACATTTTAACACATATCAAGCTAATAATATGGACTAAACTGTCAAAACTGAGGTTCAAATTTTTAAGGCTGTGTTGAGAGATGACAGTCTATTTACTATGATTACCAGAGCCCGGAAAATCCATAGCAAAACAAAAGACTGTCGCAATCAAACTAGGGTGAGAAACATTTTTTTATCGATATCGATAGTTCTAAATATGAGAAGATGAAAAAAAAAATGTATAAATAATTATACAGGTACAGACAGATGAAATTTCTTCCTCGAAATCCACGTCAGTACACACAGCAGCACTTGACATCTTATTGGGTTTGTTATAGTAATAGGAGTATATAATCATTAATTTTTCAACATTCTCTGGGAGAAGACTGTTTCGTTTATCACTGTAAAGCCATTTATGTATACTAAATGAACGTTCGACTTCACTCGACGTCAAGGGAGCAAATTTATAAAACTCATTGTAGACTAGTTCAGGGTGATTGGTTATCCACGTTTTAATACGATCTTGCACATTACTCATTTTAAATAGTTTTATATATCAACCACGTCCGTGTCAAAATATTTAAGGTTTAAATAATAATTATCTACAGAGACACAACTTATATTTTATCACTGTCATACGCAATGAAATGATAATAATGACATTCAATGTCTTATGGAATATTAATTTTCTGCAGTGTCTATTATAAATTTACAATGAGGTTGATTACCTCTTTGTCACCCGACTACGGCCAAGCTAAAAGGAAAGGGTTATTACTTACTTAATATGCAGAAATATAAGTAACATTGATAATATAGGTTACGTTGTATTTTAGATGAAATAATAACACATATAAAACAAACCCCTAACTTACTACTTGTTTTGCGTTTGGCGTGAATAATTATAAAATAACGTACGTACCTAAACATATCGGTATGATTTTTTTTAGACAAAACTTACTCGATATCGATAAAAAAATGTTTCTCACCCTAGTTTGATTGCGACAGTCTTTTGTTTTGCTATGGATTTTCCGGGCTCTGATGATGATTACACATTTAACTTTGACAGTAACTCTCTATAATACTCGATCCTCTTTGATAATACTATTTTACTCTAAGAACAAATTAAATTATTTTCATAGAAATGAATGGTGGTTAATGGTTCGATTCCAGCTCGGAACACTGGGGGCCTAATACATATTTTAGTTGAGAAGTTACGGTTTAATGCTAATAATAATTTTAAAATATGTCAGGAACTCATAGCAAAGAGCCTCGACCAACATCTTGAGAGGCTGTAGCTAGGCTGAATCAAGGGTCAGATACAGTTAAGGCTGTGATGGACAGGGTGACAGGGCGCTTGGACAGGATGCGGTTCGGCTTTTGCTCTCTAAATATGCGGCAACCACCGGCAGCTTTCGCCCTGCCTCGCTGCTGGCGGCACCAGTTAAGTTTTTTGTTAAAGTTATATTTTTTTGTCGTTTTTATTTTGTAGATGTTTTTGTATTTTACTTTTATGTGCATACTAGCTTTTTCCCGCGGCTTCGCTCGCGTTAGAAAGAGACAAAAAATAGCCTATGTCACTCTCCGTCCCTTCAAGTATCTTCTCTTAAAAAATCACGACAATTCGTCACTCCGTTTTGCCGTGAAGGACGGACAAACAAACAGACACACACACTTTCCCATTTACAATATTAGTATGGATTGTAAATCGCCTAACCTAAGACTTTAAATAAATAAACAAGATTTCAATGTCAACAATAAATAATTAATTTGTTAAAGATTTTACTACCCACACTATAAAGCCAGCCGATATTTAAACAAAGTTTAAAGTTCCATTAATCAAACCGACTAAATTGATACGGTGGGCTCACAAACTGAAGTTTATTTGGACACAATAAGTTTAGCAAAATAGCGGTTTATGGCCAAATAAATTATTTTGTAACAGGGCTGGGACATTATTCGAATTAATGTGTATGTCAACCGACCACCAGCCAGTCTAGTCAAGGTGACAACTGTTTGCACTAAAATAATTAAACACTTTGTGTCTCTCTAGTTTTCTTAATGAAGTAACAGAGACAATTGGCTACGCGGCCTGATAATTGTTTATTTTATATTGGTCTTGCCTGCTTCCTCTCGTTCCTAAGATCGTTACTCTTACCGGGATTCGAACCCAAACCAGGTAGGCAGGGTCACCCACTAGGCCAGAATGGTCGTCGAGGAAGACATGATAAAATCGTGAAAAGTAAGGTAACCATAAAATGGTTTAAGACTTTTTCTTTCCGCGCAGACTATATTTTGTTTTAGATTGCTGGATGTCCAGAACTGTGCTTTTCTCCAGAAACTTATTGTCTTGCACAGCAAACTGCGTAATGAACTGTCGCCTGCCATATTTCTAGACCGATACGACCTAGACCTTCAAAGGCTTCAACAAAGGATCGTACTCCCATCGTAAAAGCTCGGCCACACATGCGCGTTTTGAAAGCGTAGGCGGAGTGTTAGTGAAGTGCTATGATAGTGGTGTGCCGGACGAACGCGTGGATTGCGAGCGGAATGCGCGCGGATTGCGAGCGGAATGCGCGCGGATTGCAAGCGGAACGCCAGCGTTCGTCCGGCGCATCAAAACGCTTTATGTGTGGCGGAGGCTTAAAGGTTGGCAACGCACCTCCAACTCTTCTGGTTGGTTCGAGTGTCCATGGACAGCGGTGATCATTTACTGTCAGGCGACCTGTCTGCCTTTGTGTGTCTCCTAATAGTTAAGAAAGTAGTAGGTAGTAAAATAGTAGTAGTAAAATTAGCCGTTAATTCTGAATCGCATCAAGGGAAAATATTTTCTTCTTAACTATTCTGTAATATTTAAGCTCTTCTAAGAAGATTGCTTTAAGCCGAATGTAAATAAATTCAAAATAGACTGAGTGATTGAATATTTCAATAAATTAATTGAATTATATAGAAGTATAAATTGACAAACTTTCTAAGTCCATTTCGGTTAGGACCATTAACTTATTAGTTAGAAACTTAGTCGACCGTTACACTTTTAATGGTTAGTAAATTTTCAATTATTCAAATCAATTCGAAATGGATGTGAATTTTTACGACTGCTTAGAATCGTTTCAGTATTAAAACTCGTTAAGTTTCAACATTTGAAATTTGTAGAAATAACGTTAAAGTTATTAACTACATTTAAATCTTTATCTTTACAATTAAGTGAATTTTAACACCTACGAAGTTTTCTACGGGGTATTTTGAGGTGACCTTAAATGTCAAAAATATGATGTCTTAAGGACGAATTGAACCCACCAGACGCATTTAACCCGGTTGAACTTATATTAAAATTACATTTTAGAAAATACAATGCCACGATGCAATTAAAATCAACCCACATCCCATTCGATGTTGTAGTTGGAGTGTCGCCAATGGTACCAACATGGGAATTGAACGCTGATGGCTTGTTTTATACATACATACATACATATTATCACGCCTGTATCCCATAAAGGGGTAGGAAGAGCACATGAACTACTGTTTGTGTTGTTTGTTTTATACACATAGAAAATATAGACGGAACACAGAACGGGTTTAAGCAAATTTAAAAATATTTTAAGCGGGTTACTCACGTATTAAGTCGATATAGCGTCGGTATGCGTCGCGCTCTCGACATGTAAAGGCGGGGTGTCGCTACTCTTGAGAAAGGTTCTCGAAATTGAACCGAAACATGTCGAACGCTATATCGACTTAATACGTGAGTAACCCGCTTAAAATATTTTTAAATATGTATGAGTCTCACGGGAGTTTTATGGGTTTAAGCAAAATTTAAATAACCTTATAATCATAACTTATAACCCTATGTACCTATATACTTTCATGAAGCATGTCATTATCGCGTTCCTACGCCAAATCTTGAGATTAATTGGCTGAAGCGGACCCCAGGCTCCCATGAGCCGTGGCGAGTGCCGGGATGTAAGAAGGATGATGATGATGAAGCATACCATATATACTGAAAGAGACAGATATAGCTACTCAATTTTCAATCAGTGAGGTGGCGTGGTGCCGCTATTTCTTCCAACTTTATGAAAATTATATGAGCTGTTGAGCAACTGGCTATCAGTCATAATTATACTGTCGTGATGGAAAAGTGGCGCCGTGATGACGTCACATACACCACCTCTAGGGGTATCTACTATCTATGGCTTGTATTAACATTGCGTTTGAGTAGACCTCTTTATTTCCAACACAAGGTGCTCGGTTTTGTTATCTGTGGGTTAATTTTACGCGGGGCGTAATGGCGTTCAGGGAATGTGTTGTGACAATTATTTCACCCATTCTAGGAAATTTACGAAGTGTGAATACGAGGAAGCTCTCGCGACGTGACATGGCCAAATAAATGGTGAAATGAGCATTTCTTTTTTTTGCCAATAAAAAAAATTTGGTTGTTTTAGGGTAGTTTAGGTCAATTGTACTCAGAATCACGAGTACTTTCAATCTCACTGGGAGACAAAAAGTGTCCCAGAATTTCCATACATCTTTGTTACCTTCCTCTTTTGTTACCCCATACAACATGTATGGAAAATGGTAACAAAATAAGAAAAAATCGTATGGGACAATTTTTTTAACAACTAGGATTCAAAAAGCTAATAATTCTAAGTAGAAATATCATTTTTTTTTAATATCACACTTCATAAAAGTGGCAAAAAAAAAGAAATGCTCAAATAACGGCACAATTATTGTTTTAAATAATATTTCTTCTAAAAACTCTGTCGCCTAATTTACTATGCACAATAAGTAAAATCTTATGTAAACTATTCTAAAAGTATTTTATGAAACTTCAAGCTTGTGCGACCAGTGGCCCATTTCTCGAAGCTACAAGTTACAAGTGGTTGTCAATGTCTAATATGATAAGTTGGAAAGAGACTTCCGCTTGTAACTTGTAACTTTCAGTTTCGAGAAATATGCCCTTTTTTTTTTCTCCTTGCGTTATCCCGGCATTTGCCGCGGCTCATGGGAGCCTGGGGTCCGCTTTGACAAGTAATCCCAAGATTTGGCGTAGGCACTAGTTTTACGAAAGCGACTGCCATCTGACCTTCCAACCCGGATGGTAACCAGGCCTTATTGGGATTAGTCCGGTTTCCTCACGATGTTTTCCTTCACCGAAAAGCGACTGGCAAATATCAAATGACATTTCGCACATAAGTTCCGAAAAACTCATTGGTACGAGCCGGGGTTCGAACCCGCGACCTCCGGATCGAAAGTCGCACGCTCTGTTACAAATTAAACGTAAATACACATCATCATCATCATCATATCAGCCCTTTATCGCCCACTGCTGAGCGTACTAGAAGAGAGGCCTATTCTCTTCTAGTACGCCACTTCTCCCGGTCCTGGGCTAGTCTCATCCAGTAACTAAAAGGCATGTTTGTATTAAATACTTTAAAGTTTTACCAGAATACCGACGCAGAAAATTGTTGCCCGTGTTTTAACGTTGAATACTTCGTTTCTCGGCTAACTTTATAGTTTCCTTAATTGGATGTAACAATAAGATTCTTTGACTCCCATAGTACACGGTTCTTACTAATTATGCGTTTATAAAACAATATAAAATACCCAGCTACCTAATTAAACAACGAGAAAAGCATATTTGCAATATCGTACGCCATAATACCGCCTCGCAATTGTGGTCGCGTTCAGATGTTTCGGAGGGGCAGGCCGTACAGCTGCGTTCGTGGCCCACAAACTGGTCTCGCCGGAAGATCAGCGCTGACCCCTGGGTCAGCATCTATGCTGAGGCGGGACCATTTCGTGGTAAACCCGTCATACATTTTTTAAATATTAATTGTAAAATTTATGAAATATTTATGTAGATAATTATGTGTTTACCATGAATAAACTATTGAATCTGAATCTGAATCTGAATAATTATAAGCTTTACGAAGTATTTAAGTGTTTAACATGTCATGTAAGTAAATACATTAATGAAATCTCCTTATTTATATAAAAATATTTACATAATTATATAAGAAACTAAGACTAAACTTAATGCTAGCTAATGTCTAAAATAGGCCCTTGAGGCCTTGGGCTTGTACCAAGGATACTGGCGACATTTCCTCGCTGTATCGCAATGCTGATACGTTGTGCGAGGAAGTCGCCAGCTCTTCGGTCACCAGTTATCTCAACAAGACGCTTCGCGATTTCTGTGAACAACTTCGCGCTGGGACCCCATGGATCTAGAGTAAATACAAACCAGAGTTGTTAACTTGTTACCCTAAGATTTTCGCGTTGAAGAATACGTTAAGTAAATACTTTGTCAAGTAACAACGTAAGCATCACGGAATATGATATTCATTGTATGGAGACACTGATCAGCGCCAAAAAAAATATCTACATTCATTTTTATAACGTATTCTAAAACATCAAAGTCTCATAGAGGTTGAGTAAAAAAGATATATTTTATCACAAAATATAAAAATGCCTTCCAGTAAAAATGCTGCAATGTTTATTCGATAAATATTCGCCCAATACATTGAAATTGGGGAGACAAAAAAGGCATTTTGTCATAAAAAGGAGTCTAAAAGATTTAGCAAAGTTAAAAGGGGACTCTAAACAAGTTAGAAGGCAGATAATGGCTTTTGGTTGGCAACCGCGCTTTGGATTAAATCGCCGAAACTGTCCGACTAGGGACGAGCTCCTACTGAGAAAATATTCGGGAATATTCTCGACTCACGAAAATCTTTGTTTCAAGTTTCAAGTTTCTTTATTTGGCCAAGTAACAAAACACGTTACATCTAGCAAGTCAATTACAGGTCATTGCTAAAACTAATCATGCAATGTCTTAAAATAGCTTATATAAAACAAAGATATAATTCATATAAGATGTACATTATTTTTCATTTTCTCAGTAAATTCATTGATTGAATAGAACGGATTACATTGAAAGAAACGTTTCAGTTTATTTTTAAATTCCGTACATGTTAAATTTATTACGTTTACAGGCAGTAAATTATAAAGAGTAACTTTTAAGGAGATACCTTGTTTAAATGTTTTGACTAACTTTGTTGCAGGAACGCATAGCTTATACTTATTTCGTGTGTTATATGTATGAATGTCCTTTCGCGTTTTAAAATCATTCTTACTTTTGTGGATTTCTAATAGGCAGTTAAATATGTACAATGAAATTACTGTCATGATTCGACTTTTTATAAAGAATTCTCTAACGGAAGTGCCTTTGCGTAGATTGTATACAATTCTCACTGAATGTTTTTGAGATATAAGAATTCTTTTTATTCCAACTGCGTTGCCCCAAGTAGTTACAGCATAATTCAGATGAGCGTGAACTAGAGCATAGTAAGCCGATATAAGTGTTTTACGATTGATTAAGGGTCTTAGTTTTAATAGTGCATAATTTCCTGAAGCTATTTTGTTACAAATTTTGTCAATGTGAAATGAGTGACTTAACTTATTGTCAATATGATATCCTAAAAATATTGTGTTAGTTACGTTTACTAATCCTATCTCACTAATATTTATACTATCAATTATATTTTTATTATGGTATGTCAATAATGTAGTTTTGTTAGAGTTTAAAATGATTCCGTTAGCATTGAACCATTCTCCAAGCGTTTTCATGATATTTTTGATATTCTGTTCCAGTTTGTCTAGGTTAGTCTCTTTTAAGCCCACATGTGTGTCATCTGCAAATAGGGTAACCATAGCGTAATTGGGTATGCATTCCGGTAAATCATTAACATATATTAAAAATAAAATTGGGCCCAAGATAGATCCTTGTGGTACACCAACATTTACGACTATTTCTTTTGAAGATGTGCCATTGATATTTACTTTTTGACTTCTGTTATTTAGGTAGCTTTTTATCAAATTAAGTTCTTGGTGTTTAAATCCATAGTAATCCAATTTCATTAATAGAACATCATGGCGGATACAGTCAAACGCTTTAGACAGATCACAGAAAATACTACAGCATTTTTGTGATCTGTCCAAGGCTGAAAGCACGAAATCTATTACTTTACGCAACACCATTCCTGTTGATTTTTCCTTTTGGAACCCATATTGGTTCGAATTAAACAAACTGTAACTATCGAAATACTCGGTTATTTTATTTTTAATTACAGACTCTAATATTTTAGACACAGCTGGAAGTATGCAAACAGGTCTATAATTGTTAGGGTCCTCTGTTGCTCCTTTCTTATGAAGTGGAATTACTTTCCCTATTTTGAGACATTGTGGAAATATACCCTCTGTTAGGCAGCTGTTAATAATATTTAGTAAGATTTCTAGTAAGTAGTTATTTCCTAAGAATATTTTTTTAACAAAACGAGAATCTACATTATATACGTCTTTGGAACATTTATCCTTCAACTTCTTTATTGTCTTAAATAATTCAACTCTATCAATTGGAATAAACTTGATACGCGTGTTTGGACGTTCAACTTTACATAGGAAGTCTTTGCATGTTTTTTTGTCATTAATTAGGTGCCCAGCCGTTTTTTCTGCAACCGAAGAAAAGAAATTATTAAAGGAGTTTGCGATTTCTTCTGTATTAGTAATGCATTTACCATCATCATTAATTATCGCTTCAATATGATTTTGTGTTTTTTTGTTTTGTTTCGTTTGTTCTTTAATAATTTTCCATGATTCTTTAACAGTGTTCTTAGCTTTATTTAACCTTTCTGACAAACTTATTCTTTTTGCTGAGATCAAAACTTTACGTAGTAGTTTTTTGTAGGTTTTTATATGATATTCTCTCTGAGCGCAAGGTGTAACTTCTTGTAAGATTTCTAATTTTTGTAAATTTTGTTTAGATATTGATATGCCCTTTGTTTGCCATTTTACATAATTAGAAGTGGGTTTTGATACTTTACGCTCTGGAAAAGCTATGTTGAAGTAGTGAGTTATCGCTTCCATTAGTAAGTTCATTTTAGAGTTTGGGTCAGAATTTGTTACAATTTGGTGTAAAAGATCACAGTCACTAGTAATTAGATAATGAAAATATTCATAGTTAGATTTGGACATGCTTCTGACGAGTATGGGAGATTTTTCACATTTACTATTATTATTTATTGACTCCACTGATATTTGGACAGTAATAACATTATGGTCTGATAGTTTGGTGTCTAATACTTGAGATTTGCAAAGGTTGTCCTCTAAATTAGTTATAAAATTGTCGATACAAGTAGCACTTGGCCCTTTTATTCTAGTTGGTTCTTTAATAAGGTATATACAACCATAATTATTTAAAATGTTCTTAAATTGTTTAATTCTACTGTCAGACTTTAAAATATTGAGATTAAAATCGCCAGCCATGATCATCTTCTTTCCTTCGCGCGTGATCTTATTGAATATCGTTTTTATAGTATCTTTAAAAGTCGGAAAGTCATGCTCAGGGCGGTACACACAGATTATGACAATGTTTGGCGACTTCAACTCTACGGCTGCAATTTCACAGCTCATTTCAAATGCAAGCTTTACAATATCTTTTCTTTCTTTTACTCTAATATGTTCTTTTACATAAATAGCCACACCCCCGTGCTTAAATAGTTTTCTGTTGTAGTACGATGTTAAAACATAGTCTTCAAGTTTCATGCTATCTACCTGACTATCATTGGCCCATGTTTCAGTAAGGCAGAGTACATCACAATTGCTTTCTTTAGTTAATAATTCTAGCTGTAGGTATTTATTCCTAATGCATTGGATATTACTATGAACCACTGTTAAGTTAGGTCTTTGGTTTGGCAATTGCTTGTAAAATAATTATTACATTGTGCTTCATTATTTTGAGTACAATTTATGAACTGTAACAAAGATGAGCCATTAAACTTGATAGAGTTAACAGTTATTGTGTCTACAATTAATTCCTGAAGAACATTTCTTGTATGTTTGTAAGATGAATTGAGGTCCAAAAACTTTACTCCTTCATATGTATTAGCCAATAGTGCTATGCTACGATTGATTTTATATATAATTTCATTATTTATTCCGTCATACAACATGCTGCTAATTATTACATTATATTTCCTATCTGAAGAGTTCAGTAATAACTTAAATAACAATTTTCTATAGTTAGTTTGTGTTTGTACAAATTTACTTAGGAGAAGGACTATTGTATCGTTTTCGGAGAAATCCTTAGAATAAGTTGCAAAATTTTCCAATATCTGCTCAGGGCTGGCATTTGGTTTGCAAATATTGGTGACAGATAGTGAAGAGTTCTTCTTACTAACTCGCTGTGCCAGTCCCGCTCCCATGTGATCGGAGAAAATTAAGACTGATTTCTTTTTACTTTCACTTTCTCTTTGCCCCTCACTACGACTCTGCTTCACTGCTTTTTGTATCCCTCCGTGTATTCCGTCTACTGTTATTATATCCTGGTTCGACTTAATACTATCTGGTTCCTGGCTTTTCACTTTACAATCGTTTTCATTATCCCTCACTGATGATTCTAGTTGTAATTTCTTCATATTTTGGTCCATTTTGAATTTATGTAACTGAAGTCTTTTATTTTTATTTGTTAATGATTTAATCACTCTATTTTGGCGTTTTATTTTTCTTTGCAATTTCTGGTTTAACTTAGGCTTATTTTTGTATTTATTATTTTTGACTGTAAAGTTGATAGCGTCGTCGTTTTCTTCTTTTTTACATTGAGACTTCTCGACTGCCCCAGAAATTTCTTCGCTAAAATCTAATCTGACTTTACATTTCTCCAGTTTTTCAATTTTAGACGTACTTCCATCTATACCGTTGTTTTTACTAATGCTTTCTTTTCTAGGCCCACTTAATATATTTTCGCACATATTTTTATACATTATCATTTTCTTGTGCAAGTCGGTCAAATCTGTTTTTAATTTCTTATTTTCTTCATTTAAAACTATTATTTCTTGATGCGCGCTTTCTAGTTCTATTTTAATATTTTGTATCTTGAGGTCGCATTGTGTCTGTAAATCATAATCCTCTGTGTTGTTGATGTCTGGTAAACTTTGATAGGTTTGTAAAGTGCCCGGCTCATTTTTAATTGTGTCCGGGCTGCTATTATATTCTAAGCTTTTTATAGTTTGTCTGGAATTTGAATCACAGTTGTCCAATTGTGCTTGTTGTTGCAATCTCAGCTTTCGCCTCGTCATCATTGTAGGTGTACCTTTTTTCTTATCAGAGTCCATTATTTTTATCTATAATACAAATATTTACAGTCTCCTTAAACGCACTTAATCGCGTTTCCGAACGTAACCGTCACGCTTGACATTGACAGCTGATGCACCACACGTCATTCCGTCAAACTTGATACTCGTGTTGTTATGACATTCAGTCGGTATTAGATGTTTAATTACCGCTGTTTTTATTACTGTTTTTGAGGTGGTTTATTCCTTGGGAATATTCTGTTCGTGTTCTGTTCCATTGTTGTTTGTTCTGCGGAAGTTTCTGTTTGATCCAATGGTTGACTGGTAGAGAATGCCTTAAGGCATTAGGTCCGCCATTTGTACAATTTTATATCGTGCAATAAAGTCAATAAATAAATATTCTTAACTCACGGGAATATAGATTAAAAAAAATCATAAACAGGAAACAGGAACCGAAGTTGAAAGGTCAAAAAGGACCGAAGTTGGAAGGTCACCTTATACGTAAATCGGCAATCGTGAATGAGAAATGTTATGAAAGTAAAGGAAGCAACAGTCAGTTGCTGAAAATTACAGAGAAGGAATTTCAGGGAGGGTGGACTGAAAGCATATTTACAATCAATATTTCTCATCAGAAATTCACCTCCATTTTATCGTATAGTCACCGGCATTAAGAAGTGATGATTCTGTACCTTGTCGCTTTTAATCGTTTGATAATATCGTATGACATTTCAAACAAGATGTTAATATGACAAGGTACAGAAATCATTACATATTTATGCCGGTGGCTGTACACAAACATGTAAAAGAATAAGGGAACATATTTAATGCATAAAACCTGGGTGGCTAGCCGAATGGCACAATCGCTCACGAAACGCTCACGAAACGAAGCGCTAGTAGATATCTATCTCTATCGCGCTTGCGTATTGGCGCGACAGAGCCAGCGGCGTATCGCTTTCGTTTGGCGTCGGAGAAATGCCATTCGGCTACGGGGCCTGATCATGTAACGGGAATGAAATTGTATTCCACGTTCCACGCCACATCACTACGCCCGACACAAATTGCGTTAGCGGCTTACAATGCATCTACTCGTTTATCGCCGGTTCGAGATTATGTCCAAGGAATATAAACCTATTTACAAAAACGGTAATGGCACTTTATACCTTATATATTAGTTTATAAAGAAGAGAGTTGCAAGAGCTGAACTTTTGTTGCTACACGCATGGTTGCACTAGTTGGTTTGGGGTGGCTCAATTTTGTCGTAATAAGATCGGGAGTACTAAAACTGAACACTCTGAGAGTTCAAAGATTTTGTTACGGAACTACAAAAACGAGTGTATTGTAAAATATTTTTTCTCAAACATGCAATGAAATATTGTCTTTACATTCCTTAAAATGGGCTGGGAAGTATCGCTTTTTGGGCGCAACAACTCGAGAGGACTGTAAAGGGATTTCATATTATTTTTTAGGCCTAGGCCTGCAAAGTAACTTTTTTTTATAAAATATTGTCCTTTAGAGCATTTTTTTTTATTTCATTGTATGTTTGAGAAAAGCACTATACATGCCTCGGCGTGAAAACGGATTCCCGGCCTCGTATCCCTATCCCACTTGGCCGGAAATCCTCATTTTACCGGCCTCTGATGTAATGTACTATTAAAATCGGGACGGTATCTCCAACGTTTCAGGGACGAAGAGTCTTCTCCGAGACCACGGGGACAACGCCGTAGGATTTCCCCCGTTTCAAATATAATTAGTATAGATAGACTGGTAGGGGTACCATCGTTCCAACGTTAATCATTTTAGCAAGCTAATATAGTTAGAAAATTTAAGAATAATGTATATTTGAAATCTAAATATATAAAAGAAGAAGCTGACTGACTGACTGACTGACATATCAACGCACAGCCGAAACCGCTGGTCCTAGAGATTTCAAATTTGGCACGTAGGTTCCTTATGTAGTGTAGAGGAGCACTAAGAAAGTATTTTCCAAAATTCACCTCCTAAGGGGGTCAAATGGGGGTTCAAAGTTTGTATGGGGAAACAAGATTAGTTTGACTATTTTATTCGAAACTTCACAGGAAGATTCCTTAAGACATATGACTGAATACGTGTTTCAGGTTTTTTGAAAATTTAACCCCTAAAAGGGTGATAAAGTCAAAAAATCAATATGGGTATCGTTTTTATGGTTTATCGGGTCGCTGATCACGATAAATACAACGTTTTTAAAATCTAACGAGGCGGAAGTGAAATACCTTCTCCCCTGTTGTGGTGCAATGGGGTTTAAATATCAAAAATATATATAAAAGAAGATATTAACTGACTGACTGACATATCAACGCACAGCCGAAACCGCTGGCCCTAAGAGATGTCAAATTTGGCACATAGGTTCCTTATAATTATAGTGTAGAGGAGCACTAAGAAAGGATTTTTCAAAATTCGCCTCCTAAGGGGCTCAAATGGGGGTTCAAAGTTTGTATGGGGAAACAAGATTAGTTTGACTATTTTATACGAAACTTCACAGGAGGATTCCTAAAGACATATGACTAAATACATGTTTCAGGTTTTTTGAAAATTTGACCCCTAAAGGGGTGCAAAGGGGGTAAAGTCAAAAACTCAATATGGGTATCGTTTTTATGGTTTATCGAGTCGCTGATCACGATAAATACAACGATTTTAAAATCTAATGAGGTGGAAATGAAATTTTCTCCCCTGTTGTAGTGCAATAGGGTTAAAATATCCAAAATAGCCATAAGAGGAGCACTAAGAAAGGATTTTTCAAAGTTCACCTCCTAGCATGATAATTTGACAGGGGCAAGGACAGGGACAGGGATAGGGACAGGGACAGGAACGGGATAGGGTTACGGTTAGGGTTAGGGATAGGGATAGAAATAGGAATAGGGGACGGGGATAGGGATAGGGGAGGGACGGGGATAGGGATAGGGATAGGTATAGATAGGTATAGGGATAGAAATAGGGATAGGAATAGGGGACGGAGACGGGGATAGGGATAGGGGAGGGACGGGGATAGGGATAGGGATAGAAATAGGAATAGGGGACGGGGACGGGGATAGGGATAAGGGAGGGACGGGGATAGGGATAGGGATAGGTATAGATAGGGATAGGGATAGAAATAGGGATAGGAATAGGGGACGGGGATAGGGATAGGGGAGGGACGGGGATAGGGATAGGGATAGAAATAGGGATAGAAATAGGAATAGGGGACGGGGACGGGGATAAGAATAGGGATTGGGGTCGGAATAATCGGTCGGCAATCGATATCTAGGCAGTGTAAAATGCAGGTGGCTCAGTGGTAAGGGATTAAGTACGTAGGCATCGGCGAGTATCCTGCATCCGTGATAACTATTATATTCAATGTGCCGTAAGAAGATCGTTGTTTGCTTGCCTTTTATATGTTTACGTTTGCAATAAGTATAAGCAAAATGGAAAAAATTGTAAGCGATAATGCAAGGAAGTACTTTTTACCCTACCGACCATAGCGTCGAGATACTGGCTATGTGGGTTGTATGAAGTTTCCCCAGTATAAATATTTATATAGGTAAAATACATACATATTCGTACCTACTACCTACGCTGTGGTCGCTGTGTAACAATTCTACAATCATTGCAAGAATTTCTTTTAAAACAATAGTAATATGTGTAAGGTACAGTCAGCCAAAAAGCAGTGTAAGGTTCTTGGCTGACCGTACAGCAAATAGATTAGTTACAATGCCCCCCCAGTCGAGAATTGCCCCGCTTTACCTTAATCGAAATAATCGCGGACAGATGTACCTACAAAGAAACCTACGGATCCAAATGAAAATCTTATTTTTTGTAAACGTTTCAATAAGAATACTTTTATTACGCGGGCGAAGCCGCGGGTTAAAGCTAGTGGCTAAATAATTCTATAACTGTATATCGAGGGTTTACTGGTGAAACCCGATAAGTTGAGCAAACTGGTTTTTGAAATTCGAACTATGTGTAATTTCTACAATGTTGTTATTTCAAGGACAAATTATCTCGATTTATCTGATTCCATCGGTAAACCCTTGATATGCAATAAATATTGAGTATTGAGTATGTACCTTATGAACGAGATGTTATGACTGTATACCCCGTGCTTCTTTTGTTTTCCATTAAATTCGACACATCGTAAGACTCAATAATAATACTAAGAAGATTTATAAAGGCCGTGCTATTATTGAGATATTAAATTTATTTTTTGAATAACTCGATAACACTAAGAGTTAAGACACTAGTTTCTTAGAGAAATTAATTGTAATACGCTTAAAAACCTTCCCTTAAAGTTAACGGAAATCAATAAAAACACGTCGTATAACAGTCAACAATTAATAAACTTTTTTTTAATACTACGTCGGTGGCAAACAAGCATACGGTCCGCCTGATGGAAAGCTTTCACCGTAACCTATGGACGCCTTCAACTCAAAAAAAAGTGTCACATGCGCGTTGCCACCCCATTAGAAACTTGTTGAACTTTGCCTGTTTGCCACCGACGTGGTATAAAAAAAACTTTACTTGAAAAATTTTGTGTCTCCGCCAAGAACATGAACTAAGTGATCTAACTATTTATTGCTGATTTTCCTAATTGCGCTGTTTTAGTTTTGTAAAATTACGTTTTGTTTTATCATTGTCTCTTGCCATAAGATGCAAATTTAATGCTTTGCCAGACGACTCCATCGCATACCTAACTTTATCTGCCAAGGTTGTATTGAAATATGTAGTTCTAAATTGAATCTTTTGAAACAGAACACTAAGTTTAAAGTCATATTTACTTACTTTATACGTTATGCGCCTTTTGTTTTATTTTAAAGTTTAAGTAAATAGAGAAATAAGCAAATAAAGAAAGTGCCAAGTTATTTATGGCTCTAGCACACGTGAGCAATGAAAAGTGTATTTTTCGTTTGTACTTAAGTAAGGACGTAACTTTCAAAGATTATTTTTGAGAGAAACATAAGGTGCAAAATTGTATAGCCACATTAGAAACGAATTATACGTATACATAATGTTCATGCAATATTGCAGCAACGTTGTACAAATTTTTGTTCAATTGTCAAGTTTACAAAATTTTGATTATAAAAGAAGAAATTGCTCAGAATAAACGGCCGTACGCTTCTTCGACCAACGTGTCTGAATATCGTAACGTGGTGACATAAATGTTCGAATACGGCAGAAAGAAGCATATCGTATTACTTAAATAAGATGACTGACCACTTATTTACTGGATTTTATGAGACATTTTTGTTTGAAGAATCATAATTTTTGACACTAACATATTATTATATCCGATTTATAACGTATCAATAGCTAAATCGTATCATTATCTTAAAGCGTAGGTGTCCTAACATTATTTTAAAGTTTTAATCGCGTCGACAGTTCCATGATGTTAATCGTAAATGAATAACACGCATAAACAAGCCATGAATCTGTATTTTGATACGACAGGTATAAAACATAATTCAACTAATGCAACCTCGTAAAATTCTCTAAATAAGGAAAACTACAAACGAGACGTCACAAACAGGAAAAGTCAAATAAAAGCCCACAAAAAGCAGGCCAGTACCCGTCTTGCAGTGTTTGATTACTACGGAACAAAGACTCTCATCCATCGGCATTCCTTTGTCTCCCGGTATAAAAAGGGTACATTTCAAACGATGACTACACATGTACATCATTAGGGACATGCATTGTCAATGCAAGCTCATGGGAAGGATGCATAAAGGATGTTAAAAGGATGCAAGATCTGTTATGGATGCATTTAGCGCGCGTTTCAATGAGCATTCATGTGTGACGCTATTCAGAGTAGGTTGTCGTTTAAATGTACATAATGTATACTTTTTATAGCTTAGAGAGTTTTAATGTTACACAACTACACCCATTATGTGTATTGTGTGTTAGAAAACATGGTGATTTTGGAAAGTCCTACTTTTATACTTTTAGCTTTTATATTATGCCTCTGTAATCTTTGTACATTTCATTAAATCTTTATACCAATTCGTTGTCAAATATACATTTTGTAAATCTAATTAGACATAATAAAATTGTAATGACTGAGTGATCATAATATCACTGACATCCTGTTTTCACACGTCTACCTAGACTGAATATATTAAGGGACAAACTATTGTAATCCAAGATCTTTTGTAACCATATGTTCATTGTGAATAAACGATTTCATTCATTCATTCATTCATACGGTTAGCGATAATCAACTAAACAAATTTTCATTCGGTTTTTACTTATCGGTTTGAGAATGTGAGAGTGTGCGGTTTTGTGTGACTCGTGCAAAGCCGTGGCGAGTTAATAAAATATGCATGGAAAGGATTGCAGTTTTATTAATTTGTGAAGCAAGCGAATCCTGTCATGATAAGCAAATACCGAAGCTGATGAACACCAGCGACATCAAAAGGGTCTAAGTTCGTTGCTGACTTTTAGGTGCATAAGTACCAAAGCCGCTTTCGATACTATCTTATAAGTGTTTTGATATTTCGAATATTTTGACCAGTATTTGTTAGGGTTCCGTGCCAAAAAAGTACAAAAGAAACCTTATGGTGCGTCTATGACCATATGTCTGTCACATTACTAAATATCTCGAATCGAGGACTACTTATGCTATCAATTTGATTTTTTTTTTCAGTTTAATCATAGTTATAAAGTAACCAGTTTTATTAAAAGGATCCTAGTTAATAATATTTATGCCTTGCATGTTGGGTTTGGATTGTGGATGTCATTTTTAATTATTAATGTCAACTGAATTTATTACTCTGTAATTACACTAATGTATCGTGTCAGCTATGCGAGATTGGACACAGAAAAATGCACGATTTTTATGGTGCGGTGTCATTTTGAATTATATTACTGGGCACAGTCGACTTATTTTATTTATTTATAACCCCCGACGCAAAAACGATAGGGTGTATTAATTTTGACGTGTCTGTCTGTCTGTCTGTGGCATCGTAGCTCCCGAACGGATGAACCGATTTTGATTAGGTTTTTTTTTGTTTGAAAGCTGAATTAGTCGGGAGTGTTCTTAGCCATGAAAATCAGTCCAGTATGTCGGGGGTGTTTTCAAAATTTTAATTCATGCGTTTATCATTCAAGGAGAACCAGGCGTTTTCGTGCTTGGATTGACCGTCATGGACAACACGACGCCACGTGGGTCGGTCTTCGGCCAGTCGCTGCCACTCGTTGCACGGAATATGAAATGTGACCATGTCACGCTTCACGCAACATTTTAAAGCGCAGCATTGGCCGTCCGACCGGTCTCTTTGCATCTGCAACCTCTCCCAGCAGGATTTGACGTGGTAAACGAGTCCTCTCCATTCGATGAGTGAGTTAAAATTGTCAAATATTCGAGCCATCTAGCCGACCATACATATTTCTTGATAGTCCCATGGTACGTTTCTTTCTTAGACTTTATCTATCTATACGTACCTAATATTGTCTTCGGTTACCGCGATAGTTACTCATGAAATAAAACTATGGAAACGGATTAAATCGTGTATAGTGAATTTAAAATACATCCCGACGTTTCGAACTCTTTGCAGCGTTCGTGGTCAACGGGTGACTGAGGAAAAATTACAATGTGCAAAAACTACCCACATACAAGAAATATTAACGAACCATGACCACAAATAATATAGATTTCTAAGGCAGGTTCACACACTATTAATAAATCCGCGTGATTTAATCCGTTTCCATAGTTTTATTTTATACGTACCTAGTTATAATATGTATTTGCTACATGCATATACTAGTGATATTACATACCAAATCCTAGTTTTCAAACAAGCTTCTCAAGAAAGAAAGGGCACACAAGACTCACTACCAAAAAGTACTTAGGCTAATGAATTATCAGATGTCAGCCAGGCACATTCGTGAAAGCGCTCACTCGCAATGAAAAGAGCATTGAGTCTGAGTTCTAAAGTTTGAATTAGAGATGGGCCGAATATGCGGTAAATATTCGGTATTCGGCATATTCGGCAAGTTTTTCAATGTTTGTACTCGGCCGAATAATTCGGTTGCATTGCCGAATATTTACCGAATAAACAAATTAATTAACTAATGAAGATCTTACGTATTCCATTGGATAATAAGCTCCTATTTTAGTAGCTTTTCAAGGAGCTGCTAAAAAGAGAGTAACCTATGCGTCAACGTATAAATACAAATGTTTTGTAAAAAAGTTTAAGAGTACATATAAATACAAACACAAATGTTTTGTAAAACCCGTAGTTTAAGAGTTGAGATGAGTTCAGAGATGTTTTAACAAAGTTGTCCACTAAATCATAAAAAAACATAGTTGTAGTAACATATGTAACCATTATCAATCGTTTAATAGTTTTACGCTGTGGCTTGCGTGGGCAACGGTCGCGCATGGTCGCGCGACGGCGATGCGACGCATACGAAATCAAACGTTATCGATATGGAAGTATGAGATGCGACGGCGACAGTCGCGCGACCATCGCCCACGCAAGACACGGCGTTGATGATCCTCTTTAAAAATGGCTAAGTTCAGAATATTCGGCCGAATGTTCGGTTCGGTGGTTCAACTGAACCGAATCCTTCGGTTCGGTAAGAAAATACTGAACCGAATGTTCGGCCGAATATTCGTATTCGGCAAAGTCCATATTCGGCCCATCTCTAGTATGAATATACTTGTACTTTGAGAAGAGGCCTGCACAAACTTTGCACGCTTTGAGTAGAGTACACCTTTATGCCGTTTTAATATTATGCGATTATGAAATAGGGCTTGCTAAAATTGTTTTCTAAGGTTTATCAATTAGGTGAACTGAGATCTTTGGTATATAAAGTAGTTACGGATTGGCATAAGTATGTCCGACTGTGTGAAATGAATTTGAGTCTCTAGAGCCCCCACATCTAGCGTCTCGCGAGCGTAGCGTCGGGCTAACTGTATGGAAAAAGACGCCGCGTCGGTGCGACGTCGACGCGGCGTCTTTTTCCATACAGTTGGTCAGGCTTTGCCATACAGTTGGCCCAACACTATTACGCTCGCGAGACGCTAGATGTGGGGGGCCCTAAGTGGGAGATGGATAATGTAATTCCTGTTACATGATGAATAACGCCGTGGCTTGCGTGGGCGACGGTCGCGCGATGGTCGCGCAACGGCGATGCGACGCATATTACGAAATCAAACCCTATCGATATGGAAGTATGAGACGCGACGGCGACGGTCGCGCGACCGTCGCCCACGCAAGACGCGGCGTAAGAGGTACGGCAATCCACTCACCACCACCGATAACGACCTATTTGTATTTTCTTTAGGTAACCTACCTAAGTACTTACAGTGTTGTTAAAAACTTTTATTCAACTTGCCTTGTTAGTACCTATGTTAGTTTGGGTCAAAACGTAGAAGCTAAATTTGACCCACTTCCCGATTTCCGATTGAGCTGAAATTTTGCACACATATGTGAATCACGTGACAATGCAATATTATGGAATCATGGAGCTAATCTGATGATGGAGCTGATCTGACGATGGAGCAGAAGAGTGGTCATAGACACTGTTATGTATGAAACGTCGTATCCCCATCGAGTAAGGGCGGTTTTTAGAAACGTCTCGGAGAGCAGTAGATGACTGTTGAAAGAAAGGTACAGTCGGCGATAAAAGCTTGTGCCAAAAATTAAATTTTTGAAAAAAACTTATTAATCCATACTAATCTTATAAATGGGAAAGTTTGTGTGTCTGTTTGTCCGTCTTTCACGGCAAAACGGAGCGACGAATTGACGTGCATTTTTAAGTAGAGGGATGGAAGAGTGACGTAGGCTAGTTTTTGTCTCTTTCTAACGCGAGCGAAGCCGCGGGCAAAAGCTAGTAATGAATAAGAGCGGCAATCCACTCACCATCACCGATAACGATCTATTTGTATTTTACCACTTACAGTTGTTAATTCAATAAACTATAAATTGAAGTAAAATAATTATAATATTTAGTACATCAAAATCAAAACGATTAACTTTATTAACCCCTCAAACTCAATTTTAATATTAATTGAGTATTATACAATTTTGCAAAATGGCGTCCCAGATTCACCGTCAACAAATCTATCGTACAGTCGGCCAAGAAAGTGGTCTACCAGTTTTTACAAAAGTTTCTGTGAGCTTTAAGGATCGCTAAGGTTGACTTGACACATGGCATAACGTAAACATCATATAAAGACAGAGCGATTGTCACTGACATAATATTATTGCAAGCGGAAATCGACCTTGTTGTCTCATGACGTTTAAACGAACCTCACCCGTTGGGTGGTAAACCACATTTTTGTCGACTGTACCTCTTCAATCTGTAAAAAGTGATAGCAAACAAATTCAACCGGTGAAAGACTCCAAATTTTCCAAATAATAAGTCCGCGAAACAAATAATTCTTATTTTATTCCTCCTTCACTTCCGCCAAACTCGCCTCGCTCGTGTCGAAATTACGTCAAAACTGTCCAAGACATCGCGAAATTCGCGAATAACTTTACGCAGCTCCGTCCTTATTACGCGCTTACGCAACTTTTTGTTTTGAAACAACAGCGCCTACGTCTCAGCCGGAGTTTTGTGCTTAGGGGCCGTTCATTTACTACGTAAGGTGGTTTAGAGGAATGGAAGGGGGGTAGAGGGTTGAGGGAGATATCATGGTTTTTATGTAAGAGACTCGCAATGATAAAATTAATCCTGAGCCGAGGAATTTGAAAGTTGTAATAATAGAAATAAAAATGTTAATCCGTTTTTTTTTTGTTAATTCCTCGCACTTTGAACACCATTTTTAAACCAGTTTTGCGACAATCCCGCTTATAAAGTTTTGATAAATATTTATACCGTTGTAGGTTTCAATTTCTTTTAACCATAATCACTTTTAAATTTTAGATATTCTTATTTGTAATTTTTGTATTAAGAATCCCTGGAAATCAAAAACTCTTTAAAATGTATTACGTAATACATGAACGGCAGTCGTACTTTAATTTAGAAATATCTGGGCGACCGAGCTTCGCTCGGTTCTATTTTAATATATCACGTCTTTAGATAAAAAAAAAACTCTTATAAATACAAAAACAAAAAAAAAGACAAAAAACAAAAACTTAATTTCTGACCGGGATTCGAAACCCTGACACCTACGATCTATCTGCGTACATTAGGCCGACCTCGTGCGACTGAGCTAAGCGGAATCGATGCGCGCGCGGCGAAATTAAGGACCATATTTTACGTTTACAAATGCGAAAGAAAAACTCATGAAAACTCGAAAATTCGCGTTTTCCGGGATCTAAGGCTACGCTAGATCGATTTTTCACCCCCGAAAACCCCCACAAAACAAATTTCAGCGAAATCGTTAGAGCGGTTTCCAAGATCGTCGGTATATATAAATAAATAAATAAATAAATATACAAGAATTGCTCGTTTAATAGTATAAGATAAATATGTCATGATCATACATCATTCGCTGGTGTTGGCGACACGCGCGATCCTTTTTTTTTATGCTTGCGACAGGTTAAAGGATAACGTATACAATACAACCCGATTGCTCAATCTGCGACATGTGTAAGGGGCTTTACGACATGTTTAGCCGTATGGTGACGGGATTAGAATTTCCCCCTTTCCTCTCGTGGGTGTCGGAAAAGTTAAATGAGAAATATGGGTTATTGGGTATGAGAAATAGCAACTTGTTACTGCAATATCACGAATTTCTTTTTTTTCATCCCTTAGGGACTATCCACACGCAGGCGACGCATGTCTCCTCAGTACATTTCGTCGCTGCAATTACTGTCACTGTCTGCACAAATGGGGGTGGAAAGACTCTGCAATGTGCGAGTGTGGCGAAGAAGTCCAAACTATGGAGCATATAATTCAGCGATGCCCTCTGAACTCATACTCGGGACCACCAGAAGACCTGCTGCGCCTAACACCCGACGAAATTGCGTGGCTGAGCTCACTGAATGTTGACATTTAGTTTAAATTGTATTTGTATTTTAATGTGTATTCTCTGACATTCATATAACTGCCTGTTTTTGTGTATGCCATTACGATTAAATAAATTTCGTATAGGGAGGACGTAAAACGCGCCTCAAGCGCTGACGTCCGTTCCGCGTCGTACGACGTGCGTCGCCTGAGTGTGGGAATTGCCGCTTAATTGCTGAGTGGCACTAAAATTTAAGCAGTTTTATGTGTTCTGCACTAAAATTTAAGCAGTTTTATGTGTTCTGCCTTTTTGGAAATACAATCTTAATTTTATGTGTGTTATGAGATGAGTGTATCTGTATTTTAGTGTGATTTTATTTGGTCTGAAATAAACGAATATTAATTTATCTTTTTTTATCCAGTCTTGATTCGATCAACTGTAAAACAAAAATCAATTTTACATTGTAACAACTTGTGTTAACTTGTTATAGTTGTCTAACGTCTAATTTTGACAATCCGCGCGTCACTTGCTTTTAGTTGTAAAGAAAATACCCTGATAAAAGGTGCATGCGATTGTAGCAATTCAACTAATCGCGATTTTTTTCAACATCAACGTAAAATCAATTAGAAACGCCAGTTTTCGCATATCGAATAAATCTCCAGGACTTATTCTTGCGCAAAATTGTGCAATAATATTGCCACAATATCAAAGATATCTGTCAACTTGTCATAAGTTGTCTAAACTGGTTGAAAAATGTATATGTTGTACTTTCCTAAAATATGTTTGTTAGACACCAATTACTTATTAATGAATCATCTAGAGTCCATTATATGAGGTCCAGATGTTAGAGGTCCATAAAATTAATATGCAAAAAGACAAAAAAAAACACAAAATAAAAAAAAGAACCTAGGATACAGACAGCAGCAAGGCAGGGCTTTTAAGCTGATAATGGAACAAATACGACTACCTGAGAGTGATTCTAAGGCCCGCCACAGACAGTCTTAAAATTCATAATCTTAAAATAAAAATTGTATGCGACTTGTCAGTTCACACCACGTTCAAACTGACAGAATTTTCAGATTGAACTGACAAATTGCATACAAATCTTTTTTAAGATTATGAATTTTTAAGACTGCCTGTGGTGTACCTAACGCCGTGGCTTTTCGTGGGCGACGGTCGCGCGATGGTCGCGCGACGGCGATGCGACGCATACGAAATCAAACCTTATCGATATGGAAGTACGAGACGCGACGGCGACGGTCGCGCGACCGTCGCCCACGCAAGACACGGCGTAAGTAACTTTTAAAATTTACCAGATACAAAAAGCCATTTCTCGACTCTACTGCTGCTCATTTAAACTGTAAATAAATTATATTTGGAATTAAATAAGTAGGTAAACGCATTTGTAATTTGGTAGGGTTTCCAACAGCCGCTAAGCTGATAGATTTTGGTAAATGTATATTTTAATCATTAATATCGAAATATACATTTGGCTGACATTTCGGTTGGTTCATTAAAATGCTGGTAAGCTAGGCCTGCGGACAAAGAGAATGGATATAGAGAATTGTTGTCAAAGTAAAATTTGTAGTTAAGTTGCAGAGCTGCTCTGACTGCGATCTCATGCTTAAAACATTTATAGAACCTCAGTTTTGTCAATCTGACCATAAATTAAATATAACAAGATCATACCATCCCATACATTAAAATGCGAACGCCTACGAACGCGCTTACACTCCACCACACATAGATGGCGCCACAGAAAATGCCTTGTTGCCACCGATTATTTGTAGATTGGCATTAAAAGTGTCAATTCCGAGCCGTAAATTTATGTCAAAAGTGACACTTAACGCCATCTACAAGTATAATCGAAAGCTACAAGACATTTTTTTTGTGGCGCCATCATGTGTGGTGACGTGTAAGCGCGGTCTTAGGCGGTCGCATTTTAATGTATGGGATGGTATGATCTTGTTATATTTAATTTATGAAACATGAGATAAATATTAACGTTAGGGTCATCAAATCGAGTATCAACAAGGTCCACACACCTTGCCATCTTGCAATGTTGCCATCTGCAGCTTCGCGAAAAAGAGTAGAAATAAAAAAGTGGCAACATTGTCGTGTCGTCTCTTCAAATCAATTTGTGTGAGAAAATGGGACGGCACTACGATATTGCTGCTGTAAAGTCAGACTGTATAAGAGTGTTTTTCATAAACAGGCTTACCTGAAAATAATTGAAATGGTAAATTAAGAGGATACGGTAGCGAAAATGCTAAAATGGAAAAGAGCCCCCCTTTCAACTTGGGAATTTTAGTTAAATATACAAGTGTTATTAACTATATTAATCGAAAAAAAATTAAGAACAACTCAGTCAAAAGATATTTCAAAAAAAATCTTTAAAATCGAGGTTCCGCTCTCGACTCTTTCCTCCTTCAAAAGTTAATCAATCGGAACGAAATTTGAGAATCTGATTAACAATGAAATAATCTATGTCGGACCGTTTAGCTTTTTTGGTTAATTGTTACCAATCTTGAGTATCACACCTTTTTTACGCCACAATGAAAAAGGCCGTTTTAGGAAATTTTGATTTGCTCTAGAGTCTTCAGAATATAAAAAAAATCAAAACGGTCCGACACAGATAAAAATAATAACAATCTGTTTTGAAAAAATCATTGCTCTATCTTCAAAAACCAGGTAGGAAATAGTCGAGAGCGTTTGTATGGAAAATTGACCCCTACCGTATCGTCTTAAAATGAAGTTTAATCAAAAAGAATAATGTTTTTTACATTATTAATACACTAAATTAAACCACATTACGCATATCCTCGTATTTGTGGGAAACCATGAACCAAATGTCTGCTTAAAACATATGAAACTATGCGGTTGGTCAGATATTGTTAAATACATTTTCGTTGACCATTCGATGATTACTGAATATTTATATCCACGTTCCTGTCCATAAGTACAGTCACCGGCAATAACATCGCACAAAAAAAGCTGCAAAAGTATCTGACACAATATATTGATTTAAACTAACACGATTTGCACTAAACTTTAGAACTAAACGGGACTTAATCCATATATGCCCAACACATCTATTTTTTTCCCTAGTTTTTGAGGTGACAACCTTATTCTTTTACTTATTTTAATGAGTAGTAGCGTTTTTCAGCGGTAGGTCGAAAACGACCCTATGGGCATATATGGGTTAATCGCGTAAACACTTACATCATATTTGGCCCGATGTTTCGAACATCACATTATGTTCGTGGTCACGGGTAGACTGACATATTTATTTATTTATTTTTATTTATTGGTATTTAGGACAACAACAGCCGTAAATATTCAACTTACATAAGTATTTTTACATAGTCTTAGGCCAATAACAGTTATCCGTTGATTGAAATGTATTATACACATTATATTACTAAAAAAAACTGTGTTATTTAAAATTACAGTGAAAGTGTGCAAGCCACACAGGAAACAGTGAACTGATGTAAACAATACATACAACGAAAAGTGGTTAGAGGTCGATAGTGTCGATACACAGGTTAAATATTACCTACCTTAATAATATTTATAGATATTTGAATTTAGCTATTATAATAAATAATTGTAATCACGCTTATACCCAAGGACCACTATATTACGGATAATATTATTTGTAGAGAATTTAGAGCTACAAGAGGGTGTCAGATATTTATGCAGCCTTCTCTCTGTAAGATGTTTTTGCCAGTGACTGCACCTGTACAGTCACCATCCAATATATCGGCGAGGGCAAAATGCGATCTCCGTCATCCGATTTCTTTCCGTCATCCTTCGAATCTAGTGCTTAAATGTGACGTTATCTGGGAAAAGGGACCTTATTGTCGATGGCGCTTACGGCGTTAAGGGCGATGTTCGTATACAAATACGACACCGAGGGACGTAACCGCCATCGACAATAAGGTTCCTTTACCCAGATAACGTCACAAATTACCATAAAAATAGTTCTACGGCTACTATTTACGGACCACATTTTCATGGGTTCGAATCCGATTCAGATCCAACGTAGTATCTTTAAAATGGTAAATTATCTGCTCTCTTTCGTCCATAGCAAACATGTCAACATAGTAATACTAACTAGAATTCCATTATCAAAACGGCCCAATCTATATAACTAACCAACAAACGCTAAAACCGTATCCCATCACTATAACTAGCCATGAATAAGTTAGTCCACATGCCTCCCACATAAAGCACCCGGACAAATTGTCCTTATCCGCGCTTCGATCTGCTTCTATTCTGATTAGTTGTACCAATGATAAACCAGTGTAACTTCAACCCTAGTTCTTCAAGATACACCGTGAAATAATAAGGACCATTCAAAACTTGCATAGTGACTTTTGAGGTCATATTGAGCAATTTTTATTATGGGATCAATGCTGAAATCTTAAAAAAAATTTGGCCGTTCCATAGCAATGAGCGGCAACAATGACAGTCGAAATGTATGAAACAGCCTAATTTTTTTTGCGATTTCAGCCATGGTTGCCATAAAAGTAGCCATAAAAGTTGTTCATTATAACCTCAAAAGTCACTATGCAAAGTTTGAACGGTTCTTTTTATTTCATCCTGTATGTTTAATCAGAGAACGCTGCTTACACTAGACAAGACTGATCCTACGTGCTTGACGAATGAAACACCCCTGAATCACACACACACGCAAACGTATTGCTACAACGTAATTCCGTGTTATCCCTCCCAACACTAAGAGAAAGTTCTTCACTAACCTCGAAAAAAGACCTAAGCGACATCAACTCCTAAAAATTCTTCGCACGACGCAAAACATAGCATGAGAAATGTGTATGAGATAACAGATTTGGGGCTTAAGCGCTCATAATGGCGCTTAAGCTGTTTTGCGTGGAAAAACCTTAAGGTGCCTGGATTGTAATTGCAAGCACGCCCAAGTAATTTAATTCCCTTATCAACCGAGATCGTATCGCTGGCTCGAGGCTTATCCTTATTCCTTCCAATTTCTGGGAGTCGTCGCAAGAATTTTTCGTCGCGTTGAACGTGACATGTGAGTTTTTGTCGCTTACGCGTTATTACTTAGGACGAAAGGTAAGCAATATTTGGAATGAGGCAGGTTTTGTTTTAGGAAAAGCTCCGGGAAAAGGCATCTTCCTGATTTAGCCATTTTCTTTAAGGACAGACAGACAGGAACTATTAGTGTGTGAAAGGGTTTCAATATGTATTTATCCTTTTTAGGATTATTTGATCCCTTTGAAACGTACCTGTAATAGTTTGTTACAATATGCTCTAATTTATTTATTGTACTTTTTCTAAGAATTTTACTATGATGACAGAAATGAACGCTCATTCAAATGTTAACAGCAATATAATAAACTAGCTTTTACCCGCGTATCCCTATCGCTATCCCTATCGCTATCCCTATCGCTTTCCCTATCGATATCCCTATCGCTATCCCTATCCCTATCCCTATCCCTTATCAAGATGTTTAATGATATAACACTTTAAGTTCTCGCGCTTTGTACACATATTTAAAGTCACATACAGGTCGAACGCGATTAATTAACATTATTTTTACCTTTTTCCCAACGTTTCGGCCAGGTTGCACTGGCCGTGGTCGCGGAAGACTGACGTCCCGGCAAAATGTCACCGGAGATGTAAACAACACAAAACTACCCGATATTAATTTATATAAATGTTCGGGGTAGACAAATAAATATAATCTACCCGCTTTTAGTTAATGTTTATTTCCCACCATGTTTATTTTAAAGGTAAAAATAATGTTAATTAATCGCGTTCGACCTGTATGTGACTTTAAATATATGTTTAATGATTTCTTATCAAGTGCTAAAATATAAAGTTTCATGGTTTTATCATTTAAAATTAAGAAGTATTAGACTCGTCTACCACAAAGTCTTTACGAGTCTCACATCAAAAAGTCAAAATTATTAATTACCTGTTGTTACTAAGACCCTATCCATAGTTTTGTGTTCCTGCCGATGAGGAAGTTTGCCAGAGCTCATGAGGGTGTTGAGTGTTGGGC
The DNA here is from genome assembly GCF_023078275.1 of Leguminivora glycinivorella. Taxonomy (NCBI): domain Eukaryota; kingdom Metazoa; phylum Arthropoda; class Insecta; order Lepidoptera; family Tortricidae; genus Leguminivora; species Leguminivora glycinivorella. The sequence goes on along the minus strand of NC_062989.1, from coordinate 8,608,319 downwards.
TCGGCAACGCGCATGTATTTAACACTTTTAGAGGAGTTCATATGCTAAAGAGACTGCTTATCATCAATCGGCCCATGTGCTGTTCGCTACCGGTGTTATATCTACACATGTAATGTCTTTGTCTGTGGAGATACAGTATTGTTACTATGTTGGTATGTTGTGTACACTATATTAATCCAAAACAGATAAATATGTAATACAATCTTTGTATTGTATTCATCTTCTACAGTACAGAAAGAAATATTCAAAACGAACTAAAAAGAATAGTCAACATCGAATCCCAAATCCGACCACGTCGACAACCATGGACAAAACAAGCTTTGTCTAAAATAAAACCTAACCTTTTTTGGTGAAAGCCAAACAAGCCCCTCAGGCGTAGTGTAGTGGATACAGGATTTTTAAATCAAAATACGATTGAAGTGAGAAAACCAAGATATCTTGTTCCAAGTTTTCTGGGCTGGAAATGTACTGGGATTTTTAAAATGGGATACGTCTTTAGTACATTTACAGTTGGGCGGTTTTTCGTGGAAATGCTTTAGTGTAAACGGATTTCGTTTTGTGGAGGAGACCAATGATTCGGATGTAGCTGCTTTACTTGTATTTTTGTTTCGGACGGTCTTTATGTTAGGTTTTGAGCAATAGGACCAGTGTTTTTATTTAAGGTGGTGTTGCACAATAGCATCTAAAAATGTGAATGCTTGCTTATTAAGACGATACGGTAGGGGTCAATTCTCCATACAAACGCTCTCGACTATTTCCTCCTGGTTTTTGAAGATAGACTAATGATATTTTTAACACAGATTGTTATTATTTTTATCTGTGTCGGACCGTTTTAATTTTTTTGATATTCTGCTTTTTAAAGACTCTAGAGCCAATCAAAAATTTCCAAAAACGGCCTTTTTCATTGTGGCGCAAAAAAGGTGTGATACTCAGGATTGGTAACAATTAACCAAAAAATCTAAACGGTCCAACATAGATTATTTCATTGTTATTCAGATTCTCAAATTTCGTTCCAATTGATTAAGTTTTGAAGGAGGAAAAAGTCGAGAGCGGAACCTCGATTTTAAAGATTTTTTTTAAATATATTTTGACTGAATTGTTCTTAATGGACAATTTTTTTTCGATAAATCTAGTTAATAACACTTGTATATTTAACTTAAATTCCCAAGTTGAAAGGGGGGCTCCTTTCCATTTTAGCATTTTCGCTACCGTATCCTCTTAAAATTATTTCTCATCCGCTCCCCGCGTGTATTTTATTAATTTTGCCCCAGATTATTCAAAAATACAACAAAAATGGTTTAGATTAAACAAGACCAGCAGTACTGTTGTTATAAAGTATAGTTGATAATATATATTATATACGCTCTGTCCTATGAAATGACGTTATCGCAAATAAAAATTTAAAACAAATGTGTTTTTAATTTTGATCATATGAAAATATAGTTATTTTTTAGCTGCCGCAGCTAAAATAACATTTGTGTTTAGATTTTTATTGGCTACTAGCTTATGCCCGCGGCTTCGCTCGCGTTAAAGTCCCAGTACAATGACTTTTGAATACTACCTACCAATATAATTCCATATTCAGTGTATCTAAGTATTTACTTAATTTCATTTTAAAAATATATCTTTTTTTTAAGGTTTTGTAAGTAATTAGTAGATAATTGAAAACTTAAATTTTTGCATTCTTGTTTTTTTTTTAAATAATATGTAAGTACTTAGTAGTCGTCTTGTGTCACCGCCTCAACCCGGGCAGGCTGAAAATCAGCGCTGAAACCACGCCGGAAGGTCCACTTGTCACGAATACCTAGATTGTAAGTTAAATTTCCTTGTATTGTATAGGTTACATATAATTTTAAGATATATCATAAGGCATAGATTGTAACGACCATGTTGTGACAATAAATCATTTATCTATCATTTATCTATCTATCTATCTTAAAAAGAGACAAAAAGTAGCCTATGTCACTCTCCATCTCTTCAACTATCTCCACTAAAAATATCACGTCAATTCGTCGCTACTCGCTCCGTTTTGCCGTGAAAGACGGACAAACAAACAGACACACACACTTTCCCATTTATAATATTAGTATGGATTTAACGGAATCAAATTTTGCAATTTTAGCTGCGGCAGCTAAAATAAAAATCGGTGTTTTCATATTATGAAATCGGGGTCATAATGCAAAATTAAAAACACGTTTTTAGATTTTTAATGATAATGGTACATATATAGGTAACGGAACGGAATGTATAACGGAATAAAAAAGTCAAATTTCTGATACAAAGAAATCACAAATTAAAATGTTATTTTTAATTTTAAACCAACAATTTATTTTATTAAAATCTATCAACCTTTATTTTCACCGAATGAATACCCCGCCAGTGATTTCAGTTGACATTTACCGCTGACTGTGCGTTTTTAACCAATTTGTGTGAGTAGTGGTGAAATATCCCTTGTTAACATGTAGTCGTGCACGTTTGTCATGTTTATTTTTCTCGTTTATGCTTTTATTTTTATTCGTTGTTTTTTGATTCAAACAATGTATCTGGGATTATGTTTTTGCAATTATATTTGGACAAATTGAACTTCGCTACAATCGCCATGGGCCAAAGTAGTATTTGGCAAAAATAAACCAGAATGTGATTGAAAATGATGTATAACTTTCGCAAAAGTTGATAAGCTTTGCGCGTACACTAGAAAGTTATACTTACAGAATCACAAAAGGAAAAAAAAATACAAAGGAAAAGGCACGCAGTAAAATAAAAACTGTGGTGTATGTGTGTATTAAGTACCTACTACACCTCACCAACACACAACAAAATGACCTATTAACTACAATTTCCTGAATTAAAAAAGTAAATTGATCTCACAAAAATTATTATCAAGTCTAATATAGAATTTCTTCCTCAGTCAGTGCATACAACGTGTGGTTTATTGCGGCTGTAGGGATTTCTAAACGGGGTAGCAGAACTTATGAAACTGCTCAGGTTACCAGTGCCACTCTTGAAATGAAAAGAGGTTAAAGGAAGACCAAATTATGATACTCGTGTTGTTTAAATTTAAATCTCATCATCCCCTTCAGAAGATAGGTATATCCATACTAATATTATAAATGGGAAAGTGTGTGTCTGTTTGTTTGTCCGTCTTTCGCGGCAGAACGGAGCGACGAATTGGCGTGATTTTTTAAGTGGAGGTAGTTGAAGGGATGGAAAGTGACATAGGCTACTTTTTATCACGCGAGCTAATCCGCGGGCAAAAGCTAGTACGTAATAAACAAGTTCCCAAGGTGTGAACTGCCAATACTCTGCGGTGACGTAATCTAACCCGCCAGTCGGGTCGAATGTATAAACATAGCGAAAAACACCAACTATTCCGCCCGTGTAATATCCCCACTTATCCCGGGCCCGAGAGACGAGACTTAGTTTGAGTAAGGTGAAAGGACAGATCACTTATCCGATAGACGGAATACATTATACTGGTAGCACTGCTGGGTACGTAACCGAATGGCACAAACGCTCACGAAACGAAACGCTCGTAGATATCTATCTCTATCGCTCTTGCGTATTGGCGTGACAGAGCCAGACTACCATTCGCAGCGGTTCGTTTTCGTTTCGCGTCGCAGAAATGCCATTCGGCTACGGCACCTGGCCTGGTGATGGACGCTCATGGCGACCAAAACGCATACTGGCTCGGTCTTGCTATGGTCGTGCCCGTGACAATACAAATGAAGAGTTAAGGGAGAGCTAGCTATTATGATACGATTATGAAGCGAAAGCGACTATATTTGAAAGGTTCTTAATTAGCTATCTTGATCCTGGAATCTTAGTGTTTGAGTGATGTCGGTGTTTATGATAATGGCATAAAGCATTCAAAACGCTTAATAAATAGCAACAAAACCAAAAAAATGAAAATTGAGCGGAGCCCCTTGTACTTATACTTAAATATCGCACTGATACTGTCTAGATTTCTAATCAAGTTTAAAATATCACACCTTTCGCGGCATAGTCAACTGTGCCGTTAAAAACTATTATTTATGATTTAAAAACGTAGAAGAAAACTGTCAAGAGTTTGCATGAAATAATCTAATCACAAAATTAAAATTTTGAAAAAACCCCCGACTAAAGCTAGGAACATACTACGCGGACGTCCGTCGTCGATCGACCGCGGACGGGGATCTGGACAATGAATATACACCTAACCGTGCAAACTATCGGTCGACGGACGTGGACGTGGCCTTGAGCGCATGGACGTCCGATCGAAATCTGGCGTCCGCGTAGTATGTTCGTGGGGAATGCGTTTACGCATACCGCCGGGTCTGAGGTGGTGGGCGACCCGGTCGGTTATGTGGGGCTCGAGGCTGTAAAGAGTCCCCCCTACCCACTAAACCCCACGGTGTCCTCTCACCGCTTTGTGTGCGGGGTCCCGGGAAGCTGTAAAGTGCATCCGCGGCCCCGCAGCGGCCATCCTGGATCAGAATCCCTCGCTGGTCGGGCCATGAGCCGACCGGTCCTCACTGTGGGAGCGCTTCCCGGACACAAGGGTCGCACTCTCCAACTCGAGAGCCAGCGTATTGGGCGGGGGCGCTCTCATGCATCCCTCGCCCGCTGGCTGAACGCGTAGTATGTTCCTAGCTTAACTCAGCTTTCAGACAAAAAACTAAATCCAAATCGGTTCATCCGTTTGAGAGCTACGATGCCACAGACAGACAAACAGACATACAGACAGACAGACATACACACAGACAGACACGTCAAACTTATAACACCCCGTCGTTTTTGCGTCGGGGGTTAAAAATAACCACTCATGTTACTTTAAAACCGAAATAAATTACACATATGAAAGAAAAAGTGACCAAGAGTCCTTGTATAGATTACTCATATGAGAGATAATTTCGACCTCGACAGCTGTGACCTGGGTGGCCGAGCGGATTAAGAGGCATTTCCCGCGATTGGAAAGTACGCTGGTTCGATTCCAGCCTCAGGCACCAGAGGACTTGGTCACTTTTTCTTTCATATGTGTAATTTATTTCGGTTTTAATTTATATACATAGTAGTGTGACTACTTTAAGACAGCACAAGTTGAAATATTTTCAATAGATTATAATTTAACTTGTGCTCATTAGAACTCATGTTACTCTTTCATTTTGAGGAGTCCATGGGAAGTAATCTGTAGATACAAGTGTCTAAAATTTACAGCTACAACCGAAGCGGGGCAGTGTTCGTTGATTTAGGTGTGTTCGTGAATATTGGGCGCTAGGGCGTTAAATGGGACGCTTAGACAAATATTGCCGTGCACAACTATAGACACGCAAATATTTTGATACTAGCTATAGATGCAATATTCCGTTGAAATTGATTAATATTTGTTTTTCTGATTGATTACAATATAGGTACATATAACCTATGAAGCATAGGAATAGGTATGTAGAAATAATCGATGGAATCAGGCGTTACTTTGCAGAAATCTATGATACTCCTTAGGCTTGTGTCGTTCACGAACTATGAACTGTTAGGAATAAAATCCCATCAATGACCGAAATGAACTGAATCTTTCCGTGCTCTGAGAATCGGTCTTTGCTCATTTAGTTCAGTATAGGATCGGCGAGCGCGAGCGGTTTGGATCGAGAACGAATGTGTGACTGCGCCGACCGAGATCGAGAGCTATTTATTTAGCAACAAAAAAAATCAAGTTTTCATATTAAACTTCGGTTACTTACAACCTTTCGGCCCGGAATGTTACTATCTGTGGACTATTCGTATCATTTTGACACTATTCGGTCCCATTCGTTCTGATCTTTCCGACCGCAGTGGTCGCTGGTCTGGCTGAACTAAATGAGCAAAAGACCTAAAAGAGCGAACTAGTTCGTGGGAGCGATTGAACGAGATCGGAGCGCTCCGATCAACGAACGAAACGGCACAAGCCTAATACTCCTACCTACTGATAATCAAAACCAAGATGATTACTTTGCAAATCCGCGAAAATATAACGTGCTAAATAAATAGTTAATCCGTGCTAACCTGTTGTACTTCCGTGCGTATTTTTCATATGTGATTAATGTTCTATAATCTGTAAATATTCTACAATATATAATCTCTGGGATATTCAAAACGTGTATTGTATTATTCATAGCTGTTGGAATTCCTTGTATAATTAAATAATTTAGGTGATCTCGTCGTGGTTTGTTATAATTTATCGTCACTCGTTTCCAACTTCCTTTTTTTCGCACTTGTATCATAATGTACTATTTTGGGACACGTTTTTGTAAAATCTTATACCTAGCTAAAAGAGTCCTGAATAATTTTTTTCTATTCTATACGTTTTTACAGAACTCTCCCTAACATTTGTCATAATTTGAGTATGTTCGATAGGTGAAGGGAAACAATTAAATGCAATAAAAATAAACTGACATTCGAAAAATAAATACAAATGTACAAATTTTAAATTTCATAGTGTTCAATGTTCATATTCGATGTGATGTGATGTTAGTTGCAGTCGTTAGCTCGTTTTACAGTATATAAAAACTTGGCAAAGCTAGATGATCAATAAAAAATGAAATTTAAGCACTCATGTGAAACCCGTGTATCGGTAAAATGGTGAATTTATTCCAGAACATCGCAGTGTGCCAAGTATTAAATTTCGAAATGTAAGAACTTCTAAAAGTGCGAGTATTTCTATATTGAGCTGAGCTACAATTTTTAACAGAGTTTAGTTTCGCAGTTAGAAAGTTATGAAGTAGTGACAACACGAACGATTAACGCCGTGGCTTGCGTGGGCGACGGCGATGCGATGCATACGAAATCAAACCTTATCGATATGGAAGTATGAGACGCGACGGCGACGGTCGCGCGACCGTCGCCCACGCAAGACACGGCGTAAGTGTAAGGTCTGAGTGGACGCTTGGAGCGGAGCGTTTGGCGGGGCGTTCAACTGGGCGGGCGAGCGTGCATCGACTTAGGACACTTGTATGAGCTTCAATAGTTTAACATGCACGCCCAAGCGCGGATCCAGCTTCGTGCCCAGGGGGGGGTCACGTGGTAAAGGCCCGGGGCCCCAGGGGTAGGTCACGTGGTCTATTTGTATGGCCAACTTAGGCTCCAGGGGGGGGTCATGACCCCCATGACCCCCCTGGATCCGCGCATGTGCACGCCGCTCGCCCCGCCCCGCTGCACGTCCAATATGAGCGTCCACTCAGGCCTTATGGCCGCTGTACACATGAGGCCAACCCTTAGAGCAGCCCCTTGGCCAAGCGTGTAGAGGGATACTTGGCCGTATGTTGGCAGTTGGCGCTAGCGCTGGCCGGCTAACCGACTGGTGTCGGTTTTTTGTCCACACATCAAAGGATCTTGGCGCCAGTGGCCAACTGCGTTCACACGTCGGCGCCTCATTCAGTTTGTCGTCAGCCGTCAGAGAAGACAGTAGTGAAAGATTTACGAAAACAATAAGTTTATTTATGCCAATAGTAGTGTTGATTTTAGGAAATACAATACCCTTGCAAAAGTTTAATGTATTGGCTAAAAAAGATAAATGTGCTTATCAGAATATTCAAAAAATTGTTAATATTTCAGATAATGTAATTTTTTCACGAGGTTATTATTTATTAATTAAATTTTGCTGACAACGTGAATGACCCAGAATTACCTAGCCTTTTCCATTCTACGTCCATCTTTTATGAAGGGCCAATGCCAAGTGATTGGTTCACCAATGTGTAAACAGCGACTCTTATCTTGGCCAAGGGGTTCACCAAGGGTTGGTCCAACCGTTGGCCCCATGTGTACAGCGGCTATTAAGCACATTCTGTAAAGGGACCCACTGACGACAACGGACTGTCGGTTCGCCTGCGCTGTGACTTTTTACTTTTAACAACTAACCGTCGCGCGCTGTCAAATATACTCGAAAATTTGAATTTGGAACGGGAACTGTTTACTTAGTTCGAAGTTGGACTTATGGGTCATGATCTCATGATCGTCAGAAGTCACAAGATTATGTCGCCGCAAGATAGACGGATAGTCTTATGTAAGTAATACAATTAGAAAAAGATAAATGATCTATGTCGCGGCGAGATACTGTCGCGTCATTCACGTTCTACCCGTTCTGCTGTAGTTGTGTGTGCGTACTTTTGCTGTGATAAATGTCATTCCACGAACGATACTGTGAAATGGATTCCCTACCGCAGTAATATTGTCGAGCGACTGCAGTATTCTTTATTGAAAAACTGACCAAATGCGAACCAACGCACCTAAAAGTTCGTAGGATTCGGATACGGACATTTTGTTAGTAAAATGAAAAAAAAATGTCTTTATGGTATCCAGAATATCAGAAAAAAAAGTCCTTGAATTTCACTTTTCTTTTAATTCCTGTGATTTTTTTTTTTGGCCCGAACAGTCGTAAAACGGACACGAGAAGAAGAAGAAATAGTTACTAGGAAGCCAATTTATGTGCTGGCAATTTATTAAGTGATAGTACAAAGACGGTTCGAGAAGACTAGTAATAAAGGGTAACGATAGGTGACGCCATATATTCAAGTAAGTGCATTCATTTCTGAAGCTGGAACATAGCCAAAAACTAGTCTAAGCTACCTTGAGACGAAAACCCGTGCAAAATCGGCTTTTCATAACCTTCTTTTCATAACAATTTACTCTATAGATATTAACATTATTAAATATATTTTGACACAATTTTGTTATTGTAGTAAAACATTTTGTTGCACAAAACAAACGTACATGGCACATAAAGAATTAATGTTGCCACCCTCCTGCTGCAAAAATAAATGCCACAGACCACTATAAAGTACAAAACTCGACACGTGTTTTGCCTCTGTACGAGGCAACCTCAGGAGACGCTGGACATCAATTTTCTTTGCCGTTCATGGGCCATTTTTTTTTTCAAAGTTGTCCACCCCACTTTTTTTGTAACATGGGTATTTTTTACACGATTAATACTCAAAATCGCGAGGTCTTTCGACCCTGATAGGAGAAAAAAAATGTCCTAAGATTTTCACTCCTCACTGTCCTAAGATATGGACTCATGATATGGGGCAATGGAATAGATATCATAAGAGCATTGCGATGTCAAAAAAAATGTATTCGTGCAATCTGTGGTATTGCACCACTCGAATCATGTAAACCGATGTTTCTTAAGCTGAAAGTTCTGCCATTACCTTGCTTGTATATTTTTGAAATTGCCAAGTTTGTAAAACAACATCCTGAATTATTTGTTACTGCTAGTGAAATATTCCCTAGAAATACGAGAAACGGTGAAAGACTGGTAGCGGGAACCCAAAAGAGAACTGCTATTTTTAATAAAAATTGTACCGCAATGTGCGTGGAAATATATAATAACTTGCCTTGACCTGTCAGGTCCATCAAATGTTTGCCATTTAATAAATTTAAGCAAGCCTTGCATGAATGGTTATTAAATAAAATGTTTTACTCACTCAAAGACTATCTGACATAATGTATATAAAATAATACTTAGGTATTGTAGTGAATACTTAGTTTAAGAACAATATTTGCATGCTGTTTGTGGACGGTTGAATAAGGAGAACATTTTGTATTATGTAACACCTGTAATTTGACCCTATTCACGCAAATAAATGATTTATGATTCATACATTTTTTTGAACCTACATTCCGTTACCGCCATAAAAAACGTATGAAAAAATGGTAACGGAAATGTAAAAAAACTTTTGGACACTTTTTTTCTCGTATCAGATTCTGAGTGGAAACCACAAAAAATTCAAAATCCAAAAATAAGTTGGGTGGACAACTTTGAAAAAAATGGCCCTTATGTCACTTGCTCTGTTTGCAGATTTTACAATTAATATTATTGTTTCATTTTGTATGGATTTTCACAAAGTGAGCAACTGAATCAAATGTTTAACCCATTCAGTGATAATCACAATACGTCGTCGTACGTGTCGTTCTGCCTCTACGGTGCATTTTCACTACACACGGGAAAATCCATGTTATCAGTTACGACGTGGCGCTACGGCCGTAGCTCACCTTTGAATGTGTCAAAGTTATTTTAGCACATACACACACACACGCATTCAGCTAAATGTTGTCTAATGAGACATGATTATATCCAACGTATATTTATAATGGTGGTGGCGTCCACATGCGCCTGGCATTTGACATGTAATTAACGTCTACTATACCAAAACACACTGTATAATACATTGTGCATTGGCGATACACCATGTGCCTGAATTTCCCGACTTGGTTTTATATAAAGGAAACTAATTATGGGATGTTTGGCAGGGTGCTCATAGAGTATCGGTTCCGACGAGATTTTGTTTTAAGAAAATATAGCGATTGCTGTAATAGTTATTGGCCCACGGGTTAGTAATTACAATCACTGTATTCAAAATAAACAATTATTAGTAATAATGAGTTTTACTGATTACCTACATTAGGAAGGCAGATCTTTTTATGATAAAGTGAATCCGTCGTCCGTATCGTAAGGTGAAGGCAATCTTTTTATAAATAAAAAGTGAATCGGAAAGAAATCGCCAGATCGTGTGGAATTAAATATGGTCACCTATTGAGAACTGCAATCACAAGCGCTGCAAATGCGTTGGCGGCGTTTAATAAATGAGTATGCTCGAGTTTTGAAGGTGGCAACAATATCCCATCTGGGTATCAGTTTGAAAACACCGTACTCTGTCAAACATTTAAATATGATGGTACTACTTAGATAGCCTTAACTTATTTTAGGTTTTAGATTTACTTATATGGAGGAAGAAGGGGGCGCCAAGTTTACCTGTAACAAAAACAAACAGATTGTTTACAACATTATCATCACTTCTTACTATAAATTGTACAAATTCAGTTTTGAATGATTCGCGGTTACCTTCAATAGACTTTATATACCACCCGCCATCTTCAATTTTCCGTATAAATCATAATCCATGTATATGCGTCGAAATATCGTCGGGAGCTCAACAAAATTCAAAAAGTAAACAGTCTATAACCCGGTCAATATATAGGCTAAATTCTACAAACTGTTTGTTAGTTGACAACAAATATATTTTCTTAACATGCATTATGATAATTGGTAACATTGGTTGCACAAACAAATGTTTACTGTAGCGCCCCCTAGTAAGTTATCACCGTAACATCTATCTAAGAATGCACCGATCAACCACAAACCCATTGCTGAAAACCGCATTAAAATCGGTCTAGTAACAAACACAAACACACAAACGCATAATCCGTGCCTACGTGGGTAAAAACCGTACCATCTTCGCACACAATATCATACCATACATTTACAGCTTGAAACTTGCGATTTACGGATAAAAAAGTAAAGTTAGTTAAATAAATAAAAATAAAATATTGGGGACACCTTACACAGATCAACTTAGCCCCAAACTAAGCATGGCTTGTACTATGGGTGCTAAGCGACGATATACATACTTAAATAGATAAATACATACTTATATACATATTAGAAAACATCCATGACTCAGGAACAAATATCTGTGTCAAATTTGTAAAAAAACTGAGGTTTCGAATAACGTATCACGATAAAATGACATACCATCATATGATCGTAAAAGGGATGATACGAATATTTGCATTCGCATTCGCATATGCGAATGATTCGCATTCTTTTAAACATTTGCATTGACATTCGCATTCGCTTCAAACGATGCGAATGTTTTGCGAATGCGAATGTGTGCAAGTCGCAGCTTGTTCCTCGCCCGCGCCGGCCGCTCCAATTGCTACTTGTCGACTGTCGACTCGCTCGCGCATGCGCAGATAGGTCAAATTCGTACGGCGTGAAGTTCGTACTCGGCATTTTGACCAATAGTGCTTACTAATTGAATATTTTAATTTTTTTACCTAGCGGGTTGTTGGTGATTGCTTGGTTTTTAGGGTTCCGTAGTCAACTAGGAACCCTTATAGTTTCGCCATGTCTGTCTGTCCGTCCGTCCGTCCGTCCGTCCGTCCGTCCGTCCGTCCGTCCGTCCGTCCGTCCGTCCGCGGATAATCTCAGTAACCGTAAGCACTAGAAAGCTGAAATTTGGTACCAATATGTATATCAATCACGCCAACAAAGTGCAAAAATAAAAAATGGAAAAAATGTTTTATTAGGGTCCCCCCCTACACGTAAAGTGGGGGCTGATATTTTTTTTCATTCCAACCCCAACGTGTGATATATTGTTGGATAGGTATTTAAAAATGAATAAGGGTTTACTAAGATCGTTTTTTGATAATATTAATATTTTCGGAAATAATCGCTCCCAAAGGAAAAAAAGTGCGTCCCCCCCCCCCCCCTCTAACTTTTGAACCATATGTTTAAATTAAAAAATATGAAAAAAAATCACAAAAGTAGAACTTTATAAAGACTTTCTAGGAAAATTGTTTTGAACTTGATAGGTTCAGTAGTTTTTGAGAAAAATACGAAAAACTACGGAACCCTACACTGAGCGTGGCCCGACACGCTCTTGGCCGGTTTTTGTTTTTATTTTGGTTTTTTATGAAATTCAGCGATATTCGCATTCGCATTCGCATTCGCACATTCGCATTCTGAATATTCGCATTCGCATTCGCATTCGCGAATGTGACACATGCGACATTCGTGACATCCCTATCGTAATCAGTACGTAGGTATGCTACGAACAACTCTCGCGCGTGCGTCACCGCTCGCCCGTGAGGCCCTACCACAGAACTAAATCAAGATAGAATGAAAAAGTGTGTATACTTCGCGTGCGGAAAAGTTAAATAGCGAGTAACATTGTTCTGCTCCCGACCGCTGCCCGCGAGTGACATACAGTGAAAAATACAAAATGGGTCGGTGTTCGATAATTAACTGTTCAAACACCACCAATAAAAGCAAGGGTGTTAAAAGCAAAGTGTTTCCTATCATCGGTAAGTACCATTTGTCCTAAAATATTTTTTATTAAATAAAAAACACGATTTTCCTTAGACTTATATTGACCGGAATATAGACCGTGATTACCTTTTTGATTTTTGTCGAGCTCCCAATATTTCGACGCAGTTGCATGCATCATGATCACGGAAAACTGACGAAGGCGGGTGGATGTTAAAGTTGTATAGACAGCGCGCGATCTACCCTCCTTCGCGCGCGTCGGCTGCGTTCACTTTCAGCGTTACCACTGGTCGCGTTCACACTCGATGGTCTGTCCAAACACACTACACTCACAGTGTCACTACGTTTGTACGATTTTCCTATTTTTATCATCAAAACATTAGCTGACGTACGGCCGTCAAACTAGTTTTCCATTGCGGCTTTAATTTGACGAGTCCGACTTGGCGTGCGTTTAAAACAAGCGATATAAAAATAGGCTATTCAAACTGTCGAGATAAAGTGAAGGTAGATTTGTTATTTTGTTCGTCGAACTCACGTCGAACTTAAGAATAGTGGTGCACCACGGAACTATATCGTCATGTACGCTGCGATTTCCTTATTCGATTTAAATCGATTTTGCGAAGCAGTGGAAATTATAATTATGTTTTTATATTGTTATGAAACTATACATATAAAGTACGAGTGAAAAGTAAATTTAATTTAAAAATAGGTTACAGTTACGGTATTAACGTTGAATTATTGAAAAACAAATACAAACATAATACGCTTTATATTTATTATGAATAAAAATAACTCTAAAAATGTGTTAAGGGTTAACTATATTTATATATTACTAAAAGTTGTAACAAATAACATGATGATAATGCTTTGAGTCCAATCTCAGTGTAACACCGAACTATTAAAAATTAAAAACGAATATTAAATTTTTATATTTTTAGTATATAATGTCGATTGGCCAATAAAGCAAATATATTTTATTAAAAATATTACGAAACTTACTTATTATTACTAATATTAATACCTACATACTGAAATCTTTGTTCCTGGCCTTAGGCAAATTATACCTACTAGTGAATTGTTTGTCATGACACAAATACAGGTACCTATATACTTACTTCATTTCACAACGAAGATGAACATCCGATGTTTTTAACTTCGGCGGGCAGCTCGCACGCAACCCCCACAATGATTTTTAAATCGCCCGGATTACGCGGCGACAACGTCGCGAGGGCTCGATGCAAAATGTTACTTTTCGCTGTCAATCGCCGAGCATTCGATACCTACAGGGGTACGCGATACCTACACGCGCGAGTGGAACAGTAGTTTAGGAGATAATCGGTAACATTCGTTTGCACGAACAAACGCACAATCCGTGCCGTCGTGGGTAAAAACCGTACCCTCTTCGCACACAATATCATACATTTACAGCTCGAAACTTGCGATTTACGAATAAAAAAAGTCGTGTGGTTTACTGCCACGCTAAAAACACTTCCAGTTTAAAACAGCATTCACATTTTCGAGGAAATACGGAAAACGTATCATGTTACACGCCACTCGCTCCATTAGCTTTCGCTTCGACATTTCCATAACCAGTAATCAATAAATCAATATAGTATTTATAACACTTTGTTTTCCTTTACACTCACATTGAGTAAGAGTCGTAAGATTTATAAATTACGTCTGAACATTAAACATTATCAAATTTGATTTAAACTTTCACGATTTTTACACATATTTAAAATTGCAAACGGGACTAAGGGCCAGTTGCATCAACCACATTTGATAGACACATCATTGTCACGCAGCAGACGTCTATGGAACTTCCCTTACAATAAAATTTTACGAACGTTGTAACGGTGCCAGACGGTTTAGTGCAACCGGCCCTTAATCGCGTATTACTATGTTAGTGTTTAAAACATAATGTTTAAAACATAGTAATATACGATTAAATCCCGTTTTGCAATTTTAAATTATTATCAAATTTGTCGAGTCAACTTTGACGCTTATTAAATATTCTAAAAACAACTGACTTGCTATTGGAAAAGGTGTTTTACTTTTTAGACCAGTTAGTGCGTTTTCACATTATCCAATCCGATATCGGATGTCGGAAGGATTTCAAAAGCAAAAATCAAAGATGGCGACTTAAACGTGGGATATGGATTCTATGTGAAAACGCACTTAGTGTACCACAATACGGTTTTTTATTTCGTTTTCATTATACAAGAAACCTACGTCGATATAATAACCAGTTTTAGATAGTCGCCGTGGTGGAAATCGCCCAGGACAGTACCTATGAGTGTGAGTGAAAATAAGGAATCTCTTCCAGCCAAACAATAATTGAGAGGAAATCAATGTTGTAACGTCAAATGTATGTGGCCTTAGTAAGGGAAGTTATTAATCCGATATCCGATACACGTAATGAACTAAATTTATACAATCAGCCCTACAATCACAGTATAAGGACGACTCAGTAGTTAATCTCCCGCGATCGGTATTTGGCCTATTCGGTATTTATTTTAGAGTCTCGCTCGTTTCTGACAGCGCCACGCAACGCGGCGCGTACTGACGCGACCGGCATCATCCGGTTCCACATGTACTCTCTGCACCTCGCTGCGTGCGAGCGCTAGTCAAGGACAAACCGCGCGGCGCAAAATTTGTTAGAAGAATTATTACTGAGTCGTCCTTATACTGTGCCTACAGCCCCGCTGGGTGATTTGGAGTTGCGTTACTATTAATTTGCGGTAAAATAGGCACAAAGACGGACTATAAGGAATCTCTTCAAGACTAAACCGCCTTGAAGAGATTCCTTATAGTTCGTTAGTCTTAAGTTCGACTTTTCTTAAAGTCGCGCTGGATGTAAATATGGTAATATGATGTGTTAAACCATCAGATAACCATAGAATAAAAGAGAGGATATCAATGATGTTATATCGTGACGCGCACATTTGAATAATCCTTAATAAGGGAAGTTATTAAGTGGCTCCACACGATTTTCATCGATTTTTGACAAAGTTTTGAGTTGAAACTCCTAAATTTGCACTACAGATAGAATTATATTAAGACTAACGGACATCGGTTCTTCAATCTTTTATCCCAATTCGTAAGAGACTATTTTGAAAAAAAAAAATGAATTTTTCAAACATGGTCTAAAAAAACACTTATGTATCGAAATTTGATTTTAGTGAAGGATATTACATGCATATATAAAATTGACATGTTTGGATTTACTTTTGGCTTTTCTAAAAATACAAGGGATATTTTAATTTTAAAAAAACAAAAATTAATACCAAAAAAACAGTTTTTGACCCTAAAATTGTTCAACTTTGATGCCAAATATAACAGAAACAATGAGCTGTGCAGGAATTATGAGATACTATATTTTGTTTAAAGCCGCTGCTGTTAATATGATAGACTTTAGAAACTATCAGAATATCAATTAATTTAAATCGAAGGTCATTAGCTCAGTCCTTAATCCCATATCCGATACACGTAATGAACTAAATTTATACAATCAGCTTTACAGGCTACGTAAACAGCACAAACGCTTACGATAATATCGTTATCGTAGCCAGCTCTATCTCTCTTCCGTATTGGTGCGACAGAGACAGACAGCGTTTCGATCGGCGTCTAACGTCAAGTACAGTCGACCAAAAATGTGGTTTACCACCCTACGGTTGAGGTTCGTTTGAACGTCATGAGACAACAAGGTCGATTTCCCATTGCAATAATATTATGTCAGTGACAATTGCTCTGTCTATACCGGGTGCCCGGTAATTAATGGACAACCTTTTAACCACCAAGAGGGTACCTTATACTGGTCCAGAAAATCGACATTAAGGTTTAGTAAAAGTCGCCTGGTTTTCGAGATTTTCACACTTTTTAAAATTTTAGGTAGTATTAAAATTTTAAAAAGTGTGAAAATCTCGAAAACCAGGCGACTTTTACTAAACCTTAAAGTCGATTTTCTGGACCAGTATAAGGTGCCCTCTTGTCCATTAATTACCGGGCACCCTGTATATGATACTTACGTCATGCCATATGTCAAGTCAACCTTAGCGATCGTTAGTGAACGCTTACGATAATATCGTTATCGTAGCCAGCTCTATCTCTCTTCCGTACCAGCGCGACAGAGTCAGACTGCGTTTCCATCGGCGTCTAGCGTCAAGTATTGTCATTCGGCTAGGCCGACAGACCCGCTGCGTGATTTAGTTGTGGTATGTAATAGAAATTAGTACAATATTACGATAGATTGCGTGCGCACAGATATTGGAATATTTGTGTTATTAGATATCCACTTCCTTGTTTGGTTTCTAGTTTGGGTAGGTTAATATAAATTGGTAGATTGAACATGAGTAAATGTTTTCTATTTTTGTGCCGTATATTTTACACGCTTGCGATTTACGGCGAATGACTGTTTTTTTTTAATCCATTGGAACACTAGTCGACTGTCGCTGCCCTGGATCATTGTCAGTATGCAAATCGTAAGTATTCGATAAATACTTTACTAAATACAAAGACGATTGAGTATATAGAGAATTACTGTCAAATTAAAATCTCTCTCGATACAAGATAAAAAGTTTTGAACATTGATTTTGACAAATTAGCCCATTTTCTTAACTTGATATTAGGTTTTGATTGATATTTCAAAATTGGTCTCTTAATGCACCGCCTACAATCTTCCCTCCTTTGCCCAAAGGTTGACTGATAGAGAATGCCTCATGGCATTAAGTACGCCTTTTGTACATTAAGTTGTTCTTTTGTGCAATAAAGTTTAAATAACAAAATAAATAAATATCAGTTAAAATTGTCAAATGATAATATTAGCTCCACCTAGCTGATATAGTTAACCAAAGGTAGGTATAACGCCATCTAGACGACCATACATTTTTCTTGATGGTTCCCAGGTAGGTTTTTTTAGACTGCAGAATTAGTATAATTATAATAAATAATAACTAACTAACTTAGTATAACTATAAAGTTATACTAACTTAGTATAACTATAAAGTTATACTAACTTCTTCTTCTATCACATAACAACAATTTCCTTGTTTTATTCAACCCACAGTATATGAAGCAATTCATTCTGAAATCACACCGCACTAACATTGTTGACAGTTAATGCATTGATAATCTGTGCTAACAAACACTTGCTGAAAATTGCTTTGATCCTATTTGAATAATGCGTTGTTACCACATTCTTAAATGTGAATGAGAATTGTATTGAAAATATATTGTACGTGCAGCGCTTTCTTGTTCAAAATCGCAGCCGTTTGTCTGACAGAGATGTTTCGATGTTGATACATTGAACTAAAATGTTTTAAAATGGCAATCCAAATGTAACAGTTCGGGCCGCGGGTGATGAAAATTATACACGAAAGGGTTCTATTTACAGTTTATTTACACAGGCACAGGTTAAGCACATTACACAATTATTTACACGGATATATACAAAGAAAAGGCTATTTACACATAATAATTACAATCGGATGTGCAAAACTATACATATGAGCCTTGTAGACATTTCGTAACACACACTGAAAAAATATGTACATAAACAAAAGAGGCGCGCTGGCACCGGAATCCATACCGGCCAGGCTGTCAGCACGCGCGCAGCTCGGAGGTTGTAATTCCGTCGCCAACACCAAATATAGCCCAAATGTATCATAATTACCATTTTAGATTTTAGATCAACTTCAATAAAGAAAGTGTATTTTAATCCCGACATTTTTCAACGAAAATAATGGTTGTATCGAGCAGACGCAGTTGTTTATTATAGGCGTACCTAGTTATTTGTTATATACAAGGGTGCAAAGTTGTATTTTAACGCAGAGTGTGGAATGAGGAGGCACACTGACATTTCATCCCACCAGGCGGCGCCTGTGCCAGTGTCTAGGCAAGTAGGCATATAACTGTCATTCATATGAATGACATATGCGAGAGAGAAAAAAAAACATATCATCTTCTCGCTCTCACGTATGAAATTCTTTATCTGTGCAATGCAAGTGCAATGGACTAATAAGGTGGCGCCATCTGTCATAACCTTTGAGTCTGCCTCCTCATTGAAAAACGAGCAAATGAAAGACTCGCTTCGCTCGTGGTTCAAGTATAGAATCCTGAACTTGGCGAGTTTTTCAACACACGAGAACACAAAATTTTCCGCTTACTGTAGCGAAGAAAGTACAACGCAAAAAAACGCGTTTATCACTGTTTCCAGTAGTTCCACAGGTGGTAAATCATCTTCATCACTAGATCCAACCACTTTTATCAATTTACAAGCAGAAAATTTGACTATATTCAAAGTCAAATTACTTTATCCACTAGTGGATAAAATGCGTTCTTATTGGCATTGAAGGATAAAACACGTGTTTCCGAGCTGGTGAGGGGAAAATAATAGGCCCATATGGTGGAAATATATATATATATATCACTGTTGCAGCAGCGGCTGGTCCATACAAGCCGATTCCCACAGGCGTGCGTAAAATTCATTACTAGTAAAGTACCTAATGTAAAAGTAGGTCTCTTTTTGCTCAGTGTTGCCTAGCCGAAATGTTCACCAGTGCTACTGCTGGGCTGTATCATAGCGTCTGGTAGCTGAAGTAGCTGAACACCACTGGGTTAGCGATCCAATGTGATTCAAGTTCAACCTAACACAGTGATTTTTTTCCCTTTTAATTTTTAATTTTAATTAATTATAAGTAACTAGGAAATCGTGCTTACCGCACTAATTAGGGGTCATAAGCATCATTACAGCAGTTCTCGAAAAGTTTGTACAAAAATTAAGGGAAAAGTTAAATTTGTTTTTATTAATTCCTATTTTGTTACCAAGATTTTGTTAATGAATTGAGATTTTATTAAGTTTTATTTCGCCATTAAGGTTCTCTAGTATCTATATTTTCTTAATTATAACAATTATCCTGTATATATCTTACGAAAGTCGAATTATATTACTAAATGTTGGTAACAAAATAGGATCAATTAAAATTTGCTGACGTGGCATTGTACAAAGTTGACGGGAATTGCTGATTAACTAGTCAATTGAATCCTTAACCATTAACTAGCCAATTAAAATCATGAATAATCGAAAATGCTTATTGACTCGACAGCTCAATACCAACTTGAACTCTGCTTAGTGCTCTATAATCGGATTACACCTCTACCACGTCAAAAGCCAGTTGTATTTCCCTGTAACCTGTTATAAAATATTCAATCATTTCACGTGAAATTTGATTCCACCATTTCACAACCTTCTTATTTACATGCGTTTTTACATTATCCTATCCCATATCGGATGTCGGAAGGATTAAAATGAAAAAAAATCCAAGATGGCGCCTGTAATGTATGGCATATCGGTCCGACGTCCGATATCGAATCGGATAATGTGAAAACGCACGACATGGCTCAAATAACCGTCATGTGGGATGTTGACTGGACGGTAATATTGTAAAAACACTGTTAACATAATAAAGAAAGGATCATCAAAATAATAATATACACTGTACAATGCAAGCATCGCACATTTCTCGCATCAACATTAAAATTAATATAATTATGACTTTATTTTAAGACTAAGGTAGGGGTCAATTCTCCATACAAACGCTCTCGACTATTTCATCCCTGGTTTTTGAAGATAGAGCAATGATTTTTTCAACACAGATTGTTATTATTTTTATCTGTGTCGGACCGTTTTGATTTTTATGATATTCTGCTTTTTAAAGACTCTAGAGCCAATCAAAAATTTCCAAAAACGGCCTTTTTCATTGTGGCGCAAAAAAGAGTATCACATACTCAAGATTGGTAACAATTAACCAAAAAAGCTAAACAGTCCGACATAGATTATTTAATTGTTATACAGATTCTCAAATTTCGTTCCGATTGATTAAGTTTTGAAGGAGGAAAGAGTCAAGAGCGGAACCTCGATTTTAAAGATTTTTTGAAATATCTTTTGACCGAGTTGTTCTTAATGGACAATTTTTTTTTCGATAAATCTAGTTAATAACACTTGTATATTTAACTAAAATTCCTAAGTGGGGGCTCCTTTCCATTTTAGTCATTAATTAACACACATTAATTCAAATTCTCTCACAAAGAGCAAAGTTTTCATAACAAAAAAATCCACGAACAACACAAAGCGGAAAAATCCATCAATAATTGCATTTTCGACAAAAATCCGGCCAAAACAAAGCTAATAGCTTCCATCCTCCACTCCAAAGGCTCATTAATGCGAACATAAAAACTGATCTTTATTTCGTAAACTATCGGTCGAAGTTTACCCAATAAGTAAGGAGTTTTGCCCGAGCTATTTTCTCGGCCTGTTAGCAAGTTTTCAGGGATCCGTTGTGAAAGGGAAATAATGTTGTTAACTTATTAGAGGCGTATTTTCCCGCCTGATGTTCTGTTGTTAGAATTCCGTACCAAAAACGTACCTAAAAAAGGAACCTTTATTGCGTTTTCACATTATCCGATCCGATATCGGATATAGGACCGATATCCCATACATTACAGGCGCCATCTTGCCTAAAAAAGGAACCTTTATTGCGTTTTCACATTATCCGATCCGATATCGGATATAGGACCGATATCCCATACATTACAGGCGCCATCTTGGATTTTTTCCATTGATACTCTTCCGACATCTGATATCAGATCGGATAATGTGAATTCAAAAAAAAAATCAAAAATTCGTTTATTTATCAAACATGGTTTCTTAGGGTGTCGAATCCTCCTTTTAAAGTTTGACACTTGTGTTAGGAGGAATTCGCTCCTTCATACAAGGTGTTAAATAAACATTTAGGTAACAAAGTTGTTTACAAAATCAAATCTTATGTTAAGTGAATACGGACTTATGGTGCGTCTCTGTCTATCTGTCTCTCTGGTCTTTTTAGCCGAGAAAGAATAGTGACTATACTAGTAGTAGGTAAGTAATGGGTTAGTGAAAAGCAATACCAGTCTCATGTGGCGTTGGAAAAATTGGTGCATTGTACAATATTATGGTTCTGAATATAAATTCTTTATCATCTGCTATTTACAAGACTTTCTCGTTAATGAAAAGTATAGCATACTTGTCTAAGTTATAATTAACTATGAGACATGATGTTTATTTAGTCACTTGCAGGCATTTTCTGGATAAATATACTCGTACCTACTTATATTTGGGTCATTTTGAGCAACTGGTAATAGGTACTATGGGACAAATCACTATCGCAAAAAATCCCTTTCATAGAAAATATCATGTTGAGGCGGCCAAAATATATGAAATAAACAGCATTTTTTGCGGTTTGTAAAACTTACTCAGTTTGATCTATAGTAAAAATCCCTTTTTTGACTAAATATGTCACCCAGTAAGTAAATATTCAAACAAGCTTAGGTACCCTACCTAGAACATATATATAAAAACTTTTCTTTTGCAACTTATTTATTAACTACACCGAATAAACCGGATAAACTTCAGTTTCATTGAAAACTCGTTCTGTTTCAACTAGAGAGACCATCAATAACTGTCTTCATTTATACAATACTGTGCAGCACAAAGCAATTCATTTATTCTGACAATAGATAACAAATGTTATTGAGGATACAATGGAGTACATTGTTCAACATACTGGGTTTACGTGCTAGTGTTCTTTCTGGCTGTACTAATTAACTAGATATGGGGACGCAGGCATGACGTCCGATAGAGAGGTATGGAAGAAAAAGACATGCTGCGCCGACCCTAAGCAATTGGGATAAGGGCAAGTGAATGATGATGATGGGGACGCAGGCAAGGTGACGAAACCCATCGCTAAACAAATAAATATATGTCGGGAAGTCATCAGTACGGGACATCAATTGATTACCTACGAAACGCAAGCGCAGCGTTGGCGCGCTTCTACTGAGTCTGACCTGACGTACCTGCACGACCAGTGGTATTAGGGTTCAGGTATAAAACCAGTGTCGCCTGACCGGCAACGGTCATTATGATTTTGTAATTACTTGGTTACTGGTCACTGGTGCGTGCAGACGTATCAGGACAGGAACAGTATCACGTTTCGTATCATGTCCTGTTGTTAATTAATTGTTCTAAACCAAGTCGTTTACCTATCAGTTACTGTAAAATTGAAAGTGTGTAAAATAAATCATTGATTACTATCGTCTTCGTCTCAATCCTCGATGACCCAGCAACGCCCCGATGTGTGAAAATGGTGCCAATCCTGACATGTCACCGACATATATATACTTAGATAAGTCAGATTGATTTTAGATTTTTCGGATGGCCGTCCGGCGGGTCGACCCAGGTATCGCTGGGAGGACAGTGTAGTGGCGGATCTGCGTCGGCTTCAAGTCAGTGACTGGCAAGAGGCTGCGCAGGATCGGGACAGGTGGCGATCTCTCGTTTCGGAGGCCAAGATTCACTTTGGAGTGCTTTGGATCACTGAGCCAAAATAGTTAGTTTTTTTTAAGTCAGATTGATGAGCATTCATTTCCCATACAACCATTTCAGTCGCAAAATCTTCAAATCAGTAACTAACTGTCAAATGTGACATAAGGCGTGGTAACGTCGTGCAAACAATGCGACCGTATTGATACAATAACAAAATGTAGTCGTCGTGTGCACTCGTTACGGTAACAAAATGTGTACGAATTTGTGGCTGTCAATGTCACTGTCAGAATGACTTTTAACGACATTTTATTAGTCGACGTTTGCACACATAACGGTAACAACATGTGGACGAATTTGTGGCTGTCATTGTCACTGTCAGAACGGTTTCTGACAGTGACATTGACAGAATTTGTACACACATGTGTAGGTCTGATTACCGAACTGCTCCTAAACCACTGTATCCGCAAATGACAATCTGAAATACGAAGGTTTCTCAAACTGTCTTGTGAAGTTGTGGACTGGTTGCTTTGAATCATTTAAATATGAGCGAATTAAATAATAATAAACGACGACGACCATTTAAGCACTCTTCGACATTTTATAGAAATTTGGGAAAGTTAAGAAAAGTGCAGAATGATAATACAAATAGATAAGCACTTTATAGTTACTTAATGTATTAAATATATAATTTTTAATTCTTATTGATAAAAATGAAGTGTAGTGTTGCTTTACACAATAAAAGTAGGAATCAAATGAAATAGAGTATTTACTGTGATATTAATAGAATTTCTGTTGCGCAATGATAGTTTTTTTTCAGTACAGATGCTGCTTTTTCTAACGCAGTAGTGCGAGCAAATCAAGCAATGATTCATTTCTTGTCTGGTCGAAACTCTTAGCTTAGATTTAGGTACTGAAAATCGTCGTACGATACACGTGCGAAAAGGACATTCACAACTCGTGTCGAAGTAAAACACTCCCTTCGTTCGTGTATTAATTTATCGCTACTCGTATCGATTTTCCTCTTTTCCGCACTCGTATCTACAAGTATTTTGTTTGGGTTACAAAAAAAACACATTATTTACTCTACTACGTTTTATTTATGTCTCTTTAACATTACAAATTTGTAGACACTTATCTATACAAAAATCTTGACTTAAGAAGTACAGATCACTGAAATTAATGTTGATAGTAATATTAATGACGACTACTTCAACAAGTTGTAGTGATACTACATACATTTTATATGAAAATTAACCTCAATATCACCATCGGTTTTCGATGCCGTTTTTTTCCACAGAAAACATACACCGAAGCTTAACGCCTATATAAAATCGTGGCTTACCTTCTGAACTCCTAATTTTGCATTCCTTTAGGCCATATAGAAGCCCTGAACTTTAGATATGCCGCGATATAAACACTAGGCTAAGTCAAACTTCTAGGACTTGGTACACAGTAATTACAAAACAGAACTAGACTTTGCGCACACCAAAATGTTCCTTTTTTAACGTAGAATTTAGTAAATCCGATCACATCCCACATCTTTCGGTATTTCCAAAAAAGTAATTAGATATTGGTTACTTGAAATAGGTTAGAGAATGTACGGTAGAAATAAGTCAGAATTTGACAAATAGAAAAAGTTGGTGCGTTTCGTTTCACGTAGTTCGGAGGGGAGACACAAATAGAAAAAGGTCAAAGATTTGTTAAGAATTGCTATTAAATCCCGTGTGGTGATAACCATTATTAAATAGTATAAATAATGTCGATACGGTTTGAAGTTTAATTTATTCAAGGTTTTTTAATAGGATTGAGTCTGATATGGAGAGCGGACCGAACAAACGGAACGCAGATTTTCGTGGGTCGGCTCGGTTGACGGTTTTGACAGATGAGTACAGGATCGAGACAGGAACGTGCGCGCTCCGTTATTAAATTATTTGATCCGGTCCCCGCCGCCGCCGCAGGCGGCTGATTGCGCCTTGACATGCTGCCAGGCGTAGTTCTCGTGTTAGTAAACTAAGAAAACGTATATCGCGTGCGAAGTGTGCGTGCGTGCAGTGTGTTGAAAGCCCGCGAGGCTTCCGAGTCTCCACCGTAGAGTACAGCTGACGGGACGTGGGCTGTATGCCGAGCGCTGCCGTAGCGGTAGCGCCGGCGACCTCAAGGTGCTTTACACGTCCCCCCCATCATTCGCCGGCGTCGTCTGACCGGCGCCTTTGGCGCGGGCGCGTCAACGATGCGCTGATAGCGCTGGCGTCTTTCTCCGCAAGCTACAGCTCCCGGACCCGGGCTGTGAGTCGCGCGGCGCCTGGTCCGCCGCCGACCAAGCTAAGGACTTCACGGGTCACACTCGCGACCTGAACTACAGCGAGCTCGTCGCCCACCGCCGCCACCGACGTTCCGTCCGTACCCTGACGGTACCGGCGCTGCAAACGACGGGACCACGAGTTCGTGAGTGCACAAACATTTTCCCCCCGTTTTCTTTGGCCAAAGATACGCGTAGTCGTCTATCGTACAACACCGCGCGTGTAGACCATAAGCGGCTAGACCTTAAGTTTAACCGGCCTTGAGCCCATGTAATCGGCCCTTAGTTTTTTAGTCCTAATGAATTATATTTGCATGAATTAATATTTCGGCATTATTATTCACATCAACTCTATGAAACCCACAGCGTTAGATTAGTATAGCAAGAGGACCTTGTACTACAAAAGTCCGAAGCCTTACCAGAGTTCATTCCGGCACACTTTTCATATAACACCCATTTTATTCATTACAATACATTTTACAAAATAATAACCAAATACCAATTCTATACGCTACAATATGGCGCCCGAACAATTTAATACTTTATTACCCTGTGGATTTCATAGTGTATTATTTCTTAAAAATTTAAATTTAATAAATTTGAAATTTTGTGGGCCACATTTTTTACCTGAATCTTAATCAGTCACTAGATATGACAATAGAATAAATTTATTAATTAATTTGTGAGTCCACTTGTAACAGGCTAGCAAGTTTATTTATTATTATAATTTTTTAGGCTGCGCTATGAATGAATAGCATAGCACCAGCCACTTATTATTTCTCACTCTCACTTTAAGAGTGCATTTATATTTTATTTCACATTTTCTGTAAACACAGAAGTGTCATTGATTTATTTATTGCTAGACCTGACTCAGGTGGACCCACGTCTTTGGCAACATGTCGGACGTCGAAGATTATCAAGAAGTAAATACAAGAGACAATAAGTCTCCGATCCCCTCATATGTCAACACGCGACCGTGGGGTCCTGCTCATGCAGAAGCCCACCCGCCCGGCCCATCCACATCAGACAATCCTCAACCCTCAATGCCCACATTGGGGGCACCTGAACTTGTTCGCCGAGCAAACCTGGATTTGACAGGGAAGTTTTCTACTCCCATTAGAGACATTAGGGAAAATAATGAACGCATTGTTCATGTCCTAAAAGAGGACCATCTGCGGTCCTGGAACTTAAAGCTTTCAGGTGACTCGGACGTCTCTGATTTTTTGTCACGGATTGACAACTATAGGCGGAGTCGACATACACTCCTGCCTAGCTATTCTTGAATAGTATAGTAATTAATATTGTAACGAGGTATACCTACACCATTTTGTTAAAAAAAGGTCGTGACCTATTGACGAATGGCATGCATTCCATTAGATGCATTCCAAATTCGTTACATGACCTGAAGTTGCTACAAGGTGTAAGCTCGAATTAGTTGCAAATATTTTGGTAATTTTTTTTTTGAGTAAAGTTATTATAAAAACCCACATTTTTTTTTAAAAGGGATCCCTACTTCCTTGGCCATAGTTGCCAAGATTTTTTTTTAGTGTTCATAGAACACACTTTTTATGTGATCACATACTAATTTTGACAACTTAAGTCAAAAATTTTTTTTGGAACGTTCCCATTAAAACCAATTTTTTACATAACTGTGCACCCTAGGTACCAAGGGTAGTACAAAATCATGGACTAAAACTCAATACTTTGGGAGAAAAAACGAAAAATAAGTTTTTTCTTAGTATATTGAAAGCCTCAAGGCAAAACTTAACTATTTGAACTAGAAGTGTGAGATATGAATAAGCCTCCACTATCTAAATAATTTAAAGTTGTAAATAACAAGTAATAAATAGTTACCAAGTTATTTTAAAATACTAGGACTGTAGGTTTAAGCATGTATATAATATTGCATGCTAAATTTAGTATTGAAATAATTAATGAATATGGTGAACTTACAACAAGTGACCCTGATCAAAGTACTTGGCACTTAAATGTTGTATAGCCATAGAAGCTTAAGGTAGCTCGTATTAAGTAGGTATGCTATAAGTAATTATAGTCATAGTAATTAAACTATTTAATTTAAAATTATCTTTAACGAACTATAGATAAAACCTTAGGTTAAAATTTCAGAAACCATAGTGGGACGCCACTATGATTTCAAACACTTAGAATAGGAAACAATAATAGTTAAGAAATTAGCTATAAAACGTAGAAATGGGAATTATAGTCCAAGCGACAATAGTAAGTAACATAAGTGCATGATAATTATTAAAAAATAATAATAATAATAATTGTTGATTGGATCTATATTTCTTATTTTTTCCACGGTTACCCCGGCTGTTTCGGTCGAGTGGTACTCTCCCTTTTTGCCGAGAAGGGGGATACTGTAGTGATACTACATACATTTTATATGAAAATTAACCTCAATATCACCATCGGTTTTCGATGCCGTTTTTTTCCACAGAAAACATACACCGAAGCTTAACGCCTATATAAAATCGTGGCTTACCTTCTGAACTCCTAATTTTGCATTCCTTTAGGCCATATAGAAGCCCTGAACTTTAGATATGCCGCGATATAAACACTAGGCTAAGTCAAACTTCTAGGACTTGGTACACAGTAATTACAAAACAGAACTAGACTTTGCGCACACCAAAATGTTCCTTTTTTAACGTAGAATTTAGTAAATCCGATCACATCCCACATCTTTCGGTATTTCCAAAAAAGTAATTAGATATTGGTTACTTGAAATAGGTTAGAGAATGTACGGTAGAAATAAGTCAGAATTTGACAAATAGAAAAAGTTGGTGCGTTTCGTTTCACGTAGTTCGGAGGGGAGACACAAATAGAAAAAGGTCAAAGATTTGTTAAGAATTGCTATTAAATCCCGTGTGGTGATAACCATTATTAAATAGTATAAATAATGTCGATACGGTTTGAAGTTTAATTTATTCAAGGTTTTTTAATAGGATTGAGTCTGATATGGAGAGCGGACCGAACAAACGGAACGCAGATTTTCGTGGGTCGGCTCGGTTGACGGTTTTGACAGATGAGTACAGGATCGAGACAGGAACGTGCGCGCTCCGTTATTAAATTATTTGATCCGGTCCCCGCCGCCGCCGCAGGCGGCTGATTGCGCCTTGACATGCTGCCAGGCGTAGTTCTCGTGTTAGTAAACTAAGAAAACGTATATCGCGTGCGAAGTGTGCGTGCGTGCAGTGTGTTGAAAGCCCGCGAGGCTTCCGAGTCTCCACCGTAGAGTACAGCTGACGGGACGTGGGCTGTATGCCGAGCGCTGCCGTAGCGGTAGCGCCGGCGACCTCAAGGTGCTTTACACGTCCCCCCCCATCATTCGCCGGCGTCGTCTGACCGGCGCCTTTGGCGCGGGCGCGTCAACGATGCGCTGATAGCGCTGGCGTCTTTCTCCGCAAGCTACAGCTCCCGGACCCGGGCTGTGAGTCGCGCGGCGCCTGGTCCGCCGCCGACCAAGCTAAGGACTTCACGGGTCACACTCGCGACCTGAACTACAGCGAGCTCGTCGCCCACCGCCGCCACCGACGTTCCGTCCGTACCCTGACGGTACCGGCGCTGCAAACGACGGGACCACGAGTTCGTGAGTGCACAAACATTTTCCCCCCGTTTTCTTTGGCCAAAGATACGCGTAGTCGTCTATCGTACAACACCGCGCGTGTAGACCATAAGCGGCTAGACCTTAAGTTTAACCGGCCTTGAGCCCATGTAATCGGCCCTTAGTTTTTTAGTCCTAATGAATTATATTTGCATGAATTAATATTTCGGCATTATTATTCACATCAACTCTATGAAACCCACAGCGTTAGATTAGTATAGCAAGAGGACCTTGTACTACAAAAGTCCGAAGCCTTACCAGAGTTCATTCCGGCACACTTTTCATATAACACCCATTTTATTCATTACAATACATTTTACAAAATAATAACCAAATACCAATTCTATACACTACAAAGTGTCAATTGTGAAATGCCGCAAAATACTAGTTGCTCTATAGAAGACCATAATAATATGATCCCCGATCCTTTACAACCCAGCAGCTCGATACGCACGTTACAATTTTTTTTTAATCTTCTTTAGTGAGGGGCTGAGGGCAACTGAGTACGACGGCATATTTAATTGTTTATAAAGTTTGAGGATACCTGGAAAAAAATAATACATGAAGCCATTTTGAAAATATAATAAATATTCACTGCTTTCGGTCACGCGTGTACGCTGCGACCATTTTGCGACCGTTTGTCGACCGTTTGGTGACCGTTTGGCGACTGTTTTTTACATGGAATATTACCGTCTTAATCCATATTTTAACAACTTTATTGGTTTTCTAGGCATTATTTTTATTATTTCAGTATAGTATATGTACCGGAGCACTAAAACTTCACCAATCAATATACATAACACGCAAACACCGAGTAGTCAATAATATTATTACTGGTTAAACTGAGGTAAATTGATGGCGCGTTGATAAATTTAGACTTATTTTATGAAATCACTCGAGCAATTTAATTGGCCATGGTAATTAGCCCACATTATATTACAAATGCAAACAATATTTTATCTTTAACAAATTCTTACGCCATTACATTTTAATGTCAAATGATTTTATTTCTTTTTTACTTTGACGTCTCTGACAGTCGCCATTTGAAAAGAATGAAATGAACGAATGATTTTGGGAAAGTAGTCGCCAAACGGTAACAATGTGTGCACGCGTAGTGCACACTTCTGTCATTTCTGTGACCATTTGTGCCTGTTACCAATCGTCCCCATTTGGGTCGCCGTGACTAAACGTCGACCGTACTGCGACTAAACATTGAGACCCGAAGACCTGTGTGTACACAAAATAGGAGGATTTGCGTAGGAACGGCGACCGATTATGGTTATATGGGTTGGCAGACGGCAAACACACACAATACACAATTTGAAAGACTAGGTGCAACATAAATAAAAAGATACAGAACAGTAAAATATAATTGAGAAAAACTACTATTTTCGTTATTCAACAATTATTGACACAATCAAACAAGATTTCATAGAAATAAGTATATTTTTCAACATTAACGAAGTCACTACTTGGTCATCAAAGTTTTCAAATATAAGTGCTTTTTCACGTTCAGAGACGAAAGTAAAATAAAAGTATCTATATCTAAATAGGCGCCTACCTACTAGATCATAAAATGACGAAAAACTACAATAAAACTAACGTTGACGACGTTGAGGATGACGGTCTATTTATCTCTAATACTCGTCTCGCTTTTAATAACGAAGAAATGAGTCCATTATCCCCGAAGGGCTCTCCTCCTTCATAGATAAATAAGTAGGTAAGGATAGAGTGCTCACCTGTTCCTTTGCCAAAACACTTAGTAATCGACTTATCAGTATCGCTACTTGCCTCTAGATGTCACTAGTGTCACGTCTAATAAACTTTAGGTTTGTTAAAAAAAATTACAACTAATTTTGCAAGGAGTTTAAACAAAGTTCCGTTCCGTTCAATCAGTAAACATATTTTGATCAATAGATTTTTTTTTCGTTATGACATACTTGTCACTATATTGTCAAGTAGCAATAGGTCTGATAAAATTGTTTTTTGACGCTATATGTTGAGTTTCATTCGGAAATGTGGCGCAAAATAGACGTTTCGATATCTACACCTCGTTTTCTATGGTATTTTGAAGAGCGCTCCAAGCGGGACGTTGTGTAAGCAAACACTGCTTATCTAAGCAAATAGTGAGGCTTCTATTCTTACTTATTTCGCCTAGATACAGAAAGCGTTCGTTATCTATAAACACAAAGCAAACGAAAGCTATTAGTCCAGGCACTTCTCCCGCAGATACGTATGAAAAAGTGCCACCGATAAAATAACAATTATGCCGCGCCCGAGAGCTGCGCAAATAGAGGGGATGTGTAAAAATCCAGATGGTATTGGAAAGTTGGGCTTAGGTGTGAGTGTTTCTTACGTTACTCGATATCGAAAAAGTTATGGAAAATTACAATGATTATATGGGAACAGCGGCCCCAAATAGTTAGTTACTAAATCCAAAAATTAAGGATATACATTTTTCATTACGTTTACATATTAAAAACGTATTCTGAAACATCAAAAATTCATGTACGAGATAATGGAGACTATATATATTATATTATAATACTAGCTTTTGCCCGCGGCTTCGCTCGCGTTAGAAAGATACAAAAAGTAGCCTATGTCACTCTCCATCCCTTCAACTATATCCACTTAAAAAATCACGTCGATTCGTCACTCCGTTTTGCCGTGAAAGACGGAGAAACAAACAGACACACACACTTTCCCTTTTATAATATTAGTATGGATATACCCAGCTGCCTTGATGACCGGTCTGGCTCAGTCGGTAGTGACCCTACCTGGTAAGCCGCGGTCCTGGGTTCGAATCCCGGTAAGGGCATTTATTTGTGTGATGAGCACAGATATTTGTTCCTGAGTCATGGATGTTTTCTATGTATATAAGTATGTATTTATCTATTTAAGTATGTATATAGTCGCTTAGCACTCATTGTACAAGCTTTGCTTATTTTGGGGCTAAGTTGATCTGTGTAAGGTGTCCTCAATATTTATTTTTATTTTATTTTATAACCGAGATGACGTATAAAATCCAGATACAGGGACGTAATTGCGTTCATGTATCTAAATAATATAAATGATGATTCTTCTTATTTCTTCAGGTGGCGAAATCCGGGAGCCGACCGATTTCAATCAAACCGGGAGCCGGACTTGAAATAAAATCAATTAAAAACAATTGCAGATATCCTTTATTAACCCCCGACGCAAAAACGAAGGGGTGTTATAAGTTTGACGTGTCTGTCTGTGTGTATGTCTGTCTGTCTGTCTGTCTGTCTGTCTGTCTGACTGTCTGTCTGTTTGTCTGTCTGTCTGTTTGTGTGTGTGTCTGTCTGTGGCATCGTAGCTCTCGAACGGATGAACCGATTTTGATTTAGTTTTTTTGTCTGAAAGCTGAGTTAGTCGGGAGTGTTCTTAGCCATGTTTCATGAAAATCGGTCCACTAGGTCGCGGTCGGGGGTTTTTTCAAAATTTTAATTTTGTGGTTAGGTTATTGACTCAAGTACTACAGTCGAGGTCATAAATATGTGCAAATTTGTTCACCTTATTGCAAAGAGTTAAGGTGAAGAAGTGTACACATATTTGTGAACTCGACTGTACAATGAAAAAATATATAGACTATCATAAAAGAGCGAATTCTCCTTACTAAGGAAGACACCTGGAACCGTACTTAATTTTGCAATAGCGGTAAATGGGCTACTCAAATATGTTGGGGTGGGGAACTAGATTTTCATTGCTAATTTTCCTCCTTTTTGTATCAAGTGTTTTGCCGTGTGGACGATTTCTGCGCGTTCGTATCTAATTTTTGTTTTGTACATAAACTTGAATCGGTTTAAATTGTAATAAGTATTTTAAGTTAATTCCTGTATTTTATAGGTTAACTCAAAGAAATCAAAGATATATTTGCCAGTCGCTTTTCGGTGAAGGAAAAAATCGTCAGGAAACCGGACTAATTCCAATAAGGCCTAGTAACCCTTTGGGTTGGAAGGTCACATGGCAGTCGCTTTCGTAAAACTAGTGTCTACGCCAAATCTTGGGATTAGTTGTCACAGCGGACCCCAGGCCCCCATGAGCTGCGTCAAATGCCGGGATAACGCAAGGAGGATGATAATGAACTCAAAGATATCAAACTTAGGTATACGTTGTCCTTTGTACTTTAGTTTATTTTTTGCTGGTGCAATAAAGGTTTTGAGTGAGTGAAGATTCACAAATCAATTATTTTTACACTCCTTGTAACATGTTACCATTTTTTTTTACTTCACGATTTTTGTTTTCTAATTTTAGTAACGAATGTTTTTTAAAAGCCTAAAAGATGCTGCTTACATTGATGAGAAAGAAATATATTTTATCTTCTCATAGCAGCAAAAAAAATCGTATTATGCATATTAAACAAAAATTCCTGTCACCCCGCAGTTTTAAAACAAAACATAAGCGAAATCACTTGTCCCTGTCAGATGGCAGTGATTCCCACACAAGTGCCGGTAGAAAAAGGCAATTTTCGTCGCACCCCACCGTTTTTTCAGCTTCCCTCTGGCAATCAGCGCTAATAAGCTTAACTGACAGTTAAATCTGAGGTTCTACCATGTGCTTTTGTTTTGGACTATGTTACTCTTTTTTTTAATCTGTTTTTTAATTTATTTTGGAGCCTTGGTCCATGGGACTAAGCCGGCTCCGTTAGGCCACTTCATAATATTAACAATAAATATACAAACTCATTATAAAAAGAAGTCAAAACAAAAGTAGAAAATAAAACAACCGAATTTGTATATTTATCTATAAAAGAAACTATATACAAATTCAGCAGTCTTTGATAGGGTTTCCGCGAGAATTTCACTCAAAGAGCTGCATTTTCTTGTTTTTTTTTGTCGGAGTGGGGGAATGCGTTACGCACCGTCCCCCCAGCCGCGGGAAGGCCTTGATGGGGGGGTGTGTGGGACTCCCTCCTTCGGCCCCCTCTCTTTTCGAGAGGGAGGGAAAGAGGTTTACCCACTAAACCCCACTCCGGCGTTTCGCCCTCTGTACCGTTCGCGAGGGCGTCATGGGATTATCGGGTCTCCTCCACCATGGCGCTCTCCGGCAGCCCCGAATTGTTTCAGGGCATCCGCACAAGGGAGGGGTTCACCACAGTGACATTGACACTTGACACTGACAATTCTCTCTCTCTCTCTCACACAGCGTCCATATTTCCTTGTTGAACAGGCAATGTACGACGAAGTGTCACTGTCGGGTGACAATAGGGAACTTGACTGTAGTTAAAATAAAATATTTTATCAGATAATTATAAGAAAAACATGGATATAAGTTATCTTTAAATCCAATTTCTTTTTAATAAGTCAGGTAGAAATATATAAAGTAACTGAGTTGACCGTGACGTCACTCAATTCGGTTTCATATAATGTCCATATTAGCAAGTCGTTCAAATTCGTTTTGACAGTTCTTAAAAAAATCATTCAGTCGAATTGAGAACCTCCTCCTTTTTTTGAAGTCGGTTAAAAGAAGCTGATTTGACTAGGAGGCAAGTAGCCTATTGTCACTGTGGTGTAAAAGGCCACGCGCTTCCAAACGGCTGGCCCAAAATTAAGCCTTGAAATGAGAAAAGGCGTTAAAATTTACATACAATATTAGTGATTTTCCGAATACGCATTTTAAAACTTCAAAAACTTTGGTCGCGGCTCTGGCCCAGCCCTTAAAACACTTTCTTCTTCGAAAGATAGAAAACTCTAATGTATTTTTCGATCGAAGCCTTGAGTGATGTATTCTCAATGCCTAAAGAGCACATATGATCAATCACCAATCTTCGCGGATTTAGAAACTGCCATATTCTCTGACATTTTCGTAAACTACTTTCTGTACTCACGTGAGAACAAGCGAGATGCAAAGAAAGTAAGTTACATAAGCTCGCGTGAGTATCGTGTAGGTGACTATTTTTGGATCTTTATCTTATGCGACAGGAGGCAAACGAACAGACAGGACGCCTGGTAAGTGATCACTGCCGCTCATGGACTCCCGAAACATTGGAGTGCGTTGCCGGCCTTTAAGATGTCCGCTCTTTTCATGAAGGATAGGTCGTATCGGTCCGGAAATACCAGATCGTCAAGGATTTTAAGGTTATAAATTGAAATAGATATCATACATGAAAGAAAAAACGACAAGGCCCACTGGTGGCTGAGCCGGGAATCGAACCCGGGTCTTCAGCTTACGCGGCTAACGTCTTTACCACTAGACCACCCGCCCGCCGTGGTACCCGACAAAATTTCTCTAGTGTATGTTATCTCTTAAACTTGATAAGGCTAGGCGCCTTTTTGACCGGGCGAGCACCTCCTACATGAATCCTTTGCAGGACTACGATATAGCGAGAGAGATGCTGCCATCTATACATATATGCCATCTATACAACTAGGGAACAAATCAAATTATTTCATTAAATATTTTTTGATTTGTTCTTTTTTTCAAGTAGTCACACTACTATATATAAATTATAAATTGAAATAGATATCGTACACGAAAGAAAAAACGACAAGGCCCACTGGTGGCCGAGCCGGGAGTCGAACCCGGGTCTTCAGCTTACGCGGCTAATTTTAAGGTTGGAATAGGTTGCTATTTGGCAATAAGACCGCATGTTGTTTACCTTTGCTCTGCCA
This sequence comes from Leguminivora glycinivorella, assembly GCF_023078275.1. Lineage (NCBI taxonomy): Eukaryota > Metazoa > Arthropoda > Insecta > Lepidoptera > Tortricidae > Leguminivora > Leguminivora glycinivorella. The sequence goes on along the minus strand of NC_062989.1, from coordinate 8,572,571 downwards.
TTTTGTACTACTAATCTGAATATAAGTATGCAGTTGTCTTCGCTCTAGCAGACGTCCAAGATACAGACTCAGCCGAGGTTGGAGTCTGATTGATATGTTAACATGTAATGTATCTTTTTGATAATAAATCATTTGTAAATGTATTTGTTCTACTAGAGTAACATAAACGATTACAAGTCAAAGTATTTGTAAGTGTGGATATATTTAACTGTAGCGTTGGATAGTTTTCGTGAACTATCTAGGCTGCGAAAAGAAAACTCCTAATAATTACATTAGGAATCCATTCGTTACTTGCGTGATGGATATAAGATACGTCTGGAGTTCTGGACAAGACACCTACGTCTAGTTTAGTATTTAGTTACGTACCTAACCATTCTAATAGATAAAGACATACTACTTACATAGGTATCCATACTAATATTATAAATGGGAAAGTGTGTGTGTCTGTTTGTTTATCCGTCCTTCACGGCAAAACGGATCGACGTATTGACGTGATTTTTAAGTGGAAATAGTTGAAGGGATGGAGAATGACATAGGCTACTTTTTGTCTCTTTCTAACGCGAGCGAAGCCGCGGGCAAAAGCTATGGGAAAGTGTGTGTTCTGTTTGTTTGTCCGTCTTTCACGGCAAAACGGAGCGACGAATTGACGTGATTTTTTAAGAGGAAATAGTTGAAGGGATGTAGAGTGACATAGGCTACATTTTGTCTCTTTCTAACCCCCCACTTCTCTAAAATGGGGGGTGGAAGTTTGTATGGAGCATTCCGCAATTTTCGAATTTAACGCGATCGAAGCCGCGGGGCAGAAGCAATTATTGTATAAATCCTTAAGCATTGAACGTGTCGTTTGCACACGTCAACAACACTACACAAATAAAACGGATACCTCCCAAATGTTTCATTGTTTTTATTTTTTTTATCTCCAGTGATTCCGGCCCGCATAGTATTTACCAGGGTTGACACAATCCTACGTCCTTTTGCGTACGCTACAGTACAGATTAGACCTTGCAGTGATTTTTGACAACCCTAAGAAATAGCCGAAGGGGATAGTGCCATGACAACTCGAAAACACAACACGATTCAACTTCTAGGAAGTGTATTTTCTGTGCGTTATAGTACTATTATTGATTCTGTGTCACTGTTCTTGTTTGCACGACGACTGTTCTAAGCGCCTTAAGGTCAGTTAAGATTTAGGTGGTTAGATCTATTTAAACGTGATATTAATCTAGTCAGTTATTGTATTATTTATATCTGTAACTTACGTTTGTTGGATTTATCATTTATCGTTTAAATATATCAATTTTGTCAGGGCGACCTGTGACCGTTAACTTACCGTTATTCGTGTATTCACTTGAGACTGGTCAAATTGTAATTTCAATTGTAATGCGGATATATTTTAAAGAGGAATTATTATTGTAGGATTTTAAGTAATAAATGCATTGTATATGAATTAATTTTATTGTTTTTATATTTATGATATTTTGTCAATGTACAATCTTTGTTAGTAGGGACAATAGGATAATAGTTTAGTACATTTAAATTATTTACACCAATCAATCAACTATAAAGATACATTTTATTTGTGATTTTAATTATTTATTGTTTAATTTTATTGTACTATCTTACATACTAAACTATTTTAGCTTATTGACTAACGTGAACGCAAAGTGTAATTTATATTATTAAATTATTTACAATAATCGTGCTTACATCTATTAATTGTTTACATTCAAGGTCTACGTACACCAGCTTCCCAAAAAAAAAAAAAAAAAAGAAAGAAAATGGTTGATGAAAAGGATCTTATTCGCAAAAGAGGCAGTTACAAAGGTCAATTAACCTTATTTACTACATACCTAGGCACCGTTAAGGAGTCTTCATTATCTCAAGTTGAAGCCAGCCAGTTGCAGATGCGTATAGGTAAGATTGAGGCATTGTATGAGCTTTATGATGATGTGCAGACACAATTAGAATGTACAAGTGAAAATTTAGATGTACATATGGCAGAGCGAGACGAGTTCCAAAATAATTATTTTGCCGTACTCTCGCGGGCCCAGGATATGCTCAACAATTTTAATAAAAAACGAGATGAGTTCGAGTCATGTAGCAATCGTGGGTCGCGGAGTGGGGTAAATAATCGCAAGTTGGTTAAGTTGCCAACTATTCAGTTGCCAAAATTTCAAGGTTCGTACGACAGTTGGCTAGGCTTCCGAGATACCTTCACAAGTCTTATTCATTCCAACGATGACATCGACAACGTTAACAAATTTCATTATTTAAGGGCATCGTTGGAAGGATCTGCGGCCTTGGTTATTCAATCTATAGAATTTTCTGGGAGTAATTATGAGGTGGCGTGGACACTCTTGTGTGAGCGGTACGATAACAAAAGGTTATTACTGCAAAACCATGTTTCTGCACTATTTAATATCGAACCGGTCGCAAAAGAGTCGTCTATGCAATTAAAACGGCTTATAGACCAAGTAAATAAAAATCTACGATGTTTGGAATCCCTAGGAGAGCCTGTCAAACATTGGGACACGCTTCTTATTCACATAATCAGTAAAAAGTTAGATACTAAGACATTTCGTGAGTGGGAGGAACATAAAGGAGGCTTAGATAAGAATGTACCTATTTCTTTTGATAATTTTATTACTTTTATGCGTAATCGTGCAGACTTAATTGAAACTTTGGAGTTATCGAGCACCACAGGCGCCGGTCAATTGAGTCAGCCGGCTAAAATCGCAACCAAGCATAGGACTTTGCTTTCTACACAAGCCACTAATCACTGTGCCACTCCGACGGCTAAGCCGTGTCCGAAATGCAATGGTGAACACACGTTAAATAACTGCGCTCAGTTTCTTGCTTTAAGTAACGCTGACCGGCTCAACTTATTGCCGGCTTATAAAATATGTTATAATTGTTTCCGAGGCGGTCACTATGCAAACCATCAGTGCAAGAAGGCTGGGTGTAAGCTATGTAAGCGCAAACATAACACACTTATTCATGTCGCAGAACATAACCTTAAAACGGGATCGGATTCGTGCGAGCGGTCGGGAGCACAGGCAGGTACTGCGCCGGCCCAGGTGGCGGGGAGCGCGTCCGTCACGATGTTATCAGCTAGCATGAACACAGCCGCGTCTCAATCGTGCGAGCCTGAGCAGCCAGTTGTGCTACTGGCAACTGCACTAATTAAGGTTTATGGGCATGATAATCGCGAGTTTATAGTAAAAGCAATGTTAGATAATTGCAGCGCAACTAGTATTATAACTGAGAAGTTATGTCGACGGTTAAATCTGAAAACTAATCAAGTAGATAAATCTATTATAGGTGTAAATAAACTGACGACGCCCGTAGGTAACATATGTAGGGTACCAATAAGATCGTTAGATGATACCTATTCCAATTGTTTAATATGTTCAGTACTGCCATCTATAACGGATTTCTCACCTTATCAACAGATCAGCTCTCACGATATATCACGGTTAAATATCCCATCCGATTTGTGTTTAGCTGATCCTAACTTTCACACCCCATCTGAAATAGATATTTTAATTGGGGTGACCTGTTTTGGGGGTTGTTGGGGTCACACAAAATTGATTTGGGAGATGGGGGAACTGTGCTATGTGAGACTAAATTAGGATATATAGTAGCAGGACCCATGACTAGCGGACAGGCGTCGACTTCGTCAAATGGCATTCAGTGTCACTTTGCTAATTTTATCTCAAACCCTAAGGCCGACATTAATGATGAGGTCCAAACACAACTTACACGATTTTGGCAACTTGAAGAGGTCAGCACTAAGGACTCTCATTATTCTCTGGAAGAGAAGTCGTGTGAGAAACATTTCACTGAAACTGTTACTCGTTTAGAAAATGGGCGCTTTTGCGTACGGCTACCCTTGAAGGAGGACCCTACGGTCCTAGGGAATTCGTTTGGTCGAGCAAAGCAGTGTTTATTATCGCTCGAGCGTAGAATCGATTCACGCCCAAAATTCAAAGATATGTATAAGGAATTTATGGAAGAATACGAATTTCTGAATCACATGACTGAGTGTCAAGAATCAAGGGTAGAACAGAGAGCGTACCATATACCTCATCATGGCGTGTTAAGGGAGAGCACTACCACGAAATTGAGGGTAGTTTTCAATGCTAGTGCTCCCACCAGCACTGGGGTATCTCTGAACAAGATTCAGATGGTAGGACCTACTGTTCAGGATGACCTATTGTCTATACTTCTCCGATTCAGGCAACATAAGTACATCATTTCTGCGGATGTGGAGAAGATGTATAGGCAAATATTGGTGCATCCTGATGACAGGTATTTGCAGAGAATTCTGTGGCGGTCTGATCCATCTAAACCGATAAAGATCTTCGAACTAAACACGGTTACGTACGGGACTGCCAGTGCACCTTTCTTGGCAACCCGGTGCTTAAAACAGCTGGGTCTTGAGTGTAAAGATGAGGTCGTTCGCCAAGTTATCACTCATGACTTTTACGTTGATGATCTGCTCACTGGCGGGGATGATTTACAGCAAGTGCTTGCCATTAAGAGTCAGGTCACGGCTACTCTAGCATCAGCGGGTATGCATTTGAGGAAGTGGAAGTCAAATGAGCCTCAGATTATGATGAACTCTGATTTGTCGCAATTGGACTTAAATATTGGCACTGAACCATGTAAGACCCTGGGACTCAGCTGGAAACCGGGATCGGATGAGTTATGTTTCCCAGTTGGTCAATGCTCACTGGTCGGTAAAACGAAACGAGACTTACTATCAGCAGTGGCTCAAATATTCGACCCCACTGGTGTGCTGGCTCCTTGCGTTATCCTCATGAAAATGCTATTGCAGAATTTATGGTTAGAGAAGCTTTCATGGGATCAGGAGTTGCCTCCTGAAGTTAGCAAGCTTTGGGTCAGCGTTGTACGCGATCTACCTTGCCTCAATGATATTCGCATTCCACGGTTGGTCTTGTGCGAGTCCTACGAGAATGTCGAATGTCATATTTTCACAGATGCATCCGAGCGGGCGTATGGTGCTTGTTTATATCTGCGGAGCATGAATGGGAAAGGGGACGTGTTGGTTAGACTGCTGTTAGCGAAGAGTCGTGTGGCTCCCATCAAACCCACGACAATCCCAAGGCTTGAACTCTCTGGTGCATTAGCTGGGGTCAGACTATATGAGAAGGTCATAGGCTCGTTAAGACTCAGTTTTAAGAGTACAACCTTTTGGACAGACTCCACAATAGTGCTGGGATGGTTGCGGATGTTGCCAAGTAAGTTGCAACCTTTTGTCCGCAATCGTGTAGCGGAAATACTGGAAAAAACGGGGAACTGTACGTGGAGGCATGTGCCGACAAGTGAGAACCCTGCTGACCACATTTCTCGTGGGGTACCCGCCAGTGCTCTCAAGTCTCTCGACATATGGTGGTCTGGTCCTGACTTTTTACGGCAGGATGAATCAAACTGGCCGGTAAGTCCGGTAGAAGCTAGAGTATTACCTGAAACTCGATCTCAAGTTGTATTGCACATTAACGTTACAAACAACCGAGAAGAACAAAACATTGATGGGTTTATCGACTTCTCCCGGTTCTCAAACTTATCACGGCTTATCCGAGTAGTCTCTTATGTTTTGCGATTTGCGAGTGCGTTTAAAAAGCAAATTACCTCGGCGGTATATCTAACGGATAGTGAACTAAAAACCGCATTAAGTATAGTCACTAGAGTGTCACAAGTGGAATCATTCCCAGAGTATAAGATCATATTGAGTGGCCAGAGTCTTCCAAAGAAAAGTCCTTTGCTTAAACTCGATGTATTTTTGGATGTCGAAAAAATAATGCGCGTAGGGGGTCGGATCGATAACTCCAATTTTTCATTTGAGAAAAACACCCGATTCTAATTCATGGAAAACATCGATTTACTAAACTATTGTTCGAATCCGAACATAAAAGGTTAATGCACGCAGGCCCGCAACTATTGCTGTCCTCTGTTAAAGATGAATATTGGCCTATCGGTGGGACTAATTTGGCTAAAGCCTGTTTCCAAAAGTGCTTTAAGTGTGTGCGTATGAGAGGACAAGTTGTAGCGCCGCTGATGGGAAACTTACCTGCATCACGCCTCGTCCCAGGTATGCCATTTAAGAGTGTAGGAGTCGATTACGCGGGGCCTCTGACTGCTGCCAGTCGTCAGGGTCGCGGATGTAAACTTGTGAAGGTATACATAGCTGTTTTCGTGTGTTTCACCACAAAAGCGGTGCACCTTGAGTTGGTTGGAGATTTGACCAGTGACAGTTACTTGTCAGCGTTGCGTCGGTTCGTGTCTCGTAGGGGTCTGCCGACCGACATTTACTCAGATAATGGCACATCATTTGTAGGCGCATGCAATGAACTGTCGAAATTCTTACAGAGTAACTGCAACTCGCTGGCTGAGGCTGCAGCTCACGAAAGGATTAACTTCCATTTTATCCCGGCGTATTCTCCTCATTCAGGGGGCTTTGGGAAGCTGGGGTAAAGTCGACAAAATTTCATTTAAAACGAGTGCTGGGTGATTGTAAATTGACATACGAGTTGCTTAACACTGTGCTGGTCCAAATTGAAGCAATCTTGAACTCTCGGCCGCTTACACCCATCTCGTCAGACCCTCAGGACCTGCTGCCCCTCACTCCGGGGCATTTTCTTATCGGACGTCCTCTTACTTCATTGCCAGTTAAGGACATCAGAGACCGTGAAGTAAATTACCTCAACCGGTATCAACGAGTCGAGCTTTTGCGGCAGCATTTTTGGAGCAGATGGAGTAAAGAATACGTCTCGGAGCTCCAAGTTAGATCAAAGTGGCGTACTCGCACTGCACCGCTACAATTGAATACCTTGGTGCTCATCAAAGAGGACAACTTGCCACCTATGAAGTGGAAACTAGGTCGCATCGTCGCTGTCTATCCTGGAAACGATGGGATTACTAGAGTGGCAGACATAAAGACCGCAGGAGGAACTATTCGCAGGTCGTTTAGCAAGATTTGCCCACTTCCCATAAACCCAGATGAGTCCGGTTGAAAGACTAGCTTCCAACGCCCGGGGGCATGTTTGCACGACGACCTGGGTCATGAAGCGCCTACACGAAATCTGCACGCAACGCCTCTGAGCGGCAAGCCGCCGCTCATACATAGAAGTTAGGAATAGTTTCTTGTTTCCGTCACTTCAGTACAACAAGATTAATTACAAGTCTCATTTTATATTTTGGAGTTTTTTATTCGCTACAAGTTCATCAGACCCTTGAACAGTTCTAAACTGCGACAAACAGACAAACAGAGCATAACACACGACCTTATATTTTCTGGGAACAAACGCGATATAAAAGGGAAGCAAGGTTCAGAAAACAGTACTTTAACAATAGCCATCCAGAAGGCTTACGGCATCCGAGTACAAATCCTTTGTTTGAGTCAACATATTGACTGAGCTTATAGTTGAGGTCTTTTGACTGAATTACGCGTAACCATACAAAGAGGATTATGCTATGATTTTGATACAATTTTTCGTGATTCGAAGGCAGATTTTAATCGAAAAATGTTTTTACACAAACTCATAAGCCGTGGCGCCAAACTTTTCATGATACAATACAATACAATACTCTTTATTACACACCTCATATAGTTTACAAGTAATGCACAAGAAACAAAAACAAATCAACAGAAGTAACAACAGGCGGTCTTATCGCTTAAGAGCGATCTCTTCCAGACAACCTTTGTTTGATACCTACAAAGGTAAATTTATATCGTTTTTTTGGTGGTTCACTTAAATCCATCCTTTCATCTAAGTCATAAGGATCAATCCTGCCATAAAGAACATCTCTTGTTCACGTCACACGCCATTTTTAACCCCCGACGCAAAAACGAAGGGATGTTGACGTGTCTGTCTGTCTGTTTGTCTGTCTGTCTGTCTGTCTGTCTGTTTGTCTGTCTGTCTGTCTGTCTGTGTGTGTGTCTGTCTGTGGCATCGTAGCTTCCGAACCGATTTTGATTTAGTTTTTTTTTGTTTGAAAGCTGAGTTAGTCGGGAGTGTTCTTAGCCATGTTTCATGAAAATCGGTATACTATGTCGCGGTCGGGGGTTTTTTCAAAATTTTAATTTTGTGGTTAGGTTATTAGATAGATAAGCAACCGACTAAATCCATGAAATTACACAGGCAGGTAAGTCTTTTATATACAAGTAGACTTTCAAATCGAACTGATTTTACTATTACAATATATTTAGTCCCACACATAAACAGAGGAATTAAGTTTTTATTCTAATATAACTTGACAAATACTAGTACTGTGACACATAATAGGCTAGTTTCCTACTAGTCAAATCAGCTTCTTTTTAAGAACTGTCAAAACGATTTGCTAATATGGAATTACTATGAAATACTGAGGAGTGACGTCACGGTCATTTACTTTAAATATGTTTCTCTTTGACTGATTAAATAGAAATTATGTTCAAACATAATTACTGTCCATGTTATTCTTCTAATTATGCGATGCTTTATTTCGTGCACTGCATAAATTATTTTATTTTAAGTATAGGAAACTAGCCTATTTTCTAAAGTCATGAACTTACCACCCATAAATTCACATTTTCAAAAAAATAAAGCTCATCACGATTCAGTAAAGCAAAGTCGAGACATAAATAATTTAAGGACAAGCCAAAAAGTCTTCCTCCACGGAACAAGACAAATTAAGACAAATTACAGTCTCACCTCATTCTGTATTATACTGTTGGGGATAACACCTCACCCTGTATTATGTTGGAGAAAACTCAGTTATCCGCAGTTACGGTTGTTTTTGTAACTAGAAAATGTTAATGATGACTGACAGTTAGCCCAATTGGAGCTTTAAGATATGTTAAATATTAACCAAATACATATGTAACTCCGTATAGACAGATTAAGTCTAAGAAAAAAACGTACCTCAAGACCATACAGAAAAAGGAACGGTGGCCTAGATGGCGTTACATCTTTAGGGGACGCTCGGGCTAGATGACGCTAATATTAATAGTTGACATGTTAACACATATCAAGCTAAGAATATGCGCCAAATTGTTAAAACTGAGGTTCAAAAGTTTCAAGTCTGTGTCACGAGATGGCAGTCTATCTCTATGCACTGTGATAACACTGATAACACATTTTACTTTGACAGTAACTCTCTATAATACTCGATCCTCTTTAATATTAACTTATCTCATGTTGCAAATACACAATTTTAAGATATATATTTATATAAATGAAAATGCAGCATTTGCATAACTAAAATTAATGATGTATTCGTATCCGGTTAACTCAACCGATTTGGCTAGTATTGACATTAAACATTTGTTGATTTTCAGAGAAGGATTAATATAAGTTAAAAAAATATGTAAATAAATAAATATTATAGGACATTCTTACACAGATTGACTGAGCCCCACGGTAAGCTCAACAAGGCTTGTGTTGTGGATACTCAGGAAATATTGCGACTATTGCGAGGTAAATAGTAAACACCAACAATATCCGCTACAAAATGTTTCTATTTGTCAAATGCGAATACGAATCATATATGCGAATAGGTGGTACCTACGAAGTCATAAATATTGTTATAGCTTAATAATATTTGTATATAAGTAAACTATCACGATCAACGTATTGAAAAGCGCACTGCGATAGACAACTCCAAAAGAAGCTCTGCTATACATACAAAACAGCTTTCAAAACAAAATCTCGAACATAATCTAAAAAAGAGGTCATAAAATTTCCGCTCCCAACATCAAGCCATTTTCACTCTGCAAGTTCGGGTTTTTAAACTAAAAACACATGAAAACCTCAAGCTGTTCTAAAAAACGGTAGCGGATAAAGGAGTAATCCAGTCTCATACGATAAGGGTCTATATATTCTGCACAGCTTAGTATATCTAAGGTAAAGGAAAATCCTCAGAAAAATGTGCACGCTCAAGATAATTCCGCGGCGTGGAAAAATGCCAAGGAACTGATAGGCGCAGGGCTATTATTTTCAATGCATGCTGGTAATCGCCTCAAGTCAACCAACATATACTTAACCTGCAAATGATTTTGACGACCGGTCTGGCCTCTAGCGCGTAGTGAAGTGACTCTGCCTGCCAAAAGCTGCGGTCCTGGATTGGAATCTTGATACGGACATTTATTTGTGTTAGTCATGGACGTCTTCTATGTATGTGTATATCGTTGTCTAGGAACCCCTAACATAAGCCTTAATGAGCTTACTTCAATATGTGTAAGAATATCTTTGAACATTTTTCTCTACTAGGTACTAATAGATTTTTTTTTTAAATGAAGATAATCGGTTCTCTGTTTCGTAGGTGTATTCCACTACAAACTTTATTTGTGCTATCATTCAGGTACAAAAATGTTACAATAGTTACGATTGGTTACGATTGTAATAAAGGAATGTCGGCACGGCACGATTTGAAATTTAAAATATATTTTGTAAAAATGACCAAACACTGGATATGATATAGACCGGCTCGGCATAATTTTTTTCCGATATTTCATAAACTAAGGCCCACTTGTACCAACAACTTAACTCAGAGTTAGTGGGCTGGGCTGTCATCTGTCAAATTCCATATAAAATGGTGGGTTAACCCTCGGGTTAACCTTCCATTTTCGTTGGTGCAAGTGGCCCTTAAAGAGCTATTTTTTATAAATAAAATATAGACTCAAAAATTTCACTTCTACTTCGACAAAAGAGTTCGGTTAGCGATGAACACAGCAGTTTCGCTCAAGAAACGTTTCGGCAGACGTAGCGTGCAGTTTAAAGCGTCTAGTCGAACTCGCTACGGATTTGTTTCGTTTTTGATTAGTGTCGTAACCAGGACCTAGCTCCGTTTCAGCCATAGACTACATAGACACTGCATTATAAAACTTTCGCCAGACATATCGTCACTACTTTAAAAAAATCTCGTATCTCACGCTGTTCCTCAAAGTTAAAACGCAGTAAGTCTATATGCATTCCATACATACTTACTACAATTTTCTTTTCATTGACAGACGAAGATACAAGTTTTTTTTAAAGTAGTGACGATACGTAGGTACAATTTTATTGGTAAAGTGCCACGATTTGATCAGCTCAATTAGTATCTTGCACCATTTGTGTGTATACTTTCCGTGGTATCATTTGGTATGGTCCTGACGGAAGATCAGCGTTGGCCCCCCCAGGCTAACACTATGCTGAGTCAGGACCATCTTCGTAACAAATATGTGTACCTACCTACCTTTTTGTGATGTTATGTGTGTAAATAATTTTTCCCCTCACTCGGAAACACGTGTTTTGTCCTTTAATAGCGGGTACCATTTTATCTTGGGTAAAGTAATTAGACCTTGAATAAAGTCAAATTAATTGCATTAAAATTGATAAAAGTAGGTGAATCTAGTAATAAAGATGATTTACCACCTGTGGAACTACCTTTTAGTTTCCTCGTGACACTGTTGTATTTAACTTCTCGTGTGTTAAAAAACTAAGGATTCTATTCACGAACTTTTCGCTCGTGGTTCAACTATAGTTGATTCTATAAAATGTATAACAAATAACTATTTTGTTGTTGATCTATATGTATGTGTAGTTTTTTATTTTATTTTAATAAAAATATTTCTATTACATCATAAAATCTCAGGTTCAACCCCTCAAGCATATAAGTTATGCTCTGGTGTTATATGATATAGCACTAGGGAGCGGACAAGCGCCGGCGGATGTTTTGAGCATACAATTGTCGTTGTGTGCGTGCGTGATAACACGACTTTACTGGTCGTTCGCATGTACACAGACATTCAAGTGATACGCGTGTATTTCACAACAGCTCAGTAGGTGTGTCCATACAGGATGGTGTGGGTTCAAAAACGCGACAAGCGTATTTAAGACATTTATGGCCCGCATATCCCATTGACCATTGATTGATTGACGACCGGTCTGGCCTAGCGGGTAGCGACCCTGTCTGCTAAGCCGCGGTCCCGGGTTCGAATCCCATTTATTTGGTATGAGGAGATCGGACGGATTTATTTGTGACTTACGTCATTTTAATGACTTTTACTATGAGATGACACAAAAATCCGATATTTATTTGTTCCTGAGTCATGGGTGTTTTCCATGGGTGTTTTAAACTGTTTACAGTAGCAGGGTAGATGTCTCTTTTTAAGTATCTGAAGATACTTGTGATATAAGTATTTGTGATATTTATAGTATAGATCGTTGAATACAAGAGTTAAGTATTTGTACCCCCACAACACAAGCCTTCTGAGCTTACCGTGGGACTCAGTCCATCTGTGTAAGAATGTCCTATAATACCTATATTTATTTAATAATTATATATATTTATATTTATTAAATATCCGATCTTCATCCTTCTTATATCTGTGGGCACCCCTAAATATAACCCCCATTTTTTATAAATATTACACACGAGTTCTGGTTCTAAACGTCGACACAACTGGGTCAAGCGGTTGCGTTCCCACACTAAATTACTACGGGAGAACATAAGTGTAGTGATTTTGTTGAATGTTCCGTCTAGTAGGTGCGGTCTGTGATTTGAGCAGACTACATTTTTCAGTGTCTGCTGGATTTTTATTCAATTTGTTCTGGTATCTGTGTTTATTGCCAGTGACTTGTTGTTGCTGACACTTTGTATTTTACGTACGGACATCGGACCAGCAAAGCTACCTTGTTTGACTTTTTAATTTTCACTCAAGTAAGCAAAATATTAAGGGACACTTACACAAACCAACGTAGCCCCAAAGTAAACAAAGCTTTTCGGATGCATACTTATATTGTACATACTTAGAAAACATCCGTGACTCAGGAGTTCGAAACCAGGACCGCGGCTTAGCAGGCAGAGACACTACGCACTAGGCCAGACCGGATGTCGAAGTCTACCGATAAGAGTTCCGATAACAAATAGTACCTTTCAAATCACTAATCCAAAATTTTCAATCATACTTTATCATATATTTCATATATATTTGACGTTTACTTTAATTATTTTAGTTTAACTTGTTTCGGTTTTAAGACTTACAATTTAGCAACTTACAGTAAATCGCGTAATTACTTTTTAAATAACCTTCAACGTTTCAAACCCGTATCACAAGTTACAACGTGTTATAAGGTTTAAACAGTGTTTTCATCACACTCGCACACTCAATGTGCTATTGCACGCAGGCGGAGCGTGAGTTATAGAAAAATCGTTCTCCCTAGGGGGTTTAGAAATTTCTAGTACTGTATTGAACTCTTTTTTACCTTTTTGCATATTTTTTATAATGCAAGTGTGATGAAAAACATTGTGTGTAACTCGGGAAGTATGAATATTACTAACACGAGTCTTTAAATCGCTCCGGCAAGCCGTCGCGATTTAACTTACTCTCGTTGATAATATTCAACTTCCTCCCCTTGTTGCACAATGTTTTCCTTAATTTAGTATTTCACTTTATTAAAACAAGTACTGTAACACCACCAAATACTACACCAGCCAGCGCCGAACGGCGACACCGGTTTAGTTACTAAAAACCCGCTAGATGTCGCTGTCAAGGTCCCATAGAATTCGTAGATCGCGGTGTTAAGATTGTTTACGATTTGGTTAGGCTCGATTTATGGTCAACTTTTGACCGACATTTTTGGTGTCTCTGGCGTTACTCAAAATGTCTCTGGAGTTACCAAGAAATCGTACTTCTAATGAATAAAGTTTCAGTTTATTGGATTTAACAGTTAGGGTTATGTTTTAATATACAGGGTAAAGTGAAAAATACCAATAAAATTCATTATTTAAGGGTAAAATTTCACAACTATGTTAAGAATGTGCGGACAGATTTGAGTCGGTCAAAAAGTTGATTCGCCCATGTATCAAATCTTAGGAATACAAATTCCTATATACTCGTAACAGCCCCCTGCTTCCCTCTGAGAACTACGCGCTATTATTCCCCATACAACCATTTCAGTCGCAAAATCTTCAAATCAGTAACTAACTGTCAAATGTGACATAACGCGTGGTAACGTCGTGCAAACAATGCGACCGTATTGATACAATAACAAAATGTAGTCGTCGTGTGCACTCGTTACGGTAACAAAATGTGTACGAATTTGTGGCTGTCAATGTCACTGTCAGAATGACTTTTAACGACACTTTATTAGTCGACGTTTGCACACATAACGGTAACAACATGTGGACGAATTTGTGGCTGTCATTGTCACTGTCAGAACGGTTTCTGACAGTGACATTGACAGAATTTGTACACACATGTGTAGGTCTGATTACCGAACTGCTCCTAAACCACTGTATCCGCAAATGACAATCTGAAATACGAAGGTTTCTCAAACTGTCTTGTGAAGTTGTGGACTGGTTGCTTTGAATCATTTAAATATGAGCGAATTAAATAATAATAAACGACGACGACCATTTAAGCACTCTTCGACATTTTATAGAAATGTGGGAAAGTTAAGAAAAGTGCAGAATGATAATACAAATAGATAAGCACTTTATAGTTACTTAATGTATTAAATATATAATTTTTAATTCTTATTGATAAAAATGAAGTGTAGTGTTGCTTTACACAATAAAAGTAGGAATCAAATGAAATAGAGTATTTACTGTGATATTAATAGAATTTCTGTTGCGCAATGATAGTTTTTTTCAGTACAGATGCTGCTTTTTTTAACGCAGTAGTGCGAGCAAATCAAGCAATGATTCTTTTCTTGTCTGGTCGAAACTCTTAGCTTAGATTTAGGTACTGAAAATCGTCGTACGATACACGTGCGAAAAGGACATTCACAACTCGTGTCGATTTAAAACACTCCCTTCGTTCGTGTATTAATTTATCGCTACTCGTATCGATTTTCCTCTTTTCCGCACTCGTATCTACAAGTATTTTGTTTGGGTTACAAAAAAAACACATTATTTACTCTACTACGTTTTATTTATGTCTCTTTAACATTACAAATTTGTAGACACTTATCTATACAAAAATCTTGACAAAAGAAGTACAGATCGCTGAAATTAATGTTGATAGTAATATTAATGACGACTACTTCAACAAGTGTCAATTGTGAAATGCCGCAAAATACTAGTTGCTCTATAGAAGACCATAATAATATGATCCCCGATCCTTTACAACCCAGCAGCTCGGTACGCACGTTACAATTTTTTTTAATCTTCTTTAGTGAGGGCAACTGAGTACGACGGCATATTTAATTGTTTATAAAGTTTGAGGATACCTGGAAAAAATTAATACGAGAAGCCATTTTGCTTTCGGTCACGCGTGTATGCTGCGACGATTTTGCGACCGTTTATCGACCGTTTGGTGACCGTTTGGCGACTGTTTTTTACATGGAATATTACCGTCTTAATCCATATTTTAACAACTTTATTGGTTTTCTAGGCATTATTTTTATTATTTCAGTATAGTATATGCACCGGAGCACTAAAACTTCACCAATCAATATACATAACACGCAAACACCGAGTAGTCAATAATATTATTACTGGTTAAACTGAGGTAAATTGATGGCGCGTTGATAAATTTAGACTTATTTTATGAAATCACTCGAGCAATTTAATTGGCCATGGTAATTAGCCCACATTATATTACAAATGCAAACAATATTTTATCTTTAACAAATTCTTACGCCATTACATTTTAATGTCAAATGATTTTATTTCTTTTTTACTTTGACGTCTCTGACAGTCGCCATTTGAAAAGAATGAAATGAACGAATGATTTTGGGAAAGTAGTCGCCAAACGGTAACAATGTGTGCACGCGTAGTGCACACTTCTGTCACTTCTGTGACCATTTGTGCCTGTTACCAATCGTCCCCATTTGGGTCGCCGCGACTAAACGTCGACCGTACTGCGACTAAGCATTGAGACCCGAAGACCTGTGTGTACACAAAATAGGAGGATTTGCGTAGGAACGGCGACCGATTATGGTTATATGGGTCAGGACTATCCTCAACGTGCTTCCGCTAAAGTTCTCTCTCTTTCTCTAACTGGCTGGGGAACACGTCTTCATTCTGAATCTTTCACTTGTACTGTACGTGTTATTGTACATAATACACAACTCTCACGTCATTTCGGCTTTCCCTTCTCTCCCCACACGCACCCCCGCTACAGAACACATTTTACCCAATTTTAGAAAACTAATCTAGCTTTCACAAATACTTGAAGGCGTATTTTTTGTCGTCAGCTTAAATGTTTGTTTCTTTGTAACTCTCTTTAGTGGGGTGACAAAATATTTTGAAACGTTTTAGACGACTTAGTGCAACGGTCTGAGGTAAAATCTCACGACGATGCTTTGGATCGCTTGAGAAATCTTTTTAAGTTATTTTTTTTTAACCCCTGACGCAAAAACGACGGGGTGTTATAAGTTTGACGTGTCTGTCTGTTTGTCTGTGTGTCTGTCTGTCTGTCTGTCTGTCTGTCTGTCTGTCTGTCGGTCTGTCTGTCTGTCTGTGTGCGTGTCTGTCTGTGGCATCGTAGCTCCCGAACGGATGAACCGATTTCGAATTAGTTTTTTTGTTTGAAAGCTGAGTTAGTCGGGAGTGTTCTTAGCCATGTTTCATAAAAATCGGTCCACTATGTCGCGGTCTGCGATTTTTTCAAAATTTTAATTTTGTGGTTAGGTTATCAAAAGCATCATATCCGTTCCGTATAATTTCGTAGTTTTCTCTTTTGCTTTTCCGTTTTGGTGCGACAGAGCCATTTCCTTATCTTTCCCCACGGTGCGTCTACATTTGTACAGTCAACCAATTGGAACCCTAGGCCACTCTACAACCATGTCAAAATGACAAGCGGTAAGAGATTTCTTACAATCTGATTTATAACGTCACTATGACATAGTTCTACAGTGGCCTAGGGTTCCAATTGGTTGACTGTACGTTTCGCTAGAGAGGCATGTACCTAATCTATGTTATGTCTCTCTTCTCAGTCGTTCCCTCATGGCTGAGGATCGTGACCAACAGTGATTTTTCTCCACTTGACGCGGTCTAGGGCCATATGGACTGCCATCTGCATGGAACCACATTATATATTATTCAATAAATTGCTATCCACTTCCTTATTTTAATCAAATTACTTTTTTTTTGTTCCTTATATTGACACTGCCTTTAGTTTTCTGAGCTATCTTCTTAGTTCCTGGGCCTCACGGAAGACCAGCGCTGTAGCATTATATGCTGGAGCATATGCTGAGTGGAGTCCTTTTGTGGCCTCTATCTGCAGCATCAGCATCTTTTGTTGTATTGTATATAGTTTTAAGTATTTAGTTCATAAGATCTCTCTTTTTCTCTCTTTTTTTTTAAATGTATGTGATGCTGTATGATGGTTTCTGCAATAAACGTTTTTCTATTCTATTCTATTCTATTCTATTCTTTCTTCACGGTCTCAGCCCACCTTAGCGTATGTTAGCCTTAGCCTATGTTATGTAACACCTCTTGTAACCATGGTTTTGCATGAAATAAATGAAATGAAATGAGGCCCAGGGTAACCAGTCACTCTCTCTGTCGCTCTTCTGTAGTGCGACAGAGCCGGACTGCGTTTAGGTCGCTACGTAGCATCAACAACTTGAGTTTGCGTAGCCCTACATTAGATCGCTACGCTGACTACGAGAATGCTACGCTTTCTACATTTAGCTCGTAGGCATCGTAGCAACTCTAGCGCCTAAGTGCGTTTTCACATTATCCGATCCGATATCGGAAGTAGGAAGGATTTCAAAGGAAAAACTAGATTCTAATCATATACTATAGATACATATGACACTTAACATTTATAAACTAAAACATTTGATTTGACCTTCTTTCCAATATTATTTCAACGAAGACCACTTTAAATATGAATAAAACAAGCGACTAAAATTGAGGGGATAGAGTAATCATAAAATTTTCACTGCATTCCGAGCCAATTGGCTATCTGGAGCGAGTTCGTTATTAAAATTAATAAAACCTTGACATTTTTGTTCGTTATGCCTAGGTTAATAACAAAGACTAATCAATGCATAGACTAACAACCTCCATAGATCATATTTCTCGTTTATCGTTTTACCTTTATACGTCTAATTCTTTCATCATCCTCCTTTCATTATCCCAGCACTTGCCACAGCTCATGGGAGTCTGAGGTCCGCTTTGACAATTAATCCCAAGATTTGGCGTAGGCACTAGTTTTACGAAAGCAACTGCCATCTGGCCTTCCAACCCGAAGGGTAACTAGACCTTATTGGAATTAGTCCGGTTTCCTCACGATGTTTTCCTTCACCGAAAAGCGACTGGCAAATATCAAATGACATTTCGCACATAAGTTCCGAAAAACTCATTGGAGCGAGCCGGGGTTCGAACCCGCTACCTCCGGAACGAAAGTCGCACGCACTTACCGCTAGGCTACCAGCGCTTCTTCTTACGTGTAATTCTTTATGAGTTCTAAAGATAAATTAAATATTGCTACGCAAAACTATAATAGGTAAGGTTAAGGTGGCGAAGTACGCCTATCTGAAAAGTGCGCCTACCTCAAAATATCTCAAAAACTACCGACTGGATACTAGTAGAGAGTAGAGACTTACATAGTTGCTACAACTTAATCATAATCTAAGATTTCACTACTAGTAATTTCGAAATACCTGACATCTATTTTGTAATAATTGTGATTCTGAAATTTCTGACTATGATAATATATTTTAGGATGTTTTCATTCATTATTATTGTTGTATTTGTTTTTATTATTATATGGCGTTGATTTTCTTGCGTGACATTTTTTTTAATACAACGTGGGTGGCAAACTGGTATGCAGTCCGCCTGATGGAAAGCGGTCACCGTAACCTATGGACGTCTGCAACTCGAGGGGCGTCACATGCGCGATGCCGGCTCATTAGAAACTTGTACACTCTTTTTTTGAACTATTATAACTGTATTTGAACGCATTTACCTATGTTCTATTGCAAATAAATAATGATTGATTTAATATGAATACATCCTGTCGTAAAATCGTCGTTGAAATATGGTAACAAAACTATGTATTTAATAAAATGTATGTATAAAAACAAACAAATAATTTAATTTACTTTTTACCTATCAAGTAGGTATTAATTATTTCATGAATGAATAGATTAGTTTTGAAAACATGATTAAAATGATTTATGAATAATGACTAATTATTAAACAAAATCCTTGAATCATCCTATAAAAAAAATAAAAACTTTATTCATTTCTTTATTCATTCATTCCTATATGCAGCGTGACGTCAAATTTATGTCATCGGCATGAAAGTTACGGGCCCTGTTCATAACTGAAAAGTCTTCTTAGTTTTCTAGTCTCTGTTATACTTACCTAGGTAAGCTAGGTATAAAGGTAGGATAGCTTTGCAGCGCGGCCGTTCTGGCCTCGACCTCGGCTCTTTGTAGACAAAACAATGTTTTCAAGAACAATACGAACTTTTAACGATATTATAAAGTAATGAAATTGTAGAACAAGTGTTTGAGAGGGAAACTTGTTTTAATAAATATTGTTTATTAAACATTATAAGTAAGTATCACCTAATATAACTATAATTGATTTTAAATATTAATTACGGATGCAAAAGTTTTAAATAATTTAATTTTAATGAAATCTGTTAATTTATATGATCATCAGCACTCAGCAAAATAATATATTATGAATATCAGTGCAATTTGAAATAGGTAGCGTGTCTGGGAGGTGGTTGAAGTAAACACCGTAGTCAGTTGTGGTCCATATGTTTAATATCTCCAACCTGTCTCCTCATAATCCCTAAACAAAAACCGGCCAAGAGCGTGTCGTGTCGACTCGGGTCACGCTCAGTGTAGGGTTCCGTAGTTTTCCATATTTTTCTCAAAAACTACTGAACCTATCAAGTTCAAAATAATTTTCCTAGAAAGTCTTTATAAAGTTCTACTTTTGTGATTTTTTTCATATTTTTTAAACATATGGTTCAAAAGTTAGAGGGGGGGACACACTTTTTTTTCCTTTCGGAGCGATTATTTCTGAAAATATTAATATTATCAAAAAAACGATTTTAGTAATATCTCCAACCTGTCTCCTCATAATCCCTAAAAAAAAACCGGCCAAGAGCGTGTCGGGTCACGCTCAGTGTAGGGTTCCGTAGTTTTCCATATTTTTCTCTAAAACTACTGAACCTATCAAGTTCAAAACAATTTTCCTAGAAAATCTTTGTAAAGTTCTTCTTTTCTGATTTTTTTTTACATTTTTTAAATGGTTCAAAAGTTAGAGGGGGGGGACGCACTTTTCTTTCCTTTAGGAGCGATAATTTCAAAAATATTAATATTATCAAAAAACGATATTAGTAAACCATTATTCATTTTTAAAAACCTATCCAACAATATATCACACGCTGGGGTTGGAATGAAAAAAATATCAGCCCCCACTTTACATGTAGGGGGGGGGGTACCCTAATAAAACATTTTTTCCATTTTTTTATTTTTGCCCTTTGTCGGCGTGATTGATATACATATTAGTACCAAATTTCAGCTTTCTAGTGCTAACGGTTACTGAGATTATCCGCGGACGGACGGACGGACGGACAGACAGACATGGCGAAACTATAAGGGTTCCTAGTTGACTACGGAACCCTAAAAAACTAAAGTACAGCTTCTTATATATGATTAATCTTCGTGACAGAGGCAACCCTTTATCGTATGGAGATTGGAGAGTCGTTTTATCTGTATTCAATCACTAATACGTTGGCAACATGATCAACGTGTAGGAATGTCTACTAGTAGATCACGAATTAAAATAATTTGTTAACATGTTATTGCTCCTGTGATTCCAATATGTTATTGTTGTAAACAATGTAACAAAATTATTATAATTATATATGAGATAGGTATAGGTAGCAGCTTCTCACTCTGTAGTCTTGTGTCATGTCATGGCGCTGCTATGCAGCAACGTATCACTCTGTGTCATACACAATAAATTTATTTTGACACTTTAACACTATATTTCCATTCAATATTTATCTTTTATGTACTCCATATTAATGCGGCACAGACAGAAGCATATCGTTCGCCACAGAGCGTTAACAATTGTATATTTATTTATTTATTTATACTCTTGGCTACAGGCCCTATATCATATTGCTGTGTTTTTATCATCGTCTTCGTTAGGCCTTGTACAGTGAGCTGTAACTTGCATGGAGAAATTATGAATGAATTCATTGATAAATTCGCCATGCACTTTGCCAGCTCACTGTACATACTCGTATACAGATGATTAAATCAGCATGTATTCGAACTCCAATAAGTAAGTAAGTAAGTAAGTAAATATTCTTTATTGCACCACAAGGATAAGCAGAAGCAACAGGCGGTCTTATCGCTGTAAGCGATCTCTACCAGACAACCTTAGGGTAGCAGGAAATAAAGAATAGACTTAAGTAACCCAATTCCATTTTTTTCGCCACTATTTTTAACCCCCGACGCAAAAACGACGGGGTGTTATAAGTTTGACGTGTCTGTTTGTGTGTGTGTGTCTGTCTGTAGCATTGTAGCTCCCGAACGGATGAACCGATTTAGTTTTTTTTTTTGTTTGAAAGCAAAATTACTCGTAAGTGTTCTTAGCCATGTTTCATTTCGGGTCCACTATTTCGGGAGCTTTTCAAAATTTTTATTTTGTAGTTAGCTTATAAAATTAAATTTTAAGTCCGCACGAAAGCGATCCTGTGCGTGTATTATTCTAATCGGGTCACATGTCACGACTCATTTCTTAAACAGGTCGAATGAAGCCCCAGATCCCGGTTACAAATATAGCCCACCACCATTAATCACGAGTAATTACAGGGTAACGAAAACAAACAATCACGTTTAGTCATGTTTAGTATTATTATCTGAATATCATATACAGCCTGTCACGGCCCAGCCACGACATTGGTCTAAGCGCGACAGAGGTGAGCGGCAGCCATACGTGCGAATGAAAAGTCCCATCGCTGTGTCTCGCTTTGATGTATGGCCGCCGCTCACCGCTGTCGCGCTTAGACCAATGTCGTGACTGAGCCGTCACTGTAGGATATTCGTAAAGTGTGTCAAAATAGACAGGACTTTTTTATGCGATAGGAAGCAAAGTAGTGTAGCATCCAATCGGGAGGATTGGAAATCTAGGAGGCCTTTGCCCAGCAATGGGACACCTTATAGGCTATGTAAAAACCGGCCAAGAGCGTGTCGGGCCACGCTCAGTGTAGGGTTCCGTAGTTTTCCGTATTTTTCTCAAAAACTACTGAACCTATCAAGTTCAAAATAATTTTCCTAGAAAGTCTTTATAAAATTGTCTTCGGTTACCGCGATAGTTACTCATGAAATAAAACTATGGAAACGGATTAAATCGCGTATAATGAATTTAAAATACATCCCGACGTTTCGAACTCTTTACAGCGTTCGTGGTCAACGGGTGACTGAGGAAAAATTAAAATGTGCAAAAGCTACCCACTTACAAGAAATATTAACGAACCATGACCACAAATAATATAGATTTCTAAGGCAGGTTCACACACTATTAATAAAGCTAGTTATACAATATTCAAAAAATTTTACCATTTCTCTGTTAAAAAATAATTAACCAATTAATCTACACAAAATTGACAAAGAAACAAACTGCAAATGTCCAACACCATACAACACAAATGCCTCACAGCCTTCGTCGTGCTTGTTCCATTATCAGATGTACTACTGGATCCCAAGCAAAGCAAGCAAGTGGATTATACGCGATTTAATCCGTTTCCATAGTTTTATTTCATAAGTCTTTATAAAGTTCTAATTTTGTGATTTTTTTCATATTTTTTAAACATATGGTTCAAAAGTTAGAGGGGGGGGGACGCACTTTTTTTTCCTTTAGGAGCGATTATTTCCCTAAATATGAATATTATCAAAAAACGAATTTAGTAAACCCTTATTCATTTTTAAATACCAATCCAACAATATATCACACGTTGGGGTTGGAATGAAAAAAAATATTAGCCCCCACTTTACATGTAGGGGGGGTACCCTAATAAAACATTTTTTTCCATTTTTTATTCTTGAACTTTGTTGGCGTGATTGATATGCATATTGGTACCAAATTTCAGCTTTCTAGTGCTAACGGTTACTGAGATTATCCGCGGACGGACGGACGGACGGACGGACGGACAGACAGACATGGCGAAACTATAAGGGTTCCTAGTTGACTACGGAACCCTAAAAAAGGAGGCAAACGAGCAGACCGATCGCCTGATGGTAAGCGATCACCGCCATCCAAAGACACCCGAAAGACTAAAATGGTTGGAGGTGCGTTTCTGGCCTTCAAGACGGGCTACTGTTCCTAGTTTGAAAAGAAAAACTAGTCATATAGAAAGAAAGAAAAAATATTTATTTGGTATAAAAACATATAACAAGCTACATAAAAGCAAGTGAATCATTAAGTACTGTTATACCAAATAGGATGCCGCTTAGCGTCGACCGTATCTAAGAGACACGGCACTGATTTTCAGGGCACCCAATATAACTTTTCTGATGATATTCATTGTACGGATATATTAAAAAAACACATACCATTCCCGTGATGTTGAATCTATCGAGAAACGAGTTCTAAAACGTTAAACACTTATGATACCGATATGTACTGTATGATATGTTACTGTTTGACGACCGTTCTGGCGCAGTCGGTAGTGACCCTATCTGTTACGCCGCGGTGCCGGGTTCGAATCCCGGTAAGGGCATTTATTTATTTATTTAAACTTTATTGCACAATATAACAAATAAAGTACAAATGGCGGACTTAATGCCTAAAGACATTCTCTACCAGTCAACCAACAGGCTAAACAGAAAGAGTAGTGGGTGCAGGCTTTAAAAAAAAAAGGTAACTGAAAATGAAACATAAATATATGTAGCAAATAATACATATTGTCAATAATAAACTACACACACATACACATAAACTTACATACATTAATACATTATTGTGTGATGAGCACAGATATTTGTTCCTGAGTCATGGATGTTTTCTATGTATATAGGTATTTATATATTGTATATATCGTTGTCTGAGTACCCACAACACAAGCCTTCTTGAGCTTACCGTGGGCCTCAGTCAATCTGTATAAGAATGTCCTATAATATTTATTTATTTATTATTTATGATAAAGGGTCAGTTGTCTCATGTGTAACTAGCACTGTAATGTCCGTGGGTTCATTTTTTACTCCGAACAGACTTTGTACCTATTTATCCTATAGTTCAGACTGAAAAAGAACTATGGGCGTATTTTTTCGTACAGGTAGGTACATAATACTTTGTACCTACTTGAGTAATTATATTCTTCTGCGGTACCCTTGTTATTTTTATTTTTGGCTTTTTTTTTTTTAATATATGAGATCGTATTTCGATTTTTAACAAAATTAAATTAAATTATGTTATAATAAGATTTTTTTTTTCAATAAATGTCAAGTTCAGTACCGCCTACTGAAAAAGCTCTCACTAAAACCTATTTATAAGATAGGTAAAGTAGTTAATTTTATAGTTTATTTAGTTATTTAGTTTTAATTCCATATTTAGATGCCTAGATTCAAGCAAATAACTTCAAGGTTGCACTTTGCTCCTTTTTCAATAGAAATAAGGTGATCAAATGTGTCAGCTATTTGTAGACTTAATTAGTTTAAATATTTGCATGTTGTGTTTACCTGTAATAAGTTATACATTAAACATGTACTTAATTTTAGTATAAACTACATAAGATTCATTGTAATAACTGTTGGTAAACCTTTAAATAAATAAATAAAAGTATACTACAGGAAACTAAACTAAACGCAGCGACTAAGTAGGTATGACACAAATTAATTAATTTATGATTTTTGTGATATAGTTATTTTCCCTATGTTTTTTTTATTATCGTATGCCCACGCTCTAGGCAGTCTGCTTGCTTATAAAATGTTACAGATGTAATGCGAAAAGATTTGCCTTCGAATTGTTACGGAAACGTACGAACGTGTCATGCTATTTATTTCAGTCAGTGTCAGTACAAGATGTACCGACAAATACGAACGTTTCCGAAGGAAACCCTTTTCGCGTACGGCGATATATGATACCGATGTGTCAGTATTAGAGATGGGCCGAATATGGACTTTGCCGAATACGAATATTCGGCCGAACATTCGGTTCAGCTCTTACCGAACCGAACATTCGGCCGAATATTCGGTTACGCCATATTTTTAAAGAGGATGTTCATTAAAACTATTAAATGATTTATAACGGTTACATATGTTACTACAACTATGTTCTTATGATTTAGTGGATAACTAAAACTTTGTTAAAACAACTCTGAAGTTTGAACTCTTCTCAACTCTTAAACTACGGTGTTCTAACTTTTTTACAAAACAATTATCTCTTTTTAGTAGTTCCTTAGAAAGCTACTAAAATAGGAGCTTATTATCCAATGGAATACGTAAGGTCTTCATTAGTTATTTACTTTGTTTATTCGGTAAATATTCGGCAATGCAACCGAATTATTCGGCCGAATACGAACATTGAAAAACTTGCCGAATATGCCGAATACCGAATATTAACCGAATATTCGGCCCATCTCTAGTCAGTATCTAAAGTGTGTTTATGAATCGGTATTGTATCACAACAATATCTAATAAGCCCTGTTCGAATCAGGCTGTAAGACAAACCTCACACCGAATCTTGTGGCATTAAAAAGACATACGTAACTTGAAAATATTATACTAAAGAATTCATCATCAGAAAAACCTTTCAAAATATCACCATCTCTTTGTTCAGACAACCGAAAATATTCGTGAAAAGAGCCGAGTAATAGCTTTCACAAATTGAAGTCTAGATACAAAGACTACTTTCTAAATGACCCATTATTATGAACGTTTCTATTCTAATCTGCATAATGTACCTACGAAATAATACACTAAAGAACAATGTAAACGGTTCACTATGTTCGCGTGTTTAAAAATTATATCGGTCCCTATTTACTTCGATTTCAGATAGGGTCACCTATCTGATTATTACACTTTATAAACAAATATTTACGAGTAAGTATATAGGTACATAATAATATGAATTCTTTTTACTAAATTTATTCGTAAAACAACAACAATGTGTCGAAATCTCATTTTAATTAATAACCTAATTTACTTATATTCAACACCCTTTCAATTAAATTAAATTCAAACGAAATTTTCAAATACTAGACTTATTAACCAGTTAATCTTAAAACGTATCTTAATTTGACTAATCCACCCATAAACCCCTCTATTATACAGTTTAATTAAACCCAACGTTAAAGAAACAAAAACTCACCTTCTACGCTCGCTAATACGAAAATCAAATCACTACACGACACAGTTTTTCACTACTAACACTGTTTTTGTCACCACTTATATATAGTCTACTTAAACGCACTACTTATTTTATTTAAATTTAGAACACAGCACTAACCACTAGTTTATATTTTACGCAAAACGTTTTGAATTTCGAATGCGAGACACATACACCCCGTGCGACCGAGCATCCCTTACTGCCGTTTCCAATTTTCACGAGCCACAGACAAGGATAGACAACCGCCCTCTCTTTCTATTGTAGATCTAAGGAGCCGGGAATCGTAAAGTGGAAATTTGCAATTTTATTTTCTTCGATGCAATTTTATAAGTGAAAATGTTAGTTTTCTTAATTGTTTTTTACCACATCAACTGTTAAAAGGCTCTCTTGATACTTTGAAAACGAATAAAGTTTGCATTTTATCCACAAGTGTGCAAGGCAATTTTATAGGACTAGATATATTTCTATTTTGGTAGAATTGATTTGGAAATTATGATTTTGAATTGTATTTTTTTTTGTTGATTTGGTGTGGCATTTCATGGTTTAGTATTTTCCTCGTGTTGGTGTGATTTGTGTTTCACTTGCTGGCAAAGATTGTTAAATCTTTGTGCTTTGAAACCCTCGCAACTTTTCCAACCACTCGCTACGCTCGCGGTTCAATATTGAAATCTTACGCTTTCTCGGGTATATTAGCATACGCGGTTAAACGACTCTTAAGTAATACAAGTAAATAACTATTTATTGTATTCGTTTGCCAAAATTCAGTAGATTTTAAGGAATTTCTAGTCACATTAAAACGAAATTAAATTAAGTAGATATCTCGTTTTCTGATTTAATTAAAGATAGCATTGAAGGTTTATTATTAAGTTCTTCAAACATTATATGTTATCAAATGATTAAGCTCGTTCGCTTGAGTGAATCAGTAAAACTCTGAAATAAAATTCGTAGGTATTGCTAACTTTTTAATCCTAAGGTCTGATGAAATGAACTTCACTCACAATTTGGGAGCTAATGTTGAGCTTCTTCTTTAATTTTCATTTAAGAAATAAACAAGAAATATATACCCATTTTAATGAGTAATTGAATATAATAAAAGCAAAAATAAAAAAGACAATATCTTGACATGTCAGAATATATTACCTAGTATTTTTTTTTTATTATTCAAAACGATTTTTTTTTGTTCATATACCTACTTTTGTACTACTCTATAGACTTAGTGACGATTAGACATTATTTGTGGGTAGATCTGTGGCGTCTCTTCTGACTGCCAAAATTCGTTCTACAATATTCTAACAGATGGCGCTCAGCGTCTTGCTAGTAGACAAATGCGGACAGTATCCTACAACGCGCTAATGGAGTTCCGAAAGTCATAATATACAACTTCTGTCAATCTCTCTACGGGCTTCGCTCCAGAGAGTACTCTCTAATTGCCATCCATATTACCTCATCACAGTTCCATAATAAGAAAACAAATAACATAACCACCCATGCCGCCCAACCTCAATCAATTACAAGATTTACCTTAAATCCTCCGCATGTTTATTTATTATTTAGTAGATTATAATTCGATTAATTTCAACTCTAAGACTTATCTTCCGCGTTTCCTTAACTCGTTCTAAAAGGAGTTTTAGGATATTTGTTTCAGAATTCAGAATAGAATGATCGTTTTATCATTAGCAAGGGGATGTCACTTTGACAGTTGTTTCCCCCGTTTGAAAACGAGAAGCTTAAGATGTCTGTCTTCTTATAAAGTCAGCTTTTGGCATTTTGTAAATATTACGAATTTTTCGGCCTCTGTAAAACGAGATAGATTTTAAAATGTTATTTTATCAGCAAAGTCATAATCCACATCTCGGACACTGGCGATCAAATATCGTCACTACTTTAAAAAAATCTCGTATCTTACGCTGTTCCTCAAAGTTAAAACGCAGTAAGTCTATATGCATTCCATACATACTTGCTACAATTTTTTTTCATTAACAGACGAAGATACAAGTTTTTTTAAAAGTAGTGACGATATGTATATGAAAGAGGCGCGTTCCTAGCACACATTCTATTAAGCTCGTGTATTTAGGTGAACGCGTACTGTGCTTGTATGAGTGAGATATGACAGGTCGACTGTTTGCGTTTTTGATAGGCGGTAACTGTGAGGTAACCGAGAGGGGGTGGGCGACGCTTTCAGCGGGGAGCGGGGGTGGCCATACTGTACGATAGTACTCTTTATTATACTGTGACTTAGGCTTCGTAGCCTTATCTCTGTTCTGTAGTGGCGCGGCAGAGCCAGACTGCGTTTCAAGTGCCACGAAGCGTCAACGGTTGTCACTTTGCCTAGGCCGGCAGATAAGAGTACACTGGGCGTATTAAAAAAATCAGCGGTCAATGTCAAGCCGTCTGTGACATCTGACGATTTGCAAATGAAGTGATTTTATCTCAGGCTACGCTCATGGACCGATCCGACTTATCCCAGCCCAATTACTATCAGTTGAGCAAACAATAGCTGTATAGTACGACGTTTTTCAGCACACATGGCCCTTTTAAAATTTCGACTTCGACTTGACAAGTGACGTACTACTTTGTGAACTATTGCATTGCTAACGTCTTCGACTAATGAAATAAAACTATGGAAACGGATTAAATCGCGTATAATGAATTTACCACCCGTTGACCACGAAGCTGTAAAGTGTTCGAAACGTCGGGATGAATTGTAAATTCATTATACGCGATTTAATCCGTTTCCATAGTTTTTATTTCATGTGTAACTATCGCGGTAACCGAAGACAATATTACGTCTTGGACTAATTTTATTCTTTTTGATTTTTTTGACAGTTAAATAACATGGAAAATAGTATCGCAATAGTGGGCTATTATAATATTGATTATCTCTTTTTTTAACCTGACCTACCATTGAAAAGGTCAACAAACGCTAGCGTGCACAAACTTTGTTATTAAAAAGACAGGCTACACGCGACCTGATATCTTCTTACTTAAAGCAACATTCTTTCCTGAAAGGTCATAAAAACGTTTACTTTCGCTCTAAAATACAACGTGGCCTTTAAAACAGGGTATTGGGGGCGGTTTTTCTGTACCTGCGGTGGTAAAAGTTCAGGAAGGTTCCAATCACTTGCCGAGTATTTTTTGAGTGATTTAAAATAGTTCTATTAGCTGCATAAAAGTGCATGGCGAATTTATCAATGAATTCATTCATAATTTCTCCATGCAGTTTTGCAGCTGATAGTACATTACGATATAAGTGCGGAAAAGGGGAAATTCGAAAGGAGTAGCGATAAATTAAAACACGACCGAAGAGAGTATTTTAAATTGACACGAGTTACTAATTTCCTTTTCGCACGTGCACCTCTGAAGTTTCGACCTGACAAAAAAAATGAACCACTTCACGCACTAATGGGAAGAAAAACCACCGTACTGGAAACTAATATTTTTAGATAAATTCCTAAAATCGTTTTTTTTTATTATTTGAAACAGATAAAGCGTTTGACTACAATCTCACGTGATGGAAAGTGTCGTAGCAGAATGGAGCATGTTTTAACTAAAGATGTCTATCCACTCTTGCTTCCTTGTATGAGTAAAATATCAAGACATGTAGACTGTTCGCGTGTTTGACAGGCGGTAACTGTGAGGTAACCGAGAGGGGGTGGGCGGCACTTTCAGCGGGGAGCGAAAAAATTTTTTTTGCGAATTTAACTAAATGAGAGGGAAAACAAAAAAACACGGTGTATACTGTACGATAGTACTCTTTATTATACTGTGGTGGATGGTGGAGGACTGATGGATGTATATTTGCCAGAACGTGACGGATACTTTATCCACGTAGATAAGTTATACAATTGGAAGCATCATAGGCCTTCAGAGCTTTCGAGTTAAGAAACTAAAAAGCACAACCATCGGGAACACATATCCAGGACGCGTGGGATAAAGTAAAAAATATTCCAATTTCGGAAACAGATTGCGGCTGCGGAAGCGATCCCTTATAAATATATTAAAAGGGAAATTATGACTTGCAGGCGCTGGCAATATGTAGGTATAAAGTGTCGCGTATGTGTAACTATGGTACTATGAGGGATACTTATATTGTAACTTGCGTTTTTCTGGTTATATTGGAAATAACTTTTTTGTCCTTCGGCCAGAAGCCTTAAAATTTAGCTCCATCTTAGACTCTGCCTTCACTTTCCATCAGACCCTTTAGCACAACTTGCCTTGTCGCGCGCGAGTCCATACATCAAGCGCGACTTCAAGTATGGACTCGCGAGCGACAAGGCAAGTTGTGCTAGAGGCTGGTGTGGGGCAATCGCCGATAAGTCCATAATTTAAAAAAAAATCTGGCCGCTTCGCTATATGAACTATACACACCAGCCAGTAAATAAGAAATTATCAGATCACATGATTATTACCTATGCTCCGCCTTGACCGCATTACATAGGTACAGCTATATATTTTTCCGACTTTACCCACTGTAAAACGTCGTACGATACACGTGCGAAGAGGGAATGTACTATTATAGCAAACATTTCACATGAAAACTGACTGTGATTTTTGATCGAACACTTCACATGAAAAGCTCACTCCATCGTAGGCCACGTCTTTGCCTTTGGCTAGTCTGTGGCCAAGAGTAAGCCCATTTATAATAATAAAAAAAAAACTGACTGTGATTATGAGTACGGACATCGAGACAATTCTACTCTGAGATTCTATCCAATTCAGAAATACAACCATCATCTTAAACGCCAAAAAGAACAATATTTTTGGAACATTTTACAATTGCAAATATCATGATGACCAGACATGAACCCGGAGCCACGTGCAAAGAGCTTGAGGCATTTTCCTTTTAGTGAGCTTTGTAATAGTACATATCTGCCAATGAAATAGGCTGTTTATTACGTATTAATTATCTTGTTCATTGGGACAATACACCCCGATGCATGCTGTTTTAAACAGTTCTGCACGGGGAGCATGGTCGCGCGATAGACGATAAAATATCAGGCCGTCCCTATCGCACTTACAAATAGTGCGATAGGGACGGCCTGCTATTTTATCACTTATCGCGCGACCATAATTGCCTGCCTGTTCTGCATTTCGTGTACAGTCAACAGCAAAAATAACTGAGTGCCATAAAACTGTTATCTACGTGTCGCAGGGAAATTGCCAAAACAGAGATTTGAACAAGTCTCTAAGGGATATGATCAATCACGCAGGATGATAAAATGACGACTTCATTTCAACATGTTTCACACAGAAAGTTTGTCACAGAAAGTTTCAGTTATTTGACCAAATCCCTGACTCTGTCTAGTGAAATCACAAAATCGGCCAATAAACGCGCCGCGCTTTGTCATTTCACTAGATTTGTTTAGGGATTTGATTAAATCCTTGAACTACGACAGTTAATTGACGAAACGAACTTGTAAAGTCATCATGAAATAGGCTACTTTCCTCCTAGTCAAATCAGCTTTTTTTTAAGAACTATCAAAACGAATTTGAAGGACTGACTAATATGGAATTTATATTATGAAATTGAATTGAGTGACGTCACGGTCAACTCAGTTAGGTACTTTATATTTTTCTACCTGACTTATTAAATAGAAACTGGATTTAAAAATAACTTGATAAAAGTAGGTGAATCTAGTAATGAAGATGATTTACCACCTGTGGAACTACTGGAAGCAGTGATAAACGAATTTTTTGCGTTGTAGTTTCCTCGCTATAGTGAGGGGAAAAGTTTTGTGTTACACACGGGTGCAAATGTATTTTACTTCTCGTGTATTGAAAAACTCGCTAAGTTCAGGATTCTATTCTCAAACCAATCGCTTCGCTCGTGGTTCAACTATAGAATCCTTTCACTTGCTCGTTTTTCAATTCCACACTCGGCGTTAAAATACAACTTTGCCCCCTTCAAACAACAGCAACAGAGCCAATTAAATGGGAATTTAAAATGTTAAA
This sequence comes from Leguminivora glycinivorella, assembly GCF_023078275.1. Taxonomy (NCBI): domain Eukaryota; kingdom Metazoa; phylum Arthropoda; class Insecta; order Lepidoptera; family Tortricidae; genus Leguminivora; species Leguminivora glycinivorella. The sequence goes on along the minus strand of NC_062989.1, from coordinate 8,540,315 downwards.
AATGGAAACTGGATAGATAGACAGGTTATCATGCATCTGTCTTTACGTAGCAACTTGCGCTGCGAACTGTACTATTGTCCATTTAGTACCCTGTTGTATTACTAATAAAACATTATGTAGATCCAATGCATACTGGCGTCGGAAATTCACTGAACACATTCGATAATTAGGCTACATAGGTTTCATCACACGTCGAAAACCAATATTTAGATTACGAACCCATTGTGTTGACGATTGTATTAGGCGATAGTATTGTGCATTATCATTGGAATATGGATATTTGGGATTAATACAAATAAATTTGTATTACTGTTAAGGGGTTTTGATAAATAATGAACTTTTTCTCAAACATGGTACCTACAGCTGCGTTCGTGGCCCACAATGTGGTCTCGCCGGAAGATCAGCGCTGACCCCTCGGTCAGCATCTATGCTGAGGCAGGACCATTTCGTGGTAAACCCGTCATACATTTTTTAATATTAATTGTAAAAATGTAATACTTATGTAGATAATTATGTTTTTACCATGAATAAACTATTGAATCTTGAATCTTCAAGTATTTAATAATATTTAATATATCTACTTTATATTATAGGTATTAGCTTTTTCCCGCGGCTTCGCTCGCGTTAGAAAGAGACAAAATGTAGCCTATGTCACTCTCCGTCTCTTCAAGTATCTCCACTTAAAAATCACGACAACTCGTCGCTCCGTTCTGCCGTGAAAGACGGACAAACAAACAGACACACACACTTTCCCATTTATAATATTAGTATGGCAGCTCATATTTTGTTAGTAAGCTCAGTCATAAATTTTCGTAATCCGCCGGCTTTTGTTCAAGGTCAAAGAACATACAACGGAGTATCATGTACTCACACGTATTTACTCATTCTCTAATACGCCTCAGGGCCCCATTGGAGTCTAGGGTTGAACAAAGTGCTTCAATCGTTGGAGTGGAATCGCTAGCCAGAGGCCAATGTTGCAGATTAAACATGGCCAGCGAGTTTTTTTCCTAGTTTTGTTCTCTTAACCTTTTAATTCACTAAGAGTGGCACTGTAGACATCTTTTGGCCTTATAGGGGCAATTTCATTAAAAATAATTTTGTATAAATTTAAAAACACCATTTAAAAACTTCACAGCTTTATAATTAGTTAGGAAGCTCACTATTCTTGGCAAATCCTCACTTCTTTGAAAAAATCTCGTATCTCACACTGCTCCTCAAAGTTAAAACGCAGTAAGTCTATATGCATTCCATACATACTTATTACATTTTTCTTTTCATTGACAGAAGAAGATAACAAGTTTTTTTCAAAGTAGTGACGAAATCGTTCAAGGTCAAAGAACACACAACGGAGTATCATGTACTCACACGTATTTACTCATTCTCTAATACGCCTCAGGGCGCCATTGGAGTCTAAGGGTTGAACAAAGTGATTCAATCGTTGCATTGGAATCGCTAGCCAGAGGCCAATGCTGCAGATTAAAAATGGTCAGCGAGTTTGTTCGGGGATAGTTTATATGTTTACACATTCCGTGTGATGACGAGTTATTTTCAACAGTCAGTTTCAATTCTAAGAAATGGCAAATGCCGGGATAACGCAAGGAGAATGATGAGTTTCAATTCTAAGAAGTTGTAAAAATCGACTGTGGGATATAGGTTCAATTATTCACAATTTTGCTAACTTTCAACCCCTTAATTGGCACTCAAAGCGATTGGCATTGAAACTTTAGCAGTTCCATGTGCTCTGCTTAGGTTTTTTTGGGAATACAGACATGTGTTTATGTATTATTATGTAATAACACTTACAAATATAACTTAGTACAATCGAATGCTAATATTGTATATTACTGTCACTGCAACATCTTCTTCATTCGTCTATTGTTTATGGAATCACCTGAGTCTTTCAATTGGTTATAATTTTTCACGCAATGGTCATTCTGTTCTACACTGTATTCTGTGGCATATTCGAACCGTGAATACTTGTTTCGTCTGGAGGTCTCTTGTGTCTATTTCTGATATTTACCGACATGAGATCCGAAATCTGAGCTTCAAGTTGTATGCAACGTTCTTCAAGTGCAACGAATAAATTCATACTGGCATGGGTTAGAACTCGAATAATGATGCGAATACATTAGTATAAAGGTCAAATACGTCAATGACGAGTAGAAAAACGTTCATTTTAAAATAATAACTATAATTTTGAACTCATTTATGAGTAGGTAGGAACAGTTCGTATACGATCAAGAAGTCTATGTTGTCCGGAACAGGAAACTAACCAAACTAACTAGTATGGCTCTGTGATCCAAAGAGGAACGAGAGCACGTCACTTATCCCGATCCTGCGCAGCTTCCTGCCAATTATCGGCTTGTAGCTGACACAGATCCGCCACCACACTGTCTCCCCAGCGGTATCAGGGTGCGTAGCCGAATGGCACAAACGCTCACGAAACGAAACGCTCGTAGATATCTATTTATATCGCTCGTGCGTATTGGCGCGACAGAGCCAGACTACCTTTCGCGGCGTTTCGTTTTCGTTTCGCGTCGCAGAATGGCAATTCGGCTACGGCACCTGGGCCGACCCGCCGGGCGGCCACCAGTCTTCCCAGATACGCCCTCTTGGCAGCCCGATCCTCTCCCATTCTTAGTAGGTGACCGAACCAGCGAAGTTTGTGGGATTTGTTTACCGGAATAGGAAAGGATTTTTTAAATGATAAGCGTTTTTCCGAACCTTGATAAGGAGGCACACTGAAAGTGTAGGGTAGATGTCGCCACCGGAAACGCTGTATGTAAGGAGTCCAGTATAGTTTGTGTTGCCAACCAAAAAAATCTTCAGAAAAATGTATGTGATTTGAGTGTGACAACACGAAAACAAGCAGTACTTATAAGTAAAGCAGCTGCCCATTGGGTATCTACTGTATTGGGACCGTGCGCGACGACACGCCACGTGACAGGTGACCATTATGGACAATATTGTCGCCGCTGTTAAGCGAGAAGTAAGTAAAAATTGTGAAAAAATTAATGAAATCTTGTGTTATTTTACTATATTAGACAATTTTGGACGACGGTGGTTACAACATTATCGCCAATAACATTAAAATTGTTGTTTTCAGTGAGAAATTAACAAACTGGTGACTAAAACGGGGTTTCGTGCCATCGCTCACGAAATCATTTTCCAACCTAAGACGATGAATAAAGACAAGAAATTGGTGCTAGCTGGGCATTTTCTAGAGATTGAAGACTTTTTTACACCATTTGTACCTATGTGCAATAAAGTATAAATAAATCATTGGCTTTTGAAATAGTTGATCAGTTCACTGCTATCCTGTCATTTTCATAGGCTAACTATAGGTATTATAAGTATCATTGCAGGGTACAGGGTTTATTGTAAAATAAAAACAAACTAGCTATAATAACGTTTAATTATAATATACATTACATAAACTTGTTTCATTTACTTGAAAATATTGGAGGTTTACCAGATATCACATCAAATACAATCATGAATGCGATGAAATAAGTTCTCAGGAATTTTATTTAAAATGTGATAAGCCTTCAGTGGATGGACTGCTTCTGCTTCTGTTGTTCTCGTGCTCCTTCTTCCCATTGAAACCTCGATATTTACGCATTTTCGTCAATCCGTTTCGATTTGTAAACAGGAGCACAGATGAGGAAACAAATAAAATTATTTCCGAACATAACTGGGATTGGCTTCCACGTCGGCTTTTCTACCTCCAATAAAATTTGCACTATAAATTCACCGTAAATTCAATTCAATACTTGTATCAAATGATTACGCACTTTAAGTAAAACTTCAGAGATTGGACGACACTTTTCTTCTTACGGCAACTATTCACTTAAACGGTGGTTTCGTTTCCACCACGGTCTTGGAAATAGCTAGAATTTAGTCGCTACTTTTCTTGGAGTTATTACAATTCGCCATAACAAATTTTACTGGGCCCGTATTAAATTTATCTCAAAAACGACATGAAAATGTTTACTGCAATATGGATTTGACAGCGCAAGTCAGCGACTAAGATGTCAATTTTGGCCGTAGTGAGCGCTGTGATCGTTTTAGCTACCCCCTCCACCCGCTTTGCACCCTGCCAATAAATAGATAATTTTTAAGAAAAAAAACCGCCGCCTTTGGGGTTCTGGTGAAAGCTACTTGCGAATGTTGGATTATGTAGAAATGTGTGTGTAGGTATTTTTTTAAACTGCGTTTAATGGTTTAATTATTTAATGGCAACAAAAATCAATATACGTATACCGTTAACGTTTGAGGAATTTCCTCAATTCCTCATGAATCCGATTATAAGAAATCGAAGCTTGACAAAATTTGACTTGAAAACTCAATATGTTTAACAAACATAACTAAATAAATGTTACTGTTCTGAACTTAAATGCATGCTGTTCTTATAAAAATACCAAAGTCACTATAAGTGTGCCGTTCAGATTTGAGGAGTTCGGTTCTGACCATCATCAGCAGTTCCACTGCACCAAATGTCACTATTCTGGACGTAAGTGCATGCTGTTCTTATAAAACTACCAAAGTCACTATAAGCGTGCCGTTCAGATTTGAGGAGTTCCGTTCTGACCATCATCAGCAGTTCCACTACACCAAATGTCACTGTTCCGTACGTAAACGCATGCTGTTACTTTAAAAACACAAAAATCACCATATGTATGCCTTTCAGATTTGAGGAGTTCCCTCGATTTCTCCAGGATCCCATCATCAGAACTGGGTTCTGAGAAAAATGGGGCCAATCTGTATGCATATACATTCAATCAAAAAAAAATTCAAAATCGGTCCAGTAACGACGGAGATATCGAGGAACAAACATTAAAAAAAATACAGACGAATTGAGAACCACCTTCATTTGAGAGATTTGAGACGGCGGTTAAAAAGAAAGGGGCCTCGACACGATAGGAAGAAGAAGCTAAATGCAACTACCCACACTAAAAATACAAGAAATTAATGAGAGCTACTTATATAGACACATATAATCATGGCAGTGGCACAAAGTTCACCCATGGCCTAAGTGGTTTTAGGTCCACATCACATCTCACTATACTCACTTCTAGTCGAGCGCAGATCCAGGAGGGTATAATGGGGGTCATAAATAAGCCTTTAACGCGGCATTGCTATGAAACTTACAGTATTATTTGTAACTGCCAAAAACAAATGAAAATGAGAAACAAATCGCGGTAAATACACTTCCATAACCTACCTACCTACTTCACTATACATATACCTGAATTCTCACAGGACGGTATTCTTTGTACCACTCCACGCAATCGTGCAATAAAATTACCATTCGTTAGGATCTTAATTTGTGCTCTGGGCTTCCCTGGTTGCACTCCCAAAGGGCTTGAACCTTCATAAAATGCTACCGACGGTTAGGGCAGTAATACAAGAGTTTTATTACAGCGTTTTGATAACCTTGAAGTCCTTCGATAGCGATGACGACTACATTTAAAAAATGGCATTCTGTTTAGTCCATCAGTTAGATCGTCTAAAAATACTGAATACATATTTTTCGCTTTATTTAAATGAATGAAAAATTACAAAGATACAGGGCATCAAAGTTTGAGTGGGGGCTTGTGACGTCACTGTTATGTAAAAATTGTACCTAGGCGTGACGTCACGCAAAACTTCAACGCACTGTATCGTCGTCATTTTTCGTTTACGAGAAAAAATAAAAATATTTGTCCAAAATTTTTTGATGATCTAACTGACGGACTAAAAATTTTTTTTTAGTCGTCTCGCCTATATAGTAAGAGTTGTGCCGTTCTCGAGAACGTTCTCATTTTACTATGGAGTATATTCACCTGGGAGAACATTTTTCAGGAAGGGCACAGCTCTAGATTATAGTCTAACACAAGTCAATAGTGCTGACCTCTACTGCTAGTGACAAAAATTGCACAATTTTATGATGATGCAGCGGGTTGAATATTTTGATCTGATCTATCAGAATCAAAAGTGACACATCTCCTGAAGAAGCATTTGTTTATTAACACATCACATCCATATCTAATTCCTAAAGCTATAAATCCGAATACGCCCGACAATGCCAATTGATCTTGATTCAAGAAATTCTTGAAATTTCAGAAGCCCATTCTCTGCATAGACATAGAATAAATAATAGTGCCTTCTACCGTATAAAAAGTAGACTTTCTACAAAATCGAAGTTTAACAGGGATCAAGGACGAATCGTGTTGTCCCTTTTATAGTTCAAAGCAGTATACGTTTCGGCTATTTTGGATTGTCAGTATTATCTTATCTGTGGTTGTGCTAGTTGTGCACGCAAAGGAACGTCAAGTTGTGCCAACCCCATAGCATTAGTTCGTTCGTGCACCGATAGAGGTATGGAAGTCAAGTGTTTCCACCTGCTCACGAACGAATGTTGTTGTTGTATGTCCTAAGGCACCCCATAGGTGCATAGGGCCTCCACAAGATCCTTCCACGCCTTTCTATCTTGAGCCACCGCCTTGGCCTCGTTCCAGCTCAGTCCATATTCCCTCAGCTCATTCTCAACGCTCCGCGATCGAACGAATGCTCGCTCAGAAATGTCCAGAACACTAAGTGAAAACGTTTAGGTACGTAGCCAAACAGAGCCGAGAATGCACGAAGCAAACAAAACAGGCCCCGTAACCAAATGGTAGCAGTCTGGCTCTGTCGCGCCAATACGAGAGACGTGAAAGAGATATTATCGTGAGCGTTTTTGCTACGTACACAGAACAGAAGACTGGCACAGTCTGCAACGCGCTTTACCCCCGTGCATTTTTTAAAGTTCGTTTCAATCCCATTTAACCGTTTTTCCACTCGGTCAGTCTCGGCAGTCGAATGTTTTGCTCAAAAACTAGTTTTTTATTTTATTCTGTTAAGCGGAAAGTAACCGTTATTTCATCATTCATTCATTCATTCATTCGTTCAGTGGTGTGATTGAAAACTAGTGAGTGCAGACCTGATTTAGACGGCGTGCGAACTCGCACACGATTTTAGTTAAATTGCGGATTGCGGGCTGTTAAGGCTACATTACATACAATTTTGCGCAGCCGTCAAATACCGCAATGTAATAAAACTCGCGAAATCTCGTACCGTCTAAATGGGCCCTAAGACTGTTGACCTAACTGACCTATACGTAGTCTAGAAGCAGTTTTCGACGCTATAAAAAAGCGGAAATTTTAAAAAAGATAGGGGAAAGATTTATCGTGCTGTAGAAAATTTGAATTTTGTGCCTTTTTCTAGTGGCAAACTTGTTTGCCCGGATATAATTATTAATAAAATAACCGACTAAGATTTAAAAAAGAAGGTTCTCAATTCAGTTGTCAGATCTTGTATGGTTTCTGCAGAGTATATATACATCATTCAGTATAGCGCGGTAACTAACTTAGGTCTATATCGTGTCGAAGCAACGTTGCCGTCGTGACGGAAAACTTTTTCCCTCCACTCTCAACTAAATTAGTGCGAAACAGCTTGGAACCTGATTTTACACGTTAGCACTAAACGAGAAGTCTTGCACTTGTTCTCATTAGTTCCTGTGAGTACTTGAGGCGCACTTCAGTTGAAAAGCATTGTCTCGATTCGACAATGGCGTTTAGACAAGTCCCCCGATTGTACGGTGCTCAAAATAAGTATTTTTTGGGAAAGAAATCATAGGTAAGGCTTTTCACTGAGATAATTTTTTAACAAACTAAATACAATTAGGTACGTTGCGTTGTCTTGTCGGTACAAGACTAAATTGCTAAAAAAATATGATGTCTGCCCAACTTCCCATGGTTACCCTCTGTGCAAATCATCAGAGCTATGAAAATAGGTATAATATTGCACTGTCACTTAATTTAATCATAATTACATTATGCATCTCTGTAACGTTTCAGGTAATTCTGCAAATATAAATGAGTCCGATTTAGCTCGCCATATCCCAAGGGCAAAAGTATATAACAAAATCCGTAATCGGGCTTTTTCAGAATTTGGGTCCCCCAATTAGCGTAAGTCGTTAACAAATTAACTTACTGTCAGTTTTGTGACGATAGCTAAGTATGAAATTTCAATAAAAATGTTGTTTTTGTGTTAATTACATAAACTTTAAGCGATAATCTATATTCAGAATGTAAAAAAAGAAAATTTTTAGACAGTTTTTAGCTTAATTGTCGTCACAAAATTGACAGCGAGTTAATTTTTGTTAACAACTTACGCTAATTGGGGGGACCCAAATTCTGAAAATGCCCAATCATCAATTTCAGTCGATTAAAACCAATTCCACGAATCAATAGATCAATACGCATCAAACACTACGCACGGAGGCAATTTAGACCCCACGTTTTCATTTGGGAGTGCTCGATTAAACCTAAAGACCGACTCCAGCTCGAGTGGCCCTATGGCCTCGATGCCAATGGCTCTTCACCCCTGGACGAGTGTTCCAGATGGTTCCTTAACACTGGGTAGGCGATGGTGTGTGAGAACCAGTGTAGGTTGGCCTTAAAATTGTGTGTGAACTTTGTGGTGTGTTTGGTTAACGCGTGTCGAAGTGGCAATCGTCGACGCTACGAAATCTAAAATCTGTCTGGCTTTGTCGCGCCTCTACAGAAGAGCGATAGACTATCGGATAGAGAGGTAGGTAGCTACCTATACACATGCGAAAAATCCAAAGGAGATCAGAAGAAGCCAATACTCTGAAAAGGTAATATCGCAACTATTTGATGAAATTCATTCGACTTGTTTGCAAAATTTACTAGGTTGAAAATATATTTATCCATACTAAATACTAATATTATAAATGGGAAAGTGAGTGTGTCTGTTTGTTTGTGCACCTTTCACGGAGCGACGAAGTGTCCTGATTTTTTAAGTGGAGATACCTAGTTGAAGAGATGGAGAGTAACATAGGCTACTTTTTGTCACTTTCTAACGCGAGCGAAGCCGCGGGCAAGAGCTAGTTTATTAACTTAAAGCACAAAATTAAACTGGTGTCAACTATGATCTATACTTGGGAATAACAACACTACCAGGATCTGAGCCACTCACGTTTGATCTGGCCTGTATTTACGGTATGCTTTTGTTTTGATTAAAGACGGCATTTCCACTATTTAGATCAGAACTATTAGAAGACAGGATTATTGATCAAGGTGAGTTCAAGACTTAAGTAGTAAGTACGGCCTTTCAAAACAGGCCGACGGAATTGGTCAGGAAATGATGATTATCAATTCCTAACACATAAATCAGCCTTGAGAATTTAAGGAAAGTTAGGATTTAAAAATACGGGCTGAACTAGCTAATATGCAGACATTGAACGTCAATACTAACTCTACATTATCCTAAAGTTTCATCCTTGACAAAATTAGAAAGGTCTGGAGCCTCTGGGCTCTTAGTCTATATACTCGTACATACATAAATATTTGACGCTTACTGGGTACCTATGAGTGACGTTTGTGACAGTCATTTCCTGTTAATTTTATATGACATTGTGTGTGTGTGGATTGAGTGAGCACCTTCCGAAAATAAAAAAAAATATGCTGATCATTTAGTAAAAGTTCTAAAACAATTGTAAAACGAATCTCTGAATTTGTAAAAAGATAAATCAAAAGATACAGCCATTAACATGTGCTCACTCAGTTCTCACACACTACCAACGAAAACAGTGAATATATTCATTTAACATATAATATTTATATACTAACATTTAGTAAAAAATAGGCCAACCTACCTCTATAAATATTAGATCACCTAGTGACGTATTAAATTTTTTACAAATAGTTTCTTATGCTCACTCAATCCACACACTTTTGAAAAGCCGAATTTTGATGAAAAACATAAGATTTAGACCGCTATTATATGTGTATAGTTTAGTAAAAGTGAAATGGGAATTTGTAAAATACAAAACGAACCACTAACGTGTCAGGTTTTTTTATAATAAATTTTTGTAAGTGCTCACTCAGTCCACACGTTTTGAGAAAGTTAAAAATGTAAATATCTTACGATTTGTAGCACCTAAGACACTCGAAAGTACTTCAACATTTAGTAAAAATTTTTACTAAATATCCACCATCTAATATTTTATATTCGTTGTCTGGTTTTAAAGATATTCAGACATAACTTTTCTCATACAAATGTATCAAGTAGGGTGACCACACTATGTCGGCTGCTGATTTTCCCCACCTTCCCATTGTCATATTGAGATTGGGGAGTTTCGTTCGTTTAATTTTGATAATATTAAACTAATACCATATTAATTATCCATCTGCAAACTGTTTTTAGGTTATGTTCTTGGCCTAGTGATGATGTGTATTGTGTAATTTTTATCGACGTCAGGATAATAACCATATCGACATGCATGCATTAAAAAGGACATGAATGATAATTGGTAAGAAACAAAGAATATAATACTTCACTAGTAAGAAACCAGAACCTGGTAATCTAATCGCGCTAACAGATGAGCGTACCGGATTTGTAAGTGGGAGCGATAAATAGTTATTCTTTTCTCGCTCCCACTTACAAATCCGGTAAACTATTATCAAAATTGAACGAAACTCCCCAATCTCAATATGACAATGGGAAGGTGGGGAAAATCAGGAGCCGACATAGTGTGGTCACCCTGCTTGATACATTTGTATGAGAAAAGTTATATCTGAATATCTTTAAAACCAGACAACGAATATAAAATATTAGATGGTGGATATTTAGTAAAAATTTTTACTAAATGTTGAAGTACTTTCGAGTGTCTTAGGTGCTACAAATCGTAAGATATTTACATTTTTAACTTTCTCAAAACGTGTGGACTGAGTGAGCACTTACAAAAATTTATTATAAAAAAACCTGACACGTTAGTGGTTCGTTTTGTATTTTACAAATTCCCATTTCACTTTTACTAAACTATACACATATAATAGCGGTCTAAATCTTATGTTTTTTATCAAAATTCGGCTTTTCAAAAGTGTGTGGATTGAGTGAGCATAAGAAACTATTTGTAAAAAATTTAATACGTCACTAGGTGATCTAATATTTATAGAGGTAGGTTGGCCTATTTTTTACTAAATGTTAGTATATAAATATTATATGTTAAATGAATATATTCACTGTTTTCGTTGGTAGTTTGTGAGAACTGAGTGAGCACATGTTAATGGCTGTATCTTTTGATTTATCTTTTTACAAATTCAGAGATTCGTTTTACAATTGTTTTAGAACTTTTACTAAATGATCAGCATATTTTTTTTTATTTTCGGAAGGTGCTCACTCAATCCACACACACACATGACATTTTACATGAAATTAAATATGGAAACAAGCTAATTACGCGTCAGCTCTAAAGGCAATTTTACGGAAAATATAGCGAGATTTTAGCTACTGTTCTCAACATTTCCTGGAACGTAATTATGGAACGCTGAATCTATTGCCGGTAAGTTGGATTTTAATTAAAAATAATAGTAATATCAGCCATTGCCAACACTGGAGATGTAAATTTAATTTAATAATTTAAAGATTACACTCTATAGAGAAGTATAGCAATATTTCCCTGTGTCTGTTTTTAGGGTTCCGTACCAAAAAGGTACAAAAGGAACCCTTATGGTGCGACTCTGTCCGTCTGTCTTCACAGTTTTTTTATTGTCCCTACTTTTGTAGAAAAATATTTTATGGCTGAAGATAGGAGGGCGTGGCGCGAGTTTTTGAAGGCCCTTTGCACCTCTGGGGTGCCTTAGTACTACAACCACAGAACATAAATAATAGTACAAGTACTTACTAGGCTCGCTCCTTTGATATTCACAAAATGCCGCCATTCAAAATTCTTAACCGCACGCGAGCAGCCGACATTAAAATCTATTGCGCCACGCGAAGGTCATCACCACTGAATGGGCCGCGAACTCGCGGCCCCCGGTATGCTTGTAGCGATAGAATCGCGAACTGAGCCTCCCCTGATGCAACAAGAACAACCTTACCTACGACGGCTTCTTAATTAGGACTCAAAATATTTTTGAACAAAGATAAATAAGTTGGTAGAAGGTACCAACAGCAATATAATATTTGTATCAAAATTTCAATCTGTCACACAACGAAATCTATTCTGACTTGGAATACTTGAAATCCCAGATATATATTTCTATTTCCAATATATCAAACAAAATTTGTCCGTCGCGATTGGATATTGCGTTTAAAATATATCGTATCGTTCTGTTTCCGTCCAATGACGACGAATTTATAGAAATTGCGCAATACGGGAGGCTAAGGAAACAATACATTGCATTAGATATCCGATATGACATCGTAGACAACGTTATATTACTTGTGGGGACCGATTCGGCTTTCTGAATTTGTTCCTAGATCGTTTACAGCGCCTGGCAAACAAGGCTCGGAACCGGTTTATTTTTTACCGGTTTATTTAGATTTTACTCCGAATTTTTGAGCGAAAACGAAATTTAAAGATTTTCCCGCAAGTAGGTACATGATAACGATTTGAAAATTTAACCGGTATCCGAGATCCGAGCCCAGGGGACCGATTTTTGAATCTCACGGCGTTCGAATTCAGAAAATTGTCACCGAAATTGCCTACTATTTTCAGTGACAATTTTCTGAATTCGAACGCCGTGAGATTCAAAAATCGGCCCCCTGCTGGCAAAAAATAATAGGGGCGCCAGCGTCTGTGTAAACCGTTTTTCCCCTCACTACCTCGGAAACACGTGTTTTATCCTTTAATCTCAGCGGGTAAAAACGAATTTTATCCACTAGTGGGTAAAGTAATTTGACCTTGAATATAGTCAAATTGACTGCTTTAATATTTAATATCTGGGCGACCGAGCTTCGCTCGGTTCTGTTTCGTATCCTTGACCTGTGTCGCCATCTAGTTCGAAAATAAATAGTACCTACATCGATCAATCGAAAGAACTCTCAGTCTTAACAACACAACTACTCCACACGAGATGGCGCGCGTTTCGTCACAAAAGCTCAGTGTATTTTTCTATTCGTGTTAGCCTTGACCTGTGTCGCCATCTAGTCTTTGAAGTAAATAATACTTACATCGACCGAAAGACTTCTGTCTCAACAGTACAACTACTCCACACGAGATGGCGCGCGAAGAAAAACGCGTGAAAACTCGAAAATTCGCGTTTTCCGGGACCTAAGGATATGTTAGATCGATTTTTCACCCACTAAAACCCCCACATAACAAATTTCAGCGAAATCGTTAGAGCGGTTTCCAAGATCGTCGGTATAAATAAATAAATAAATAAATAAATATACAAGAATTGCTCGTTTAATAGTATAAGATAAAAGTAGGTGAATCTAGTAATGAAGATGATTAACCACCTGTGGAACTACTGGAAGCAGTGATAAACGCATTTTTTGCGTTGTAGTTTCCTTGCTATAGTGAGGGGAAAAGTTTTGTGTTACGGGTGCAAAAATGTATTTTACTTCTCGTGTATTGAAAAACTCGCTAAGTTCAGGATTCTATAGTTGAACCACGAGCGAAGCGAGAAAAACGAGCTTGCTCGTTTTTCAATTCCACACTCGGCGTTAAAATACAACTTTGCCCCCTTGTATAACAAATAACTATTGTATGTGGCAACTACCGGGTCACTTTATATGAGAAAAGGTAAGTGTTGCTATAATAAAAAAAATAGTTTCATATCTACTCTTATTTGCAAGATATTATGAGAACTCGCATGCGACTTTCATTACATTGCGGCATCGATTGGTGTGCTGAATAGTATCGCCTTAAGACCTCAAGAGACCGTAATGTACCTAGGTAACTATTAATCACATGCGAAATCAAGCTCCGTTTAAATGAGCCCTTATGTTCATATTTTAAAATGATTTGAAGATCTTAATTAAATGAAGTGAACATCATGAGTGAGCTACTTAATCGCCAATCACCAACTTTTTTAAAGAATGTTTCGGAACCGTAACAAGATGTTAAGCTTGAATTGGACCTTAAGTCATGCGACTACACTAGATATTTGTAATAACATAATTTTTAAGAAAAAAAAACCGTCGCCTTTCGGGTTCTGGTGAAAGTTACTTGCGAATGTTGGATTATGTAGAAATGTGTAGGTATTTTTTAAAACTGCTTTTAATGCTTTAATTATTAGATGGCAACATAAATGAATACACGTATAACGTTAAGGTTTGAGGAGTTTCCTCAATTCCTCATGAATCCGATATTATATTATAAGAAATCGAAGCTTGACAAACTTTGACTTGAAAACTCAATATGCTTAACAAACATAACTAAATAAATAAATGTCACTGTTCTGAACTTAAATGCATGCTTTTCTTGCAAAAATACCAAAGTCACTTATGAGTGTGCCGTTCAGATTTGAGGAGTACGGTTCTGACTATCATCAGCAGTTCCACTGCACCAAATGTCACTGTTCTGGACGCAAGTGCATGCTGTTCTTATAAAAATACCAAAGTCACTATAAGCGTGCCGTTCAGATTTGAGGAGTTCGGTTCTGACCATCAGCAGTTCCACTGTACCAAATGTCACTGTTCTAGACGTAAGCGCATGCTGTTCTTATAAAAATGGCAAAGTCACTATAAGCGTGCCGTTCAGATTTGAGGAGTTTGGTTCTGACCATCATCAGCAATTCCGCTGCACCAAATGTCACTGTTCTGGATGAAAGTGCATGCTGTTCTTATAAAAATACCAAAGTCACTATAAGCGTGCCGTTCAGATTTGAAGAGTTCTATTCTGGCCATCATCAGCAGTTCCACTGCACCAAATGTCACTGTTCCGTACCTAAATGCATGCTGTTCCTTTAAAAACACAAAAATCACTATATGTATGCCTTTCAGATTCGAGGAGTTCCCTCGATTTCTCCAGGATCCCATCATCAGAACTGGGTTCTGAGAAAAATGGGACCAATCTGTATGCATATACATTCAATTAAAAAAAAAATTTCAAAATCGGTCCAGTAACGACGGAGATATCGAGGAACAAACATTAAAAAAAAAAAAAAACATACAGACGACTTGATAACCGTCCTTCTTGAGATATGAGGCGACGGTTAAAAATGTGGGTTAAATACCTATTTAATCCACATTTTTTTTAAATTATCCTTTTATTTAAGTACAGTCACCGGCATAAATAAGTGATGATTTCTGTACCTTGTCGCTTTAAATCGTTTGACAATTTCGTATGACATTTCAAACAAGACGTTAATGTGACAAGGTATAGAAATCATCATATATTTATGCCGGTGACTGTACCTAAATAAAAGGATAATTTATCAACAAAAACCACGTTAACAAATCCACATACGATTCACGTTGTCCTTTACGTTCTGGCAATCGCGTCGCCAATAGCGAACAATATTTAACTCTGCCTTACACAATTGAATTTGCAGCTCAAAAGCTATGAACTATGGACAAAGTTTCGTTAGCAAATGCTACGAAATTTCATGAAATTTGTGCAGTAATGTGCACAGCCGGCCTAGCAGAAGTGTCGTTGACGCTACGTGCCGATCTAAACGCAATCTAGCTCTGTCGCGCCACTATAGAAGAACGATAGGGAAAGCTAGCTGCAAATAAAGCGTAAGCGATCGTGAGTGTTGTGACGTTGGCTAGGTACGGGCACTTTGTTAGTAAGTACTCGCTAGAACATGCATCGCATGAGCAATTTTGAGTTAATTATAACTGTGGCGTTTTATGTCTAAAGGGCCCTCATGGTTGATCTGCAATAAGGGCGAATTTTTATCGGAATTGCAGACAAAATCGTCAATTATTGCACTTAAACCATTAGGACCCTTCAGCGTTGAAAAGTCACATACCTACATAAACTATGTAGTTTCATAATTATTAGTCTTATTAGAGTGTACAAGTTTCTAATGGGGTGGCAACGCGCTTGTGACACTTTTTATACTACGTCGGTGGCAAACAAGCATACGGTCCGCCTGATGGAAAGCGGTCACCGTAACCTATGAACGCATGCAACGCAAACAGTGTCACATGCGCGTTGCCACCCCATTAGAAACTTGTACATTCCCTTTTGCTGTGTTAAGTACAGCAAAAGGAGTGGAGGAGGAGACACTGTTTGAGTTGCAGGCGTCCATAGGTTACGGTGACCGCTTTACATCAGGCGGGCCGTATGCTTGTTTGCCACCGACGTAGTATTAAAAAAAAAAAGGTAGGTATGTTATGTGTTCTGCTGTTTTGTGTTGGGATGGACGGAAACAATGAGATTTAATAACCGGTGGTCTGGCAGCCTAGCCGACGTGACAAAGGTTGACGCTACGTGAACGCAGTCTGGCTCTGTCGCGCCACTACAGATGATAGGGAGTCTCGGAAGAGCTAGTTACCTACGGAACGCCTACGGTGCGTCAGCAACTGCGACGTTGAATAGGTAACCTGGCCTAGTGGGATTAGTGACTAAGAATAAGGGCTTCAGACTCTTGGGTTTGAATCCCGACAGAGGAGGGCAATTAGATCTTTGATAAACATAATTAATTAATTAGTGAGACATGGGTGTATTCTATGTGACATTATTATGTGTTTACATAATAACATAATACTTGTATTACTTGTATGGCTTGCCATGAACATAGATTCTTAACCTTTAAATAGCTGGAGCCCGAGCAACAGAAAAAGGAAACGTAAACCATGAATAAATAAATAGTTATTTACATAAACGAATACACGATAACACTGGGTGATGTTTATGTGTAAGTATCACTCCTACCTACCTAAACTTTTGCTCGAAAAGATGTTATTTATACGTAGGTGTAGGTAGGTACTTATACACACTTAAACATTGGAAATTAAGTACAAGTGCCTCATAAAAAAAATAACGCAAAACTTACCTAGACGACGATGCACGATGTAATAAAAATATTTAGGTATTTTTACATTCTTCACACACAAACGTATAATATTCACATTAGGTTGATGGCAAACATATAGTTTCACTATTTATTGCCTCACATGGAAGTCGAAGTCTCTTTTTCTTTACTTTGAGTATATATTAAATAAATTATACAAAATCATTCGCCATTCTATTTTCATGACATTAACAAACTGACATAAGTAAATAAATAGTATGTATATATTCCTAGACAGAAAAAAGTCTATATTCTATGCAGGTAGTGATTATAATTTGCACATACCTTCTTGGTTTCAGTCATGTAGCGATACATTGAAGCCCCATAAATCTAAGAATAACCATTTAACCATATTACATTTGGAGTGAAATGGTGGTTAAAGAGACTGGGGAAACTTGTTCCTAGGATTCCTAGGGAAAGCAACAACCCCACTATATCTAGATCAGAAATTAATCCCTTATGTACACAGATCACAACAACAGTAGGTACAGAGATATAGAAAACAATGTGTCATATTTCATTTTGTTTATTATTGATTTTATAGTATTATTAACAAATTAATGTATCAATGTAGACTGATTGCTTTTAATACAAAAATGATTTGTTGATCAATTTTCCAATAGTACTTCTAATTCACTTTCACTTACTGACTTGGAGTTTACATAATTTAATAAAATAAGTAGGTAAGTGATTATGAATTATTGTGCACAGTACCTACAGTAAAAATGCCTGCAACTTCACAGAAGCCAAATTTAGAACAAAATTGTAATTGGTTAGCACTTAAGTATTAATTACAATATTAGATATCTGGTAGGTAAATCTAAAGACATGTTTCTATAAAATAACCCATTCATGCCAGTCCTCGGTGAGAAATATCTTCTCAATGCTTCTCTCACTTCCGCCACTGTAATAGCTGGCACTCCTTCGTATCCAGACTTGATATAAACCGCATTATTCAAACTTAACGGGTTACAGAAATGCCCACCTTCATACTTACTGAACGGATCACCATTCTTCTTTTTACCATCTTGCCTTATAAGGAATACTGCGTCAACAATTTCTGCTACCGTCTCATAGGCTATGAAACATAATACTTCAAGGGCGAACATTGTAATTTTCAATTCTTTGTTTGGATTTATCCACCGTTCCAGTTTAGCGTAACCTTTCACTAATTGATTCCCAGACCGAAAAGAACTACACCTTGCTTTATGGTACGCTTCATATTTCTCAAAGGACATTGACTCAGTTAGTTTTGCAGCTCTCACTTTTCTTAAATAGTCTATGGTGTCAAACTTGATTTGACTTACTTCATCAAACTCATCTACTTCTTTTATTATGTCTATGTGTGTCCGTCTTTTTCTATTTTGAGGATCAATATCGTCTTCCAACATTAATGAGTTTAAAGTCTCTGCTGTGGTCCCTGAAGGAACTTGCCTGCCTTTATCTAACGTGTCTAACTTAATTTGGTAGTCATGCAAGCGTTTCAATTTTATTATATTTTTACGCATTAAATAAATAATGTCGTAGTTAGAAATAGCCTTTCCTCCTCTAGCGTTGCATAGCGTCCAAGCCTCCTGTAGCATAGTCCGGAGCTGTTGCAAAACTACATTTTCTACGAGAACCACGGTGGCGGCATTCGGGTTGGGGTTGTCTCCGAATCCGTGCATCATGTTGGAAATTTCCTTTTGAAAATTTGTCCCCTCGCCGGTAGCGTCGATTGTGAAGTAGGACACCATGTTTCTTTTAACGAATCACTCACAAAATAAATAAAACTTTCAGTTCAGAGAAACACAAGCAAGCATGCACTGCTTGATTGACAAATGAAATGACATTGACAATGACAATAGTGATGTTTTGTTGGTGCATAGAGTTTTATTTAAGGTCGCAAGCGAAAGTGACATGATCATGAAATGGGATAAATAAAATTATTCGCTATTTTTATGTAAAATTTAGTCTTTATGATTTATCAAAGAAATTTCGTTCTTTTTTCTACATATAGCTGAGCAATATCTAAACGCAAACCCAATAAGTTGACAGAAATCAGCTGATACTTTTGTAGGTTATGTCCGACTGAACTTTGCGATACGCGTCATACACGATCATAATCATAACATTCATATCACTACGTCGAAAACGTAGAAAATGAATATATTACGATTGTTGCCTCGTAAAGGCAACTTACTATTGTGCCAAATTCGATACTTATCCTGTTGGTCATGCGGGCAAGACATAAAACAGCTAGTGGAAAATTTGTTTTGCTCAAATTGTAAATCGCTTCAACAGCCTACGAAAGAAAACTACTTCAAGATTTTGGGAGTCTCTGAAACGTATGATCAAAATGAAAATGAACTGGCCAAGAGGTTCAAAGAGCTACAGAAATATTTGCATCCAGATAAATTCGCCAACAAGTAAGGAAAAGTACTACTACTTATTAGTCATTTTGTTTGTCAAAGGAAGGTGATAATGATTTAAGAAAATATGCCTCATGTAATAGGTGGCCTTCATATTGGATGACCAATAGGATGAATGTTTTTCATAGCTATAGAAGTGTGTCTAGTGAAAATAATGTAAGGAAAACCATATTTGGTTTAAGATTACCACTAGGGAACCACAAATAATAATATTGGGGCAAGGGTAACATCTGCTTGAACAACCCCTTTACTACCAAAAACTATTATTCCATGATAGGAAAAATATACTGTATCTAGTGCTCACCCGTTATAATGTTTATAATGTTATACAACCTGATTTTATTGAATTCCGTTAACTTTAAGGGAAGGTTCTTTACATCAAATACAAATAATTTTTCTAAGAAACTAGCGTCTTAACTCTTACGGTTATCGAGTTATAAAGATAATTACTGAACACGTCTATGACAGCCTTTACCAATTCCTAATGTTATTTGTTTTGACATGTGCTGTCAATCACTTGACACTAACTTGAATGTTATTCTTAAGGGTCTCTCACACTAATAAATTCATTTATATCTGTGAAAATGATGAAAAAAATTTTTTTGCGAATTTAACTATAAGTGATATACACGATGGTTACTGATAATGAACCTAGCTACGTGTCAAATTTAACGGAAAAAAACAAAAAAAGAAATGGTGTATATGTAAAATATCCGGTCAAGTCTGGGGCGGGTCTCTAATAATACTATGCCAGGTCTCTAGGGTTGATTAATTATAGTTATTTGTTTTACAAGGGGGCAAAGTTGTTGTTTAACCACACGTGCCAATATTGAAGCCCGAGCCAGCGAAAGATTTCAATATTGAACCGCGAGCGTAGCAAGTGGTTCAATTAGTGGAATCTTGAGCGTTGCGAGGGTTCCAAGGCACTAAGGTTAAACAAACTTTGCCGCCGAGTGAAACACAAAATTTTTCACCACACCAACACGATCAAAATACTGACTATAAAACATCAAACTAAATCAAATCTACAATTTATTCAATATTTATAATTCAAAATCATCATTTAAGGGTAATTTCTGCCTGCCAGCTCAAATTATCAAGTTAAAATTTGTATGAAATTACTTTGCACTCTTGTGGATAAAATGCAATTTTGCTATCTGTTTTCGAATAGCAAAGTTAAGCCTTTATCAGTTTGTGTGGTGAAAAACTATTTATACATCTTTCAGAGCAAAAGAGGAGCAAGAGATATCAGAAAAATACTCCTCATTAGTTAATGAATCATACAGCACACTTCTGAATCCACTGACAAGAGGTAAGGACTAAATTATTAACTAATAGGAATCTGATAATAAAATTGTCTTAAATCATAATATATTTACAAAGAGAGGTTCCATTTTACAAATTCTTAATGTACTGAAAGTATTGTGTTGTGTACTCGTAGACTACAACTGGTCCAATGTCACTTGTTGTTGTTGTAGTCCTAAGGCACCCCAGAGGTGCAAAGGGCCTTCACAAGCTCGCGCCACGCCTTTCTATCTTCAGCGACCCTCGTGGCCTCGCTCCAGCTCAGACCAGCCGCTCGTAGCTCATTTTCGACGGACCGCTTCCATGAGTGAACAGGGCGCCCGGGGCCACGGCTTGCATTCTGCGGTTTCCAGTCGAAAGCAATGCTCGCATTATTTCTTCTAGGGTATGCAAAAACCGGTTAACTTAAAAAACCGGTTAATAACCGAGACTTTTCCTTCAAAACCGGTTAACCGGTTATTAACCGGTTTTGAGGATTTTTAGTAAATGGCCGTACTACGCAATAATTACCATTACCTTTAAGAATTCTGATGTTGATGATATCGTAGCAGGTATTATTTGCACGATGAAGATCATTTTTATCCAGTTTTTGGAAATTTAGTAAATGCGGAAATTGCTAAAAAAGGCTTGTGTGGTTTGAATGTGATTCGACAGTTGCGTTTTCTAGGCATGTAGCGAAGGTCTACAGCTCCCAGAGCCCCTAGTAATACAAGCCATTGATGTAAGAAAACCAAGATCTCCATTTTACCTTTCTTTTAAAAAATATAGTTTGAAATATACGGTAGACTCCGGTCGTCCGGTCCGTCGGTAGACAACGACGCTCAAGGGACCGCTGATATTACGTCGTATTAACCAGATGTAGATGTCGTACAAAATGAATTTCATTTCTTTTAATTAAAAGTAATATCTACATCTCTATTACTAAAACATTTTAATCAATAGGTTTATTTACAGGGTATTATTATCATCATATCATAGTATTGTGACTTGTTTAGTTAGAAAAGTGCGTACTTGCTCATCATTTGTAAGTAAAGCTAGTTTATACGCAATCGAAAAATACAAATTGGGTTCTATTTAGCTTATAAGATTAGACCCGAGGCGAACAAATTGTTGAAATTTTAAAAGCAATACTCCAAAAAGTTACGTGGCCACAATGTAATCTTGCTACTTGTTGTAGGCAAGACAGAGAGTCGTAATAAACGGATGTACTTTCATACTATCCATCATCAACTGCCAGCCCCTACGGTACCTAGAGGACCACCAGCTGCTTAGTGACCAACAATACGGTTTCCGTAGAGGCCGCTCGGCTGGTGATCTTCTAGTTAACCTGACACATCGTTGGGCACAGGCAATCGAGATGAAGGCCGTTAATTTTACATCGCGAAAGCGTTTGATCGCGTTTGGCACAGAGCACTTCTTTCGAAGTTACCATCCTACGGGCTTCCCGAGAGATTATGTGTTTGGGTGGGTAGCTTCCTGACAGACAGAAGCATAAAGGTCTTAGTTGACGGTAAATGCTCTGACTCCACGCCTGTGAATGCTGGTGTTCCCCAAGGCTGTGTGCTATCACCTACGCTATTCCTCTTGCATATCAATGACATGTTGCAAACCAGCGGCATTCATTGTTGTAGTACGGTTGATGCTACTTACACCGGCCGCACCAATATCTCTCGGGAAAACGTCATCGAGAGCCGGAACAAACTTGTGTCTGAAATTGAGACCTCCTTGAAAGAAGTCTCTGAATGGGGTCGACTTAACTTAGTCCGATTTAACCCCACCAAGACACAGGTTTGCGCGTTTACCGCAAAAAAGTTAGAGTTTTTCGCATCACCCTTTTTTGAGAGCAGTATTCGTATGAGAGCAATATTCAGTGCGAAATTCAAATCTTCAAGAAAAGAGCGTACACCCATCTTAAAGGCCGGCAACGCACCTCCAACACCTCTGGTGTTTCGGGTGTCCATGGGCGGCGGTGATCGCTTACCATCAGGTGACCTGTCTGCTCGTTTGCCTCCTATCCCATAAAAAAAAATTATCACAAACGAAATCAAATAAATACCTGTGCTTATGTCGTTGTAAGAGGTTGGACGTTAGGTCTATGCGGAGTCGTAATATACTAACTGGACTCTACTGTATTGTATAAAATGTATAATTGAGTGGACTCGGGACTAATTTTTAAAATAAAATCATTACAGATAATAATGTTATGAAAAGTAACAAATAAATCTTTATTATTACAAAACATTAAATAATTACGTATTTTTGAACCTTTTAATGCCTAATTTTCCAAATTTTGAGAAATAAATACAGTTTCGGTTATTAACCGGTTAGAGACTATAAAAACCGGTTTTTAACCGCGGCCAAAAAGTCTCGGTTAACCGGTTTGCACACCCTAATTTCTTCCCCCTCTCCGAAGAGTGTGTCCAATCCATCTCCATTTTCGTGTCGCGATATCCTCGTCAATGGGTGTTTGCTGGCATATACTCCACAGGTCTTGATTTCGGATAGTGTTTGGCCAGAAAACGCGAAGGATCGACCTCAGGGACTTGTTGACGAATACTTAGCACTATACAGCAGCACTATACTATAGCACAAAGCCTTGTGTACGAGAGGAAGCCTGTGCCTAGAAGAGCGTGTATAACTGCAAAATTTAAATTTTGATAAAACCCCCGACATGGTGGACTGATTTCCACCGAACATAGCTAAGAACACTACCAACTACTTCAGCTCTCAAACAAAAAGAACTAAATCTAAATTGGTTCATCTGTTCGGGAGCTACGATGCCACAGACAGACACTCACATTTGCGTCGGGGGTTAATAAAAATATCTTTACTAATTAATCCCGCCCGTGTTTCAGGTATCTACATGTTACGGCTCAGTGGAAAAGAAATACTGGAAGAGACCGAAGTAAAAGACCAAGCGTTCCTCATGATGATCATGGAAAAGAACGAAGAAGTAGAAAACGCTGAGACGGAGGAAGAAATAATGAAACTCAACAAGGAGAATAAAGAACTGATGAACAAATTGCAAAAACAAGTCTCGCAGGCGTTCCATGATGGCGATTTAAAATTGGTTGTTAAACTTTTGAGTCAAATGAAATATTATACTAGTATAGACCAGCAAATACAGAATTTAATTAGAAGTAAAGGGATTATTAGATGAATCTAACTTAATCTGGTAAAGTCACATATTTAATTCTCTCATCAATTTGAGATAAATGTTAGAAATATAAATATTTAAATTATTTATTTATAAATAATACGCCGCAATGTCAAAAAACTAAACTATGTACCTATCCATAACTTTGTAAGTAAAGTCAGTTCCATAAAATGGGTGTGTATCGATCGATATAACTTTTTTTGATATATTTTAGTCGTTATAACGATCATTTGCTATAATTATTGAATCATATAACAACACATAATATACTTAACAAATTGTATAATTCTTATTTAATATAATGATCATTTTATCGAATAACATTTATTATAACATACTTTGATTATAATGCTTATTTCCGATACTAAATAAATTGTATAACACAAATTCTTTCTAAAGCACAGTTAGAATTAAAAAAAAATGTACAATGAATTAGATCCATCATTTACCAGAAAAGTAGATTAGGTTAGAACTGTGACCCCTACACACAACGCACTGCTACCAGAAAAATAGGTTAGGTTAGGTTAGAACTGTAACCCTTAAACATATGTACTGCTATCAGAAAAGTAGGTTAGGTTAGGTTAGGACTGTGATCCCTTCAAAAAAGATTAAAATTAATTCATGAAATGTTTTATACTGTTTGCTCGTTATATTATACTAAGCGGACCCCAGGCTCCCATGAGCCGTGGCAAATGCCGGGATAACGCGAGGAGGATGATGATGCTCGTTATATTATACTAGTCGTATATCAATAGATAGTTATACCATATAACGGTTATTATAAATAAGTGTTATACGAAATAATGATTATACAAAATATTTTGTGGTTATACCAAATGTTAATTATGTCAAATGAGTGATTATATCCTTTAAATAAATACCAAATGTTGTTATATAAAATGCTACTATATCAAAAAAAGTTATACCAATCATTACACACCCCCATAAAATAGGTACCACTTTTCTACACCGGTAATTATGGCTACCTACT
This sequence comes from Leguminivora glycinivorella, assembly GCF_023078275.1. NCBI lineage: Eukaryota > Metazoa > Arthropoda > Insecta > Lepidoptera > Tortricidae > Leguminivora > Leguminivora glycinivorella. Next base: position 8,515,652 of record NC_062989.1, on the reverse strand, counting down.
TTGCTTTGGTACTTAAGTAGAGCAACATATTGCAAAATGAAAAATAATATCTCTGAGAAAGTTCATATGTTTTCACAAATAACTATTAATATGTATTAAATATTTTTAGGTCTTTGAAACTGTTACACATGGTTTTATTTTTAACAAGCAGAGACTTCAAGTTAAATACCACCTTAATACCCATACTTTAATGCTTATTGTATTCATTAACTTTTTCTCTATACTAATCTCGTGATGGTACATCGTCGACATCTAATCATGATGATTGATGGTCAGTAATGATTTAGATATTTGCATAAATTATAGTACACCTGACCAGTTAAGATACTTGCTCATATTTGAATACGAAGGTTACCTGCTGCGTACTAAAGGATGAGATGTGCAGGTATTTTTAAAATCAAGCAAAAACATAGAAAATACCTGTTGATTTAAAAAAAAGTAATTAATTTGCTATTCTACAAAAAATATTTTGCAAAGTAGGTAGTAAACTATATTATTTTCATTAATTTATTTTTTATGGTCCTGTTAAAAAAATTACCTACCGCCTATTTCAGAGACGGAAATGGCTGGCTTATTTACTGAAAAAAATATCGTCTTTCCTTTTCACTCTAATTATGCATAAAGGTAGCCATAATACGATCGAAAAGCAGAAAAGTTACTATGTTGGGTGAGAGTAGCACTAGATTTCAACTCACGGCTTCTGGATCTCCAACGCAGCGCTCTGGAGCTACCTCATCCGCATAGCTGGGCACTGTTAATCAAATAGTTAACTTCGATAATCGTTAATCCGTTACTAAAAAAGTTAACTTCGTTAATCGTTAAAGCGATACATTTCAACAAATTTAACGTAAGTTAAAGTTAATCGATAATCCGTTAACGCGTGACAAAAAAATAATTTTATTGTAGGTATATATCATTTTTTTGTATCAGTAATCCACTGTAATGTATTATACATTACTGTAAAAGCCCGAAGTAAAGCAAGCCTATTGAACTTTAGGCTATATGTGGAAGGCAGTGATTGCCTGAGCTACTGGCAAGAGCTGTGTCAGGAGAGCTGCAAGATCACAGCAGGCGAAAGCCGGGTAGAAGCTAGGGAAGAGAATGTGGTCGTAAATTGGGCTCGAATTTGCTGCTCTGTCACTAGGTAGAATCACAGTATAATCTAAAACAGTCGCCATGGTAAAACTTAGGATTCATCGAATCAACGTTGGTAAAAACGAACCCACGTGAACAATAATTCTTTAGGTAATATTTGGGCTTTTGGCGATCCAAATCGGTAAAAGCTGGAATTTACCGATTAAATCCTAGGATTTTCCGTACTTCGGGCTTTTATAGTAGCGTGTTTTTCGCGGCGCTGCCCTGCTAAATTAACGATTAACGGACTCGGAGAAATTTAACGGAAGTTAACGAGTCCGTTAACATTTTTTAGAGTTAACTTAAAAGCTAATCCGTTAATCGAAATGTTAACTTCGTTAATTAACGATTAACGAGTTAATGCCCGGCTATGCTCATCCGTAACCAGCGAATTTACACCATATAACCCCATTGGGAAGAACTAGCGACATCTCGTTTGTTACCCCTGCCGTTCATTTCAACAAAACGATGGATCAAGAACTTTCATTCCTACTTCGTACGGGATGGGTCATGAAGCAAAAGAAAGTTATTTATATTTAGATGATGATTTAGTATGTTATGATAACCTGCCTGGAGCGCTTGTATGTGAAAATGTGTGGATTCAAATACGTGTTAGTGATACTTTTAGTTTGGATTAGCTACCATGAAGGTGAGACTTTATACACTGTTTAAATATATTTTTCAGTACAGATGGTGTTTTTTTTACGCACTAGTGCGAGTAAGTGGTTCATTATATGTCAGGTCGAAACTTCGTCGGAGGCTCATCTGTACTGAAAAACGTCGTAGGATACACGTGCGAAAAGGAAATTCGTAAGTAACTCGTGTCGATTTAAAACACTCCCTTCGGTCGTGTTTTAATTTATCGCCATCGTCATCATCGTCATCATCGTTCGTTTCGAACTTCCTTTTTTACGCACTTGTATCGTAATGTACTATTTTACCTCTTGCCGCCCAATGCGCAATAAGATGTACATTTCAGTTCAATAGAATTTTAACTTTCATGTGAATAAATATAGTAGCAATTCATTTTTTAATCAAATATGAAAATCAACTCAAAAATAAAATTCCACCAAATCAAAGCTCAATAGGTTATGGGCCCAGATCCCTTCAGTGGTTTTTTATATCGCTTTCTATGCATTTTCCAATGCCTTGTCAATCAGTGTAAACGATATCTAGTATTTCTGTAATGCGAACGCGGTACTACAATTGCTAACCCAAATGAATTCTTCCGAAAATACAAAGGTTAACTCTTAGCTTAAACTAAGGCCCAATTTTAGACAGCGCGCGCAGCGTTTCTATCGTTAGGGCCCATTTAAACGGTGCATGCGATTTTATTACATTGCAGATGCATTGAACACCGCAATGTAATGAAACTCACGTGAGTTCTCGTACCGTTTTAATGGGCCCTAACAATATAAACACCCGTTAACCTCTGTTTCAAGAAGATACGAATTTATCTTTCCCATTTTACAGTCCGCACCCAATACCATCTCCGTATAGTCGGTGGCGCCACCACGACCATAGAGCGGTACCCAATCGTGGCTCAACTCCTGCTGGACGTGTTTGGCCGACGAGATTTCGTCCAGCATTGCGCTGGAGTCATCTTGACGTCGCGTCACGTTATATCTTGTGCGCATTGCTATCGATACAGCGCTGGGACTGGACTGAAGTAAGTGCCAATTTTATTGTAAACCATATACTACCTACTCCTTAACCCTTAAATGCATGGTGATGTATATATGCATCATATATTTGTTGGCCTGTGGCTCAATATGTAGCTATCCAAAATCACATAATTTATAGCTTAATTATTATTCAGTATTTATTATTATTTAATAAGTAATTAAATAAATTAAATAATATTATGATTTACTATTTATTATTTAAGGATAAAGATGAAATGGCGGAAAAGTGTGAAAAAACGGGATGATGGCGATTTTTAGTATGTGATTTAGGCAGATTTTTTTCGGATTTAGTAATTAGTTTATGTTTAAACATTTTATCATGGGGGTTTCACAAATAGTGTGCCTTTCTAATAGTAGTCAAACTTTACAAATAAAACTTACCAATAATTATATATTTATATAAATAAGTTTTTGCCTATTTAACTTCTAACACTGATTTAGTATTAAAATCGGTATTCAATATTTTTTTTTATTAAATTTCACATAGTAAGAAAACCATTGTCTATCACATATATTAATATCTCGTTAAAAGAAAAATTCGTGCATTTAAGGGTTAAGCGACAGGATAGTATCTCAACTCTTGGTATAGACAGAACCTACCTAGTTAATTTAAGCTTATATCACCTTGGGCTGATCATCAATTAAACAGATCACCTGCTTATTAGTGCAACTTACATCCACGACTAATGAGCTGAACACAGCAGATCCAAATTAACTGTGGTTCGATTTACCCTTTTTACAAATGCTGATCTTTAGTGTAAGGCCTTGAGCGAGCAGCGAGGCGGGGCGTGCGGTTCAAGCTCATAAGTGTCTTGAGTCCACGCTTCATAGCATAGAGGAATAAATACTACCGACTGCGGCCAGACGACCGGTCTGGCGCAGTCGGTAGTGACCCTGCCTGCTGCGCCGCGGTCCCGGGTTCGAATCCCGGTAAGGGCATTTATTAGTGTGATGAGCACAGATATTTGTTCCTGAGTCATGGATGTTTTCTATGTATATAAGTATTTATATATTATATATATCGTTGTCTGAGTACCCACAGCACAAGCCTTCTTGAGCTTACCGTAGGCCTCAGTCAATCTGTGTAAGAATGTCCTATAATATTTATTTATTTAAATAAGGGAAGAGTTGTAACTCCATACATCAGTAAATGCGGGTTATTTGTATAGACATAGTTAAGTGACATCTAGCGACAATCAAAGCAAAATATGCTTCATAGATAGTAGATATGCACGCTCCCTCCCATTGAACGCTCCGCACCGAGCGTCCACTCAGACCTTACACAAACGCAAAATTGTCTTCTATTCCAGCTATACTCTCCCAAAATACTGGAAGATTCGCGTTGGCTCATCATTCCGCAGCCAAGGCGGGGTCCTCCACAAAATCAAGACCATCGTCATCCACCGAGACTTCAACAAGTACTATTACACCAACGACATTGCTGTACTGGTTGTCTCTAGGCCTTTTACCTTTGGGCCGGGAGTGAGACAAGGAACTATTACTAAACTTGGGAATGAGATCAGGACGAATTCTACGTGCACTGTTATTGGATGGGGAGCAACTGAGGTAGGTCCCTAATATCTAGTCCATCTTTCAACCATTATTACTCAGATCAGGGGGGCGATTTTTTAATCTCGCATACGGGATTTTGTCACTAAAATATCGGTTGAAAACGGTGACTTGCTTATTATTTTCAGTGACAATTTTCTGAATTCGAATGCGTGAGACTCAAAAATCGGCCCGCAGGATCACAAACGCGACCAGTCGACCAGTCATATCTCACTCATACAAACACGCGTTCACCTACACTAGCTTAGACTGTGTGCGTAGGAACGCGCCTCTTTCATATATTTGATCGCCATTGTCCGAGGTGTGTGATCTGATGCCAGCAACGCTTCATACGAGAATATTGCATGGATCATACTCATCCATCTTCAGACATAACTAAATTATAACTCACCAATATTTTTTTTTCTTTCTTTCAGAGCACTGGAATGCTGTCAGAACAGCTACGTTACGCCACGGTTTACACAGTTGATCACCGACTCTGCGTCTACCGATACAATAACATTATGGCCAAAATATCGGATTCCATGCTATGCGCTGGTCATATAGACGTGGGTGGCATAGATGGGTGCTTTGGAGACTCAGGAGGCCCGTTGCTGTACAAAGGAGTGGTGGTTGGACTGGTTTCTTTCGGGTTCGCGTGCGGGCATGCTTATTATCCAGGAGTTTATACTAAAATATCAAGTTATACGGATTGGATTCTTAAAACAATCGCTACTTATAAGTAAAAGAAAATAGGTAGCTGTTAATTGTACTAAGTTATTCACTACAAAACTTTGAAATAAAACATATATAATTTTTCCTTGAGTTTATTGCTCGGTCAAACCCACTTTGTTAGTAGGAAATTTGTCTAAGGGATAACCCTTTAAGTTTGCGCCTAAGTTTTCCACCAACGGAAATGGCTAGCCACTTGCTATTTCAAAAACTAAAAGAATGGTGGTCGAGAGGTATAGAGGTAATCACGACACGTCAGCTCCGATAGCTGGAGACTCTGGTTCGATTCCCAGCTTCTCCACCAGTGAGCTAAATCGCTTTATTTTCCTTACATTTATAATTTTTGAAATATTCCGCCTCTTTGATTGGCGGAAATGAGTTGAGTTGACTAGACTACAAAGAATTTTAAGCTGTGGCAACAATTTATCTGTCACCTCACCATTTATTTCTTCCGTGCGTCACTTGCATCACTGTCACTGTCAAAAGTGTCAAATATTTGGGGACTTGGAAAATCCATCGATTTTCACCGCTTTCACGAAAAAATTGTTTTGCGTAATATTATCTTCTCGATAACCGGAATATCTACTGTGTGTAATAAATAATGGGCAACAAGGGTGTTATTCCGTTTATCAAGGACTTCTATTACGATCCCTTCAAATGGTGAGTAAACATAACCTCTATTTTTGTAATGTGCGTTGGTATGAAGTGTAAATTATTTAGGGAATTTTAGAAACATTAGATTTATACCAAGTGAAGTTAATTCACTCGTAGATAGAATATTAGGTGTACTTGTGTATATTGTAATTTAGGTCGTCTACGATAGTCTACTGGAACTACCAATCTGTTGTTTTGAGATTTAACATTTTGAGAAAAGGTTATCAAGATGAAGAATAATATTATTTATGATACCTGCATGTTGAATAGTTGGCTACATTATGATCATCTATGACCACAAATGTGATGAAATATACATCAATTGAGTGGATCTCATAATGTCATTACTCATTAGTTAGGCTCCTTATCTAAAATCAAACCATCTAACAATTTGTATCTTCAGTTCAATAATTTTGGATGTACAGTCAACCAATTGGAACCCGAAAGAGTGGCCAAACTCTAGAACTATGTCATAGTGACGTTATAAATAAAGATCGTTATCAGCGTGCTGTATTGGTGGCAGAGTATGGTTGACAAAAAACAAATACACAAGTATTTAAAACACTACATATACTTAACTATATTATGAAATATATACATATTTATAATTACTTAGCCAAATTATTGAATAAATAACTAAAATTTGTTTAACATATTTGGCTGTCAGTCGTTCACATTGATTAGAAAAAATCCATTTTAAATAAGTTGTAGAGAGACCTAGGGTTCCAGTTGGTTGACTGTATGTCATGAAATAAAACATGTCTTATGAATAGGCATCAGAGTTTTAATCGCATAATTATTAGTGAGATATGGAGTCAACATTAGACATATTAAATTGAGCTCATATTCATACTGTGTTATTTTATAGAGGTATAAAATAATATTTACTAGTAAGAACTAAAACAATAACATGAAAACTAAAATTAAACCTATAAATAAATGAACTTAAACTAAAAATACAAAATACGGTCATTATTTTAATCGTAATTATTTATGTATTCATGTGACTGTCTCCGGATTCTAGACTTATATTTACGAATTTAATTAATTAATGAGTATGAATATAAGCTCAATTTACGTCTAATTAATTGAAATAAACCCCGTAGGTTCCTAACATCTTACCATGCAATAAAATCTCCAATGTCCACCCATGAAGTAATCATTATGTTGCCGTAACTTAAAACACTTTAAAGAATTCTGCAAAATAACACCATTCATTTTAATTCTTAAAGTATCTGTGTGCAATGCTAAAGTGACATCCACTTATATTTTCATTGAAGAATATTTTTGATGTTGCAGTTCTGAGATACTAGCTCATTGCATTAAAGATGTTACCTTGCTTGATGTAGTATTCATATGTATAAAATCACTTCCTATATATTGGCTCATAACATTCTTATCAGGAGTCTTAACCCGTGGAGCGTCCTATAGACACACAGTGTCCATAACTAATATATAATTTAGGCGGGAGGGTGCTCCACGGGTTAACCAGTCATTAATAAAAACTGGTTTCCAATCCCTGATTCTTATATGTAGGTACTAAATCAAAACAACTTGGGCTGCGAATAATAGCCCACATTTTCAATTAGCTTCTAACATTTTTTATTCAGTTTTAAATAAATACTGTTTATATAAGGATAGCGCATGTGAAGTCTTAATTACTGACTTGAATATTTTAAGTTATGTACCTGAGACCAGCCCAATAAAAATACAAAAACAGATTATTTTTGTGTAACATGGCATCGGCAGAACATTTTAGTAGTAATTGCATGTGTGACCTTGCAATCTTTATAAATGCTTTGTGTCTGTGTAGTTTAAATTCCATAACTGCACATGAATAATCACAGGCATTGATAAAAAGTAATGTAGTAAAAAATATAATTATACCTTTATATTGTTTATGGTTAGAAAAAATAATTGTATAATAATATGTTACAAAATGGATTAACTTGGTCAGAAGATTATCTATTTCTTCCAGTAAAACAGTCAGCTAATTAGACAAATGAAAGTGGTAATTTTAGTCCAGCCAACAATTTAGTTTAGACAGTAAAAATCCTAAAAAAAAAACAAAAAAAAACAGACTTCAAACGGGAAAATATACTTATTATTTTTATATGCCATATGTAGAAAATCATATGCTAAAAAAATATAGCTTTATCTTGAAACCTTTTTTGTCGTAATGGTTAATTGGCTAACAATTACCTTATTTTAACAAAAAGAAACACTGTAGGTATCCATTCAAAGCAAAACAAATCATACTTAATTTACCTACATAATAAACTCGGTTTTATATGTGCTAAAAATAAAACACGTTTGTAACACGATAACAAGTAGGTATGCTGATTATGGTTTTAAATTTCAGGTCAGTGGTGAAGAGCATCGGATTCTTCGCAGTTGGCGTGGTCGTCGCGAGCGAGTGCACAGGCCTAGAACTCATGCCTGCGGTCCCAAATTAAAAAAAAAACATACCATAGACTTTTATGCTAAGTTTAAGTAGTACACCATGATGTTAATTTTGAATTCTCTTTTGTTTTTTCTTCTCGCCGGCGGGATTTTGTGCGATAAACCGAACTTTGTGATTATATTGACGGACGATCAGGATGTCACGATGGGTGGTATGGTTAGTAAATGAAAAACGTTAAATGATGTTGGGAAAATAAATAGTTTGAAACGAGCGGATGTTTTATTTATTTCAGACTCCGATGAAGCATGTCCGGCGGCTTATTGGTGAGGAGGGCATGACGTTTGCTAACACGGTAAGATGCTTTGAATAGTTATCTTATCCCAAACATAAATGAAAACATTATTGTTGTGTCTACGCCGTTAAAATATACCTATTGTGAAGACGTCCTATAGCTGGCACACGTACTATAGGTTATACATTACGATACAAGTAGGTACTGAAAGAGGAAATTCGGAACGAGTGGCGATAAATTAAAACACGATCGAAGGGAGTCGTGTTTGCAATATATTCCTATGCCTCGAGTCACGGTGCTGTTACACAGGCAATACAATTGCCTGCAATCTACATACCATTGCCGCGTTTGTTCAATACGCACCAATTAACTATGGAGCAAACGCGGCAATGGTATTTAAATTGATGGAATTGTGTTGCCCGTGTACGAGCATCGTTACACACGATATTTTCATCACACTTGCAATAAAGTATGTAGGTAGGTATTTAAAAATAAAAAAGTTTTCAGTACAGATGGTGTTTTATTTACGCACTAGTGCGAGAAGTGGTTCATTATATGCCAGGTCAAAACTTCGGAGACTCATCTGTACTGAAAAACGTCGTACGATACACGTGAATTTCTAAATGAAAAATAATTAGTTACGTTGTTTCTAAGCTGTTTTTAGGAAATTCGTAACTCGTGTCGATTTAAAACACTCCCTTCGGTCGTGTTTTAATTATCGCCACTCGTTTCGAACTTCCTTTTTTACGCACTTGTATCGTAATGTACTATAATCATGGTACTATTAGGTAAGTGTCATAACTCCCTAGGGAAAAATGCTTTTTATATAACGCTTGCTACGCCTGTTTACTTACTTACCTACTGTGCAAGTGTGATGAAAGGTACCTAAGTTACGCAGAAGTTAGCTTGTATGTCTGTCAATCTCTAATCTCATAAGTCTACTGTCAACCTCGGTACCTACCTAATGCTACTGCAGGGTTAGCACATGATTGCCGCGAGATAGACTACCCGTCCTTATGTCATAAATACAGTTAAGACGTGACATCTATCTCGCGGCGACATACTCTCGCGGCAATCATGTGCTAGGCCTACTGGACGCCAAAAGATACTATAGTAGTTTGTATCATGTTAAAAAGAAGAATGAATCATATTTTAGACGTAATTGATAATTACTTAGGATTTTATAGTGCATACAATTAGTGTAAAATACCTAAATGACCTCGGATGGCTAGTTACGTGATGTTCATGATGCAATGGACAAGATTACAGGGTCTTTATTCGTATTTTAATGACTCCTAGTTAGATATTTCATTTCATTTTATATGCTAATCATGTACCTAACATGGCAATGATTTACAACAATGTCAACAGATATCTATACCTATACCAATTCCATAGCATACTAATACCATAGTATCTGCTGAAACAAGAGTTCGAGTAGCATCCATCAATATTAGTATATATATAATATTTGTATGTATTAATTATATAATAAGTTTATTAAGTATACAACGTGTTTCCGGTAACACTCAAAACCTCAGACACCCCAACTGATTTTTATTTTTTTATACTCATCTAGAGTAGGTATTCATCTTTTAATCTGATGGTTACTTTTTTTTTAATTGAATTTTTAATTTTCTGTACAGCTCTACTTGACTTTTAGCTCTACACTCAATAAAATAATTGCTAACTTCCACCATAAAACTATTTATTTGTGTACGTTACTGCAACGACATAAGGTTTACCAATAGACAGCTAAGATGTCACTGTAAAACACTTTAAATCTTTGTCACAGTAAACTTCAAATTGGACAGGTAATCGCAGTAAGCAAATTTAAACCCAATATTTAAAATGACAAGGTTGTAATTAGGTACGAGTTCAATTTATTATGACTTATGATAAACATTAAGATTAAACTGACAAACAACGTCAAACTTGCAGCGGAAAAAAATAATCGTCCAAGTAACCAGCCAGTATTAATACCCCTAAATACTGAAAAAGGTAAACAACCTCTAGCAATGCGATATACACAATGTTGTCTTACGAGTACAATTGAATAGGCACGTAAAAAATAACTAATAATACAAATTTAAATAAAAATATTACCCCCATCAAGATATAGCTCAATCGATTCTACTCTCGATTCTGAACAAACTGTTTTCAGGTTTTTAGTGTTAAGTGAAACACGGTGTATATGTATAATATTTTTATTTATGTATTTTATCACTATTTTGTATTGTACTTCAGCTGTTTTCGATTAATCCTAATCTGTTATTTTTCATTCTCTTTGCACCATTTTTACTTGTCTCTGTTTGGCCCGATGGTTGACTGGTAGAGAATGCCATTAGGCATTAAGTCCGCCATTTGTACATTTTTATTTTACTTATGTGCAATAAAGTTTAAATAAATAAATACCAAAATAAAAATATTTACAGCAGGTAAGCACCTATGTACTTTAATGAACCCTTTACTGCATAAGAAACCATTTTATTGCTAATATTATGATGCATGAACTCTATTGAGAACTATTAAAGTCGGTACGTATAATTCCAATTAAAAGGTTAAAAGATTAATTAGGCTATTCCCTCTAGTCTTACCGCGTAGTTTTACCAGTTGAACCACTGGGAATGTTCTTCCCAATATACTCACTGATAGTAAGGGCTAGGCAATAGGTGGGTTACGTTTGTTAGGTACCTAAAGATTCCCGAAGGGCAAACAATCTTGAAATAGGATAGGGCTCCGTCGAAACAGTTGTCGCGTCTGGTTTCGTACAAAAAAGCAAAGTCTTACAATCAAGTCTATGGGACCGTCCCCACTCAGGCGTCGCGTGTCTCGCGGCGCGGAACGGACGTCTCCGCCACGCCGCCTGGGGCGCGTCTTACGTCCTTCCTATACAAAATGTACTGAGGAGACGTTTTTTGAATTACATTCGGGCGGCGTGGTGGAGACGTCCGTTGCGCGCCGCAAGACATGCGTCTTATGAGTGTGGATGGTCCCTATTGGGAAGAAAATTCCAATGGTTCAACTGATAAAACTATGCGGTTTTCAGACTACAGGGAATAGGTCGATTAATTAAAATATCACCGGCATCTGAACAAAGTTCACGAGTGCCCACCAGGCGGGTACTTAGTTGCGAAAGTCTAAAATCCTGTAAAAAATAAATCCTCTTGCACCCATGCAGTTCGTGTCATCCCCAATCTGCTGCCCGAGCCGTGCGAGCTTCCTCACCGGTCTCCACGTCCATAACCATGGGACCAGGAACAACACAGTGCGAGGTGGATGCTATGGAACTCAGTGGGAAAAACTTGAAATGAAGACATTTGCCACGGCTCTGAACGATGTAGGGTATAAGACGTTCTACGCTGGAAAGTATCTCAACGAAGTAAGTTTGCCTTTATTTGACTGGTCTTAAAGTCCATAACCTTGGCACCAGGAACAAAACAGTGCGAGGTGGATGCTATGGACCTCAGTGGGAAAAACTTGAAATGAAGACATATGCTACTGCTCTGAAGGAGGCTGGTTATAATACGTTTTACGCTGGAAAGTATCTAAATGAAGTAAGTTAGATATTTGTCTATTTTACTGGGTATCGGACTGATCTTAAAGTTAATGATTATGGGACCAGGAACAACACAGTACTAGGTGGATGCTATATACCTCAGTGGGAAAAACTTGAAATGAAGACATTTGCTACTGCTCTAAGGGCATGCAGGGTATAAGACGTTCGACGCAAGAAAGTATCTCAATGAAGTAAGTTATATTTATCGATTTGACTGGTCTCAAAGTCCATAAGTCCATAACCATGGGATCGTGGGACATGGGAAAAAGTTGAGATGAAGACATTTGCCACGGCCAGGGGCGGCTCACTCGGCGATTCTATCGTCGTGCTACAAATACATGCCGGCGGCCGCGAGTTCGCGGCTCATTCAATGGTGACGACCTACGCGCGGCGGATTAGAATTCAATGTCGGGTGGCCGTGTGCGGTCCGTTTGTTAATGGAGGTAAGTATTTAGAATGGCGGCATTTTGTTAACATCAAAGGAGTGAGCCTTCTGTACTTGTACTATTATAATATATTATATATTCTGGGCCACGGCTTTAAAAGATGTTGGTTATAATACTGTAGAACGTATTGATGGAAAAAATTGAGCTAACGGCTTGGTCCATATTCTATACCCATTATTTTACTGGGTACCGGACTGGTCTAAAAGTCCATAATCACGGGGAGAATATTATACCAACACAGTCCGGGACAGATTCCTGTGGACCAGGATATAACCAACAATTATTTCAAGCTTTTCTAAATGTGGCATGTTTCTCGTAAGTGCGAAGTGCGTTATCACATTATCCGATCCGATATCGGATGTAGGACCGATATGATGTGGTCCTGTACATTATATGATGTGGTCCTATATATTAAAGTGGCCAGTTTTGACTCTCGCTTTTGACGTCCGATATCGGATCGGGTAATGTAAAACCGCTCTAAGGGTCGAAGGGCCGTGCTCGCGCGGCCTCTATTTTGGGGAATCTCTATATCCAATGTACTGGGGTGTTTTGTCTCCTTTACCCTTGGAGTATCTGACGTAAGGCCCTAATCTGCCTGTCTGATATATTTACAGTACGGTAAAACAGACAGAGGAACTTCGGTGCCACCCGGCTGGACGGAATGGCACGGGCTTGTGGGAAACTCTGTCTACTACAACTATACGCTGTCGAACAATGGCGTGCCGACGCACTCTGAAGACCTTTACCTTACGGATATCATCGTAAGTATTTTACTCGTATCGTACGAACCTAGGTTTTTTTTTTATACTACGTCGCTGGCAAACAAGCATATGGAAAGCGGTCACCTATGGACGCCTGCAACTCAAAGAGTGTCACATGCGCGTTGTCATCCCATAAGAAACTTGTACATTCCCTTTTGCTGTGTTAAGTACAACACAGCAAAAAGAAGTGAACAAGTTCTAAGGAGGGTACGGCTTGCTGACGACTCAAAGGACAATAGACGGAACAAGTTAGTTCCGTAAGTCCTCCCGTCATCAGCACACCGCACCCTCGTTGAGCTCTGGGCAGCCTTACTCACCGGCAGGAACACAACACTGAGTAGGGTAGTGATATTTGGCTGCGGTCTTCTGTGAGGCGGAGGTACTACCCCAGTTGGGCTCTGCTCTAGATTCGAACGAGACGATATCCGCTGTGCTGTGCCCTACCACACAAAGCGGAATAACTAGGTAAAGCATGACCAGGGATATCTATTTATGGCTACGCGCCAACGCGCCATGTTGCGGAATTTCATAAGAACTATTTTCTTCATACTAAACTGAATTGTTACCCCATACATCAGAATAACAGCGCCCTCCTGACAATAGTCATATATTTCTGGTCAGGCTTTAGTACAGTCACCGGCATAAATAAGTGTTGATTTCTGTACTTTGTCGCTCTAAATCGACATTTGACAATTTCATATGACGTTTCAAACAAGACGTTAATGTGACAAGGTATAGAATAGAATAGAATAGAGAATGTATTTGCATACCACATACGATACATATGTATTACATGGCTACCTAATGATTCTCCGACAATTTTTTAGCCGATTATTGATTCGCCGACAACTATTCGCCGAATGCCATTTAGCCGAATAATCAAACTATCGCTGTCACTTTTGGTAGAATCTTGATTCGCATACAGTTCAGTTCGCTTCTGTGCAAATTATCCGAACTATTATTGGACATTTTTCATATAGCAAAGTAATATTTTCGTTTAGGCCACGTTTAGTCGAATAACGTTTCACATTTTATACATTGTTAAAATATTTTCGAATGAATAACTTATCGCTGTTGTAAAAAAAATACGCACTTATAGACACTTTTTTTTCTTACGTACATACATATAATCACGCCTGTAACCCATAAAGGTGTAGGTAGAGCACATGAACTACTAAGTTTCAGTGCCACTCCTGATTGTGACATTGCAGTGACAGTGCCACAATTTAACCCATATCCCACAGTCAACTTCTACGAAACCCACGAGAAGAAAGTGGGGGGGGGGGCGTCTTGAACAATGTATAATGTGAAATTCTTTTCGTTGCGGTAATAATTTACATATACCTACTGGCAACATTATGTTCTTTAAAAAAATGGTGAGTTGAAAACAACAATACATAATTTACTAAAATTAATCCTTAGAATCAGAACATGATGATTAATATAAATAAGTAAATGAAATAAATGTGAATTACTATTACAAACGATCTAACAACTAGATTTTTGAATCCGCGGAACACTTTGTCCGCAAGTTTGAGTTCCAGGCTCCAGCAAACTCACCAAAAAAAAACCAAATGATCACTCGACCTATTGTGTTTCGACCAATTTTGTGTCGGCCAATTTTTACAATTACTTAATGATTGTTCGTCGAAAAGTAAATCGGCGTATCAAATTTCTGCCTACCGACTCCGTTTACGAACGAATATTATGCGACATGAGCATCTTCCAATCGTTATTCGGCCAAAACAGACGTCGGCGTACCGAAAATCGGCGTATTTTATTTCGGAATATCAATCGGGCACCATAGATTTAAGTCGGCTTATAAAGACTGAGTCTAGTTTTTCAGTTTTTAAGTGTGTGGGGATTTTATTATAAATATTGATAGCTCTGTAATATGGTCCGTTTTTAAATATTTCTAATTTAGGTTCTGGTAGTTCTAGATACTGATGGCGGCGAGGATTTTGACAAAATTTTAATAAATGCAGGTTTTTTCTAACAAATGATGCAACTTCCAGAATATACAGGGAAGGGAGGGTCAACAGGTTTAAGTTTTTGAAATGGGGTCTGCAGCTCTGGGGTTGATGTATGTTTGCTAGGATTCTAATATATTTTTTTTGCATAATAAAAAAGTGCTATGGCCCCACAGGAGGAGTCCATAGGTATAGTACTTAATCATCACATATTTATGCCGGTGACTGTACCTATTTATGGATAGGTTAGTAGTTATGTTGTCATGTCACTACTGGATCTATTCTATCTATCTCTATCTACATAGGTAGTCGGCAATGAAATCTATAGATGATTGATATGGTTTTCCCTGCATTATCATGGACACATGATCGCACATGTCACATGTTTTACGTTGTCTACTAAGTCATCTGAAATTAATACCTGTTCAAAGAAGTTACCTACGTACAAAGTTCAGAGAAGTAATAAATCAAGTAAACCTCGGAGATTCCAGGCGGTTCTTAATCAGATCACGGCTCGTTAAGATTTCCTCTTTTCTCTGTCGATATCAGCTATTTAATAAACGATGATGGAGATACGAGTAAACATGAGAAACATCCTGATGATCCTGATCTCTTTCTTAGCCATCATAAAAGGCACATGAACCTTTTTTTTAAATTTCAGAGAGACTTAAGCGTCAACTTCTTAGAAAACCAGACGGAACCATTTCTAATGGTGTTGGCGCCGCCGGCTCCTCACCAGCCGTTCACGCCCGCGCCGCGCCACAAGGACTCTTTTAATGGCGTCACAGCACCTAGGACGCCAATCTTCAATGTGGCTGCAAAGGTAAAACCGGCCAAGAGCGTGTCGAGACACGCTCTGTGTAGGGTTAATATCTTAAAGTTATGTTTCAAAAGTTAGAGGGGGGGGGGGACATTTTTTTACTTTTGGAGCGATTATTCCGAAAATATTAACATTATCAAAAAATGATTTTAGTGAGCCCCTATTCATTTTTAAATGCTTATTCAGCAATGTATTGAAGGGAAGGCGTTAGGATTGAACCCCCCCCCCCCCCCCCCCCCCCCCACTTTACGTGTACCCTAATAAAACATTTTTTTTTTTCACTTTTATTTTTGCACTTTGTTGGCGTGATTGATATCCATATTGGTACCAAATTTCAGCTTTGTAGTGCTAACGGTCACTGAGATTATCCGCGGACGGACAGACAGACATGGCGAAACTATAAGTTGACTACAGAACCCTGAAAAGGAGGACCTTATGTCATATTTTTGATATTAATTATGTTGTCTTTAGCAAGAGCTTCGTAGATCAGATACAGCCGTTTGTATATAACTGTTAATCCGTTTTCACACTATCCGATCTGGGGGGTTACCATGACGTGCTAAAGCCGTACAGTTTAGGTTAAAAGAGAGGGACGGAGCTATGTAACTGCTATAGCTGTGTCCCTTTCTCTCAACCTAAACTGAACGTCTTTAGTACGTCATGGTAACCCCCCAGATATCGGATGTCAATGGAAAAAATCCAAGATGGCGCCTGTGGGTATGGGATATCGGTCCAACATCCGATATCGGATCGGATAATGTGAAAACGCACTTAAGCCTAGTTGGCACACCACCAGCTATTTAGTTAGACACCGACTACCATTTCTAATTTATAGCTTGTAGCTTCGAGAAAGGAGCTACAAAAAGGTGAAAGTCATCTTCAGTTACCGCTAAAATGTGGGGTGGAAGTTTATCACTACATAGTATAAAACAAAGTCACTTTCTCTGTCCCTATGTCCCTATGTATGCTTAAATCTTTAGAACTACGCAATGGATTTTCATGCGGTTTTTTTAAATAGATAGAGTGATTCTAGAGGAAGGTTTATATGTAGGTATAGTACCCGTGCAAAGCCGGGGCGGGTCGCTAGTATGAAATAAACGAATTTTATTTATTTATTATTATATGAAGCATGCCGCAATTCCCAAATTTAACGGGAAAAAGCTAGTATTTATCTAGTTCCAAAAATATGTGTTTCAGGACAAACACTGGTTAATGACAATGCCGCCATCTCCGCTCCCCGCCTCGCTGCTGCCTGAGTTAGACCGAGCTTACCGTTCCCGATGGGAGGCACTTCTAGCAGTGGACGAAATGGTTGCCGAAGTTGTCGCTGCGTTGAAGAAAGGCGGGCAGGATAATACCTATATTATATACACTTCGGACAACGGGTATCATGTTGGTAAGTTTCTATTGGTGAAATAGAAGTATAAACTGTTCTCTCTCTCTGGTTTTTGAGTTAGACAGAGCGTACCGATTTCATTGGGAGGCGCTTCTAGCTGTGGACGAAATGGTTGCCGAAGTTGTTGCTGCGTTGAAGAAAGGCGGCCAGGATAATACCTATATTATATACACTTCGGACAACGGGTATCATGTTGGTAAGTTTCTATTGGTGAAATAGTAAGTATAAACTGCTCTCTCTCTCTCTCTCTCTCTCTCTCTCTCTCTCTCTCTCTCTCGCTTCTAGCTGTGGACGAAATGGTTGCTGAAATTATTGTTTCGTTGAATAAGGCGGGCAGAATAATACCCGTATTATATACACTTCGGACAACGGGTATCATGTTGGTAAGTTTCTATTGGTGAAATAGAAGTATAAACTGTTCTCTCTCTCTGGTTTTTGAATTAGACCGAGCTTACCGATCTCGTTGGGAGGCGCTTCTAGCTGTGGACGAAATGGTTGCCGAAGTTGTTGCTGCGTTGAAGAAAGGCGGGCAGGATAATACCTATATTATATACACTTCGGACAACAGGTATCATGTTGGTAAGTTACTATTGGTGAAATAGTAAGTATAAACTGTTCTCTCTCTCTCTCTCTCTGTCTCTCTCTCTCTCTCTCTCTCTCTCTCTCTCTCTCTCTCTCTCTCTCTGGTTCTTGAGTTAGACCGAGCTTACCAATCTCGTTGGGAGGCGCTTCTAGCTGTGGACGAAATGGTTGCCGAAGTTGTTGCTGCGTTGAAGAAAGGCGGCCAGGATAATACCTATATTATATACACTTCGGACAACGGGTATCATGTTGGTAAGTTTCTATTGGTGAAATAGAAGTATAAACTGTTCTCTCTCTCTGGTTTTTGTGTTAGACAGAGCTTACCGATTTCGTTGGGAGGCGCTTCTAGCTGTGGACGAAATGGTTGCCGAAGTTGTTGCTGCGTTGAAGAAAGGCGGGCAGGATAATACCTATATTATATACACTTCTGACAATGGGTATCACGTTGGTAAGTTTCTATTGGTGAAATAGAAGTATAAACTGTTCTCTCTCTCTGGTTCTTGAGTTAGACCGAGCTTACCGATCTCGTTGGGAGGCGCTTCTAGCTGTGGACGAAATGGTTGCCGAAGTTGTCGCTGCGTTGAAGAAAGGCGGGCAGGATAATACCTATATTATATACACTTCTGACAATGGGTATCACGTTGGTAAGTTTCTATTGGTGAAATAGAAGTATAAACTGTTCTCTCTCTCTGGTTCTTGAGTTAGACCGAGCTTACCGATCTCGTTGGGAGGCGCTTCTAGCTGTGGACGAAATGGTTGCCGAAGTTGTTGCTGCGTTGAAGAAAGGCGGGCAGGACAATACCTATATTATATACACTTCGGACAACGGATATCACGTTGGTAAGTATCAACAAGGATGATTTATAAAGGATTGACAATCTTTATACTAAGAATCGGGCCTCGATTTATTAACGCCACTATAATACTATCATAACTACACCGATGAGGCCTACAAATTTATTTTTTCAAAATGTGTATTGAAATGATACTCATGACATGATATTAAAATCAAGAAATATGTCATTTGTACTTAAAATAGGTACATTAATAACCACAAAATTAAAATTTTGGAAAAAACCCCCGACCGCGACATAGTAAACCGTTTTTCATGAAACATGGCTAAGAACACTCCTGACTAACTCAGCTTTCAGACAAAAAAAAACTAAATTTAAATGCCACAGACAGACAGACACACACACAGACAGACAGACAGATACGTAAAACTTATAACACCCCGTCGTTTTTGCGTCGGGGGTTAAAAACACGCAAAAATATTGATGAAAATATGATTTTTGCCAATTCCAGGCTGCGAAACAGCGCCATCTAGTTTTATCTATAAATGGCTTCTTTGTATGACTATGTCAGTCCCGGTATATATCGTCCTTGGTATCAATCACCTGAAAGGCCATTCATACACTTCTTACGTTTTTAACACAGGTCCTTAGCTGTGAAAAAAAGTTGTTTCCATGCGCTTACTCCCGTAGCTGCTCAGGCCATTAGCCCCTTCACGGCTCAGCCACGACATTGGTCTAAGCGCGACAGCGGTGAGCGGCGGCCATACATTGAAGCGAGACACAGCGATGGGACTTTTCATTCGCACGTATGGCTGCCGCTCACCGCTGTCGCGCTTAGACCAATGTCGTGGCTGGGCCGTCAATAGTGACTAACTATAGCTACAATATAAACTACCTTTAACTCCGTCTAGTGGCAGTTTTAGGTTTCTAAAAAAAGTTGATCCCTGCTGAGACTTCCTGCAATCTTGATGAATAACACCACTTGTAATACTCATGATGTACCGCCTCATTGGGTTTAGATTAGAGTTAGACCAAGTACGAGTATATCGTTCCCGTTGGGAGTCATAAATCATAATCATATTCATTGCATCCACGTTATAAACCATGTCATACCTAATATTCATAAGTGCTAAATAATATATTTTTTCCGCAGGACAATTCTCCCAAGTTTACGACAAACGCCAGCCTTACGAGTCAGACATCAGGGTGCCCCTCCTAATAAAAGGGCCCTCTATCAAGCCAAACACGACCAGCCGACACCCAGTTATGAACATTGACTTGGCTCCCACCATCTTGAAACTGGCCGGTCTGGAGGTTCCTGGGACTATGGATGGAAGAGCGATTGACGTTTTAGGTACGTTATAGACAAGTTAAGTTTATTATTTACCTTTTCTGTGAGTCTTTATTTTAAAGAGCTATCAAGTCAAACACGACCAGCCAACAGCGAGTTATGAACATTAAGTTGGTGCCCACCATCTTGAAATTTGGCTAGTTTGGAAATTCCTGAGACTATGGATGGAAGAGCTATTGAAGTATTGACGTTTTAGGTATGTTATCCATACTAATATTATAAATGGGAAAGTGTGTGTGTCTGTTTGTTTGTCCGTCTTTCACGGCAAAACGGAGCGACGAATTGTCGTGATTTTTTAAGTGGAGTTAGTTGAAGGGATGGAGAGTGACATAGGCTACTTTTTGTCTCTTTCTAACGCGAGCAAAGCCGCGGGCAAAAGCTAGTATTATTATATACCTACAAGTTAAGGGTCACGGTCAGAAACCCCCACCTAGTTTTTAAACGTGGTTTTAGCGTTCAATCACACAATTTATCGCTTGCAATACGCAACATTGAAAGCTAGGAAGCCGAGTTTTGATTTTGTAAACAATCTGATTGTGTACACATGAAACTGTAAGAGAAGTATAATGTTTAGATTTCTGATTTCCACACTATTCCCGGTCACGAAAGTTATATAACCAGCTTCTGTCTAAAATGAGACCTAATATAGGGAACTTGACTGTAGTAAAGATAAAATATTTTATTCCATGCACGAAATATAGCATCAGATAATTATAAGAAAAACATGGACAGAAGTTATTTTTAAATCCAATTTCTATTTAATAAGTCAGGTAGAAATATATGTATAAAGTAACTGAGTTGACCGTGACGTCACTCAATTCGATTTCATATAAATTCCATATTAGCAAGTCGTTTTGACAGTTCTTAAAAAGAAGCTGATTTGACTAGGAGGCAAGTAGCCTATTTGACGATTCCATATTAATTTCAGATGAAAACCCAGTTCAAGATCGAACCATGCTGGTGGAATATTTCGGACAAAGCCAAGACAGGGCAGTGGACTCGAAGTGCCCGTGGAAATATGACAGCGAGCATTTAGATGTAAGCAGAATTGAGATATTTGGCAGTGTAAAAAATTACCGTATTGCTTTCGACATAGAGTATCTTATGAAACCTACAATCTACGGCAGGCACGCGCAGGCTCGCGATCGCTACTAATGCCGATTTTTAGTGGAAAAGGGTCCGGGCGATTTCAATTCCCTCCCCGCTCTGCCCATTCACGCGCTGCCGGTGAAAACCACCTTTATTTTGATCTTATTTTAACACCAATGGGATATCGCACAGTTTTTATATTTTCCCCTCACTAGCTCGGAAACACGTGTTTTGTCTTTTAATACCTGCGGGTAACAACGCATTTAATCCACTTGTGGGTAAAGTAATTTGACCTTGAATAAAGTCAAATTAACTGCTTTAAAATTGATACAAGTAGGTGAAACTAGTAATAAAGATGGTTTACCACCTGTGGAACTACTGGAAGCAGTGATAAACGCATTTTTTGCATTTTAGTTTCCTCGCTATAGTGAGGGGAAATGTTTTGTGTTACACTCGGGTGCAAATGTATTTTACTTCTCGTGTGTTAAAAAAACTCGCAAGTTCAGGATTCTATTTTCGAACCACTCGCTTCGCTCGTGGTTCAACTATAGAATCCTTTCACTTGCACGTTTTTCAATTCCACACTCAGCGGAAAATACAACTTTGCCCCCTTGTATAACAAATAACTATTATCAATTATTATATTTTAGGAATGCCGACCTCTTTACGAGTGCAAATGCCAGGACTCGGTAAACAACACCTACGCGTGTTTAAGGCGCGTCGGGAAACATGTCAACGACAAATACTGTGAATTCAGAGATGAGAAGGTATTCATGATAATTTTCAATATTATAACCCATTCGTTGCCAGTACGAAGGAGTCTGTTCGGAATCAGTACATACATAAAATCACGCCTGACACTGGCAAGTATGGTCGGGCGATAAGTGATAAAACATCTGGCCCGCCCTATCGCACTTACAAATAGTGTTTTATCATTGAAATGTATGAAAGTATGAAACTTTTATTGTATAAGACCCAATGTACTACATGAAAGCAAATAAATTACTTGATTACTTGCCTGCCTGTATTTCTAAAAAGGGTAGGCAGGGCACATACAACTGATACAACTTTCAGGGTTCAGTCCCACTGTCACAGTATACAGAGTACGATCGTACACTAGGGCCACTCCCGCTCCTCGCTGAAAGTGCTGCCCACCGCCTCTCGGTTACCTCACAGTTACCGCCTGTCAAAAACGCAACAGTCGACCTGTCATATCTCACTCATACAAGCATGGTACGCGTTCAGTTACACGAGCTTAGAATGTGTGCTAGGAACGCGCCTCTTTCATATTATATTTGATCGCCAGTGTCCGAGATGTGCCACTGTTAGCAATTAACGGGTTATAAAGAAACCGAAATTGTGATATTGCAGTGACAGATTGCTACCCCGTCGCCCACACCATTATGAGGAGGCATACGACTCACAAGTTATGACAGATGGCGCCTCCATATTAGTCTATTGCACAGATAAATAATTTCATACGTTTTTTTTTTTATTATAAATGGGCTTACTCTTGACCACAGACTAGCCAAAGGCAAAGACGTGGCCTACGATGGAGTGAGCTCGCCCAGAAGATGCCTGTTCACTCTTGATTTGAAGGTTGCCGGGTTATATGAGCTCGGAAATATAGCCGCCGGCAAGGAATTCCACTCCTTGGCAGTGCGCATAAGAAAAGAAGAAGCAAAGCGCTTCGTGCGGATTCGTGGAATATCCACCAAGTAAGAATGGAGACCGGCCGTGCGTCTAAGAGTCCGATGGTAGAATGGGGATGGTGGAATAAGCTCGTGTAGCTCTTGAGCACACTCCCCGAAGTGCAACCTGTAAAACACCGACAGGGTGCCCGATTGATATTACGAAATAAAATACGCCGATTTTCGTTACGCCGACGTCTGTTTTGGCCGAATAACGATTGGAAGATTCTCATTTCGCATAATATTCGTTCGTAAACGGAGTCGGTAGGCAGAAATTTGATACGCCGATTTACTTTTCGACGAATAATCATTTAGTAATTGTAAAAATTGGCCGACACAAAATTGGTCGAAACACAATAGGTCGAGTGATCATTTGGTTTTTTTTGTGAGTTGACTGGAGCCTGGAATTTGCGTACAAAGTGTTCTGCGGATTCAAAAATCTAGTTGTTAGATCGTTTATAAGAGTATTTCACATTTATTTCATTTACTTATTTATATTACTCATCATGTTCTGATTCCAAGGATTAATTTTAGTAAATATATGTATTGTAGTTTTCAACTCATAATTTTTTTTCAAGAACATAATGTCGTCAGTAGGTATATGTAAATTATTCCCGCAACGAAAACAATTTCACTTTATACAAACCCCCCCCCCC
Organism: Leguminivora glycinivorella; assembly: GCF_023078275.1. Lineage (NCBI taxonomy): Eukaryota > Metazoa > Arthropoda > Insecta > Lepidoptera > Tortricidae > Leguminivora > Leguminivora glycinivorella. The sequence continues at coordinate 8,492,088 of NC_062989.1, read as the reverse complement.
CCCTCTTTCTTCCCGTGGGTGTCGTAGAAGTCGACTGTGGGGTGGCCACTGTGGGGTATGGATTAAATTGTGGCTTTGCCACTGCAATGTCACAATCTGGACTTCTTTCAACTACTTTTTGCCAAGAGTGGCTCTGAAACTTAGTAGTTAATGTGCTCTAGCTACCCCTTTATGGGCTACAGGCGTGATTATAAATGTATGTATGTACGTAAGAAAAAAAGTGTCTATTAAGCGCGTAATTTTTTTACAACAGCGATAATTTATTCGTCCGAAAATATTTTAACAATGTATAAAATGTGAAACGTTATTCGACTAAACATGGCCTAAACGAACATATTACTTTGCTAAATGAAAAATGTCCAATAATAGTTCGGATAATTTGCACAGAAGCGAACTGAACTGTATGCGAACCAAGATTCTACGTAACGTTATTCGACCAAAAGTGACAACGATAGTTTGATTATTCGGCTAAATGGCATTCGGCGAATCGTTGTCGGCGAATCAATAATCGGCTAAAAAATTGTCGGAGAATCATTAGGTAGCCCACCGACAGACTAGCAACTTTCCGCCGATGGGCCAAAGACTGTAGCTTGGCCGTTAGTGACGTGAGTGAGAGCGAGAAGATGATTTTTTTCTCTCTCTCTCTCTCTCACACATATGAATAACAGTGACATGCATAGACACTTGCACAGGCGCCGCCTGGCGGGATAAAATGTCAGTGTGCCTCCTCATTGAAGCCATATCCCACGGTCAACTTTTACCCACGAGAGGAAAGTGGGTGGTAAAAATTCTTAGCCCGTCGCCTTACAAGCAAGACCTTATTGCATCAAAATAAGATCCATATTTGACTAAAATTATAAACTTTTGCTTTATGAAATCAGCTTTATTATACCGGTGAATCTACTTTTTCTTGTCTGTTATTGCCATGGTTACGATCTCCTGAGTCACGCTGGTTTTATGCAAAAATATGCTACTTAAATTATACAGACATGAATTGTCTGGTGTTAACAAGCACTTTCCTTAATTTGCCACCTACAAACATGGACTACATGCATGCTGCTTGCATAATTTACATAAAACCAGCGTGACATAGGGGACCGTAACCATGGCAATAACAGGCAAGAAAACAGTTGATTCACCCATACACTGCTTCATTTTCAGGATTTCATCGAAATCTACGACTTGGACGCCGATCCGTTCGAGCTGACTAACCTGAAGAATTACACTATGGGCGCGTTCATAGCGTGGTACCATCATGTGCTGAGCGCTATGGTGGCATGCAAGGGGCCTGACTGCGACCCAATTTATGTAGATTAACACTTTCGCTACCAAGAACCCGCCTAGGCACTCGTGAACTTTGCACAGATGCCGGACAATACAACTCGTTAGCGGGTTGTCATTGTCATACAAGCGAGCTAACCTGAAGAATGACACTATGCGCGCGTTCAAAGTGTGCCGTGGTACCATCACGTGCTGAGTGCAAGGGGTCTGATTGTGATCCTACTTTTGTGGATAAATGAAAATAGTTTTTGATGAAGTATGTAAAAATGTTTCACTACAGAAACATTTTGTACTAATGTGATGATTAGGGTTAGATAACTTAATTTTAAACTGATTGTTTAAAATAGATTTGTTGCTACTGTGTTATAGTTGTAAAAGTTTGCATAATCGACAAAGATTTTCATTTCTACTTCTATGTAATTGGGAAACTTTACAACAAAATATCGATACAAAATTGTTTACCATGTTTAAAACGAGCTCGTTGCATTTTAGTAGGTAAGTATTTATGATTTATTCTTAAAGGAATGCATGTTCATTTCAGGACAAAGGTTTCAGTTGTAGTCTTATCTTAATTTAACTAATGTATAATTCTACTTTAAAATAAACCACAAATAGATTTTAACAATTTTTATTACTAACTGAACACAACCCTTTATAAAAAAGATTTAAAACTAACAATATCAAAAATCACAGTCTCATGGCACTTACAAAATACTAACAATACTGTATCGAATGTCTAGTCGAAATAGGAGCGTTTGCGCACTGTTAAGACCGTTTCCGGTATCTTTAAATGGTATGACAGAAAACTATGTGATTCCTATGAAATAAATAATAAACCTAGCTTTTTTTTCACAAATGGCCTTATGTTCAAACAGGATGATTTGTTGAGACGCAATAATATGACGTCACACACACAATATCCAATTTAAAGGAAACAACGTTACATCTACTTTAGACAATGAAACGAACACTGCTTAAGCAAAGGCCTTAGTCTGCCAAAAGGGGTTTTAGTATAAAATAAAAGCGTTACACTGGATAGGGCCTGTAACAAAAGCAAAAAATTTAACTGTAGGCTATACTCCTTATAATGACCAATTTTTGTTCAGCGGCTTTTAAAAATAACTTTTATTTTGATTTTTAGCACCCATGACAGTTTTTCCTAAGAGGTAATATAATGCGAACTAAGTCTCACAACAATAATGGCGTACATTGAAGCGAATATTTATTTTGTATGAAAAATTACAGAATTCATAATTTTTAAGTCGCTAACCAAATGTTGGTCAGTTTAGGGAGTAGGGACAATCTGCGACTAGAGTAACATGAGTCACGATTTTATGGCATGTTCAATTTATTCACGATGTAAGTTCAAGTGGTAATCTATCTCTAAATAAGTGTTACTTCCCGAAATATGCATGGATCCTTTCATTTGTAGTTCAAATAAATAATAATAAAAGTCACGTGGCCCCGGTAGGCCTCAGAAGCGCTGGCTGGACGTCGTGGTTGCGGATATGCAAGAGAATCAATCAATCACACCTCAGGAGTCAATCTCACACCTAAGGTCAATCTCACACCTAAGGATGTCGAACGGGCAAAGTGGAGAAGACTGAGCAGGAAAGCGGACCCTGGCGCTAGGCCGGGAAAACGCTAGGTTGAAAAAGAAAAGTCGTGACTCACGTTACTTTTACGTGGATTCACCCAGTACAATCTACAGTTTTTTTTTTTTTTTGCTTTTGTTACAGTCCCCTGTAGTTTTCTCAGGATCGTACCAAGATCGGGTCGCAAGCGGCGCGCAAACGCTCTACCCGTATTATCAAGTGACGGCGGGCACTTGCTGTCGGCTCTCTATGCTGAAGTAGTCTGTCACTTTGCTTTGGTTATAACTGTCGTCGTGGTACACCAGGGGGCAGGGGAAGTACTTCTGTGGATTAAAATTACGTGTTAGATTTGCAGGTCTAAACTTGGGCACTTATGTACTACACTAGACTAGACGGTTGGTAAAAAAAAATGTAGCCAGAATCGAAAATATCGGATCAGACATAGGGCCCCTGTCCGTTGAGGGTTTTAGGAAGGGTGTTCTCTACTGAAAGCGACTAGAGCCAAGTCACGGATAACTAATTCAAAGTAAAAAGTTTCTTTTCTCAAACATGCAATGAAATATTGTCTTTACGTTCCTTAAAATGGGCTGGGAAGTATCGCTTTTTGGGCGCAACAACTCGAGAGGACTGTAAAGGGATTTCATATTATTTTTCAGGCCTAGGTCTGCAAAGTAACTTTTTTTTATAAAATAATGTCCTTTAGAGCATTTTTTTTTTTATTTCATTGTATGTTTGAGAAAAGCACTATACATGCCTCGGCGTGAAAACGGATTCCCGGCCTCGTATCCCTATCCGGCCTCGCTCGCACGCTCGCTCGACCGTATATACCCACTTGGCCGGAAATCCTCATTTTCCCGGCCTCTGATGTAATGTACTATTTTTTCTGGATCGCCTGACCCGCGTATAACTTTTTTATTAATTAACGACAAAAATACTGGAAAAGAAATCTAAGGACATGTCATTATTAATAGAAATAAAAGTCTGTTAATCGGTAAATCAAATAAAAGCATATAGATGTCGGCACCTGCACAGCTTTGACTCCGCCGGAGATATCAAGCGGATGGGGACTGACGCTGCTACCTGTGGGAGAATAGTTATTTGTTATACAAGGGGCAAAGTTCGCCGAGTGTGGAACTTCATAGTTGAACCGAGCGTAGCGGATTCAGCTCGAGAGAAGCTGGAATGCTAAAAATGCGTTTAATACTGCTTCCAGTACGGAATATCTTTATTACTAGTTCACCTACTTTTATCAACTTGGCAGAAAAATTCAAGGTAATTTCACTAGGGATAAAATGCGTTTTTACCCGCTGGTATTAAAGGACAAAGAGGATCAAAGAGGATATTATTAGAGTTACTGTTGAAGTAAAATGTGTAATCACAGTGCATAGACTGCCATCTCTTGACACAAGCTTAAAACTTTTGAACCTCAGTTTTGACAATTTGGCCCATATTCTTAGCTTGATATGTGCTAAACTGTCAAATATTAATATTAGCGCCATCTAGCTGAGCGTACCCAAAGGTGTAATGCCATCTAGGCCACCGTACCTTTTTCTGTGTGGTACTGCGTTACGTTTTTTTCTTAGACTTCATTTGTCTATACGGAATTATATGTGTCTTTGGTACTGGCAAAACAGAAATCCAACAACAATTTGTCGAATGGGGATATATCCGTGGATCTTACCGTGTATTGTGACCATGTCTTTCTCCACAGTCGTGTTTTTCCCGTTTTCCCATCCGCTGGGTTTAAAGGCCACAACCTCGGTGAAAGCGCCGTTCAAGCTGTCTAAGTAGCTCTTCTTTCAGATAAGTTCTGTAAAATTCTCAATGCTTCAAATTAACCATTTGGAAAATTAATTAGATCTAATAAAATCTGGGGGCTCGGCAATGCGGGGGAAAGACAAGCGAAGCGAAGCGAAAGAGAGTAAAGATAGGCAGGGCTATCTTTTCACGAAGCCCTATTGCGTCATAGTCAACCAATTGGAACCCTAGACCACTGTAGAACTATGTCATAGTGACGTTATAAATCAGATTGTAAGAAATCTCTTACTGCTTGTCGTTTGACATGGTTGTAGAGTGGCCTAGGGTTCCAATAGGGATGACGACTCCATAAAAAATGGCATTCTGTTTAGTCCGTCAGGTAGATCGTCCAAAAATACAGAACACACATTTTTCTCTGTTTCTAATTAATGAAAAAATACAAAGATATAGAGCATCAAAGTTCCGGAGTGGGAGCTTGTGACGTCACTTCTAAGTAAAAATTGTACCTAGGCGTGACGTCACGCAAAACTTCAACGCACTGTACCGTCGTCATTTTTCGTTTATGAGAAAAAAACATACATACATACATATAATCACGCCTGTATCCCATAAAGGGGTAGGCAGAGCACATGAACTACTAAGTTTCAGTGCCACTCTTGGCAAAAAGGGGTGAGAAAAAAAAATGTGTAAAAATTCTTTGATAATCTAACTGATAGACTAATTACTTTTTTTTAGTCGTTTCGCCTATTGGTTGACTGTACATGTCGGAGTTTTGGAGTGTGGTATCCATTCGTATGATAGTACTATAATATATAGTACTATATACACCGTGTTTCACTTAACACTAAAAACCTGAAAACAGTTTGTTCAGAATCGAGAGTAGAATCGATTGAGCTATATCTTGATGGGGGTAATATTTTTATTTAAATTAGTATTATTAGTTATTTTTTACGTGCCCATTCTATTGTACTTGTAATACAACATTGTGTATATCGCATTGCTAGAGGTTGTTTACCTTTTTTCAGTATTTAGGGGTATTAATACTGGCCGGTTACTTGGACGATTATTTTTTCCGCTACTAGTTTGACGTTGTTTGTCAGTTAAATCTTAATGTTTATCATAAGTCATAACAAATTGAACTCGTACCTAAATACAACCTTGTCATTTTGAATATTGAGTTTATTTGTGCTTACTGCGATTACCTGTCCAATTTGAAGTTTACTGTGACAAAGCTTTAAAGTGTTTTACAGTGACATCTTAGCTGTCTATTGGTAAACCTTATGTCGTTGCAGTAACGTACACAAATAAATAGTCTTATGGTTTATGATGGTAGTTAGCAATTATTTTATTGAGTGTAGAGCTAAAAGTCAAGTAGAGCTGTACAGAAAATTAAAAATTCAATTTAAAAAAAAGTAATGATCAGATTAAAAGATGAATACTCTAGATGAGTTTAAAAAAATAAAAATCAGTTGGGGTGTCTGAGGTTTTGAGTGATACCGGAAACACCGTGTATAGATAGTTTCATATTTTTTTTGGCATTGCTGCAATTTTCGTGTTGCTAGGCCGAGTGACATGTGTTAATAATGGCAATACAAGTAACCCCTACTCATAGTGTTGTGTTCCTGTCGGTGAGTAAGGCTGCCAGAGCTCAACGAAGGTGCGGGGTGCTGACGACGGGAGGACTTACGGAACTAATTTGTTAATTTGTTCCGTCTATTTTCCTTTGAGTCGTCGGCAACCCAAACCCTTTGAACTTGTGCACTCCTTTTTGCTGTGTACTTATACTTAACACAGCAAAGGGGAGTGTACAAGTTTCTAATGGGGTGGCAACGCGCATGTGACACTCTTTGAGTTGCAGGCGTCCATAGGTTACGGTGACCGCTTTCCATCAGTCGGACCGTATGCTTGTTTGCCACCGACGTAGTATTAAAAAAAAAAACTTAACATTTACCTCATGGCTGAGATCTCTCATCGGAACAGCGTGTAGTTGACACGACTGCGGCGGCGACGTGCAGAAACTTCGCCCCTCCACCGTTTGAAGAACCTACATGGATAAATTACAACTTTCACACATTGTTTTAAACATTTAAATAAGTATTTAAAAATATTTTAAGCGGGTTACTCACGTAAAAGTCGATATAGCGTTCGACATGTTTCGATCCAATTTCGAGGACCTTTCTCAAGAGTAGCGACCCCGCCTTTACATGTCGAGAGCGCGACGCATACTGCGGGCGCTTGCTCGGTGTGCGCGGTGTAACCCGCTTAAAATATTTTTAAATATGTATGAGTTTTATAGTTAAAATTTAAATAAGTTTTCGTTTTCTTTCAAACCCCTTATTTGCCAAGAGTAACACTGTAACTTTAGCAGTTTCATGTGCTCTACCTAGCCCTTTATGGGATACAGGCGTGATTGTATGTATGTATGTATTTAAATAAAATAAATAAAGAAGGCACAAAAGGAGGTTTTATTTTTTCAGGTATGCATGTACCAGTCAACAAGTACAAAAAACTATTAAAGCAGCTAAATCTAAATTTTTGGTCTTTGGAGGTTTGCAAAGTGATAATCCGACATAGTAATAATTTATCAATATTAGTTTCCTTCAAATAATTAGTTGACTTCAAATAACCTAACCACAAAATTAAAATTTTGAAAAACTCCCGACCGCGACATAGTAGACCGATTTTCATGAAACATGGCTAAGAACACACTCCCGACTAACTCAGCTTTCAGGCAAAAAGAAACTAAATCTAAATCGGTTCATCCATTCGGGAGCTACGATGCCACAGACAGACAGACACGTCAAACTTATAAGTTTTATAACACTTTATTTTTTTTTTTTTATAAGTCGTATTTGCGTCGGGGGTTAAAAAAGGACCAGGAAAAGGAGGTTCTCAATTTCTCGATCTTTTTCTTTTTCAAATTCAAAAAATAATTTGGCTCACCTTATCCTTTTCGGGACAAGCCCACACATTGCATCCGACGCGACGCGCCATGCCGAGAAAAAACTTCTCTTTACCTGTCAACATTCAAATCTAGGGTGAACAGGCATCTTCTGGGCGAGCTCACTCCATCGTAGGCCACGTCTTTGATTTTAGCTAGCCTGTGGCCAAAGGCAAGTCCATTTATAATTAAAAAAAATCATTTAAGTTGTCTGAATTATATTATGTACTTGTGTTATATCAAAGGATTAATTGTAGTAACTTAAAAAAAACTTAGGGGCACAAAAGTAGGTACCTCTAGAACAAAAAGATTAATAAGTGTATTCTTACATGCGGTTGTGTATGCGGTAAGAGCGGCGACTTTCAATCCGGAGGTCGCGGGTTCGAACCCCGGCTCATACCAATGAGTTTTGTGCATTGAGAACTTATGTGCGAAATGTCATCTGATATTTGCCAGTCGCTTTTCGGCGAAGGAAAACATCGTGAGGAGTCCGAACTAATTCCAATGAGGCCTAGTTACCCTTTGGGTTGGAAGGTCAGATGGCAGCAGTCGCTTTCGTAAAACTAGTGCCTATGCCAAATCTTGGGATTAGTTGTCAAAGCGAACCCCAGGCTCCCATGAGCCGGGATAATGATGATGAAGTGTATTGTTACATAGTAAAGACCTCTGCCATAGACTGTTTCACCACGGAATGAGAGATAATTGAAAACACGTATATTGCATCTTCATAATTAGTCACCAAACATTAGGAACGTTGACCGTTTCTAAGAATTTAAACTTAATTATAATAATAAGAATGAATACGGGAATGTTAGGAATTATTTGATTCGCCTACCCATCACTAAACAATATTTTTTAAAGAAATTTAAAAACGTTATGGCAGTCTAGAATCGTCTTAAGGCAAAGAAAATATGCAGCTTTGAAGACTGGTTAGGACGACGTTAGTTATCGGCAGTCAATAGTATTTTATGCAACTGGCGTTTAAGTGAGGTCAAAAAAACGAGTGGCGTGCCGTGAGTAACAATTTGAGGCAAAGCCGAAAATTGTTAATAAAGACGCCACGAGTATTTTTTGACTCAGTTAAACACTGTTGCATACAATACTTTTTCTACGACCATGCACTTACTTTTTTAAATAGTTTTCTAGAATAACTTTCGTGAATTCTCAGTTTCCTGTATTTTGACTTATCGGCCTCCCCTCTGTTCCTGCACTCACCCTGCCGCCCGCACTCCCCCGCGCCGCCGCCAGCCCTGACCGGCGCCCCGCGCACCCACGATATATCCATTAAAGTCTTCCTAACAATGCTTTAAGAGCTATATCGTATACGTGGGTGCGCGGGGCGCCGGGCCCCGGATGACATCTTTTATGTAGGGTTTGAATGATCTATGCACGACACTTTAAATGACGAATAACAACACGGGAGTAGAAAAACATATTAAAAGCTTACCTATAGTGTAAGTGCCACAGACGATAAGGACGGAAGAGAACTTCTTGCCAACTTTCTCCAGTGCCGTTTTCTTCGTCCGCAGCAAAGCTAACGCCATCTCTAGGCTCTGCTCTTGCGTGGGGAAGTCGTAGCGAGGGTTGCAATAACTGGAAAATATAGTATAGTACTTTATTCACGATAAAATCCTAGGTTGATCATCAAAAACTGGGGATATCCATACTAATTATAAATGGGAAAGTGTGTGTGTCTGTTTGTCCGTCTTTCACGGCAAAACGGAGCGACGATTTGACGTGATTTTTTAAGTGGAGATAGATGAAGGGATAGATAGTAACATAAGCTACTTTTTGTCTCTTTCTAACGCGAGCGAAGCCACGGGCAAAAGCTAGTAAAGTTATAACTGTTAATAGGAGTTGTCGTATAATCGGAAACTTAATAAATTCCTATCTATTAATTATTTAGTTGAATTAAAAGTTAAAACTGTCATGATACACGGTCCTGTAATGGTGGTAGTGGAGTAGGTATTCCATCAATTATACTTATTATTAATTTTATACTAATTCAACTCAACGTAACTGTTCCAGAAGACAGGATAAAACTTCATGGGCTCTCTGAAGTCTTCTGTGAGTAGTATAGCCTTCCCTTTTCGTAAGAAAATATTCCTTTTGAAGCCCAGACAAGTGATATTCACTAGTAGGGTACTTGTATAGACATATTGCTTAAGTTACGATGACGTCACTGACTGTGGGTCAGTTTACGTCGGGATCTCGAACAGGGCGGACGTGTTCCATTGCGTGCTTAATGTTGGCGAGCAGTTAAAATCCCTACTGAGGTATAATGAATACGATAGTACAGTATGACCACTCCCGCTCCGCAGGCAGTGCCACCCACCCCCTCTCGGTTACCTCACAGTTACCGCCGGTCAAAAACGCGAACAGTCGACCTGTCATATTTCACTCATACAAGCATGGTACGCGTTCACCTACACGAGCTTAGAATGTGTGCTAGGAACGCGCCACTTTCATATATTTGATCGCCAGTGTCCGAGGTGTGACTGAGTGAATATTTAAGTAACTCACGTAGTGTCGAGGTAAATGGTGTGAACATCGCTGTTCCAGAAGACAGGGTACGACTCCATGGCCGGTGACGCTCTGAAGTCCCCTGTGTGGAGGATTGTTTTCCCATTGGGTAAGCAGAAGAACAGCATGACTGCGCCGGGGCAACTGCGAGCAAAGTGGTTAATGTAAATAATAGTTATTTGTTTTACAAGGGGGCAAAGTAGTTGTTTAACCGCACGTGCCAATATTGATACCTGAGCAAGCGAAAGATTCCATTATTGAACCGCGAGCGTAGCGAGTGGTTCAAAAAGTGGAATCTTGAGCGTTGCCAGGGTATCAAGGCACGAAGGTTAAACAAACTTTGCCACCGAGTGAAACACAAAATTTTCACCACACCAACGCGAACAAAATACTGACTATAAAACATCAAACTAAATCAAATCCATCAATTTATTCAATGTTTATGATTCAAAATCATCATTTATAGGTAAAATCTAGCAGCCAGATTAAGACATTGAGTTAAAATTTGTATAAAATTAATTTGCCCCCTTGTGGATAAAATGCAATTTTGCTATCTGTTTTCGAATAGCAAAGAAAGCCTTTACCAGTTGGTGTGGTGAAAAAAATATTGGGGTACAGTCAAGTGTAAAATATGTGTATACATCTTACTCAAAAATATATCCCATAGCATCTTAGTCCGGTGTATTAAGAGCGTAGTGCCATATTTATGAGACGATTTTTTCGATACATATTTTTGCACTTGACTGTACACCTTACACAGCTTCGCAACCAACTAGCTAGGCCAGACCGATCGTCAAATTTAGTTTGGTATTTATGTTTTTTTTTTTTATCGTTGAGCACAAATTCTCATTAGGAAGTTTCGCATTTGCCGTAACCTTTATATTCGTAACAGATATTTTTAGAGCACCTTCACTACGCCGCGATAAAGTTGTGGGTAACGAATATTTCTTCAGAAGACTGGGATAAGTATCAAAGACAATCGTAATCGTTAGATAGGAAAGCATCAACTTACTGGTTTGCGTCGACGGCGGTAACGTCGACCCCCTCGATCCTCGTAGTCTCTTCCAAGTTGAGGATGTGGATGCATTTCGGGTTCACTCCTAATCGGGATACGCATAAATCACCTGTAATTGAACAATATGATCAGAAATATGTGGTGATATAGACGGTGAACCAAAAAACTTAAATGGCGAACAATTCAAATTCACCCTACATTTTTAACACTTTCGCAACCGAGAACCCTGATGGTGGGCACTCTTAAAACTTTGCTCAGATGAAAACCCTCTGGGCGGGTTCTCGCCATACAAGCGGCTGTTATAAATGTGTCGCGTAACTTCAAACCTAGGTAAATCTATTCTGAAAGGTTGATATATGAAAATATGAGAGATAATCGACCTTATAGCAGAATGGATTTACCCAGTTTTGAAGTTAAGCGACACAAATTACGACCGGTTTCTGACGTAGTGCGCCATTTTTGGTCTGGTAGTGAATGTGTTAATAAATTGTTTAGTGTTATGGCTCGTGGATGATTCCGCCACCATCAAGGCACGCGTTTTATGAAGACAATTGGCAGGTGAGCCCTACGTTTTTCAAATTTGCCGCCCTTTTTAGTGTCAAAATTTGGTTGACCGTCTATAGAAAAATATAGATACTTTGACACACCAACTTAGTCAGTAGAAAAGGAGACATTTATAAACTAAATTTGCTTATTGAAATGAAATGAAATATTTTATTTCGCTAGAGACATGGTTACAATTAGATGTTGCAGTCATCACATAAAAAGATACAGCAAATCTCGCCAACACCATCGGCATGCAAAAAAAAAACTAAAAGTAAGTTTATTTACATTTATCTACAATATCATATACGCCACGGAACGCCATTTCTACAGTAGAAAAGTGCGTGAAGCCATTGAAATCAAAAAACATCGCAATTTCAATCGGGACGAAGGTTTTAGGATCTCATCCACATGGAATCCTGTCATTAATAAGTGTAAGCCGAAAATAATATCGACAGTCGTTAAATCGAATATCGTCAGTGTTGTATGTCGACAGAGTAACATCCCTAGTGCGCAAACAGTTCAAGTTGATAATCAAAACCAAGTGCGGGTAGTTCGAAAAACTCGCGCGGCTGTCAGGTGTTGATGTCATTTCAAGCCAGTCTTCTCCGAGACCACGGGCAAAACGCCGTCCTTGAAACGTTGGAGGTCAGTTTAATATGTAGTTATACGCGATTAAGTCCCGGTTTTTAAAAATAATTAAATATCATATATTCATTATAAAGTTACAAAATATAATTTATCATTATTGCTCAGTCCACTAAATATAATTGATTTTTGTGTGCATACTGAGAATTTATTTGCATAACAATTCACATGTTGAGATACTCGTATAATTTATTTATTTTCCCATCACTAGCTCGGAAACACGTGTTTTGTCGTTTAATACCAGCGGGTAAAAACGCATTTTATCCACTAGTGGGTAAAGTAATTTGACCTTGAATAAAGTCAAATTAACAGCTTTAAAATTGATAATAGTAGGTAAATCCAGTAATAAAGATGATTTACCACCTGTGGAACTACTGGAAGCAGTGATAAACGCATTTTTTGTGTTGTAGTTTCCTCGCTATACACTCGGGTGCAAATGTATTTTACTTCTCGTGTGTTAAAAAACTCGCAAGTTCAGGATTCTATTCTCGAACCACTCGCTTCGCGCTCGTGGTTCAACTATGAAATCCTTTCACTTGCTCGTTTTTCAATTCCACACTCGGCGTTAAAATACAACTTTGCACCCTCGTATAACAAATAACTATTAAACTTTATTGCACAAAAATGTACAAATGGCGGACTTAATGCCAAAAGGCATTCTCTACCAGTCAAGGGTTTAATAAGTAAAAGCAATATTGAAATTAGAAAGAAGAGAACTTATTAATTAAGAAGGAAACTTATTGGACTGTCTATTGGAAAGGCACGAAAGGCAAAGGGAAATATGGCGTTTGCCTACCTTAGGACATTCAACAACAACAAAATTATGGGAAATTTATAAAAATTCAAATGAATAATAGTCACCTGTGATTTTAGAGCAATACAACAATTTACTGAAATTTTTCTTAAGTCCAGAGTAGTGATCGGAATGGAAGTGCGTCAAGAAGTAATGCTTCACGCTCGGTATGTCTCCGTATGAGAAGGCGTCCACGGCAAAATGGGTCCCTGTAAAAAAGATAAATGTTCGACTCTGAAACGGTTGATTCTTCAATTTTGGTGTTCCTAATCGAACTCAATGCGAAGAAATAACACTGCTGCTTTAGGGAACATTACAACGGCGAGTTCGCGCATCAAATGCGGTTATCAAATTGTTGAATTTTACTGGCAATGGATACTTATCGAGATAATTTTACGTTGGGCTGTTTAAATATAAAGTTCCTATAGCCTCTAGCACACCTCGGACACTGGCGATCAAATATATTGAAAGACGCGCATTCCTAGCACACAGACTAAGCTCGTGTAGGTGAACGCGTACTATGCTTGTATGAGTGAAATATGACAGGTCGACTGTTCGTGTTTTTGACAGGCGGTAACTGTGAGGTAACCGAGAGGGGTTGGGCGGAACTTTCAGCGGGGAGCGGGAGTGGCCATACTGTACGATAGTACTCTTTATTATACTGTGCCTCTAGTGTCCATGATTAGACCAGCTCGAGATAGCAGATTCTAATAAATGTACTGCCATAGTTATTTTAAGGTTTACAACTATGAGCGATAGGTACTAAGGCTGGTTTTAGGGTTACTCGGACGGTCCGCGCGACCAATTTGTATGAAGTTGATGTTGTCGTCCGCGCCACTAAAACGCTCCCTGAAGGTAACACATATCAGTCCTGGGTGGCTAGCCGAATGGCACAATCGCTCACGAAACGCTCACGAAACGAAGCGCTAGTAGATATCTATCTCTATCACGCTTGCGTATTGGCGCGACAGAGCCAGCGGCGTATCGCTTTCGTTTGGCGTCGAAGAAATGCCATTCGGCTACGGGGCCTGTGCGGATCGCTCCGCGCGGTCGGTCCGTGTGACATTAAAACCAGCCTAATAAACGATGATCTTCGAAAACTATCAACTATACATCTGACAATCGTGTTTACTCACCTGCCATGATCTTATAGCGTGCGGAATAGCTCTCGCAGACCTAAAGGTCCTGTTGGATTTGGTTTTGGCGGAAAGCGTGAACGGATCCAAATGCTTGACGGGCGAGTTTGAGCGCGCGCTGCTCGCTTTGACTCGATACAGCCATTTCTATTACTAAAGACGTATTAAAAGTCGTTTTTTGAGGTGAAGAGAATAAAGAAAATACTGTTTTTACTCACCTGCCACGATCTTATAGTGCGGAATAGCCCTCGCAGACCCGAAGGTCCTGTTGGATTTGGTTTTGGAAAGCGTGAAAGGTTCCAAATTTGACGGGCGAGTTTGAGCGCGCGCTGCTTGCTTTGACTCGAGTCCGACTTATTTCTATTACAAAATACGTATTAAAAGTAGTTTTTTGAGGTGAATATAAAAGAGAAAAGACTGTTTTGACTCACCTGCCACGATCTTATAGTGCGGAATAGCCCTCGCAGACCCAAAGGTCCTGTTGGACTTGGTTTTGGCGGAAAGCGTGAACGGTTCCAAATGCTTGACGGGCGAATTCGAGCGCGCGCTGCTCGCTTTTCCTCGGGAGCGGTCGGGGTGCTTCGGGGCCGAGGTCACGCGACATCGCGGCGATGGTTCACCTTTCCACTCGGGTCTGAATAGAAAAACTTGAGTATAATGAAATATGGACATGCTTAATATAAAAATATTCTGTTCGCCAATGAGGTTCATGCCATTGACGCGCATGTGGTTCAAATTTTTTACACAGGGGTATTAAAAATCATATACAATATAGGATTGTCTTAATCAAAACTTAAGTTCAGTGTGAACCATTTTACTAGTATCATACCACTCTGTTGCTATACCTTCTCCAAAAGTTCATCAGAAGCAGTGAAAAGTATCAGCCAATTCTGCCCTTAACAATATTGCGTACCTACAATGAACGTCGAACAGCAAAGATATAACGAATGAACCACAGAATATATAAAAGTACCAGTACAGAAGGCTCACTGTCAACGACCTGACAACGGACTGCATGCGACATTGAGTTCTGTTGAGCAGCGAGAAGGTCGTCAAACTTTGTGGGCCGCCAACCCAGGGCCGCCGGAAGGTATGAAAGAAACGCGGAGTGAGCCGCCCCTGGTAAAACTTATCTTATAACAAAAACTATTGTTAAGCTATCGAAAATAATAGCTTTATTATAGACTAGCTTTTGCCCGCGGTTTCGCTCGCGTTAAATTCGACTATTGCGAATGTCCCATACAAATATTTCACCCAATTAAGGGAAGTGGGGGGGGGTTAGAAAGAGACAAAAAGTAGCCTATGCCACTCTATCCTTCAGCTATCTCCACTTTAAAAAAAGTTATTTCGTCGTTCCGTTTTACTGTGAAAGATGGACAAACAAACAGACACACAACTTTTCCGTTTATAATATTAGTGTGGATTACCTGTAAGGCCGGCTGCACTTGGAATCAGACACACCCGTGGTCTTGCTCATCTCACCAGAATCATCCTCGCCTATCGCAACATTCTCCGCGGTATCACTAACTGCCTCTTTACAGTCCTTAGCAAAAAACGAAGTTATCGACTTTTGTTTCAAATTATCACTTTTCCCATTATTTCTAATACCAAAATTATTTTTGCTGCTACCAAATTTGCTATTATTCAAATGACGTTTCACTAATTTACAATTTTGCGGCTGAACAATGACGTGCGACAGTTTCTCAATGGCATCTGTTTTCAAAATAAGAACCTTAGAGTTTTCTGTGTCGGTTGCCAGTCTCTTCTTTTTAATTTCTAGGTTGACAGCCACGCCCGGCCTCTTTTGAGTAGTTGTCTCGTTCATATTTTCGTCGTACTCGCTCTCAGTGGAAAGAGGAGTGCATCCCTCTATTTCACAATCTAAATTGACATTTTTATCCTTATGCGTAATAGAAAGTTTCTTAATATTAGAGTTTTTCGTGGTCAGATCAACGAAATCACAATCTAGTATACCAAATGAGATTGAGACATGAGATTCGTCGTTTAAATCGTGAATTATTGTATCTTCACATTTATATAGCTCAGTTGCAGAGGAACCACTTTTCAATGAATGATTATAGACTACATTTTGTATTTCTATGTTTTCTACTTGTGTATTACAATCTAAAATTGGTTGTAAGTCTTCAAATACAGAAAAGTCAAGACTACATTGGTCCGGAGCCCCTTTATTAGTTACAGTACTAGTTAGTACTTCATTTCCTAGATTGTAATTTGTGACATTCTTGTTCTCAGTTTGCTGATCATCTGATGATAGATGTACAGTGCTGGCGTTGGCTATATCGACATTGTTGAAGAAAGACAGCTGCTTGGTGACAAGGTTCTTGAATATAGGATTAAAATTTCTACTGTTTTCTTTTTCCTCTTCAAATCCGGATAAGTTGAAATCTACTATGGTGCTAATTGATTTGGCGCAGACTGAAGTATTTTGAGTGTTGCACCGATTTGTGTTGCCTTGTGTGAACAGCCTTTTCTTTGCAGGAACAGTCTGGTAAAAATATGACATGAACATGTAGGTGAGTTATCATTATCATTAATAATGTTAATAAAAGTTACAGTACTGGCCTAAGATGGCTCGGTTTTAAGGTTACTACTCTCAAAATTTCATATGTTTGTAAATATGAATGAGCTTAAATTACAAAAAAAGGTCCACTTTCTTTAGTAAATAAATAAATCTGCAGGTTTATATCAAATAAATGAGAAAAATAGGAGTAATGATGAGCCATGTTTATATAGGGTTGCAAATAGAAAAAAAACAAATGTTTTTTTTTCAGAATTATGAAAACAAACATGAAAAAAAAATGCGAGCACCATTGTTTTTTTTTCTAAATATGTTTTTTTTTCAGATGAACAAATAATACGACAATAATGGTTTTTCGTGATTTGTTCCAATAACAATAAAGTACATTTTAATTCGATAAACATTCATTATAAATACAAACGTTTATTGGGGAATCCCCGATGCGGCGTGGAGCGTAGAGAAGCGGCGGTGTTGCCAACAGTAAATAGCGAACTACTAACTAAAGATCTCGTAAATGTTAGTTTTATAAAACCAGATATTAAAGTTATTAAATTAAATTCGTTTATTAGTTAACATAAAGTCCAAAAAACCGTATAAAAGTATTAACTGCTTTGCAAATTTTGAGATTTCGTACTTTAGAAAAAAGAACATACTCCAGAAAAAAAACTGTTTTTTTTCACGGTTTTTTTTCAAGCCAGAAAAAAACCGTTTTTTTGAAACCCTAGCCATGTTAGGTGCCGGTATCTTTAATGTCTCAAGGGAGTAAAATCACATTGAGAGCATTGAACTAAGTGTAGGATTTTATAACTGACTCCCGAGCATAACCAGGGATTCTAAAACAGATCCAGCGAGGGACTCAATTATGAACTCCCAAGGTGAAAATAATTTTAGTACCATTGGCAACACTATTTAAAAATATTTCAAGCGGGTTACTCACGTATTAAGTCGATATAGCGTTCGACATGTTTCGATCCAATTTTCTAGGATCTTTCTCAAGAGTAGCGACCCCGCCTTTACATGTCCTCCTCAGCCTCAGCGTCCTCAGCAGCCGCGCACACCGAGCAAGCGCCCGCAGTATGCGTAGCGCTCTCGACATGTAAAGGCGGGGTCGCTACTCTTGAGAAAGGTCCTCGAAAATTGAATCGAAACATGTCGAACGCTATATCGACTTAATACGTGAGTAACCCGCTTAAAATATTTTTAAATATGTATGAATCTCACAGGAGTTTTATAGTTAAAATTGGCAACACTGTTAGCTGTACATTTGTAATCCTTATTACAAGGGCATAACGTCTAGCGATGGTTAGTTAAGAGTGTTGCTGTTAGTACAGTCAAAATAAGACCCAGTAGGAATATGGGTCTTATGTTGACAATTTAAGAGCTATGAGACAGATCTGAGCAACGCTTGCACACCCATATTTTTACTCTTAACTGTACTATGTGCCACAATGGTTGGTGAAAAAATATTAGATGCAATAAAGTAATAAAATTAGTGTCTAATAATGTTCTAAAATGACATGGGCATGATTGGGCAGTGATTGGGGATTTGGATGCCACACTGCAGGATGTCAAGTAGAAACAGTAATATAGATATGCGAGGCCCGTGATATTTTTTTTATGTTATAGTAGATGTCATACTAGACAATGGTTAGACAGATTGTCTGATCGTAAGCAACTACTGTCGCTCTTGAATAATGAGCATCCAAGTAAGCTGTAAATTAAACTGTTCAAAAATTTTGGAGGCTAATTCACTTCCATTGGATCACTTTGCCAAAATAGTTAGTTTAAATGACATATCGTAACTACTTTTAAAAAATCTCGTATCTCACGCTGCTTCTCAAGGTTAAAACGCAGTAAGTCTATATGCATTCCATACATACTTACTACAATTTTCTTTTCATTGACAGACGAAGATACAAGTTTTTTAAAAAGTAGTGACAATAAGATGGGATGCTAGACTGACTGTGTGCAGAGGATAGCACAATGACCCAAATGGCAGCATCTTGTGCCTGATTGAGTTGAAAATTTCGAAACTAAATCCTGCAGTGAATTTAATAGAAAATGAAATGAGCTTAAGGCTCACCTACCATCCTCAATTTCCTATGATTATGCACCTGGAGTGCTGACATGCCTAAAATGTTCTTGAAAACTTTGCAGAATGGCATGTGAGCTCACCAGAGAGCGGAAGAAAATTTGTTAAAATTATTGAAAATGTCAGTCAGATCAGTCGGTAGTGACCCTGCCTGCTGCGCCGCGGTCCCGGGTTCAAATCCCGGTAAGGGCATTTATTTGTGTGATGAGCACAGATATTTGTTCCTGAATCATGGATGTTTTCTATGTATATAAGCATTTACTTATTACATATATTGTTGTCTGAGTACCCACAACACAAGCCTTCTTGAGCTTACCTTGGGCCTCAGTCAATCTGTGTAAGAATGTCCTATAATATTTATTTATTTATGACAGTCACGGTCGTTGAAATTGGTCAGTATTCATCATCAGTTTCCTCAAAGTCAATGCACAAAAATCTTTATTTTAAGTTTAATGGCACATTGGCATTATAACAAGTAGTTTTGTCTGGTTTAATAGGGTTCCAAGTCACAACTGACAACACTAGTTTACACACTATCTATGTTATCAAGCTTCATAAGGCAATGTAATGCAAGCTTGCTTAATGCCAAGTTTTGTGCAAAAGTTACCATGACACAACAGTCAGACTAGTCTTCCTTTTCCTTTATATACTGACATTCTAACATTTATAACCAAATAGAGAGTATTTGTTTATTCTACTGTTACTGACTTAACTTGTTTGCTACTTACTGCTAGACAATACTTCGGTTATGCTTACCTGATTAGTATCCCTCTTAGCTAAATTTTGGTTTCTTTTTAAAGACAGTGAACTGCGGCTGATCACTGAGTTCTGAAATGCAAATTAAGAATGTTCATATGTTCATATTACTTTAGATGGAACTAGTAGCGAAAACGATTAGTAATCAGTGCAGATACCTGAGTCAACGAGGTGAAATTTTCTTTATTTATAGCCCTTGGGTTTAAAAGCGACGGCACGAAATTGTTTATATCACTATGCATCATACAGAAAGTCAATAAAAGAATGAAAAATCAAAATAAATCTCATCGCATTCGTGAAGTTAGCATACAACAAACAGAAACAGAAAAGAAAACAGAAAATTTTTTAACTCTGACAGTTCGGTGTTACCAGTGTGAAACGTACATAGTCATTTTATAAATTTTTGGCTTTAATCCAATCTCAGTGCATGAAATCGAAAGCATATAATATTCACTAGGAGACATGAAATTCGTTTTAAACTTTTACTACCCATTAGCGACCATAGCTGTACATGTTCTGAATTTTGAATTATCATACCTACTTAATTTCAGTTATGGCAATTACAATCTTTATCACACGTCAGTTTTAAATTCCAGATGCCATATTTACAGCTATTACCCTTTTAAGAGGGAAATAAATTGTAGATGTTAATAGAATTATGACAAAATAAAGTGGTATTTCACAAGTCATCAAATTGGAACTAAATACTGGTTATCACACAGTTTTCTACAATTTGAGCCTTTGATAGCTATGTTTATTTCCCATTTTCTTTGAAATAACAGGGTAATCTCATTTTGTACAATAGAAACATTATTCATAAGATTTTTCTTCCCCTCCCTTCAGTCTTCAGTATTCCATTTTCTGAAGGGGTATGAGTGAAACTAAATTGAAAAAAAGTCCATTTAATTTCTTCATATTAACATAAAAGTAGTGCAATAATATTTTAAACTATATCTCTAAAGTTGTGGCCCTCGAGAAGTGTTTAATGTGAGTACTTTTATTATCTATCTAGTTGTAATGTTAGGTTAGACGGTGCATAATATTTTCTGCTGACTGTTCCCAATATTTTTTAATTAAGCTTATTTGTCTAGGGGCTGAATTTTGCTTTTCTTATTTGAAAATGCTAACGTTATGTAATGCCCTTTTGTTAATCATATGACATTTTTGTTTGGTCTCAAAATAACCATTCAAATTAATTAATCAATATCACTCCAACATTTCAAATGAATTGCATATTATTACATTATTTGAATTAGTTTTAGCCATAACTACACGGTCTTGCAACATGCATTATGTTATGAAAAATATATTCATCATGCTATTTACTATAAAATCTTATCATCTATAAAGTATTAACCTACACATCTATTTTTACCATTATATTGCAAGTATTTAACTTATTATGCTTCCCGTGATCTGTAGATAAACTATTCTTGTCAATATATAGTTTAATATATTTATTACTCTTATTATGTACAATATGTCATAAAATATTTATTTCTATCAAACATTTACCTGGAAGGTGGAGAGGACATTGTAAAAACATGAAGATCTGAACAGTGCTTAGTTATATACACATACTGACTACAAAAAAAATATTTGGGGTGCTACGGACAGATTCCAACTCGGTTACAATGGTTACAACAAGACGGGCACGTAATCAGACAAGCTCCCGGCTATCTGAGGCCGTATTGCGTCCGAATTTGGTATCCGAAAATGGAAGAGCTCGCCAGAACTTGAACCCAGAAGTGTTAGCTGCGATGAGCAAAGAACAACTGCGGGCTGAGTGCAGGAAACGCGGACAACGGGCTACGGGCAACAAAAACGAGCTGGTATAAAGCAGTTTGCATTTGTGGTTGTGCTTATTTATGTTTTAATTCGCCGGTCGTGCTGTTGTGCTTCATATGTTTTTTTTTTTTTGTAGATTAAATATTTTGTGAATCACTGAGATTTTTTGTTTCTAATATTTTTACAATAATTTAACTAATTAAATGTACATACAGTTATTATATACTGTTAGTCCCCATTGGAATGCACTCTTTTAGAGGTGTAGTATATTAAATTTTAATTGTTTTGAAAAAGTTCATGAATATATAGTTGTAAGATTTTTATAGTGCTTTCATAGAGAAATAGATTTAGTTGTTTTCAGTAGTAGCAAGTTTTTTTTTATTTTTGTCTAATGCACTGCATTCAGAGTGGCTCACTTTATATTGATGATGATGATGATTTGGCTGTGAATTTTTCGATTACATATAGGTACTCTTGGGTCGACACGTTCCTATTTTTTTCCGATTCTGCTTTCGTCAACCATTCTTTATTCGTCACGATTGTCGATACGTCTTTATCAACTATGGTCAATTTCGTTGTTCATCTTTAAAATCCGTCTCGTTCTTTACTTTACTCGTCATAATCTTCTTTCAGCATGTTCGTTCATTTTTCGTAGTCTTAGGTCGGTAACTCGGTACCAACTTAGAATATAACCAAAGACGAAATGACGAAAAACGATTGAGTCGAATCGAAATAAGAAAAAGGCAAACAACTCATTATGGTCAAAGACGATAATGACTGCAGACTAAGTTGACGAATGAAAAAAATGGCTGACGAAAGCAGAATCGGGACAAATTTAGGAACGTGACAAAAAACGAACCTAGGCTCCGGCCCCTCTAGGTTGACCATACAAATAAACCACGTGACCGAACATTCCCCTTTGGTTTGGGATGTGTTTGTTATAATATACAAGCTTTATATTCGCTCGCGTTATATTCGAAAATTGCAAAATACTGCATACAAATCCACCCCCTTTTAGGCAAGTCGGGGATTAGAAAGAGATAAAAAGTAGCCTATGTCATTCTTCATGCCTTCAACTATCTCCACTTAAAAAATACGTTAATTCGTCGCTTCGTTTTGCCGTGAAAGACGCACAAACAAACAGACACACACACTTTCCCATTTATAATATTAGTAGGTATGAAAGTATGAATATGAATTAGTATGGATAATATGGATTATTTGATGCAAACATATGTTGCAGTCAGCTGCAGTGTTCAAATATCTTTAAAGCTGTTAAAATGCAGTGTACAGGTCAACTACAACATTTATTTTAATTTATCATACATATTACTTATAATTATAACATACGTAAAACATGCATGTGTATCATAACATCTCTAAAATAATTAAGTATTTCACATAATCATACTTCTGTTCTGTTTGATTGCGACTGAAGGTTATTTGAAATACATAATAATGAGAATAGGTACTTAGTAATTACCTTGAACTAGATGTAAATAAAATAACAGATCTTTGATCTTGTGTTCGTTTCCAATAAGGAAAATACAACTACCTAGCACTACTTTATAAGTCATGATGTCTTAACTTTTGCTCGTGCTTTGCCGAAGCTCGTGGCACAAATACGAATACCTAACATCAACTGTTAAATTTTTTATTAAATATTTGTCATTCCAAAGAGTAACTATGTGGTAACTTTAATATCTATAAATATATACTTATACCCCCTAATTCATAAACGTACTCTAAAGTTATCAAGTCGATAAAATTCGTCTGTCCCTTTCCGATTTTCGACTTATTGCTGTGATAGAAAGAGACAAACGAAGTACACGAACATTATCGGCTTGATAACTTTAGCGCACGTTTATGAATAAGGGGTCTTTAATCGTCAACAGAAACATTTTTTTAATCTTTGCTAATCCGCGAAAAAATAGATAACGTGCAAGTCAAAAAATAGTGCTAACCATGTTATTTACTTGCGTTTTTTACATGCAAAGTTGTTGTTTAACCGCACGTGCCAATATTGATACCCGAGCAAGCGAAAGATTCCAATATTGAACGGTTAAACAAACTTTGCCCCCGAGTGAAACACAAAATTTTCCCACCCAACACGGAACAAAATACAGACTAAAAACAAAAACTAAATAAATCCATCAATTTATTCAATATTTAAATTCAAAATCATTATTTTTAAGCAACCCACCACAAAAAAATTTGTACAAATTACTCGACACGTTGTTTCAATTTTGCTATCTCTACGAGGCATCCTTGGTGTGGTGATATTGACGGTTCTTAAGTCCCATGAGATGACTCAGTCACTGACAACAACAACAACTGACTCAGTCACTGACAATAGCAGGTGACTGTACATACAGCATGTATCTGAACGGAAAGCCAAACTTTTATTAAGAGGATACGGTAGCGAAAATGCTAAAATGGAAAGGAGCCCCCTTTCAACTTGGGAATTTTAGTTAAATATACTAGTGTTTAATAACTAGATTTATCGGAAAAAAATTCAGTCAAAAGATATTTCAAAAAAATCTTTAAAATCGAGGTTCCGCTCTCGACTATTTCCTCCTTCAAAACTTAATCAATCTTAACGAAATTTGAGAATCTGGATAACAATGAAATAATCTATGTAGGACCGTTTAGCTTTTTTGGTTAATTGTTACCAATCTTGAGTATCACACCTTTTTTTGCGCCACAATGAAAAAGGCCGTTTTTGGAAATTTTTGATTGGCTCTAGAGTCTTTAAAAAGCAGAATATCAAAAAAATCTAAACGGTCCGACACAGATAAAAATAATAACAATCTGTGTTGAAAAAATAATTGCTCTATCTTCAAAAACCAGGGAGGAAATAGTCGAGAGCGTTTGTATCGAGAATTGACCCCTACCGTATCGTCTTAAGGGACCAACCACGAATTCCCAAAAAAAAAATTGGCTGTTTCTTATATTTTGGTCGTGTGAAGCTGAATTTTTAAATGGGAGCTTCAATATTTTTTTCGCGATTTCAGCCTTGGTCCCATAGCAGAAATTACTCAGTAAGTCAGTATCTAAACGTTAACGGGTTTAAGTGTTGGCTTTCCGTTCAGATACATGCTGTATATTTGACTTGTTTGATCATCTTTATAATAATGCACTTTTTAACAAGAATTCAAAATATATATATTTATAAAAATATATGTTTTGCCCGCGGCTTCGCTCGCGTTAAAAAGAGACAAAAAGTAGCCTTGTCACTCTCTATCCCTTCAACTATCTCCACTTAAAAAATCACGTTAATTCAAGGACGGACAAACAAACAGACACACACACTTTCCCATTTATAATATTAGTATGGATATGTATTTTTGCAAGAATTTTAAGAAGAAGCGCTGTTGGCCTAGCGGTAAGAGTGTGCGACTTTCAATCCGGATCGTCGCGGGTTCGAACCCCGGCTCGTACCGTCGTACCAATGTGTTTTTCGGAACTTATGCGAAATGTCATTTGATATTTGCCAGTCGCATTAGGGTGAAGGAAAACATCGTGACGAAACCGGACTAATGTATCTAGTTACCCGGCAGTCGCTTTCGTAAAACTAGTGCCTACGCCAAATCTTGGGATTGGTTGTCAAAGCGGACCCCAGGCTCCCATGAGCCGCGGCAAAAGCCGGGATAACGCAAGGAGGATGATGAATCTTAGCAAGAATTAGTTTTGTGTCGAATAGACTATCTAGAACAACTACAGCTGTCAGCGCGACGTTCTTGGCACGCCGGGTATTTGGCTTATTACCGTTACTTAGGTCCGTTTGAGTTTATTTCGGCCTGTCAATTTAGAACGTCACTTGCGCCCCATATCTTAATGAAATCGATATACTTACCAATAAACCGTTAATTTGTACATTTTCGGGTAGTCACAACACTTGTAGGTTAACCAAACAAATAAAATCGGCCAAGAGCGTGTCGGGCCACGCTCAGTGTAGGGTTCCGTATTTTTTTAAAAACTGTTCAACCTATCAAGTTCAAAATGATTTTCCTAGAAAGTCTTTATAAATCTCTATTTTTATCTGTAGAGATAATTTCGAACACATCATCAGTGCCATATCTAGAATTTTTTCGAGGGGTCAAAAACAAAAAAAGACCTATTTGGCGCCTCTTGGACTTGACGAAGTTCAAATTTGGATCCCTCCCTGGACTTGACGCCCGGCTCACAACATCCATGATACTTTCGCTATTTACTGACACTGACTAATATTCTTCTTGAAGGTCTTCCCCTTTTAGATGTATATTTTATTCGAAACATACGCAAATCATTACATTTTTTTTTGCCACGTTAGTGCGTTTCTGCACGAATGAAGTTTGTTGATCTTGCTATATATAATTTTCTTTATGAGTAAGTATTTCTTATATCTTACTGATTTGTTGCATCCATTGTTCGTAGAACATCATTAGCTATTTAATTTATATTTTACTAACATCTAATAGTGTTATGTTATGTCAGTATAATTTAGTTAGTGCTCAGGCCTGACCTGACCTTTAGGTTATCAGAAACTCCTGTCTAGTAACTGATTCATAAAAAGATAATAGGGTATATGTCTGATTGAACCGCTATTCTATCCAACATTTCATAAATTAATCGCGTTATTAGTTACTAGATTTTGGCCGCGCCTTTGCTCGCGTTAGAAAGAGACAAAAAGTAGCCTATGTCACTCTCCATCCCTTCAACTATCTCCACTTAAAAAATCACACGTCAATTCGTCGCTCCGTTCCGTGAAAGACGGACAAACAAACAGACACACACACACTTTCCCATTTATAATGTTAGTATGGAATTATGGATCTATAAA
This sequence comes from Leguminivora glycinivorella, assembly GCF_023078275.1. Classification (NCBI taxonomy): domain Eukaryota; kingdom Metazoa; phylum Arthropoda; class Insecta; order Lepidoptera; family Tortricidae; genus Leguminivora; species Leguminivora glycinivorella. The sequence continues at coordinate 8,465,858 of NC_062989.1, read as the reverse complement.
TTGAAGATAGCAATAAAAATTAGAAACTTGCATTCATGTGTACTGGTTTACAGTATTTAAAATTCAAATGAAGTATGCAAGCATTCTGTTAACTAAACAGGTTGTAAATCTTGTAAAATTTATCTAATTACGTACATACTTACTTACGGCTATGTCGCTACGTCTCGAAGTGGATTTTGGCCTCCGACGCCAAAGATTTGTGCCGTTTGCCGAAGACACCATCACTATGCTTCTCTGTCCAAAACCCTCTCTGTACCTACATTCGACGGCCTCGACTTCGCTAAGGTCTTTTTTCACTTTGTCTCTCTAGAGGTACCTAGAAACCTACTTTAAATCGTAGACCACTAGAGTGAGAACCTTGTGTTATTAACATCGTGCTTTATTTGCCATAGAAGTCACATTGACGTTTAGTGTGAAAAGGTTCTATAGTCGCCTAGATTAAAAATTGGTTGGCTGATGGTTTTCGGCCGATTGGTACACCAGAGAGTATTCCAGAGTATTAGTTCCCGTATTCACAATATCCATTTAATTATGTATGAGTTGTTAAACTTTAATGGGTATGAGGTCCACGGTATGAATAAGATACACATCTCTTTATCTTTTATTATCATAATAATTAACTGTTCAAATAATAGAAAACAGCGCTGTTTTCTGTTTTTTATAAACTTGCCCCATTTGACCTTTATCTTGAAATTAATATTTCTTCAGCTTTTCTGTTGATATCGATGATTGCATTCGAGACATTGCGTCCATCAAAATCATTTGTTTTCGCCAAACATTATTAAAAAACAACTCGACAGCTGATAGTAGGAATTTCGATTAAAAGTCAGTAGATTCTGAGGGCCTACCACGAACCCCGAATTTCCGAAAATATCGGGAACGATTCGACAACTTGCTAACTCCGGTATCCGCGGTAGGCCTCTAATCGCGTTGTCTAGAATTTCTTCAATGGACTGTACTTGTAGAGATAAGATAAAGCATTAACAAATATTATGTATTCGTCATAACACGAATTAATTATTCTCATACGATAGGAAATGTCTATCAATCGATCCAGGTCAATAGACTGCGCACGCGATCATCACGCCACCTCATGTGTTTCCGTAAACTGTCGCTTGCTCTATAAATATAGACTGTATTGTCAAGGTCTTAAGACTAGAAATAACTTTGAGCGCTCCAATTTATTATACCACTCTTTTAAAACAAACGATTAACAATGACTGCATTTTGAACTTTATTTTTTTGATTTAAAAGTCAAAATTTGCACTATCTTATTGTATAGTCGATAGTCGCCATCAAATATATCGGAACTACCAAAGCTCTCAGAAATATCGAAACATATTTCTATTGTCAATACGTTAGAGTGTTACTATATTTATGAAACCTTTGGCAGCTTCCGTATATCTGACGGCGAACTATTATATACAACCATGTCAAAATGACAAGCAGTAAGAGATTTCTTACAATCTGATTTATAAATTCAATATGACATAGTTCTACAGTGGCCTAGGGTTCCAATTGGTTTACTGTACATTGTATAGATATGTGTTAGGAAATAGTCGTCTGTATGAAGTATTAGGGTTTAAATTAGCATGAAACGAGTTTAATAGTAAATTTAACATACAATTGACATAGTGGCTGGATTTATGCTGGCTCAGTTGGATATGTGCCACGGTGTCGAATAATTAATGTAATGTTACATGAGCTTTCATTTAATATCTGTGTCAGTGTACTTGTTTCTAATTAAAGCATGGACAGTATTTGTGTCATTCTATAGTAAAAGCACGGATTATAATAGTACAAGTACAGAAGACTCACTGCTTTGATGTTGACAAAGTGCCGCTTTTCATAATTCTTATTTCTTAACAAACGGACTGCGCGCGAGAAGCCGACATTGAGTTCTATTGCGGTGCGCGAAGGACCACTGAATGGGCCGCGAATGCGGGGCCGCCGGCATGTACAGTCATCCAATTGGAACCCTAGGCCACTGTAGAACTATGTCATAGTGACATTATAAATCAGATTGCAAGAAATCCCTTACTGCTTGTCATTTTGACATGGTTGTAGAGTGGCCTAGGGTTCCAATTGGTTGACTGTATTTGTAGCTCGGCAAAACAATCGCGGTGCGAGCCGCCCCTGGTAAAAGGCACTTTTCTTAAGAGAAAGATACTTCATAAGAATCGTAAGCAATAAAGACCTTTTTATCATAATTGCATAGAGAGAAAAGGTTTCGATGCTATGTTAGATATAATATCGATCGGTTGTCCATTATTATGATTAACTTCATCGTATAAATACTCAGTCGCTACGAACTATACATAGGTATGTGTAGAAAGGTGAAAACAGTATAAATAGCCAATTAATTACATATAGAGGATAATTACAGTCATAATACTTATAAAGCAATAAATTCTAGATATGCTTCTTGTAGCAGAAACATAAGAATGTAACTAAAAAACCGGCCAAGAGCGTGTCGGGCCACGCTCAGTGTAGGGTTCCGTAGTTTTCCATATTTTTCTCAAAAACTACTGAACTTATCAAGTTCAAAACAATTTTCCTAGAAAGTCTTTACAAAGTTCTACTTTTGTGATTTTTTTCATATTTTTTAAACATATGGTTCAAATGTTAGAGGGGGGGGGGGGACGCACATTTTTTCCTTTAGAAGCGATTATTTCCGAAAATATTTATATTATCAAAAAACGATCTTAGTAAATTATTATTCATTTATCCCCTTATTCATTTTTAAATACCTATCCAACATATCACACGTTGGGGTTGGAATGAAAAAAAACATCAGCCCCCACTTTACATGTAGGGGGGGGTACCGTAATAAAACATTTTTTCCATTTTTTATTTTTGCACTTTGTTGGCGTGATTGATATACATATTGGTACCAAATTTCAGCTTTCTAGTGCTAACGGTTACTGAGATTATCCGCGGACGGACGGACGGACGGACGGACGGACGGACAGACAGACAGACAGACAGACAGACAGACAGACAGACAGACAGACAGACATGGCGAAACTATAAGGGTTCCTAGTTGACTACGGAACCCTAAAAAGGGGTTAGGGGTAGCAATTGTATCATACGCATCTGGAAAATCAGACTAACACATTGGATAATGGAAATCTGAAGTTTCAGTCATACTCAAAATCAGACACCTGTTAAAATGTATAATTATCATTGCCTCAAGATTAGTCAGTTATGAAAAGGTTTCAATATAGGCCTTCACCGTCTTCAGAACGGAAGGTTTTGTACATAAAACTTATTAAAGTAAAAAAATGGTAGAATCAATCGATCAAAGATCTAGTGTGCTACGCCCGTAGCCTGTAAGGGCCGCAGGTTTCAATCGTTACTGATCTTTTGTCGTCACCCTATGCATGAAAGGCTATAAAATAATTAATCCCTGTCACCTGCCTCGCATTGTTAATGAGAGCTTAGGTTTCTAGTCCCCTGCGGAATTATAATGACGGGTTATTTACTAGTTGCATCATGCCTTTCTCTTGCCGTTATTTATCTACCCGATCTAGAGATCTAGAAGAGAAATTATGTTATTTTTGCAACGAGCAGACACGTCTGCAAACGATGCTGTTTGTGATTTTAATATATCTTTTGATTAGCGACTCGCCCCGGCTTTGCATGGGTACCTTTAAAACTTGTAAACCGCGTCAAAATCCGTTGCGTATTATAGTTGTTAAAGTTGTAATAATAGTCATACATTAAGCAAATGACTGATGGGACCGAAAGTGACTTAGTTTTATACTAAGTCATGTGGCCATGTTGTGTGGCAGTGTCAATTGTTTTTGTGTTTATAAACAAAACTAGCTTCTGCCCGCGGCTTCGCTCGCGTTAGAAAGGGACAAAAAGTAGCCTATATCACTCTCCATCCCTTCAACTATCTCCACTTAAAAAATCACGACAATTCTTGCCTCCGTTTTGCGGTGAAGGACGGACAAACACACAGACACACACACTTTCCCATTTATAATATTAGTATGGATCAGTGGCGGTACAGCCATATAAGCCCAAAAGCCGGGCTTGCCCTAACATTTTTAAAATCGCGCGCTAATATTAGATATTATTAAGTTCTCCATAAGTGAAGCTCACGGCCGACCGACCATACGGTACAGACCACAGCATGTTGCCATGTTTTGCCGTGGCGCTAGTGCAGCGCGGAAGAGCACGTTCACTACGTTCAGCTATATCTTGCTCGCTCGCACTCGTTGGCTTGCAATGGGGCTTGCTCTTGCATCCTTTTTAGGGTTCCGTAGCCAAAATGGCAAAAACGGAACCCTTATAGTTTCGTCATGTCCGTCTGTCCGTCTGTCCGTCTGTCCGTCTGTCACAGCCGATTTACTCGGAAACTATAAGTACTACAGTGATGAAATTTGATGGGAATATGTGTTGTATGAACCGCTACAAAATTATGACACTAAATAGTAAAAAAAAGAATTGGGGGTGGGGCCCCCCATACATGTAACTGAGGGATGAAAATTTTTTTTTCGATGTACATACCCGTGTGGGGTATCAATGGAAAGGTCTTTTAAAATGATATAAAGTTTTCTAAAAAACATTTTTCTTAAAGTGAACGGTTTTTGAGATATCAGCTCTCAAAGTCGTAAAAAGTATGTCCCCCCCCCCCCTCTATTTTTATAACTACGGGGTATAAAATTCTAAAAAAAATAGAGGTGATGCATGCTAATTAACTCTTTCAACGATTTTTGGTTTGATCAAAGTATCTCTTATAGTTTTTGAGATAGGTTGATTTAACTGTAATTTTTATTTGCTGCTACGGAACCCTTTGTGCGCGAGCCCGACTCGCACTTGGCCGGTTTTTTTCCTAGCTTTTAGCCTACATTCTGCCTAGCAACTTATATAACTATTTGTAGGTATATATAGAACATTTGTTCCACGATTTAAGCCGGGCTTTTGGTATGAAGTGAGGAACAAGATTGAGCGCGCGTTTGATTGACAACTTCAAGTGTATTATTATTTAGTCGAAAGTTTTATTTGCGTTAAGTGAATGTGCTCTTCTTCGTTTTCTTGTTATTAAGTGTTTAATTCGTTTAAAAATCCAATTGACAATGGATGAATTTGTTCCTTGTGACGGTGACAAATGCGTGGTACACATATTACTCGACGAAGGCAAGGTAAAGTAGTTAAATTTTGCCCAAAAACGAGACATTATTTCCGCGCGAAAACCAACGCCCGGCTTGTGTATTTCTCAGAAAAGTGCGGCGCGTAATAGAACATTTTGTAGGGCTGTGAGTTCGAAAATTGAAGATTAAGTAGTTAGATATTGCCAAAACGTACCTTTCGGCTTGCCTCACTTTGAAACCCTAGGCACGCCACTGGTATGGATATACATCACACATATTTAGACACTGAAAAGTCCATGATCATTACTTCGCTTTGATGACTACTATAAATCGCCCAGAATTAGAAAAAAGTAAACTTACATCGCAATGTACAGCATTTGTGCGAGGAAGTCACCAGCTCTTCGGTTACCAGTTACCACTCAGCCAGACGCTTCGCGATTTCTGCAAAAAACTTGTTTGCGCTGGGAACCCATTGGACCTAGAGTTTCAACGCCAAAAGTAATTGGATAGAAACTCCATTCTTATGACTATAGTATATCGAGTAATAAACAATAATATACTGACGTCTAATATAATCGATACATGCGGTAAGCGATTACAATGAAATCTCATTTAAGCACACGATAAAACTTATGGTCTATTGCTTGTAATTTGTGCTTCTATATTAGGTATTACGAGATTTTTTTATGTACAATTGTGATGCGTTTATAATCACTTCCACATCGCGCGTAACATTTATGTAACACTCAAAATGCATTTGAAAAGCGCATAACACACAATTGAACTCCATAACTAAGGTTATAAAGTCCAAAATACAAATATAAAGGTACCTCGGCCCCAAACGAGAGTGAAAAGTATTGAGCGCGAAAGTAGTTTTCGAAAGTGAAATTTTTAGTGTCGTGATGTCACTCGTTGTCTGTGGACGTCTCTCGCGGCTAATTTAAATCAGGAACTCGATATAAAAATAATTGGTTAATAACAGAATAATTAATTTTTAAGTGCTACATTCGTTCTGCATTTGTTGGTGTAAGTTTTTTTTATGTGTGATATAAGTGTGTGATGAAATGCGTTGTCTATACTTCGTCACAAAGTGATCGAAAAAAGTAGTTTCCTATAGAAAATATCAATGTTCAAGCCAAAACGTATGAAAGAGTAAAAGGTAGCTCAGCGCTGCATGCCCTATATGTTTATCGCGTACATTAAATAAACATGAATATGAATACTTATGTATGTCTTTTTTCTGAGTTTTCAAAATTCCTAAATGTATGCAGTGTTTTTTTTTGCATAGAATCCACCAATAGCTGCCCGAAATTGCCTATAATTTACTGATGAAAATTAAGCTTCATTTTAGGCATCGCTGGGGCCTATTTCTCAAAACTGAAAGTTACAAGCGGAAGTCTTTCTCCGACTTGTTATATTAGACATTGACAACCACTTGTAAATTGTAACTTGTAGCTTCGAGAAATTGGCCCCTTGACATAATTTGTAACTTTCAGTTTTGAGAAATGGGTCACAGGTTATAATATGTAAACTTAGACCTGCGATGCTATTATAGATACCACTGCTTGTATTAGATAAGTTACAAATTTGTAGCATACAAGGATACACACTAAAAGGTTAGGATAGATGTCGCTACTGCAATAGATGTAGGTACAGTCGCCATCAGACACAGTACAATCTGATTTATAACGTCACTATGAAATAGTTCTACAGTGGCCTAGGGTTCCAATTGGTTGACTGTACAACACGTTTTTATGAACACTCATAATGTTTGTTGTTATTATACGCCACCAATGTTTTGTTCATCTTTTACTATTATTGTTATGAATATTTTTATATCACATTACTTGATTAAACGTCATCGAAATTGTAAACTAATGAATGAATTAATTGCTAGAGCTACTTTGAATATGTTTGTGATGTTTGGATTTTGCACTGCGTTGTGTGAAGATTGCATGTGCACTTTTATTATTTACATTTAGTGTTATTAAATAGTAACTTATTGTTTTTTATTTCGTAAATTGTTTTATTGGTTGATTCTTTCACTGATTATTTAGGTCTAGTCTGAAATAAAATGGATTTAAGTAATTATCAAATGTTTTATACTCATAAAATGTCAATAAAATGGATGTTTGAAACAGATCTACATATTGTTTGCGAAATAATTAAGTCTGTATTTAATCAACAATCCATATTAAGTAAACAACATACAATTAAGACTTTTTCACAGTTGGATTTTCTAATTGTTATACATCTCTTGACTTTTAATTTAATTCAGTAAGGTCAGGTGGGGTAAGGGAAACATACTTCATTTTTTATATTTTACATCGAGCTCTAATCACTTTATTTAATGTCGTATATTCATCTTGACCGACACAAAGTATGCTTCTTTAAGTCTGCTTTCTAGGGCAAAATTTATTTTTAAACTAGCTTTATTGCATGTAGCTGGAAATTTATAAAATGTTTAGGCTGGTCCCGCCGTTTCCCTTTCTCGAGTTTTGGGGTAAGGGAAACACTTCTCTAAAATCTCAAAGTATTGGTGCTAGTGTGGATTATACCGGCAATGTAAATTAAAAAAAACATCATCAATCAAATGGAGACTTTGGTTCTTTGACATATAGTTTAAAATAGAAAATATTTACATAAATTGAAATTCGGGGTAAGGGGAACATATGGGCTTGAGACAGGGGTGGTTAACTAAAAATTATAATTGTTTTTAAAGATTTTTTTTACAAATTTTTTTCGAAAATTCAAATTTCAGTATTGCAAATTAAAAAACGACTATTAATTTTATTAGTAATTATTCGTATTTAAAATACTGAAGCTTGGATCAATACAAAATTTCTGTACTTATAGAATATGTGTCTCTGAAAATGTTCATGACCCCTGAAATCGGGAAAAGGAAACATATGTTCCACTTACCCCGGCTATGGTAGTTCCCGTTACCCCGGTATGTCATTTGAAGGTTGTGTTATGAATCACGTTGAATTTTCATATTTACAGCATAGTTTTCTCAAATTCAAATACGAGACATGAACATTAAACATATAAAGGAATATTTACAGATATCAAAAGTCTTCGGACATGACTTTTTACTACCCAAATCACTACACAAATAATACTCGTCCAACTCGTGGTCTTGTAGCACGACAACAGATTTTTTGTTTTTGTCAAGGACGCACACTCCTTAGAGCTAGCGCTATTTTTGTTTTTGTTTTGGAACTAAATCCTAGGTAGTACCTTACCGACCTCCAAATGACCCAGCTACAGTCTATAAATTCAGAGTTACCAATCAGTGTTTCCCTTCCCCCATAGTCCCCCTTACCCCACCTGACCTTAAGTATACTTTTTACTTACGATATCTATCAAATCCGTGCCCTATGATAGTTGTCAAAATATCGGTTCTCGACAGTCCACAAGTTTATGAATATTTGTCCGATAATTATGACTGAAACACGCTAGGCTCAAGAAATAAAAACTGAGAAACACAGTCATTTATGGACAGCTGTATCGCCTCTTTAATTTCTATGGCATCTGTCCAGCATTAGAACTGGAATATATAAAAAAGCTTAACCAATAAGCAGTGTAATTTGCTTTGCAGCTAGCCCGTCTCGGGTATTACAAACTGGCGGCTGCGCAGGCCGACACGGAGCAGCGCGCGCGCAACGGGCTCCACAACCCACACCCTAAAGAGATCAGGTGCGTCCACGGTGTATACCGACAACCAAGTGTGCTTACACAATGTATATCGACGATACAGGGCTACGGAAAGCACGCTCGACTGCCGTGGGTACTTTTGCTTTGCAGCTAGCCACATCCCACACCCTAAAGACATCAGGTGAGTACACGATGTATACCGACAACTAAGTCCACTCTCAGCGCACACCATAAACAAATCAGGCTTGCCAAATATGATTCAATGTATGTCCAATGTCGACGATCAATTGAATAGTTCTACATAACGCATGCTCGACGCTGACGCCGACTGCCGTGCATCTGCTTTGCAGCTAGCCCGTCACGGCATTGTAAGAGATCAGGTGAATTTACAACCAGATGTAGTAACAACCAGATGCGTTACAGACCGCCGTAGGTTTACCTACTTTTCATCACACCCGCACTTTAAATGTGCTATTGCACGCAGGCGGAGCTTGAGTTATAGAAAAATCGTTCTCCCAAGGGAATAATGAAATTTCTTGTACCGTACTTAACTTTTTTACATCTATTTACATATTTTTTACATTGCGAGTGTGATGAAAAACATTGTGTGTAACTCGGGGAGTATGAATATTACTAACTCGAGTCTTTAAATCGCTCCGACAAGCCGTCGCGATTTAACTTACTCTCGTTAGTAATATTCAATTTCCTCCCCTTGTTGCACAATGTACTATTTGTTTTCAGCTAGCCCTTCTTTAGTATTACTAACGCAACCACTTATTGCACTCAAAGTCTGTACGATCTCCATCAGGTTATCTGTCAAAATTCTGTCCTCAAGCAAATAAATATTGGTCAACTACTAGTAAACCCCTTGTCCTAGACTACCATAAACAACGAATTAATATGATAAACCCTTCTCCTCTATGTAATAATTGCCTAACCTTAATTAATTTACAGAATAAGGAGCAAAGAAAACATGGATTCAGAGAGCAATTTAGTGCTGTGGCGACGACCTTTCACCACATTAGAATACTTCTTCAAAGAGCTTTTCGCGCTCACATCCGCTGGACTCCAAAGGTAAACAGAAACTTAACAGCATACATATTCACGCCTGTATTCAGTGTATTCTCACAAAAGGAAAGCAGAGCACATGAAACTCTTCTCAATGTTTAAAAGAAAACAAAAGCCTCTCGACTGTGCCACAATGGAGCACATATCTCACAGTCGACTTCTACCACATCCTGGAGAGGAAAGGGGGTGGTGAAGTTCTTAACCCGTCACCACATATAGGCTAAACAAAACAAATATGTAAACATTGAATCCTCAACATTTTATGTATGTAGCCAAGTAACTTGCGAGAGTTGCGAGTTACGATAATAAACCTTATTGGAATGATTTAAAGTAAATTTAAAAGTGTACACAACATCTTATCTAATTCAGAGGCAAACTAACGCCGTATACAAAAATAAAAGTCGTATAAATAAATTCACGATCGCTGTTTCAAATGTTTAAATTCTTGTAAATAATGACCTAATCCATTGTTTCTTTCAGATTATTCGCGTACAAACTGCTGGCGTTATTAATAGTATTGATAATCACCGGGACGACGGTGTCCTACCACATAAGTGGGCCTCATCAGCCCTACGTACATGTGAGTATGTATATAAATAGTCAATAGCCGGGTCCACCAGAGCAAGGCCTGCAAGCGGCAAGCGTGCTATGTAGACGTACGTGCCTCGGCCGAGGCATGCGTACGTTTTACTCGGCCGAGCAACCTGCCTCATTCGAGGCATGTCTGGACGTTTGCCGCGTGAGCACATTGCCTTGAGTGCTTCGCTTTGTCTGGACCGGGCTAATAAGTTACATATCGTATTTGACACACTGTCATAAATCTGTTCGGTCGCATTTGCGCTAGTTAGACTAATATTTGAATTTTGATAGTGATTGACCAAGTTTTGTCTGTTATTAGTCACTTGTAACTATTGTACTATGATAAAATATCATGTGACTTAAAACGACGTAAAGCCCTCTTTACAAAGTTACAAAAACTCTTGTTATTAAAACCTATAGTCTAAAGTTCAGAAAATCTATTATTACTGACATGATACTGACTTAAAACATTATATTTACCTACATTAACTGCATATAACTTATCGTTTCCATTCCACTGTCTGTACCTACTTTGTTATGTAACAAGAAATCATTGTTAAAATATGATAAATTTAAATGTTAGGTGTTTGCCTGTAGAGGTCGTTGTTAGGAAACCAGAATAATAATGATGTTACTGACTACAAAATATTTAAGTCGTCATTGCATTTTTTTTGTTGACATAACAATTAGATAATGTAAGCACCTAAAATTTGACTACTTAAACAGAAATGCATTTAAAAATCTACATATGAAGAAACAGAGACGAATACAAGTCATCATTTCTCTATAAAAGACAACTATAGATAATAGCATGAATGGAATGTTAATAATAATTTAACAATAGTAAAAAATAAATAAAGAGGCTATGGTCACAGAAGAATACCTATGCGTCATATACGATCAATTATTTTCATTTTTCCATACGTAAATGAAGAACGAGAAGCATTATTACACTATCGTTTTAAGGAATAATAAAATAACGTTTTTTTTTATTATACACTGGTGATTGACCCTAGTCAAACCTGATGGAAAATGAAGACAGAGTCTAAGAGTGAGCTCACCGATTCAGTAATAGCCTATTCACTTTTGCCTTAAGAGCGTTATAACATTTCGGCGTCGGGCGAAATTAGGTATTTTACCCGCCGCGCGAGCCCAATATGCCGACCCTTTCTAGCACGTCTTATCACTCGCTCGCACTACAATAATGGACAAAACAATCTTGATCCTTTCTATGGAATTTTGATAACAACCACAATCTACTATCTCGATATAAACTTTTGGTTTCTAATAAACATTATTTTGTACGAAAATACGAGAATATAGCGCGAAATAATATCAATTATGTTAAAATTTATTTAAAAAATTAAAGTAATAATTATAAAAGTAGATCCCATCCCAAATATTTGCTTTTGTTATATGATAAGTATTAGAGTAAAGTATAATTATATTAATATGATGATAAAATAAGACAAATACAATTCTAATTACTTCAAGGTGGTGCTCAGGGTCTGATGATGGAGCCAGATGGTGGTCACCAATACCAATGAACAATATGACTATACAACTTCGTGGTTTACATGTCATTCTAGCATTTTCACTTTCACATTTCAAGTGCATATACCACGAGTATAGGTTTTCGGGTGTGCTGATTTAAAAATTAATGACCGATTTGGAATCTGACATTGCTGACTGTCACTTTGACACAAAAGTCGTCATGGGTGTCGTAAAATAGGTTTTAGGGGTGCTGATTCCAAAATTAATGGCCAATGTGGAATCTGACATTGCTGACTGTCACTTTGACACAAAAGTCGTCATGGGTGTCGTCAAATAGGTTTGCGGGGGTGCTGATTCCAAAATTAATGAACAATGTGGAATCTGACATTGCTGACTGTCACTTTGACACAAAAGTCGTCATGGGTGTCGTAAAATAGGTTTTAGGGGTGCTGATTCCAAAATTAATGACCAATGTGGAATCTGACATTGCTGACTGTCACTTTGACACAAAAGTCGTCATGGGTGTCGTCAAATAGGTTTGCGGGGGTGCTGATTCCAAAATTAATGAACAATGTGGAATCTGACATTGCTGACTGTCACTTTGACACAAAAGTCGTCATGGGTGTCGTAAAATTGGTTTTAGGGGTGCTGATTCCAAAATTAATGACCAATGTGGAATCTAACATTGCTGACTGCCACTTTGACACAAAAGTCATCATGGGTGTCGTAAAATAGGTTTTAGGGGGTGCTGATTCCAAAAATAATGACTAATGTGGAATCTAACATTGCTGACTGTCACTTTGACACAAAAGTCGTCATGGGTGTCGTCAAATAGGTTTCCGGAGGTGCTGATTTGAAAATTAATGACCGATTTGGAATCTTGACATTGCTGACTGTCACTTTGACACAAAAGTCGTCATGGGTGTCTTCAAAAGGTTTCCGGGGGTGCTGATTCCAAAATTAACGACTATTTTGGAATCTCACAGTGCTAATTGTAATTTTGACACAAAAGGAATCATGGGTGTAGTCAAATAGTTTTTAGGGGGCACTGATTCCAAAATTAATGAAATGATTTAAAAAGTAATGACCGATTTGGAACCTGACATTGCACAGTACCCCTGGAAAGGAAACCTATTTGACGACACCCATAACGACTTTTATGTCAAAGTGACAGTCAGCAATGTCAGATTCCAAATTGATCATTAATATTGAGATCAGTACCCATGAAAACCTATTTGAAGACACCCATGATCACTTTTGTGTCAAAGTGACAGTCAACAGTGTCAGATTCCAAATTGGTCATTAGTTTTCAAACACCTCCGGATACCTATTTGACGACACCCATGTCGACTTTTGTGTCAAAGTGACAGTCAGCAATGTCAGATTCCAAATTGGTCACTAATTTTGGAATCAGCACCCCCTAAAACCTATTTTACGACACCCATGACGACTTTTGTGTCAAAGTGACAGTCAGCAATGTCAGATTGAACATTGGTCATTAATTTTGGAATCAGCACCCCCTAAAACCTATTTTACGACACCCATGACGACTTTTGTGTCAGAGTGACAGTCAGCAATGTCAGATTGAACATTGGTCATTAATTTTGGAATCAGCACCCCCTAAAACCTATTTTACGACACCCATGACGACTTTTGTGTCAGAGTGACAGTCAGCAATGTCAGATTGAACATTGGTCATTAATTTTGGAATCAGCACCCCTAAAACCTATTTTACGACACCCATGACGACTTTGTGTCAAAGTGACAGTCAGCAATGTCAGATTCCACATTGGTCATTAATTTTGGAATCAGCACCCCTAAAACCTATTTTACGACAAGCATGACGACTTTTGTGTCAAAGTGACAGTCAGCAATGTCAGATTCCAAATTGGTCATTAATTTTGGAATCAGCACCCCTAAAACCTATTTTACGACACCCATGACGACTTTTGTGTCAGAGTGACAGTCAGCAATGTCAGATTGAACATTAGTCATTAATTTTGGAATCAGCACCTCCTAAAACCTATTTTACGACACCCATGACGACTTTTGTGTCAAAGTGACAGTCAGCAATGTCAGATTCCACATTGGTCATTAATTTTGGAATCAGCACCCCTAAAACCTATTTTACGACACCCATGACGACTTTTGTGTCAAAGTGACAGTCAGCAATGTCAGATTCCAAATTGGTCATTCATTTTGGAATCAGCACCCCCTAAAACCTATTTTACGACACCCATGACGACTTTTGTGTCAGAGTGACAGTCAGCAATGTCAGATTGAACATTAGTCATTAATTTTGGAATCAGCACCTCCTAAAACCTATTTTACGACACCCATGACGACTTTTGTGTCAAAGTGACAGTCAGCAATCTGAGGTACTACATATTCGTAATCTGAAAGTAATCAAGTCAATAATTTCAGTTATTTTGAATCGACTATGATTCCGAATTATTGGTAATAGTAATGATTGTATAGATGATTAGTGATTCCTTTACATGTAATGGTAATTTACCGTTTCACTTGATTACATTACAAGTAATCTGACACCCAGTAGTGTCAGATTACAAAGTAAAATCAAGTAATCGTGTAATCCGGAATCGATTACGATTTCCCCATCTCTGGGTTTAGTTATATGGTTCATTGGTACTGGTGACCACCATCTGGCTCCATCATCAGACCCTGAGTACCACCTCTTGTCAAAGGTCTTGTTGAGACGAACCCAACGAGCCTAAACACGAAGTCGTTTACTTACATGGTTCACTGGTACTGGTAACCACCTTCTGGCTCCATCATCAGATCCCGAGTACCATCTTGATGTGTCTTATCATCTTGACCGTATTGTAATTTTCACATTTTTATCATCACAACGTTGTAATACTTTAACATTTAAACATAACAAAGTATTACAAAAGCAAATATTTACGGATCTAGGATCAAATTCGTTGGTCGCTGTTTACACACACACAATGCGAGGATAGCCCGTGTAGAAACAAGGCGTCCGACCCACACAACAATAAATATTCTCGACGTTTGCGATGAAAACTCGGAGACCAAAGCGACATACGTCTTACCTCCTCGAGCTCCGGCGCGGCACTGAAATCGCAGGCGTCCGTCGCCGGTAAAATAGCGACAGGAAGGCTAGTTTTCAAAAAATTGGCAAAAAATCATGATAAAATATTATAACGACAAATGGATAACAGCAGTTTAAGCACATTGTGCAGATTATTTAGATACTAAAATAACTTCGATAACATGTAGATTTTCGGAGAAATGATCACTTGTTTCGATGTATTTTCAAGACAAAATTGAGTTCGTTTTACTTTCAATTTCTCAATTTCAAAGGATTAAATGATAAATATTGTTTAATGGGCCTTAAGTACAAGATATTTGGAACTTAAATTTACCTCATTTATGAGAGTGATCTTATCAAATTGTACATAATAAGAGCTCCGAATTCTGTGCTTCACGCGGTTTTTCCTAAACGAGCATCAGAAAAACAATCATTACTAATTGAAAAAGCTTTTTTTTTCATATGTTTTTTATTTAACCGACAGTTAATAAGATGTTCTAACTGAAACAAGTACTTTCACTGTCTTTTAGTATGAGTAAAGTGTACAATTTTGTTGATATATATTGTGCATTTTACAATATATCGCCTTTTTTTGTCATAGCGCTCTTAAAGAGACCGAGGTCGTAATTTCCATTTTCCAGGGAAAACCGATGGTGCGAGCACATTCCATTCCTTTTATCATCATCCTCCTTGCGTTATCCCGGCATTTGCCACGGCTAATAGGAGCCTGGGGTCCGCTTTGACAACTAATCCCAAGAATTAGCGTAGGCACTAGTTTTTACGAAAGCAACTGCCATCTGACCTTCCAACTCGAAGGGTAAACTAGACCTTATTGGAATTAGTCCGGTTTCCTCACGATGATTTCCTTCACCGAAAAGCGACTGGCAAATATCAAATGACATTTCGCACATAAATTCCGAAAAAATCATTAGTGCGAGCCGGGGTTCGAACCCGCGACCTTCGGAACGAAAGTCGCACGTACTTACCGCTAAGCTACCAGCGCTTTTTTCCATTCCTTTTATATATAACATATATTAATTTAAATTTCAGCTAGTAATATCAACACTGGCGTGGTGGGGCTGGTGGGTGATCCTAGGCGTATGCAGTTCCGTAGGCCTCGGGACAGGCCTCCACACATTCCTCCTATACCTGGGGCCTCACATCGCGCGGGTCACCCTCGCTGCGTACGAGTGTGGAGGCCTCAACTTTCCCGAACCTCCTTATCCTAACGAGTAAGTGTTTGGTACTAGTCGTATGTTAGTAAGTGATTTATGGAATGTGTTTTTTCCACAGGCTTTAGTACTTAACGGGCTGGGCTACACGTACAAGTTGTACTTGGGGTTCACGTGAAAATTTTCAGAGCGTGAAAACCTACTTGGAAAAAATCTGGATAATCTGTTACGCGCCTATATCAAATAAAACCTGTGATAGTAAAGCGCATTTGAGCATTTCTTTTTTTTTGCCACTTTTATGAAGTGTGGTATTTTTGAAAAAAAAATGCTATTTCTACTCAGAATTACTAGCTTTTCAATCCTAGTAGTTAAAAAAATGTCCCATACGATATTTTCTTATTTTGTTACCATTTCCGTACATGTTGTATGGGGTAACAAAAGAGGAAAGTAACAAAAATGTATGGAAATTCTGGGACACTTTTTGTCTCCCAGTGAGATTGAAAGTACTCGTGATTATGAGTACAATTGACCTAAAATTCCCTAAAACAATCACAATTTTTTTATTGGCAAAAAAAAAAGAAATGCTCATTTCCTGTTAAGAGGCCTTATTCCTAAAGACGAGCGTTTTTTGCAAAATAGAACCTTTTTCATTCAAAATTATAAAGAAACTATAAATGATTATTAAAAAAATGATAATGTTCCTAAAAGTACATATCTTAAGCTAGAAAGTCAATTGGTACTACTTTAAAATATGTCTTTTTATACTTCCGAAAAATCAGTTTTTTCGGAAGACGTTTTCAATTTTCATAGTGGGATAGCTCGTTTAGAATCGTGATTGTGCTGTTAAAAATGTTATTTGGGGTAATAAATGATCACAATCCTATTTGTTATATCCTGTACGAGTTAGCTAATACTTTGACATTTTAAGATTTACTTGAAATGGTGGATAAATAACCTTCCGTATCCTCCCCATTTTTTCGATAAAAAGAGGTTTACATTATGTATTTTTCCTGCGATTCCTGCATTTTTTGTAACTCTTAAATAATATTATCCTAAACTAGAACTTCTTATTGACCTATAAGAAAAAAATCATACATATAAGACATACCTTTCTGTCGATAGATATGTTTTTAAAACACCTAAAATTCGAATAAAAGACACTGTGCTAACGCGAGCCCGCTCAGTCTGCGCCGAGCGCTCGAAGACAACGGACCTGCGTTTGATCGTCCGGCGCACCTAGCTTTCGCAAGCAGCTCGATAGTTCCGAGAAGTGCCGTAAACTGCGACTAAACAAATCTTGATCCTTTTTACACCTTATGCAATTTTAGCATTCGACATGCTTTTCATATGATTTTGGATTTTAAGTTATACGTGAAATTTGTTGAGAGTTTGAATTATTATTATATTTTAGGACCAGGATGAGGTTCTGGTTCTCATGATGATGGAGTCAGGCAGGAGATGTTCAACAGAACTGCTATTCTACTTATCATAACTCCACCATGTTTGGGCTCATTAGATTTGGGCTGATGAGCACCATCGATCTAGATGAGGTCCAAGGTCTCATGATGGAGTCAGGAGGTGGTCAACAGAACTGCTATTCTCCTCATCATAACCCCATCATGTTTGGGCTCATTAGATTTGGGCTGACGAGCACTATCGAACTAGATGAGGTCCAAGGTCTCATGACGGGGTCAGGAGGTGGCCAACAGAACTGCTATTCTCCTCATCATAACCCCATCATGTTCGGGCTCATTAGATTTGGGCTGACGAGCACCATCGAACTAGATGAGGTCCAAGGTCTCATGATGGAGTCAGGAGGTGGTCAACAGAACTGCTAATCTCCTCATCATAACCCCATCATGTTTGGGCTCATTAGATTTGGGCTGACGAGCACCATCGAACTAGATGAGGTCCAGGGTCTCATGATGGAGTCAGGAGGTGGTCAACAGAACTGCTATTCTCCTCATCATAACCCCATCATGTTTGGGCTCATTAGACTTGGGCTGACGAGCACCACCGAACTAGATGAGGTCCAAGGTCTTATGACGGGGTCAGGAGGTGGCCAACAGAACTGCTATTCTCCTCATCATAACCCCATCATGTTCGGGCTCATTAGATTTGGGCTGACGAGCACCATCGAACTAGATGAGGTCCAAGGTCTCATGATGGAGTCAGGAGGTGGTCAACAGAACTGCTATTCTCCTCATCATAACCCCATCATGTTTGGGCTCATTAGATTTGGGCTGACGAGCACCATCAAACTAGATGAGGTCCAGGGTCTCATGATGGAGTCAGGAGGTGGCCAACAGAACTGCTATTCTCCTCATCATAACCCCATCATGTTCGGGCTCATTAGATTTGGGTGGACGAGCACCATCGAACTAGATGAGGTCCAAGGTCTCATGATGGAGTCAGGAGGTGGTCAACAGAACTGCTATTCTCCTCATCATAACCCCATCATGTTTGGGCTCATTAGATTTGGGCTGACGAGCACCATCGAACTAGATCAGGTCCAGGGTCTCATGATGGAGTCAGGAGGTGGCCAACAGAACTGCTATTCTCCTCATCATAACCCCATCATGTTCGGGCTCATTAGATTTGGGCTGACGAGCACCATCGAACTAGATGAGGTCCAAGGTCTCATGATGGAGTCAGGAGGTGGTCAACAGAACTGCTATTCTCCTCATCATAACCCCATCATGTTTGGGCTCATTATAAATATGTGGAAGGTCGTTAATAATAATAAATGTTTTATTAGGGTACCCCTACATGTAAAGAGGGGGCAGATATTTTTTTTTCATTTCAACCCCAACGTGTGATATATTGTTGGATAGGTATTTAAAAATGAATTAGGTTTTACTAAGATCGATTTTTGATAATTTTCATATTTTCGGAAATAATCGCTATAACTTTTGAACCATATGTTTAAAAATATGAAAAAAATCACAAAAGTAGAACTTTACAAAGACTTTCTTTGAAAATTTGTTTTGAACTTTATAGGTTAGTTTTTGAGAAAAATACGGAAAACTACGGAACCCTACACTGAGCGTGGCCCGACACGCTTTTGGCCGGTTTTTATTTTATTTTAATACTTTTCTGTGCTATTCATACATAGCCACCCTAGGGGATTCAGTATTGACAGCTTCTTTTTTTTCTTTCTGCATATATTTGTTTCCGCTTTTAAGTTTATTGTAAATAAGACTGCTTGCACTTACATTGAGATTATAATTACATAATGCTATTAAATTAAATCTAATGAAGCGTTGTTTTATTTCCTAAATCTCAAAACCCTTTAAATCGAATATGTATAGTAATGAGCAAAAATTTTACCGCAGGCTTTCCAAACCGACGATGCTTGATCAGCTACTTTTAGAACGAACATGTACACCGTGTCCAATAAGTCCGAATACTCACATTTTACCTCAGTTCTAAAGATATAGGGATCACAGGCCATCAAATTCTTATTTAAACTAAAGAGTATATTCCTTTTAATAAAATACAAGCACAAAGTTCATGAAATTTCCGAAGTGTCTAAGAAAAACAAAGAGGTAAAGTGCCAACAAACTACTTGCTCGGCACGCAGGTGACGAGTTATTTTTTATAAGCAGAATCTGTATGTGATAAAACAGACGCCACGTGTCCAAAATAAACTATTATGGGTACCGAGGATAGATAACGTTCCGGGCAACTAGAAAAATGTGCCTAGGTTCCAGAGCTCACCATCGGCCCAGGTGTGGGATGCAGTATGTAAGCGAGGTAAACTACCTTCAGTACTTACAGATAAAAGCGTTAAAATCAACGTTTTTTTCTTTAAAACCAAGGTTTTGGAGAAAAAAATGCCTTAAAGTTAAAAAGGATGCTTGGGAATGAGTATCATGTGTCCCAACAAGACGCACCTCCAGCACATTCGGCAAATGGTATTCTAGCGTAGTTTCAGACTAATTTGGCAGTTTTTTATCCGAAACATGAGTGGCCACCCAGGCCTCCAGGTTTAGGCGTATTAGACTACTTTGTATGGTCATACATGCTTTGAAGACTAAATTTGTATAAAATCATAAACCTAGATCATTTCAAAAAGATTATTGAGAGTATTTGGGATGAAATGTGAAGAAAACGGTGCGTGCCGCGTGTGATCCGTTTGAGAAGCGTTTGAGGCTGGTAAACAAGTTAATGCTGGAGTTATTCCAAAACATTTGTTGTGAATGTAGTAAATAAGAGTGCCATTCATAAAATATAATAATAATGTAGTAACTATTTGTTCATTTTGTTTTATTGGCTATTTGTGCTGTATTCAAACTTATTGGACACGGTGTACATATTTTGATTTTCACCCTTTAAAATGTTTCTAAGACGCAATTTTTTGCAAATTTGGTCACGTCATGCACAGTTAAACTGTGGAATGAATTGTCGCCAGCGGTATTTCCGGACCAATGCGACCTTCAAACCTTCAAGAAAAGAGCGTACATCCATCTTAAAGGCCGGCAACGCACCTCCAACACTTCTGGTGCTTCTGGTGTCCATGGGCGGCAGTGATCGCTTACCATCAGGCAGCCTATCTGCTCGTTTGCCTCCTATCCCATAAAAAAACGTTTAATATTTTTTAAGAAAAAAAAACCGCCGCCTTTCGGGTTGTGGTGAAAGCTACTTGCGAATGTTGGATTATGTAGAAATGTGTAGGTATTTTTTAAAACTGATTTTAATGCTTTAATTATTTGATGGCAACACAAATCAATATACGTATAACGCTAAGGTTTGAGGAGTTTCTCAATTCCTCATGAATCCGATTATAAGAAATCGAAACTTGACAAACTTTGACTTGAAAACTCAATAATTATGCTTAACAAACATAACTAAATAAATGTCACTGCTCTGAACTTAAATGCATGCTTTTCTTACAAAAATACCAAAGTCACTATGAGTGTGCCGTTCAGATTTGAGGAGTTCGGTTCTGACCATCATCAGCAGTTCCACTGCACCAAATGTCACTGTTCCGGACGTAAGTGCATGCTGTTCTTATAAAAATACCAAAGTCACTATAAGCGTGCCGTTCAGATTTGAAGAGTTTGGTTCTGAGTGTTCTGACCATCATCAGCAGTTCCATTGCACCAAATATCACTGTTCTGGACTGGACGTAAGTGCATGATGTTCTTATAAGAATACCAAAGTCACTATAAGTGTTCCGTTCAGATTTGAGAAGATCGGTTCTGGCCCCGTAGCCGAATGGCATTTCTCCGACGCCAAACGAAAGCGATACGCCGCTGGCTCTGTCGCGCCAATACGCAAGCGCGATAGAGATAGATATCTACTAGCGCTTCGTTTCGTTAGCGTTTCGTGAGCGATTGTGCCATTCGGCTAGCCACCCTGATCTGACCATCATCAGCAGTTCCACTGCACCAAATGTCACTGTTCTGGACGAAAGTGCATGCTGTTCTTATAAAAATACCAAAGTCACTATAAGCGTGCCGTTCAGATTTGAGAAGTTCCGTTCTGGCCATCATCAGCAGTTCCACTGCACCAAATGTCACTGTTCCGTACCTAAATGCATGCTGTTCCTTTAAAAACACAAAAATCACCATACGTATGCCTTTCAGATTCGAGGAGTTCCCTCGATTACTCCAGGATCCCATCATCAGAACTGGGTTCTGAGAAAAATGTTATTAATCTGTATTCATATACATTCAATAAAAAATTTTTAATCGGTCCAGTAACAACGGAGATATCGAGGAACAAACATAAAAAATGAAAAAAATAAATAAACATACAGACGAATTGAGAACCTCGCCTCAAATCTCTCAGATTTGAGGCGACGGTTAAAAAGTGACACATCATGAGCAGTTCCAATGCACCAAATGTCACTGTTCTGGACGTAAGTGCATGCTGTTCTTATAAAAATATGAAAGTCACTATAACTGTGATAATTTCCGAAAATATTAATATTATCAAAAAACGATCTTAGTAAACCCTTATTCATTTTTAAATACCTATCCAAAAATATATCACACGTTGGGGTTGGAATGAAAAAAAAATCAGCCCCCACTTTACACTTTACACTAATAGAACATTTTTTTCCATTTTTCATTTTTGCACTTTGTTTGTTGACGTGATTGATACACATATTGTTACAAAATTTCAGCTTTCTAGTGCTTACGGTTACTGAGATTATCCGCGGACGGACGGACGGACGGACGGACGGACGGACGGATGGACAGACAGACATGGCGAAACTATAAGGGTTCCTAGTTGACTACGGAACCCTAAAAAACAGAAATCACTATTAAACTATTCTCTAATTTCAAGTTCCTAACTAAAATTTTCCTAATAAAAAAAAACAAATTGATCCCGCTACAAACTTTCACCCCCTTTTTCCCTCTACTAGGGGTGTAAATTTTCATAATCGATTCTTATCTCTTCGAAATTTTGTTAATGCAATCTATACAAATTTCGACTTTCTAGCTTTCGTAGTTTCGGCTCAGCGGTGTTGGTCGTTGAATCAATCAATTAGGAAACCTGAATTTATATATGTACATGTAGACTAATACTATACTTTTACTACATTCATATACCTTATTTACTACTACCATACCATGAATATGAAATTAAATAAAGAGTCCCCATATAAAATTGAAAATTATGTTATTAGCAATTTAATTCAAAACTATCAAGATTATTCGTGTCTGCGTTGAAACGCGCGTTGAGTTGCCGGTGCTCGCGTACCGAGCGCCAACGCCATCTATCGATGGCCGTTTCGTGAAATTGATGAGCGCTCTAAGGAGTAAGGGGTCTTAAAAGTCTATGTCAATTACATCAAGAAGTTTTTGTGTAGCAAATGTAGCAATCCTTATTATGCTTTTTTAAAGTCCACTCTAGACATCACCTTTAAATAACATTATGTATTTCCTTTCCAGTATAATCTGCCCAGCAGAAATCGATCCCAACAACGCCGTGTCCATATGGAACATCATGGCGAAAGTTCGCGTCGAGTCCATGATGTGGGGCATCGGTACTGCGTTAGGAGAACTGCCTCCGTACTTCATGGCGAGAGCAGCGAGGCTGTCTGGTGGCAGTGTAGCGGAGCTTAATATAGATGATGAGTCTGCTATGAGCAGGTGAGGACACAATTAATGTCAGGATGGCCGTCTCGTTACATCTTTTTAAAATGGGTGTTGAGTCTGCGGGGCATTGGTACTGCATTAGAAGAACTGCCTCCATACTTCATGGCGAGAGCAGCGAGACTGTCTGGCGGCAGTGTAGCAGAGTTCAATATAGATGATGAGTCTGCTACATAGAACACCCCACTAGAAGCCTAATGCAAGCGATATTGTTCGAGACGCAAATCACCAATCCTTGCGGGGTGAGGCGGGCGCGCACGGTGCTGCCATTGGTCGTTTCAAATAATGGCGCGCCTTTACGATTAGCAGTAGGGATGGGAATGGGACATGTCTATTATAGACAATGGTACCGGTACCAGTACTGTGGTGAATTTGTTTTGCAACAAATTATAATTTTATAATTAAATTATAATAAGGCCTAGTTACCCTTCGGGTTGGAAGGTCAGATGGCAGTCGCTTTCATAAAACTAGTGCCTACGCCAAATCTTGGGATTAGTTTCCAAAGCGGACCCCAGGCTCCCATGAGCCGTGGCGAATACCGATGCCGGGATAACGCAAGGAGGATGATGATTGTGATAGCACCTCAATAAAAATCATTCTAGTAACTAATAAATAAACTGTGCATTTTTACTTACGTTTACTAAGTTAAATTACCAACTAAATATTCTAAACTAATCAATCAACTAAATAACACTACAGACTCTACAGTTTCTAGATAATTATTCACAATTACAAATCTGCTTTCTTTTATATTTCATAAAATGGTAGCACATGGTACGAACGGTAGTACGAAGTTCCCGCAACAGACATAAACTAACATGGCCCCATCCCTAGTCGTTTACGTGAAAGGGATAGCATATCGCATTGTCAACTAGGCAAAAAGGGATGGACGCGCCTCGGCGCCGCTCAGTACAACCATATTGACCAGTATAAATGAACTCCGCGGATAATAAACAATATTCAACAAAATAATTAATTTGACTTAACTGTGGAATGTTATTCCATCTTTTTTATATGTAGAAGTGTTAGAAGACTTGCCACACCACTTTATGCTGCAAGAGACCATTGTTTGCAACCAAATTTGATTATTTAAGATTTTTCCCGAGCGGACACGAACGCTGTTAGCGGGTCGTATACTTGGGCGCTACTGATCGGTGTCGCACGCGTTCAAACTTTTATAAACCTGATTTGTCGTATGCTTGGTGACCGCGAGTCGCCCTGTAAGGGCCGTCTTGTTGTATTGGTCTGTGGTCTGCTATGAGCAGGTGAGGACGCAATTAATGTTCGGATGGCCGTGTCGTTACAATTTTTTTTAAATAGTCAAAGTGCGTCTTGAGCATCAGTACTGCACTAGAACTGCCTCCATACTTCATGGTGAGAGCAGCGAGACTGTCTGGCGGCGGTGTAGCAGAGTTGAATATAGATGATGAGTCTGCTATGATCAGGTGAGGACGCGATTAATGTTCGGTTGGCCCTGTCGTTACCATTATTTTTAAATAGTAATCTTGAGTCTGTGGGGCATCAGTACTGCATTAGAACTGCCTCCATACTTCATGGCGAGAGCAGCGAAACTGTCTGGTGGCAGTGTAGCGGAGCTTAATATAGATGACGAGTCTGCTATGAGCAGGGGCCCGTTTCTCGAAAGGCACAAGCCTTGTACTACAAGTGCGCGAACTGTCAAATAGTATGGGTTTCCATGGAAACACACTTGTAATACAAGACTTGTACCTTTCGAGTAATGGGCCCCAGGTGAGGACGCATTTATGTCAGGATGGCCGAGTCGTTAAAAAACTTTTTAAAATACTTTGTCAAAATCCGCGTTGAGTCTGGAGGCACCGGTGGTGCACCCCTTATTACGCGATGATTTTTAAGTCCTATATTATTATATTATATTGAAGTTGACTTCAATCTTTATTAACGCTTTATAAATTTAATTTCAGAGCAAAGAAAACAGTACAAAAGCTAGTCGAGCAGATCGGCTTCATCGGCATTCTAGCGTGCGCGTCAATACCCAACCCACTGTTCGACCTCGCCGGGCTAACCTGTGGGCACTTCCTCGTACCGTTCTGGACTTTCTTCGGGGCTACGGTCTTGGGCAAGGCGGTTATCAAGATGCATATACAGAAGATGTTTGTGATTGTGTCTTTCAATGAGACTCTAGTCGGGTAAGTGCCTAAAAATCATCTTAGTCTTAAATATGGGCATTATCAGAATGGGACCCCCAATTAGCGTAAGTTGTTAACAAAAATTAACTCACTGTCATGAAATAAAACTATGGAAACGGATTAAATCGCGTACCTATAATGAATTTAAAATACATCCCGACGTTTCGAACTCTTTACAGCGTTCGTGGTCAACGGGTGACTGAGGAAAAATTAAAAGAGTAAAGAGTAAAGAGTTCGAAACGTCGGGATGTATTTTAAATTCATTATACGCGATTTAATCCGTTTCCATAGTTTTATTTCATGAGTACCTAACTATCGCGGTAACCGAAGACAATATTAACTCACTGTCAGTTTTGTGACGATATTTAAGCATGAAATTTCTATAAAAATATTGTTTTTGTGTTAACTACATAAACTTTAAGCGTTAATATACATTCAGAATGTGAAAAAAGTAGATTTTTAGACAGATTTTATACTTAATTGTCGTCACAAAACTGACAGCGAGTAAATTTTTGTTAACAACTTACGCTAATTGGGGGGTCCCAAATTCTGAAAATGCTCATATACAAACTGATCTTTGGTCCTGCCGGGTTAACCTGTGGACACTTTCTAGTACCTTTCTGGACGTTTTTCAGGGTTACAGTATGGACCAATGCAGTAGTTATGCATATATAAAATAGACGTTTAAGTTGCGTAGAAGCGACGTAAGTTTCTTGTTATGCTCTAAAGAATCTAAATCGTAAAATAAAATGGGCTATTAATACGATCCTTATTGTCTCAGCAATCTACCACATGTCTTGCCAGCCAGATACATCTTTAACCTATAAGACATTATTTATTGTATCACTGATGTCTTCAGCTTCATTTAAAAAATCTGAGAAATAGTGTTCTTTTAAATAGATACGTCGTTTTTAGAATTGTTTTGGTAAATATTTTCTACTCGTTTACCAATCATCATTTACTTAAAAAACTCACTGAGATTTTGAATAGTGTTCTGTTTAAATAGATACGTCTAAAGTAATTTAAAGCTATTTATTGAGCAGATCGGGGTACGTAGCCGACTGGCACAAACGCTCACGAAACGAAACGCTCGTATATATCTATCTCTATCGCTCGTGCGTATTAGCGCGACTGAGCCAGACTACCTTTCGCGGCGTTTCGTTTTCGTTTCGCGTCGCAGAAATGCCATTCGGCTACTGCACCAGAGATCTTTTCCAAGCAGACCCCGTAGCCGAATAACATTACTGCGACGCGAAACGCCACCGAAACGCTGCAGAAATGTAGTCTGGCTCTGTCGCGCCAATACGCAAGAGCGATAGAGATAGATAGCTACCAAAGAGATATTATCGTGAGCTACGCACACAGTACTATCAGTTGCAAAAGTGCATGGAGAAATTATGAATGAATTCATTGATAAAATCGCCGTGCACTCTTGCAGCTGGTAGTTGATAGTACATGTTCCTGTATTAATATTAACCTTTGTCTACAGACAAGTCCTAACCTGGGTGGAGCGGATACCGTACATCGGGCCAAAACTCGAAGCGCCTCTCCTTGAGTTCCTTCGCAACCAAAAGGCCAGATTACACAAAAACGACTCCGCACTGCCAGAGAACTCGGGCTCAGTTCTCTCCAGTCTACTAGAGAAGTTCGTACTGGCGATGGTGCTGTACTTTGTGGTGTCTATAGTGAACGCTCTGGCGCAGAATTATAATAAGAGGAATGGGAAGAAAAAAGGGAAGAAGAGGGAATAACGCGCGACCGTCGACGCGGCACCACACCACGGTTAGTATTTAAACCTAAACTTTAATATGTAGTAGGTACAGTCACCGGCATAAATAAGTGATGATTTATTTACCTTGTCACTTTAACGGCTCAGCCACGACATTGGTCTAAGCGCGACAGCGGTGAGCGGCGGTCATACATTGGAGCGAGACACAGCGATGGGACTTTTCATTCGCACGTATGGCTGCCGCTCACCGCTGTCGCGCTTAGACCAATGTCGTGGCTGGGCCGTAACGTCGTGTTTGAAATGTCAATACGAAATTGTCAAACGATTAAAAGCGACAAGGTACAAAAATCATCACTTATTTATACCGGTGAAAGTACATACGATACACGTGCGATAAATAAGACGTTCGAAACGAGTGGCGGTGAATTGAAATACGAACGTAGAGTTAAATAAAAAATATTGCAATCATCTTTACGTGCGAGATTTGATACGTAAACTTTAGTATTAACGCGATAAGACCGCCTGTTATCTGCCTCTATTTATAATCATTTGTTTTGTCTCCACTGTATCTTTTGCTGAGGTGTGCCAATAAAGAGTATTCTATCTATCTATCTATTCTTCTATTGTAACATTCGT
This sequence comes from Leguminivora glycinivorella, assembly GCF_023078275.1. Taxonomy (NCBI): domain Eukaryota; kingdom Metazoa; phylum Arthropoda; class Insecta; order Lepidoptera; family Tortricidae; genus Leguminivora; species Leguminivora glycinivorella. Next base: position 8,438,074 of record NC_062989.1, on the reverse strand, counting down.
TTGACGACCTGTCTGGCCTGGCCTAGGTAGGCCTCTAGCGCTTAGTTATCCTGCCTGCGAAGCCGCGGTCCCGGGTCCGAATCCCGGTAAGGGCATTTATTTGTGTTATGAGCACAGATGGTTCTTGAGTCATGGATGTTTTCTATGTATATAAGTATTTGTATATTATATATATCGTTGTCTATGTACCCACAACACAAGCCTTCTTGAGCTTACCGTGGGACTCAGTCAATCTGTGTAAGAGTGTCCTATAATATTGATATTGATATGTATTTGTTTAATATTTATATTGTTATTTTTTCAGCGCGCCGTCGAACGTCGGAGAAAAGGCGGCGGTAGTACCCAATAAACTGCGATGAAAGTTAAATAGTTATTTTATTAAGACACGTACAACACTACAAGATAGCCATCCTTCTCTTACATATACCGTCATCATATGTGCGACAGAGAGAGCATGATTCTTGTAGTTTTGTACTAGAGTTAGACTAAGCTGGCAACGATTTTGATAGTCCCGCACATACAACCTAGCAAAAAAAAAATATAAATTACAAAGTGGCAACATAATAGTAATGAATAGATTATTGCTTAAAGTTTATGTAATTAACACAAAAACAATATTTTTATTAAAATTTCTTGCTTAAGTATCGTCACAAAACTGACAGTGAGTTACTTTTTGTTAACAATTTTCCCTAATTAGGGGGTTCCCAAATGGGGGGGTTGAAAATGCCCTTACACATGTTGATTTGAAAGGGACAACATCCCAATGTTACTATATATAACTTTTGCACCCTGTCAAAATTGCTGCTAACTTAGCTTAGTCCGACTCAAACTTTGTCCTGTCCTGTAAAATAGAAGGAATGTCTTATGAATAGTCATCAACCGTAAGTTTAATATAGATTAGATAGATACTTTTAACGTGCGGTGGGATAAATAAGAGAATAGACATAATGAGTAGGCACACTCAAAGGTTATGACAGATGGCGCCACCCTATTAGTCCATTGCACAGATAAAGAATTTCATACGTGAAAGCGAGAAGATGATATGTTTTTTCTCTCTCTCACATATGAATTACAGTGACATGCCTAGACACTTGCACAGGCGCCACCTGGCGGGATAAATTGTCAGTGTGCCTCCTCATTTGCATGATTTCAAAAGTTTAATTTAAACTGTGATTGTCATAGTCGATAACGCATGTTTTAGATTATAAACATTTGTGGCATTTTCAAATAAAAGGTACCACATATCAGTTTCAACCGGCATTGAGTATCTTTTTAGTTGAAGGGTCATATCTTCGCGGTTATATGTATACATATTTAATATATTTCTAACGATCCTGTTAATATCTTTCTTCAAAACTGCGTGAGAAGTTTTAAATGATAAAAGATAGCAAATTTAGTAAATACCGTAAATAATTTTAGTTGAGACTTCGAGTTTGGCCGCTAACAATGTTCTACCTATTTATCATACTTTTTCTACATTTGTGTGTGTTATCTAAGTTCGGTTTTTAAATTCCTACTTCCTTGCAATACTTTATGAGCATTTCTACTTGCTAGATGTGTCTATGTCTAGTTAAAGGTTTCATTACGTTGGCATCCAATAAGGGCTAGATTTGTGTGTATTAGATACGAATAATCTGTCCTTACGGCCCAACCACGACATTGGTCTAAGCGCGACAGCGGTGAGCGGCGGCCATATATTGGAGCGAGACACAGCGCTCACCGCTGTCGTGCTTAGACCAATGTCGTGGCTGGGCCGTTATAGCAAACGATAGAGTGGAACTTTCTGCTAAGAAACGGCACTGTTCATTACATTTCGCCTATCAGTCCATAAAAAAAAAACACATTTTATTCAGCGGCCAAACCCATAATAGTCACATATTACCAGCTAGTGGCCCGACCGTTAGTATCTTGCCTTACTCTAAGTTAAAATAAGTGTTCACTAACTTTTAACTAGCTAAATAACTGTTTAACTTTCAAGTTATCTATAGTCAAGTATTGAGGTAAAATAAAATCATGGGTATAGTTTTCTAAGACATAATGATAAACTTAGAAAAGTAGGACGTAGATTTCAGAATTCTAGACATTGTTAGAGAAATATAGGATCCTGTCTCAAAACTACGTTTTAAAGTTACAACTGTTTCCAACTCATGGTAATTTTTTTGTGTGAGAAGTGATTTTACGATTCCTTTGTATAAAATGCTCATTTCGTCGTATTTATATTTTTCTAGCATACTGTCTAGTTTCGTATCCCCAAAACAACATTAGAAGCTTACCAAACTGACAATTGCCAGGTGGCGCTTTTCCATCCGCTGTCACTGAAATCACGCATTTTTTCGGAGTTTGTCTTCGAATCACGCATTTTTTCGGAGTTTGTTTGGCTTCGTACATACAGCGGTGTTAGTAGCGACATCTATACTTTCAATGTCATTAGAACCTGATTTGAAGTGATACTGATTCTCAGGCACTTGCATTTTGAAGACCTTGGTATAGGCTTGTGCCGTTTCGTTCGTTGATCGGAGCGCTCCGATCTCGTTCAATCGCTCCCATGAACTAGTTCGCTCTTTTAGGTCTTTTGCTCATTTAGTTCAGCCAGACCAGCGACCACTGCGCTCGGAAAGATCAGAACGAATGGGACCGAATAGTGTCAAAATGATACGAATAGTCCACAGATAGTAACATTCCGGGCCGAAAGGTTGTAAGTAACCGAAAAAGTAAAAAAGTAACCGAAGTTTAATATGAAAACATGACTTTTTTTGTTGCTCTGCTAAGTAGCTCTCGCTCTCGGTCGGCGCAGTCACACATTCGTTCTCGATCCAAACCGCTCGCGCTCGCCGATCCTATACTGAACTAAATGAGCAAAGACCGATTCTCAGACCACGGAATGATTCAGTTCATTTCGGTCATTGATGGGATTTTATTCCTAACAGTTCATAGTTCGTGAACGACACAAGCCTACCTTGGTAAAAAAAATTGAAAGACATACCTAATACCTCATCACAGAAAATTTATAGATTGTCTTCCACCTTAAAAAGACAAGAAAATTGCTATGACAGTATCCTAATTGATCTAACAAGATTGTGCGCTAGAAAATAGTTATTTGTCAAAATTATGATGATGTGTCCAATTTTAAGATTTCGCTCTGTCGTAACTGTTCGAAGCACAGTTATTTCAATTGTTGGGTGCTTTCAATTTTTAATAATGCTAATTTTAGTCATAACAATGTATCGTATCAGTAGTGGGTGTACTGGATTGATTAATTTATTAACCAAAAACATAGTGATATATCCAAATGTATTATTTGGTGCTGTTCCTAATTTTCCAAATTTGACAAATCTAAGTTGTTTTTTATACAGTTATATTGGTTTAAATATTGTTATTTTTTTGCATGTTTTGCTACATAGTAGTCCATTCGGAACTCAGTCCGTTCTCTAAAATATTTTTGGCGCTTATCGTATCTTATGGAATTTAGTCTTTAGTTTTTGTTTAGTCATAATTATTACTTGCATTTCAAGTTTACTTACCTTTTATGTAAAAACTAATATATTTCAATTTGTTACATTTTATTTCAATGTTTTATCAATTTATGTGAAGGTGCCTAGTCAAAATGCCAATCGGTTCCGACGCAGCGAACGAAACGCTAATACCTCTCTCTCTCTCCTCTCTTTCTTTCGTCTCTTTCGCACTAATACCGAAGATATAGAAATATAGATACCGAGAATACCGTTTCGTTCGCCCAGTCTCAAGCGATTGGAATCTTGGCTACGCACTCTGTTCTGATTTTTTTTCTACTATTTCTATAACATTGTTGTAAGTTAAATAGCTAACATAATTTAATTTAATTTGAGCAGTCAAAGTGTAGAGGTTACAATAAAAGACATTTTTATGTATCTTGTATAGGAATAAATAATATTTATAATAATTAAGTAGCTGAATGGAACCCAGTATTAATTTACTAAGAAAACATTCTCCTGTAAACACATGGGCAAGTTGCATGAAACATGGCGCTATATCTTAGAATACTAAGGCCCAAAGTAGTATACAAAACTGTTTGAAACAAACCAGTAGCTATAATATTTTCATTCATTGGTAAATCACATTCCCTACTTTCTGATGTGATTGTCTTTTGAACTAGTCCATCAAAATGTAGATATCAGTGGTCATGTTTTAATTTATTTTGATTTCAAGATTGAGGACACGGCTTCATGTGTCTTTTTTTTAAATCTACATGCGTTTTGATTCTAACGCCAGGCCTACGTCACTCGCTCGCGGTCGCGCGTTAAGTACCTACATTCATAAACGCACACTAGCCGTTCATTCCCTTTTCGATTGGTGTGATGAACAAACGTGGCCGATAACTTTAGTGAACGTTTATGAATAAGCGCCCGTTCATTCGAATGAACAAGTGGCCGAGGGGCGCGCCCGCCTGTGTAGTCGCGTGGCACGTACCTACTATTCTTCTGAGTTTTACGAAGCGTAGGTATTTGTCGTTTTGCGGGCAAGTGAAGGATCTGTTGCGTTAGTAACTTATTAATAATCTGTGCTAAAGCGTGCAGACCAGAATATCAAACTTAAGCACAAAGTAGTGTTGTAAATAAGTAAAGTTGTAAAATAATACCAATACTTATTTAATTATGAATTTCTCTTACTGTAAATGCTCTTATTTATTCCTTTTAATTATGGGGCTGTTTTAATTATAAAACGAGTAAAACATTCCATAAATAAATGATTATGTGAAACATAAGTTACTTTCGATTGGGATTTTGTACTAAATTAAATTACCTATAAAGTAAGTAATTCAAGGCCAAATTTAGTCATTACAAGGTTTGATGAATAATGTTTAGAAGTTAATTAAGGTGATGCCAGGAACATCAGCTGAACGTAGATTAAATTATATTTTATTAGGAACCTATATTCTGTCGGCCCTTTCAGGGGCGTAGGTATGTTAAGGATATAAGGCCCCAGGCAGGTTAGTTTTGCTGACTCTTCTGAGAAGCAATATAAGACCTGATCCAGTTAGCCTTTGGGTAAATATGCCCCTGTCGCCCCTTAGTATTTGACATTTTCTAACTATGCTCTATTCAAATTTGTTTCAGCTTAAGTGTTGCAGCCATTTGTGACATTTTCTATGTTCTATTCAAATCTGTCCCAACTAAAGCGTTGCAGCCATTTAAGAACCTAAGAGATTAAAACAACTGGCATCATATTAACTAACTTTTAAGTAGAAAATAGATGCTCATTGTACAGGAATAATCTAGTAACTATTTTGAGAGTGCAGTTATAAAATTTAGCTGGAGTTTTAATACCTAATAAAAACAGAGGCAAAATTTCTATATATAGTTTAATATATTTAGAACATGTGATTTAATTTATTCAGATGTGAAAGTATATAATAGTTTAATTTAATTAAATATGTATTCTTTTCCTTAAATATTTGTTAGTTATGATGTAGTCATGTGAAGTGGTACACTTAGTACAAAATTTTTGCATATGTTTTCCAGTTTGAGGTTTGCACTCGAAAAGCAATAAATGGATGGTGAAAAACTTTTAGCTTTTATTTATATCCTATAAATACCTACCCCTTTATGCAACCCAGGTACCCTAGGCAAATCATCCATACCCAGCATCGATATACTTAAACAATCTTTACAATGTTTTAGAAAAATGTGGCTTTTAAGAAATCACCTCGCCGAGCAACTATGATTTATGATTTATGCTTCATTTAAATTGCCAGTAACTGGCTAGCGACCGGCCACTGAACTAAAAAAAAAACAGTTTTTATTCTTTATGGCAACAGTTGCTCGGCAGTTTTTATTCCAACAGAGACAAAATGCGTTGTCTCCCGTCTTTGGGGGGCCTTATTGGCCACGTGCGACCGTCTATAATCAGTTAATTATTCGGAATAACGAGTTATGAAAAAACGGTTAACGAGTTATTTAAGGGCATCACTAGGTCTCTTTTCTTATCTGTGTCAATTCTTGTGCATGGCAAGTGTCAATGTCAACACTAATGTCAAAATCCGAATACAGTGTATTAAAATAACAGATTTTAATGAAATAAATAAAAAAACTATATTTCTTAGACTAACTAGTGTACCTTTTACTAAAATGTTGCGCCGTCTTACAACTACTATCATACAGTCGCGTGGTATAAAACACCAAGTGAAATTCAAATGGGTGAGACCCGATTATGTACCAGCTTACAAACCGGCCAAATCTGGCGACTTAGAAGGCCTCCCGCCGATTTCTGAGATGTCTTTGGGCCACGAGTATTCCCTGAGCGAAGAAGCTAAGGAGTAAGTCATCATTCTTAAATATATTACGATTTAACAAAATATAACCTATAAACATATATTTGACTTTTTTCTGATTCCCCTGTGCGTTTTATTACTACCAATGATGAATTTAATGAACTATTTTTTTAATTATATGTATGTTTTTCAATTATTAAAAGGTAAATTAATTTGAATTGTTTTTTTTCAGTGCCCCAGAATCGGTGAACAAAATATTCTCAGCAGCTTTCTTGGGGAACAAGCAGTATAATGAATTAGTTAAGCAGGAACTTGTGAATAGAGTCAAGAGACATGCATATGATGACAGTACTGCTGAGACAAAAAGTAAACCTATTTATATTATATTAGACAATTTATGTTTAAGTTTAGTAGAAAAATCCCATTTTGTTGCTAGTCATAAGTTTGCTTTTACAGACCATTCTTACAAAGATACAAGCAAATCTCGTCTTTGTGGTAAGAGTTAAGGTGGGACGTTTAACTAAACTTCAACATATATTTATAGTAGGGGTCTATTTCTCAAAACTGAAAGTTATAAGTGGTGGAAGTCTCTTTCTAACTTGTCATAATAGACAGTGACTACCACCTACCACTTGTAAATTTTAACTTGTAGCTTCGAGAAATGGGTCACCTGCAACTTTACAGTAAAGCACCATGGGTTTGAGATGTTTCTTATAATATTATCTTTTTGTTTTCAGTTGCAAAGCTTACTGCGAAAATTCGTTGTCTACAAGTTACCATGGAAAAGTTTCCAAGGAATGTACTGGCAAAGGTAAGCATTCTTCAAGTTAACAATATATTACAATACAAGTGTGGAATAAAGGAAGTTCGAAACAAGTGGCAATACATTAACACCCTCCTGAAGGGAGTGCTCGACACGAGTTACGAATTTCCTTTTCACACAAATATAAAAAAAGCTAGACCCTGTTTTATGAATTAAAATACATATATAATTCTAATTACATATTCTTTAGCAAACTGTTCAAGAGCTGATAGACAGAAGGAAGAAAAAGTTGAAGTTTCTCCGCACATATGACTACAAGAAGTTTGAGTGGCTGTTGGAACAATTAAATATCGAATACAAGGCACATCCAGAGTAAGTTTAATTTAGATTTGAATGTGTAGTTTCATATTTGAATTAAAAATACCTATTAATAATAATAGAGGTAAGAGAGATCAGCACTGATGGTGCCACGCCATAGGAATCCTAGTAAAAAAAAAATATAGACTCTGCCACAATCTGGTATAGTATTTCTAATGAGCATTATCTAAAATAAGAGTATGAATGTGATTTTTATTCTGGATTCCATGGAGTAGTAACACAGCAGTAAATTAAAATGGTAAGATGTATCTTCGGGACTCTAATTCAGATGTTATTTCGAAAGAGGTTGTAAAATCCTACTTGAATAAACAATATTTTATCTGTCTTATCTTATCTATTTAACAGATTCACTGCCAGCAACATATACCTTGTATTAATTTTCGTACAAAATCATACTTACTGGCAGGCAGACAATGTGTTAACTAATAGCTTCATGCTTAGTTTGAGCCTATTATTATTGTTTCCAGGTCTCATCATAAGCTATCTCGCAAAGAATCCTTGAGAAGGCTAACAGAAATGCACTGTGACGACATTCGCAACGAGAAACTTTCCAACTACCGAAATCTGCTAGAAAGCCAACAGGGTCCCTTCCTTAAGGAGAAACTTGAAGCCCTAAAGTTTATCAGGAGTGAACAAATAGATTTGCAGCTTGCAATCACAGTCTCGGAACAAGACATCAAGAAAGTCGAGGAACAGCTGAAAGAATGGACAGTCAAGGATGAAATAAAACAACAGGCCAAGAAAAAGAAGAAAAACCTTATTGCTGACTTGGACTAATAATCAGAAATAGTTAATTAATAGGTAGTAATTTGATAGGAAATAAAATAATATAACATATCTAATTGTTTTTATTTCAAAATGACATTACATAAACCCTTACAACTATGTTTAAAAAAGTAAAGCGTAATATGAGATTCAGTCAATTTTGGACGGATATTTTACACTAGCTAAAAATAATGTTTACGAATTTGAAAATAAGTTGGAAGACAATTTACCTATATTTTACAAGGGTCTAAATATGGCTATAGTATAAAAGGCTAAGTTAAAGGCACTGCATACTTAAACAATAATTATAAAAGGTTTTGAAGGTGCTTGTACACCTATTTTATCGTGGTCATCCACGGTAGTGGCGATCATTATAGTCTGTAGACAGTACTCAAGGGGAACTTGGCGTATGGATATTTATAGCGTATACAGTTGGGTTGGTGTAAAGTTGGAGCTTGCTGTAGACAGTTTTCCAGTCATCTTTTGTTAAAATCGCTTTCACTGACACGTCGCTAGTAACATTCACAGTGATTTAGTGTGAGGGGCTCCTTAGGGGGTTGGTAAGAAGTCAGAGCGGCGCGACGTGGGCCCACAACTAACCCTCTGTTAGGTCGCGTCCCATCGCTTTCACTGATACGCTTGGGAACATTGTATAGGTGGGTATGAAGCCAGATCGGCGCGTGACCACCCCTGGCACCACCCCTGCACGGTTTGATGCAGCACATCGCCTATAATGACAGGTCTGAAACTTTTCAGTGAGCATACGGAGCTTGAGCATTTGCGTTGGGTATATACTTAAGAGCAGCGCGAGTTTATGCCACAGGCAGTCTTCGGGCCCATTTAGACGGTACGAGAACTCGCATACGAGTTTTACTACGTTGCGGTATTTGATGGCTGTGCAAAATTGTATATACCCTCAACAACCCGCAATGTAACTAAAATCGCATGCAAGTTCGTACACCGTCTAAATCAGGCCTTCCACCATCAACTCGCATACACGTTGCTAGCAACATTTACAGTGACGTGGTGTGCGGGGCTCGAGCGTAAGCGGTGGGTATGAATCCGGAGCGGCGTGACTTGGGCGCGTGGGCCCATAACCAGCCCTCCACGGTTTGCTGCGTGAGGTCAGCGTACACCCATTCTCCGCGCTTCACTGACAGGTCGTCCGGGGCTTGGGCCTGGAAGAAATATGTTCATTAAAACAATTGCATTGTAATCCTAAGAGCCATGCCTCTGATGAGGGACAACAGGTCTTATCATCATCACCATTGTAATAATGGATCATGGAAATTTAATTTGGAACCCATTATTATAGCCGAAGCCGAAGGAAGCCGTTTGGAACGTCCCATTTTTTTCAGAGCTCTAAATTGGATATTCTCGTTCGTGGCCGTGGGCCAAACTTAATGGAACTCCAGGGATTCGCGGAACACACTTAGAAAATTAAGAAGATTTCGATTTTAACTAGAGATGGGCCGAATATTCGGTAAATATTCGGTATTCGGCATATTCGGCAAGATTTTCAATGTTCGTATTCGGCCGAATAGTTCGGTTACATTGCCGAATATTTACCGAATAAACAAAGTAAATAACTAATGTTGAAGATCTTACGTATTCCATTGCATAATAAGCTCCTATTTTTGTAGCTTTCAAAAGGAACTACTAAAAACCGTCAAAATATAAACACAATTGTTTTGTAAAAAAGTTAAAAAAAACGGTCGTTTAAGAGTTGAGAAGAGTTCAGAGTTGTTTTAACTAAGTTTTAGTTATCCACTAAATCATAAGAACATAGTTGTAGTATGTATAACAATTATCAATCATTTCATAGTTTTAATCTTAACATTCGCTTTAAAAATATGGCGTAACCGAATATTCGGCCGAATGTTCGGTTCGGTAAGAGCTGAACCGAATGTTCGGCCGAATATTCGTATTCGGCAAAGTCCATATTCGGCCCATCTCTAATTTTAACACTTTCGCAATCAAGAACCCGCCTGGTGGGCTTTTCGAATTTTCATAAATTAAAAATCGAAGGAAAGTCTCCTAAGACCGTTTTCGCGGCTGTGGTGATTTGGTGGCTGCCCTCACTGACCCGCTATTAAAATACACCCTGTATAGATGAAGATGAGTTACCTTATAATCGTACAGCATGACTAGCTCCGTGCCGTGGTAGCGGCCGTCATTATGAGTGTTGTTGGTACCAGTCGACATCACTGTGCTGTTGGGGTTAGCGGGTGGGGAGTGCTGGGGTGGCGGCTGGGGGTTATCTTGCTGATTTGCTGTAATAAAGGACATAAATTATAAAAATGAAGAGCTGATTGCTTTAAATATACTGGCTAAGTGTAAGCCCCTCGTGCAGTCGTCGAACGCTCTGCATCGAGCGTCCACTCAAGCCTTACACTATGGAATTACTTATCTCCCAATTTCAACAAAAGGTAATGACCCAAATCTTATACTTTTAAACGAGCAATTCTTGTATATTTATTTATTTATACCGACTATCTCGGAAACCGCTCTAACGATTTCGCTGAAATTTGTTATGTGGGGGTTTTCGGGGGTGAAAAACCGATCTAGCGTAGCCTTAGATCGAGATTTTTAGATTTTCGAGTTTTCATGAGTTTTTTTTTCGCGTTAGTAAACGTAAAATATGGTCGTTAATTTCGCCGCGCGCGCATCGATTCCGCTTAGCTCAATCGTACGAGGTCGGTCTAATGTACGCAGAGAGATCGTAGGTGTCAGGGTGTGTGTGTGGATTGAGTGAGCACCCTCCGAAAATTAAAAAAAATATGCTGATCATTTAGTAAATGTTCTAAAACAATTGTAAAACGAATCTCTGAATTTGTAAAAAGATAAATCAAAAGATACAGCCATTAACATGTGCTCACTCAGTTCTCACAAACTACCAACGAAAACAGTGAATATATTCATTTAACATATAATATTTATATACTAACATTTAGTAAAAAATAGGCCAACCTACCTCTATAAATATTAGATCACCTAGTGACGTATTTAATTTTTTACAAATAGTTTCTTATGCTCACTCAATCCTCACACTTTTGAAAAGCCGAATTTTGATGAAAAAAATTAGATTTAGACCGCTATTATATGTGTATAGTTTAGTAAAAGTGAAATGGGAATTTGTAAAATACAAAACGAACCACTAACGTGTCAGGTTTTTTTATAATAAATTTTTGTAAGTGCTCACTCAGTCCACACGTTTTGAGAAAGTTAAAAATGTAAATATCTTACGATTTGTAGCACCTAAGACACTCGAAAGTACTTCAACATTTAGTAAAAATTTTTACTAAATATCCACCATCTAATATTTTATATTCGTTGTCTGGTTTTAAAGATATTCAGACATAACTTTTCTCATACAAATGTATCAAGTAGGGTGACCACACTATGTCGGCTCCTGATTTTCCCCACCTTCCCATTGTCATATTGAGATTGGGGAGTTTCGTTCAATTTTGATAACAGTTTATATTAAACTAATACCATATTAATTCTCCATCTGCAAACTGTTTTTAGGTTATGTTCTTTGCCTAGCGATGATGTGTATTGTGTAATTTTTATCGACGTCAGGATAATAACCATATCGACATCTATATCGCTCGTGCGTACTGGCGCGACAGAGCCAGACTAACTGGCACGGCGTTTCGTTTTCGTTTGGCGTCGGAGTAATGCCATTCGGCTACGCACGCTGTAAAGCTGCTAACACATGACCGTACGAGCACCGTACCGCACCAAGGTCATCCATATGGATGCTTGCTAGCTTGTAAATGGGAGCGAGAAATAGTTATTATTTTCTCGCTCCCACTTACAAATCCGGTACGCTCATCTGTTAGCACGATTAGATTACCAGGTTCTGGTTTCTTACTAGTGAAGTATTATATTCATTGTTTCTTACCAATTATCATTCATGTCCTTTTTAATGCATGAATGTCGATATGGTTATTATCCTGACGTCGATAAAAATTACACAATACACATCATCACTAGGCCAAGAACATAACCTAAAAACAGTTTGCAGATGGAGAATTAATATGGTATTAGTTTAATATAAACTATTATCGATACTCGGACCAATACTATTCATTCTGTATACAGCGGACGTCGGAAACCGCATCACACACTGCAAGTATCATATTTATGCGGATGACATTCAAATATACATATCTTGCAAACCCACTGATATTGACGATGCAATTGAAAAACTTAACATTGACTTAGCAAATATAGCGTCCTGGGCTTGCGACAATAGTTTAATGCTAAATCCATCTAAATCCAAATATCTTATCTTTGGCACCGAAAATCAGTTGCGAATCATCAGGCCCGTTAGAGATGTATTGTTATTGGGTGAGCCTATTGAAAGAGTTTTTGAAGCACGTAATCTAGGCTTAATTATGGACTGCAAACTTAGGTTTGAGAAACATGTTGCTGAATGTGTTAGTAACTGTTTTTATAGGCTCAGGGTACTATATAACATACGACCATTTCTGAATGAAACCCTACGTATTCAGTTAATTGAGGCACTTGTTTTGTCAAAATTAAATTATATGGATATAGTGTATGGTCCACGACTCCTAGCAAGGACAAGGCGTCTTATTCAGCGCGTACAGAATGCCTGTGCCCGTTTCTGTTTTAATATTCCACCTAGAGGCCATGTCACACCATTTTTGAACCAGCATAGTCTTCTTAAAATGCTGCATCGACGTAAGTTACACCTGGCATGTCTTCTTTTTGGGGTTATAAAGCACAAATCTCCATCCTATCTATTCGAGAAGTTGTCGTGGAAGTCCACCCGCAGCTCTCTTGGGGCGCGTAATTGTAGTGTACAGTTGGTGACACCTCGACATTCTTCAGCAGCCTTTCGTGGGAGCTTCCGGTACATGGCAACCAAGTGCTGGAACAATATTCCACCACCTCTCAGGAACCTGCAAAGTTTATTAAGTTTCAAAATTAAACTCAAATCACTCACACTTCAACACCAGCGGCAACAGGAAGCTTTAACGTATGACACAAGTTTTTGTTAATTTATTTATTTATTTAATTGTCTTGTTATATTTAATGTAGGCTATGCTAGACATGTTTACTAATGATAAGCAAGTAATAATAATATAGTTACCCGTTTTAATGTTCTCTCTTCTTTATTACTAAATGTTATTTACTGTATTTCACTTTTAAGTTTTATTGTGTTTCTCTTCCTTTTCCGTGTCGTGGCATCCACCTCTGCATGTTTAATAGTTTTCATGTACTCGTAGCTGTTTTTCGTTATATGTTCATGTGTACAACGTAAATCCAAGCCTATTTCATAACTAGTTGGAAAAACTCACTTGAATGTAATTCAACACACGTCTAATTATGTACTTCGCACTTGATTACTTGTTATTTAAGATTATAATGTACTCGAACTCATTGGCACGCTGTACGACCTGACCGGCCATTTTTATTATTTTTTATGTAAAAATGTATACCTACCCGCAGTCTAGATGGCGCTGAATACCGCCTCGCAATTGTGGCCGCGTTCAGATGTTTCGGAGGGGCAGGCCGTACAGCTGCGTTCGTGGCCCACAAAGTGGTCTCGCCGGAAGATCAGCGCTGACCCCTGGGTCAGCATCTATGCTGAGGCGGGACCATTTCGTGGTAAACCCGTCATACATTTTTTAATATTAATTGTAGAATTGTATATAATACTTATGTAGATAATTATGTGTTTACCATGAATAAACCATTGAATCTTGAATCTTGAATCTTGAATTGAACGAAACTCCCCAATCTCAATATGACAATGGGAAGGTGGGGAAAATCAGGAGCCGACATAGTGTGGTCACCCTACTTGATACATTTGTATGAGAAAAGTTATGTCTGAATATCTTTAAAACCAGACAACGAATTTAAAATATTAGATGGTGGATATTTAGTAAAAATTTTTACTAAATGTTGAAGTACTTTCGAGTATCTTAGGTGCTACAAATCGTAAGATATTTACATTTTTAACTTTCTCAAAACGTGTGGACTGAGTGAGCACTTACAAAAATTTATTATAAAAAAACCTGACACGTTAGTGGTTCGTTTTGTATTTTACAAATTCCCATTTCACTTTTACTAAACTATACACATATAATAGCGGTCTAAATCTTATGTTTTTCATCAAAATTCAGCTTTTCAAAAGTGTGAGGATTGAGTGAGCATAAGAAACTATTTGTAAAAAATTAAATACGTAACTAGGTGATCTAATATTTATAGAGGTAGGTTGGCCTATTTTTTACTAAATGTTAGTATATAAATATTATATGTTAAATGAATATATTCACTGTTTTCGTTGGTAGTTTGTGAGAACTGAGTGAGCACATGTTAATGGCTGTATCTTTTGATTTATCTTTTTACAAATTCAGAGATTCGTTTTACAATTGTTTTAGAACTTTTACTAAATGATCAGCATATTTTTTTTTATTTTCGGAAGGTGCTCACTCAATCCACACACACACGGTGTCAGGGTTTCGAATCCCGGCCAGTAATTAAGTTTTTGTTTTTTGTCTTTTTTTTTGTTTTTGTATTTATAAGTTTTTTTTTATCTAAAGACGTGATATATTAAAATAGAACCGAGCGAAGCTCGGTCGCCCAGATATTAAATATAATATGAAGACGAAGAGAGTAAGTCTTACGATGAATGTACCATATCATGGTATATTAAGTATGAAATGTTTTATATTTATTACCTTGTACCACAGCAGGATACACAAATCCTGAAGGAATAAAACCTTCCTGTCCATCACTTCGCACTATCCAGTACCAGTCTGGATCTTCTCTGTTCAAAACTGGAAAATATAAACAACCGTTAAACCTTCTAGTTGATAAAAGACTAAAATCCGGGAGAAGTCACTTGAGATCGTGAGTTAATAGGACTCATAGTTCTGTCTGACAAGCTAGGCAGATTCAATTTGAGGATTGAACATATTTGTCATACCATAATGGCTATTTACGAAGTTGGCGGTGAGGGAAATACACTCGCTAACAAACAACATGATGAATTGTGGACTTTAATGCCTATTGTCATTTAAGCCTAGCTATCTCCCACACCCAATAAGGTGGCGCCACAGACATGCACTCAGCTAAAAGGCGAGAACAGAATTTGTACATCTTAGGGACCGTCCCCACTCAGGCGTCGCGTGTCTCGCGGCGCGGAACGGACGTCTCCGCCACGCCGCCTGAATGTAATTCAAAAAACGTCTCCTCAGTACATTTTGTATAGGAAGGACGTAAGACGCGCCCCCAGGAGACGTGGCGGAGACGTCCGTTGCGCGCCGCAAGACATGCGTCTCATGAGTGTGGTCCCTTAAGATTAGTGAATATTTTAAGAATATTTATTATATACCTGTAACAAACTCCCCTCTCTCTACATCAACATCATTTTCGTCTCGAGCAGTGAATGTGTACAGCACCACATATCGACCCGAAGGATCTTTGCTGAACGGACAGGCTTCACCCTCGCTGCCCAGCTCCGAATGCCCATCATTTGTTGCACCGTCTGAGACTGATAATCTGTAAAACATACATACTCAAAATTTTAAAAATATGTTTGGTAAAGTCCACAAAATAATATGCTTGTACCAGGTATCACCCTGTAGACACCTGGAGACAGGGCGTAAAGAATGAGTTGCTAGAATTAAAAGGCGGATTAAGATAGCTAGGCCTGGAAGGACCTTATGGAGACCCTATGCATCTATGAGGAGCCCTAGGACAAGCTAACACAAGAACAACAACCAGGTACCACTGGATTTGAAATTGACAAATCATGTACCATGATTGAATATTATGCTGCTATTAGAATATTAGTAATTTTAAAATTCTTACATTTTTGTTGTTGTATCTAAGCCTGGATCTTATTAACAAATTAGCACAAGCTTACATCTTAATCTACTAAAATATTATAGCCAATTTTGATGCACATAAAATAAACCATATTGAACTTACTGTGAAACATCTCTGTGTTGTATGTCAGCCGGAGATCTACTCCTCGGTAATTTCTTCTTCAAGTCATGGTGCTCACATGGAGCACAGTACGAGTGAGGTATGAAACCCTCTCTCCGAGACTCTGCCACTATTACATACACCCAATCATTCTCTCGATATAATACATTTACAATTTGACCACGTTTTACCTGTAATAGATAATTTAGAGTTTGATCATACACTTTTTACTTAAGACAGAATTTCTATGCATTGTTTTGTCATTCAAAAAAGTAGTTTTTTATCACAGTATTAAACCATGTCTTGGCCATGGAAGACTAACTAACAATTGATTATTCAATACTTATTGAAAGAAAAATAAAATCCAACAACTCTAAAGATGTTGCCAGTTGTAAAGCCTGGGCCCAAGCGCGGATCCAGCTTCGTGCCCAGGGGGGGGTCACGTGGTAAAGGCCCGGGGCCCCAGGGGGGGTCACGTGGTCTATTTGTATGGCCAACTTAGGCTCCGGGGGGGTCATGACCCCCATGACCCCCCCCCTGGATCCACGCATGAGCCTGGCGTCCACTAGGCTTGCCAAGTCTCATTAATTCGCTTTCTGCATTTCTTATGGAAATGCATCCATTAGCGACGCGTCAAATCACATTCCAATCTAATGTATGAGGACTCAGTTCAACAGGGCTCGATTCTGCCTAAATGGACGCCAGGCTTAAGTATGACATGACAGTATTCCCTCACAAAACATACACATTTTTTTATAGCTGTATAAAGAGCGGGGTGATGATTCTATTCTACAGAACCAATACTGAGTAAAAATACTGTACTAAACCCAGTAAAGGTTTATACTAGAAATACTAATCTGACAGAAATTAAAATTATCAATAATAATTGTATATCATAGTAATTACCTCTAATTCGTCATCAACACATGGTGCAAAGTCATGCAGAACCACCATTTTGGAGTCCGGACTTAAACCATGTTCCTTCTCTATTCCCACTCTCACTAAGGTCTCTATGCTCGCTGATCCTGTGATCCGGCCCATGCCGGGGCTGAGCCCGGAACCTGGTCTGGATAAATCCTTGTCTGAGTCCCCACTGCTTGCTATAAAAAAATTTGCTGTACAGACAATTTTATTCTATAAGTACCTAGTAAACTTGATAACCAAGTAACTATTGACTTCTCTAGTTTTGTTAATACGTGAATTAATAAAGTTTTTGGTATATCAAACTGTTTTTATCAAATAAATTGTAATATACCTCTTGTTTTTGGCATGCATTACTGATAAGGAGGAATACGCTTGAAGCTTGAAAACGTGAAGCAGGGACGTTTTTATATTAGTTTTAAACCAGACGCAGAACGAGATTAATTACTCTCTCAATATGGGTGGGTCATATACCACCATATAATATGACAAACCAGGCGAAATTACTAGTTTTACATTTATATGTAGAAAGTTGGAGGTCATTGACATAAAAGTTCCCACGACGAAAGCTCCTTAAATACTCACATTTCTTTTTCTTCCCCCGTCTAATTCTCACTGGACATAAGAATGCCATTTTAACTAAAGGTAATTTTAATACATCACTAGCTAAACTATAAGATACTTATTGCGATATTAGGCGTTCTTTTGTGTAATAAATGATTTACAGTTTAACATGTCAGAAAAGTTCACAAAACAACTTTGACGAGCTTGAGTTTCGTTTTTGCACTGAGAACCGGTTCTACAATGCGAAGCGTGAAAAATATGTTTCTAATTTCACTTATTGAAATACGATTTCCAATGAAAAGATGTTTTTGTTGTAATATCAAAATTATTATTGATTTATAAATTTAAATATTTTATAAAAATATAAGATGTAATATAAAAGTATATTATGCGAATTAGAACCATTCAACATTAGAAAACTAAACGCCAACGTAAGTGACACATTGTCAAAATATCAAGCGCGGCCATATTTGATTGCAGGTGCATTTTTTATGCATTTTTTACAGACTTCCAAGAAAGAGGAGAAGACAGTAGGTTTTCTCACGGCAGGTGGCGCCACTATAACCGAGTGTTGGGGACTGTTGTCACCAGTTGTCAACAAGTCATATGACAGGTACATTTGCAATTTTCCGAAGTTCTTTTTCTGGCTTTTCTACTGCACTACATCAACTCACTACCTACCCACCTACTTGTTGTAATAAAAACACGTAACTTCTTCTTTGTTGTATATTTATTTGTATAGTGACATATTTGTTTATTAGAATAACCACGGTAACTAACCATAAAGCAAATTTGAATCCTACCTATTTCCAACACTCCCACTTAGGTAGGATATAAAATAACATAACAGTATAGTATCAACATAAGAGATGAACCAGTGACTCCCACTGCAATCATTACATTTCAAATAAAAATAATGGTCATAATGACTCCCACTTAATACAAACGTTCAATTGTTCATATTTTGTTTTTAAATCTTATAAATTTGAGTGCATGGAGAGAATGTTTAAACTTATACATTTTCTTTGCATCATTGTTGATTCCTTGCGGCGACATATTATTATATATTTCTTCAACAAAATTTTGATGCAAAATTGTTGTCTTTATCTCTTTCTTTTTACCAGGACAAACAGTCGAAATAGACCCGCCGTACATTACCCGCTTCTTTCGGTTTCTTTTCTGTACATTTTTAACTTTTAATTTAATAGATTCCCTTTCTTCTGCATCAGGGGTTTTCATTGCTTCTGCGTAAGTGCTTGATTTTTCAGAGACAATATTGGCCTCATGTCGTCGTGGTGATTTGTTATTTTCTTCCTGTCTCAACATTCTTGTCACACCAAGGTTTTCTACGATTGACGTTTCGTTAGCATCATAGAAGGTATCTGTCAGGTTACCATTTCCCTCCATCGAAACTTGATCAGTGTTAGTATCGTTTTCTGTTACAAATACCAGTGGTATAGTATGATCTTCTTGCTCGCCGGAAAATGACGATTCATTGAAAAATACATCATGTGAGATGTGTACCTTCTTCATAACAGGATCATAGAGACGGTAATTGGTAGAGTTGCCGTCATAACCAACAAAAACTAATTTTCTGCTCTTCGAGTAAAAAGGACTTCGCCTCAACATGTATGCGTCACAACCGAAAACTTTTGTATGATTTACATACGTTTTCTCTCCTGTCCACTCCTGATAAGGGGTTGAATTCGACGTTTGTTTGGAAGGGGTTCTGTTTAGAACATATATGGCACAATTGACAGCTTCTGCCCAAAGATGATTGGGACGCTTAGAGTTCTGGAGCATCGTTTTCGCTAATTCCATAATAGTACGTGTGTCGCAGGCGCCTGACGGCTTTTGGTCCTGTGATGTTTCCAAAGTTATACCAAAGTTACTTATAAAAGCTTTAAATTCATTATTGCAATATTCTCCACTACAATCTGTATATAGTACTCTAAGAGGACGTCCAAATTTATATTGAATCAGTCGTAACAACTCTTTAAAGTTTTCAAAAACATCATTTTTGTGTTTTATGAAGAATGCGATTCGATAATCGGTACATGCATCTTTAATTAAAATGAAATATTTATAACCAGATACCGAAGCTACGGATATTGGCCCGCACACGTCTAAATAGATGATTTCGCCAGGGAGGCAAATCTTCCTGTTTGTGTCTAGATTTCCGTGAAGTGAGGGTCGATGTTGCTTTCCATAGGTACATGATTCACAAAATAATTCTTCTAAATTGTTTAATGATATTCCTTGTAAAAATCCATTGTTCATCAAAATTTCTAAATAGTCAGTTTCTATATGACATAGCCTGTCATGCCAGAGTTTTAAATTACTGTCAGCTGTGACAACATTGACATCACCAGCCAGGGTTTCATGTAAAACAGTTTTAAACAGTAGGCGATACAGATTATTGGGTTGTTTTTGCCCATACGCTACCAACCTTTTTCTCGCATCCATTATATATACATGCCACTTTGCTTTATAAATGGTGTAGCCTTTTTCGGTTAAAACGCCTTCAGAGATTAAACTTTTCTTTAGTTGTGGTATATACAGTACGTCATTAATCTCAGAGTCATGCCATTGATTATTGAGCAACTTCTTGATGTAGACTGTTCCCGCCCCTTGTACATTTAATTCAGACTCGTCTCCAAGTCGCACTGTTCCTATTGGGAACTCGTAAAGTTTTGGAAAAAAATCCAATCTACTAGTCATATGAGCGGAAGCTCCGCTGTCTAAGTACCAGATGTCGTTATCTCCAGCTTGTAGATCTTCTACATATGTTTTTACCATAAATGCCGAGTGCGTCATATTTGCTCCAGTGTTCGATTTGTTTAGACTTCGTTTTCGCGAATAACAATCTTTAGCTATATGTCCTGGCTTTTGACAAAAATAACAAATAACCAACCTTTCGAAAGATCTCCTCTCAGGATAAGAGTTCTTTGTAACAGTGGCCAAGGCAATAGGATCGGAGATATTGTCATTGCTTATGTTCGCTTCTTCATCCAGGAGTCTAGCAGTTAAATTCGCTATTGTTTGTTTTGAAGCATCCATTGACAGCCATGCTTGTCTAACGTTTCCGTATTTCCGTGGAAGACTGCCAATAATTTTTGTCATAATTGCGTGTCGCTTAAAGTGTCTCCGGCCTCTTTTATTTGCTTCGCCAATGACTCAACTTTTGCAATATGTTCTGCAACACCATCGTTATCTTTCATTTTATATGCATAGAATCGTTCATGAAGAGACATTTTGTTAAATTCAGATTTTTGAGCATAAACAGTGTCCAATTTTTCAATCATCTGTCTGGCTGATGTGCAGTTTTCAATCATTACCATCTGTTCATATGTCAGAGACGATGTGATGATGAACATCGCGGCCGCGTCTTGCCGCTCTCGCAGGTCCGCGGTCGCGGCGGGCTCCCCGGTGCCGCCGCCGGTGCCGGGGCTCGCACTCGCACTGGTGCCAGCGGATCCACTTGATTCACTTTCTATATACTGGCCTAATCCTTTTGATTTTAAAGCACACTTTAACTGAAACTTCCATTGAAGGTAGTTTTCCGCACTAAATTTCTGTAGCATGCCAATGCCAATTAATTCCTTATCCATCTTTAAGACTTAAGCCCATAACCATTGTAATAAAAACACGTAACTTCTTCTTTGTTGTAGGTATATTTATTTGTATAGTGACATATTTGTTTATACCTATTTCCAACACTACTTACACCTGCAGCCGTTTTTTGGTAAAGTACTCTTGGGCCACTCTGTACTTGCAAAAAATTAAAATACTTAAGACACATGCAGTTGAAATCTTTATTTCATGATTCATGACTATAATTTAAGTATATAATATAAAGGCAGTTCCTCATTTATACAATAACAAACATTTTATAATTTTTATAACTATGCTTACATCTTCTCATCTAAAATGTTTCTTTGGCACATTGAAATACAAAAATATGTAAGAACCTTTTATTTCAACAATGATGTCAATGATACAGCGTTCAAACATTCGCCTACAAACATTGATGTTATGGGCTTAGGTATTATATTGGCCTAATTAAAATTACATAATTATATTATTATGTCTAATGATATCTACCTATGTACTAGAAGCTTAAAAATATAACAGCTTGCCGTAATATAAAAATAAGTAATTACATGCAATCATATAATATATTATGTTTATCTAATTGTAAGAAACTAAAAATAAATTCTTATAAAAGAACTATTTTTTGTTTTTTTTTGAATTTTTTTAGGTAAATAATATATCTATCTCATAAAGCGTTCTATTTTGACTCTACTTAATGTTTTTTTAGAGTTTCGAAGCCAATAATGTCACACGAAGCAAGTTGAATTATGCATTGTACTTAATTATAATGTATTGTACAGTCAGCAATGCTATTAATGCTGTTTGCTTGGCCTGAATGTGTGTACATGCTGGCTTGCTAAGCTAATAGTATAGATTAGACATACCTGACTGTACATTTCTATTTTACGAAGTTTCGATCACTGTTCACTGTCATTTAGTGTTGTAAATATAAGTCTCTGTGGACGAAGCAACTTTTTATCTGACACTTTTGGGTGTCCTTCACGGACTTCACGTTACCTACTCTAAAAAAAGAGTTACCAGAAATCGAACTTATAAAGAATAAAGTTTCAGTTTATTGGGTTTAACAAGGGAAATGTATAAAATAGTTTTAGAGAGTGAATTTCTACAACGAAGTTTAAAATCTACGGACAGATTTGAGTCGGTCAAAAAGTTGATTCGCCCAATTAAGTCAAAATTCCATGTAGCAGCTGCAATCTCAAACGGCCTATAGGTGTTGCGTATCCGTCAACGAATGCCACTGTTCATGTCTATGGTCAGGGAATTTAATGCAGTCCATCCAATGCTTCAGTCTTCTTCCCTTACTACTAGCACCTAACACCAGACTTCCAAGGAAGTCATTGGGCTTCCCATAATCCTTGTCCCAAACTGTTAAGGTCAGATTTTGTCGGGATAACTCGGTGGGTCGAGTTTCAAAGAGGATCTCTTCGTTCCAAACTGGATTTAAGTTCCGCCATTTGATGGAGGTTTTGTGTTTCTTGTGATATGGATCAGGGTCCAGGTGTCTGAAAAAAGGAACTGTTGTTAAGTTATTTTACAAATGTTGGGTACCTAATTCCTGAGATCTTTTTAGATGTTCTTTCAAATTTATGGAGGCGTAGGTATGTTAATCGCCTAATAAAATAATGACTTGACTAAACTTGGGCTAGTAACCAAGGAGAACCAATCGGGTCCGAAGATCTGAGAGGCCAGGGGGTATCATCAACCAGTTTAAGGGTAAATAAGGACTAGAATAACACTTACAACTTCACAAAAGGATCCGAATATCCATTACTGTCCTGAGCCGGCAGATCAGCAGCCCTGCATACGGTCACGACTAATGCTCTCTTCTTCGTGCTATAACAGAGAGCCAGTAGGAGTCTGGGCCCTGTAGGTTCACCGCTAGTCGATCCTGAGAGAGCTAAGCGTAGTTGTGTGGGTGCCTTCGCGCACTCTCGGAGGGATACCGTTGCTGAGCCCATCTCGTCACAACCATATCTGTGGAAATAAGTATTAGTTGAATCATACTGCGGTCACCGTTCAATGTTGTAGTACATCTTCTTACTACACACAATTGAGCATAGAGTCTATTGCATCTATCATTGTAGTACTCAGAATCAGGGTAGAAAAAATCCCCGCCTCATCATCACAAGTTTTTTAATACATGGTAGAGGAGTCCACAGATTACCAGTTCGCCGGAGTCTGATGGGGTTATTTCGGTTTCAAGAACATCAAATAGGTATTAGTTGAGAGAAGGAACTCATAGAAGTAGCTGGGCATCGTACTCCTGACCTACTAAGGTTAAGCAAATCATCAAAATAATTTACTAAGTATAAAGTTTAATTTAACGATAACATTTAATTTAACATTAAATTCCTTACCTAGAATACGACCTGTAATCGTCCATGAATGGTAGGAAGAAGCCCGCTAAAGCCGTCAAATTTAGGTACCTACATAAGCTTGCATAACTTAAGTAATACCTACCTTAAATAAGGACAGACCAAGTTTTATACTTCGGTAATTACTCGTTACTTAGAACCTAATCTTCGTTGATTGTCTTTGTTTATAAGCCGAAGATATGAGGTACGAGTTAGAGAATCTTTTTAAACTTTGTCTCTTTAAGTAAAACACTATCGAAAATTTAATTATTGAAATATTTGTAATTGGTCTGGGCTCCGCAGCTTTATCGATGAAATGTAAACTCAAGTTTTGATGAAGTTACATTTCAGATGATTTACTCTGCCAAGTCAACTTTTAGTTAGTCAGAAATGGTGCATTATGAAGATTTGACCGATCCTCTTGTAAAGATTATTCAGATTCATATACATTTTTTAAGGTGCAACCTCTGACTGAAGCCGGTCCAAACATTCCTAAATATGACATTGGAGTTGCCTCGTTCAATTTCCAAGGCGATTTGTTGGACCAGCAGGGTTAGCATATGATTGCCGCGAGAGTATGTCGCCGCGAGATAGACTACCCGTCCTTATGTCATTTATACAGTTAGAAGTAGTGTCATCTATCTCGCCGCGACATACTCTCGCGGCAATCATGTGCTAGGCCTACAGGTAACATGCGGACTTGCGGAGCGAAAATCGCAACCCTTGATCTCTAAGGGCCACTTGCACCAACGAAAAAGGAGAGTTAACGCGAGGGTTAACCCACCATTTTATATGGAATTTGACAGATGACAGCCCACTAACCCTGAGTTAAGTGGTTGATGCAAGTGGGCCTTAGTCTCCTACAGAACCGTTAGATATTTAGATAATTGGTTTAAAGTTTCTAAATGTTATTACATTGATTTTTATTTACCCGCCGTGCGAACTCGCATGTGGTTTTAGTTTATGTCCCATTCAGACGGCCGACCCTTTGCCGCATTGAAATGAAACTCTTATTCATTAATTCATCCGATTCACTCATAGGCTAGACATACGTAGTATCTTCTTAGTAGTTTGTGGGCTAGACATGAGTCAGTCTCACCAGTATCTTCTTAGTAGTCTGTGGTCTCACCTATCGTCGTCGAACAGAAATATCTCCAAGGTCTTGGTAGCGAGGTCAGATTCCGTGATGCCGAAGAAATGGAGGGTCTCGTTGAATTCAGGGTTTTTCGTTTTATGCACTGTCTTCGTTCGGAGTCGATTGGAATACGTGCCTTCTGCCAAATTGAAACATAATCATTTTAGTAAGAAAATATAGGTAAGTATATCTATAGGTAAGTATAAATATGGTAACTGTGAGGTAACCGAGAGGAAGTGGGCGGCACTTTCAGCGGTGCATGAGCGGGAGTGGCCATACTGTACGATAGTACTCTTTATTATACTGTGGTACGGGTTAAGTAGACGTCATCATTTCTTCGAAATTAGACGTTTAAAATAAGATTTGCATCGGCGAGGCTGTCAAAAGTAATCAACTTACCTCTTACTTACTCTACCTAAATTCATGTAGCATTTGTGACATTCCGAAACGACTTGGCGATCGGCGCTTGCGTCGATTATTACGCGTCACAATATTAAAAAGGCGACCATAAGTGCGTTTTCACATTATCCGATCTGATATCGGATGTAGGATCGATATCCCATATATTTAAGCCGCCATCTTTGATTTCTGCCTTTGAAATCCTTCCTAGATCCATTAAGGTGCCTCTCATCATGGAATGGCCCATTTTATACTTCTATTTTAAAAATAAATCGTTAATAGCCTTAGTTTAGAAGATGACATCGTGAAATCAGGAACGCCTACGCAATTGAGCCGTCAAACCAATTTCAGTAAATCGATTTGGAGTGATTGTTTGTCTTTAGGACATTCATTTTCTTTGACTTTGAGACGTTCTTGTAGGTTTATTATGTAATTAACTCAGGGGTTATCACAGTATTATGATTCTTATGAACAAATGTTTGATAAAGGAAACACAGAGATAGGTCGAGTTAATATTATCATTTAATACTATTGCCAAATAAAATGACTAGATGACGTTGGTGGACTAGGAAAATGTCACATCCGTTTCGTTGTTCATTAATATAATATACCTAGTGATAATAAACCTATATGTTGAGCTCAAATACGTTCAACAAAACGCAATCATTGTGCCAACAGATGTGACATCCAGTGACATCTGACATCCATGTCACATCACAAATGTCATTGTATGATTTATTGAATATTCATAATATATGGATATTAAATATTTTAGAATCGCAGCAGCAATGCGAGTAGAGATACAGAATTAATAACTGTATAAATTAATAATTGTATGACCAATGACCTCATACATAAAATTACCAGTTTAGGTGATAGAAGGCGAATCCAATTTGTAAACATTAAATTTAATGTGCTAAGGAAAAGAATCTTTCCGATTTTCAACGGGACACGGCTGAAGGGGCGAGCTGGTTTCGACTGCGCCCATGCATCTCAATTGTCCAGAAAGTTCATTCGAAGATCATTTTGCTTATAATAATCTGAGTAATCACAGTGAATGGTTTGACAGTATTTCAGCTAACATGTAGAGAGACTTGCTAGCTTCGGCGGTCAGGCTTCGTCTTGGACACAACGCCGATAGTTAGGCCGCCAGGTGTGGCACTTTGGATTACGTTTTTATAATAAATTAATGATAGTTTGTATTGTTTTGGTAATATATTTTCTACTCGTATACTATACTCGTTTGGTACTCGTATAAACCTAAACTGAGATAATAAATGAATAAAAGGAAATAATTAGTGAAACTCTGATATAAGTAATAATTAATGAGACTAAATGCGTTTTCACATTATCCGATCCGATATCGGATGTAGGACTGATACCCCATACATTACAGGCGCTATCTTGGATTTTTTCCATTTAAATCCTTCCGACATCCGATATCGGATCGGATAATGTGAAAACGGACTAAGACAATAGATACCTTGTTAGTGTTATATACCAGAGTCGTGTCTAATGCGCGCAGCGGTGCAGTCGCATTGATGATTTAATTCATATAATTACGAAATCGCGCGGCTCGGCCGCTGCCAGTATTTGACGCGATGGCAGACTCTAAATGGAGGCAACCTGTCGTGAACGAGTTCCTCGCCTTTCTTCAAGAAAGAGATAAGCTCATTCTGGAAGGGGCGATGGATGCGGAGAATGCTGTCCAGATGAATTCGCGTGCATCAAGGTTCACTGTCGAAGACATCTGCGAAGCGAAGAGAGTGTTGTGCGAGTCCCTAGGAATCGCTGGCACCTACGTTCCTCACCGGAGAGGAGATGAAACCGGGAAGAAGAGCCTTGAAGACATTACGAAGATCTTCAAGGAGTACAAGGACCGAATTCCGGAGTTTGTGGCGACAGATATCTCCATCATTCCGTCGTGCGATCCGGATGACGTCAACGTTCGCAGCTTGTTAAGGGAAATCGTGGCCCTAAAAACAAGTTTAGCTGTAGTTATTACAAAGTTTGAAACCAGCTTGCAAACAATCGCCGAGTTACGTGACGAAATTAGTTGTTTACGTAATGCTCCTGCTCGGTCAGCGGTTTCAGACCTGACGTCCGATCATCGACCTGACAACACTAGTGTCGAGTCAGGTAGTTTGCGCGTTGACACAATTAAAAATGTCGCACGTGCCGCTCCGCCGCCCGCGCGCCCCCCGCGCGTGCGGCCGCCTCCCCCCCTCACGTCGAGCTCACGTCAGCGGCCATATGCTGATGTAGCCGCCCTAGCCGGTCAACGCAACGCCGCAGCGAACCGGGTCAGCGCACCTGCAAAGGTGTGTGAAGAACGGGCTCCAATCAAGGAGAAGTCCTCCCGTGCCGATGTGGATAAGGAGGGGTTCACACTGGTGCAAAGGAAGAGCAAGGCGCGTAGGGCGCCTCGTAAGACTCTGTGTGGTACCGCGGAGCCGATTACTTCTGGTCTGCGAGTTGCTATTGCTACACCGAGTAAAGCGCTCTACGTGTCGCGCTTGCATTACTCCGCCGGGGCTGATGAGGTGGTGGAGTATGTTCGCCGGAAGACTGGCTACACGCTGAGGGTGCAACAGCTGCAGTCGCGCCACTACGTGCACTTCACTTCATTTGTTGTGCGCGTGCCACGCACGCTGCAGGACACCATCGCGTGCGCAGACTTCTGGCCGAAGGGTGTGGTATTTCGGCGGTTCCGGGGCAACCTGCCGAATCCTACACCGAGTCAGACGACGCAACGGAGCCACGCTGTTACGTCGTCGCCCAAATCTAATGTTTAATTTGTATTCTTTTTTGTAATATTTATCGTTTATGTCTTGTTTTGTATTTTGTAGTTTCACAGTGCCTTAGTGTAAACTGTAATGCTGTGTTACTTTTTGATTAAATAAATAAATAAAATAAATAAATAAATAAATACCTATGCCTATGTATATCCCACCAAAAACATTCTGTAAAAAATAGCCGTCTCGATGGAGCTGCTTGTTTATCTCTAAAAAGTAATGAAATCTACATAAAGTTCCTTACTGCGATTTCTTTATTATTATAGTTAACTAGCCTTTGCCCGCGGCTTCGCTCGCGTTAAATTCGAAAATCTCTCCACAAACTTCCATCCTCCATTCTAAGGAAGTGGGGGATATAAAAAGAGACAAAAAGTAGCCTATGTCACTTTCCATCCAGTCAACTATCTCCACTTAAAAAATCACGTCAATACGTCGCTCCGTTTTGCCGTGAAAGATGGACAAACAAACAGACACACACACTTTCCCATTTATAATATTAGTATGGATGTTGTATGACTTGGCCGTTGAAGTGTAGCGGTGCTGGCGACAGATTGGTGCAATGGTGTCATGGAGCACCTGGTTATAAACTTCTTTATACCCTTGTGTATAAAGAAGTTTATAAGTTTCATATTCGATGGTCCGAGCTAAGGTTCGTAAAGCCATGAAGCCGAGCTGATAATCATTGACGCTAAACGCCGATCGAAACGCAGTCTGAAGTGGGTGATAAACGTACGATACGAGCAGGTATGCGTACTTATGGCTCGACCACCTTTTTCGATTGTGTGTCACCGTAAGTACGCGTAAAAACCGCTGCGCATAGTAGTCGACCATCCAACGCGTACTTGCTCGTACGCCTATCACCCACTTGACGTCGCGCCAACACTTTATGGAAAAAGCGGGTTTTCGACAACTAAGTACCAATAAGATTTTAGACATTCAAAAATCTTCAATAATACTCAACTGTTTCGGTCGCACTCGTTCAAATATAGGATAGGATTGGTATGAGCGAGACGGTCAGGAGATTGATTGTCAACATGATATCTATCATAAACACCGTTCGAAATGGCCTCATTAAAATCTAAATTTTAAATATATTGAAAGTAATATTACTAATCATTGACGTCACGCTCAAAATGAAAGAGATAGAAAATTTGACAGTATGGTACTCTTTTGCATGATTGTCATAATTCAAAATAAGAACGATGGTTTGCGTTGTAAACAGGGACTGAAACATGACACGGGCCCCTAGCGTCATCTATATACTTTTCACTGTATCACTTGTAATGCCGTTGAACTACCGCGTGCGTATTTTAAAAAAAAAACGACATTTTTATTCAAATGACACTCTTAGTGACATCTAGTGACATAGATTTACGGCTGCCAACGGGGTACGGTATTTAGTATGGACTCTGCTGGTCCTTTATAATCGTCCTTGATATTATCATAATAAACTTTTTTTGCTGGATCGGAGCTTCCAGGGGATCGATTTTTGAATTTCGAACGCATGAATTCGCCGTTCGAAAGTCTCTGGAAAATGACGTAATGCTATTTTTGAAAAAGGACGGCTAGTAATTTTAAAACTAGTGGTAATGACCACTCGTTTTCGATTCTGTTAGTAGGATTTGAATCGCTAGTAGTGGAGATATTATTGACCGAATTTCACGAAGCTAGTTCAAACATTGCCAGTATGTCTTGGTCTGACACTGACTGAAATAGCATAACACGTTCGTAAGTTTCCGTAAGAATACGAAGGAAAATCTTTTCGCACTACATCGTCCACATCTGATCGCGAAACTAATCTGTTCTAACCATTTAAAAAGACTTACCTATTGGCAACACTTCAAGTCGGCAGAAAGGGTCCGATAGCCCTGTCATATCCATGCCTATGAGACCCCTAGCCCTCAGCACTGTAACCGCTAAGGACGACGTGGCATTCTCATAGGCTAACTTGATCTCCAAAGTACCGAATCCTGCGTCCGGTATCGATGTTGGTCGTTCCGGCTTGGGTATCTCTTTTCGCACGCTGCGGAGACTGCAAGAAACAAACGTTGCTTAAGGGTCCCCGCAAATCTAGTGAACCGGCTCTAGCCGACCAAAAATCGTTAGTATGAATACTCTTACGCATCAAAATCAAAATCAAAATAATTTTATCAGCAAATAGGCCACAGGGGCACTTTTACACGTCACATGTACATATTTAGAAAATATTTAAAATTGAATTGAAATTACAATTGATACTATTATATACTAATTCTAAGTTCTAACTAAGTTAACTCTAGATACAATTAATTAGAGATGTAGCCGTCGGCCATCGGAAAGCCGAACGGCTCATGTTCATACCAACGAGGGATTTTTGGTTGGCGAAAGTCGATACCGCGTTGATAGGTTTGGGGAAACCCTAAATCTAAAGACCTCTAGTTAGAAGCTAGTATTCTCCAGAGTGTTTTAATGCGTTGGGGAAACTCACGGGATCACGCCTGGTTTTCCGATCTTCCTTAGTTTACCATTTATGATAATTGATTGTAATGACGGAATCGTGGTTAGGTAATAATAATATCGTGTTGCTCTGTTGCTGAATTCTGGAATAATTATTAAGAGCGCTATGACAAAAAATGGCGATATATTGTAAAATTCGCAATATTCAACGATAAAATTGTACACTTTACCCATACTAAAAGACAGTAAAAGTACTTGTTTCCGTTAGAACATGTTATTAACCGTAGGTTAAACAAAAAACATATGAAAGAAAAATCTTATTCAATTGGTAATGATTTTTTTTCTGATGCTCGTTTAGGAAAAACCGCGTGAAGCACTGATTTCGAAGCTCTTATTATGTACAATTTGATAAGCTCACTCTCATAAATGCGGTAAATTTAAGTTCCTAATATCTTGTACTTTAGGCCCATTAAATAATATTTATCATTTAATCCTTTGAAATTGAGAAATTGAGAGTAAAACGAACTCAATTTTGTCTTGAAAATACATCGAAACAAGTGATCATTTCTCCGAAAATCTACATGTTATCGAAGTTATTTTAGTATATAAATAATCTGCACAATCTGCTTAAATTTCTGTTATCCAGTTGTCGTTATAATATTTTATAATGATTTTTTGCCAATTTTTTGAAAACTAGCCTTCCTGTCGCTATTTTACCGGCGACGGACGCCTGCGATTTCAGTGCCGCGTCGGAGCTCGCAGAGGTCGGACGTATGTCGCTTCGCTCTCCGAGTTTTCATCGCGAACGTCGAGAATATTTATCGTTGTGTGGGTCGGACACCTTGTTTATAGTTTATACACGGGCTATCCTCGCATTGTGTGTGTGTAAACAGCGACCAACGAATTTGATCCTAGATCCGTAAATATTTGCTTTTGTAATATTTTGTTATGTTTGAATGTTAAAGTATATTACAACGTTATGATGATAAATATGTGAAAATTACAATACGGTCAAGATGATAAGACACATCAAGATGGTACTCGGGATCTGATGATGGAGCCAGAAGGTGGTCACCAGTACCAGTGAACCATGTAAGTAAACCACCTCGTGTTTAGTCTCGTTGGGTTCGTCTCAACAAGACCTTTGACAAGAGGTGGTACTCAGGGTCTGATGATGGAGCCAGATGGTGGTCACCAGTACCAATGAACCATATGACTATACCACTTCGTGTTTGGGGTCATTGGGTTCGTCTCAACAATACCTTTGACAGGAGGTGGTACTCAGGGTCTGATGATGGAGCCAGATGGTGGTCACCAGTACCAATGAACCATATGACTAAACCACTTCGTGTATAGGCTCAATGGGATCGTCTCAATAAGATCTTTGACAAGAGGTGGTACTCAGGGTCTGATAATGGAGCCAGATGGTGGTCACCAGTACCGATGAACCATGGAACTAAACCAATTCGTGTTTAGGCTCATTGGAATCGTCTCAATAAGATCTTTGACAAGAGGTGGTACTCAGGGTCTGATGATGGAGACAGATGGTGGTCACCAGTACCAATGAACCATGGAACTGAGCCACTTCGTGTATAGGCTCGTTTGACTCGTCTCAACAAGACATTTGACAAGAGGTGGTACTCAGGGTCTGATGATGGAGACAGATGGTGGTCACCAGTACCAGTGAACCATGTAAGTAAACCACCTCG
The DNA here is from genome assembly GCF_023078275.1 of Leguminivora glycinivorella. Lineage (NCBI taxonomy): Eukaryota > Metazoa > Arthropoda > Insecta > Lepidoptera > Tortricidae > Leguminivora > Leguminivora glycinivorella. The sequence continues at coordinate 8,406,022 of NC_062989.1, read as the reverse complement.
TGTTTAGGCTCGTTGGGTTCGTCTCAACAAGACTTTTGACAAGAGGTGGTACTCAGGGTCTGATGATGGAGCCAGATGGTGGTCACCAGTACCCATGAACCATATGACTATACCACTACGTGTTTGGGGTCAATGGGATCGTCTCAATAAGATCTTTGACAAGAGGTGGTACTCAGGGTCTGATAATGGAGCCAGATGGTGGTCACCAAAAAAATCAACTCGCATATTTGAATATTTTGAATAACATAAAAAAACACGAAGTGGTTAGTCATATGGTTCATTGGTATTGGTGACCACCATCTGGCTCCATCATCAGACCCTAAGTACCACCTTTTATCAAAGGTCTTGTTGAGACGAACCCAACGAGCATAAACACGAAGTCGTTTAGTCACATGGTTCATTAGTACCTGGTGACCACCATCTGGCTCCATCATCAGACCCTGAGTACCACCTTGAAGTAATTAGAATTGTATTTGACATATTTTATCATCATATTAATATATACTTAATGATATGGGCAATATCAATACTTAATGAAGTGTCCACCAAAATAGATTTATTTACATGTACACTGACTGAATTCACAGAAGTTACAAGCCGGCAATTGTGTGGCTTGCCTAATAAATAAAACTTAGTTAATTAAGTTCTTATTATAGATGTGCTTTTATATGTACATATTACGTGTTGGGGTGTAGTCTGTAAGTTTTATGTACAATGTTATTGTAATAAATAAAATAAAATAAATAAAATAAAAATACTTTTTCAGTACAGATGGTGTTTTTTTTACGCACTAGTGCGAGAAGTGGTTCATTATATGCCAGGTCGAAACTTCGGAGGGTCATCTGTACTGAAAAACGTCGTACGATACGCGTGCAAAAAGGAAATTCGTAACTCGTGTCGATTTAAAACACTCCCTTCGGTCGTGTTTTAATTTATCGCCACTCGTTTCGAACTTAATATCGTAATGTACTATACTCTAATACTTATCATATAACAAAAGCAAATATTTGGGATGGGATCTACTTAAATATAATCATAGTTTATAATTATTACTTTAAGTTTTTAAATAAATTTTAACATAATTAATATTATTTTGCGCTATATTCTAGTATTTTCGTACAAAATAATGTTTATTAGAAATCAAAAGTTTATATCGAGATAGTAGATTGTGGTTGTTATCAAAATTCCATAGGAAGGATCAAGATTGTTTTGCCCATTATTGTAGTGCGAGCGAGTGATAAGACGTGCTAGAAAGGGTCGGCATATTGGGCTCGCGCGGCGGGTAAAATACCTAATTTCGCCCGACGCCGAAATGTTATAACGCTCTTAAGGTTTCACATTTTAATTTGTAGGAAAATCGTTCGTGTAAGGACAGAAAAATTATACAAACGTTTGTCAACGTATTTTTGGGCCATCCTGTATGTATGTGTCTACCTGTAGGCACTTCCTTTGCTCCCTGTCCTCTTAAGAGATGCTAGAGGCCGTTGGTTCACGCTATCCGTCCGATGTAGGCTTAGGCCGCTCACCCCGTGACTCAGGATGTCAGTTTCGTTCCAGTCATGATGCGGGTCCTAGAACAAAAACAAATTATCGACTTTCAAACTTAATTGTTTAACACTTTCGCTACCAAGAACCCGACTGTCGGGCACACCGCTCGTAGAAGCGTAGCCGATTACATGGGTTTCCCCGTATGTAGCGAAAATGTCGTAGCGCCGCGTAGAGCCCGGTTTCGAAAGTGTTCTGACCAGATAGGAGTACTATCGTACAGTATGGCCACTCCCGCTCCCCACTGAAAGTGCCGCCCACCCTCTCTCGGTTACCTCACAGTTACTGCCTGTCAAAAACGCGAACAGTCGACCTCTCATATCTCATTCATACAAGCATGGTATGCGTTCACCTACACGAGCTTAGAATGTGTGCTAGGAACGCGCCTCTTTCATATATTTGATCGCCAGTGTCCGAGATGTGATGTGACATAAGTGCTTAGTGAAAAAGATATGCTCGAAGCACTAATAAAATGGTTGTAATTTACTGAACAAAAGTCCCCTGAAGCTTGAGACTGATCTTAATTCGTTGTTCTGAAACTGATATGGATAGGTGTTTATTTAGAATAGAATAGAATAAAAAACGTTTATTTGGTGGAAATATACAAGTAAAAATACAATGGCCTTAATTTATACAGCGTGTAAACGCAATTCGGGCGATAAATGAAGCCAGGCATATAATTAATTAGTGTTATCATTCATTGAGAGTCCTCTTAACTTTCACCCTATAATACATTTTTGAAAAATTTCCCAACAGGAATGTACCTACTGCAAACGTGGTTGCGATGACAGTCAATGACAACTGTCAACGAGCATTTAATAGGAGTGAATCTGTCAACGAGCATTTAACAGGGGTGGTCGAATTATTTTGTATGGATCAAATTTTTATTTCAATTTTAAGTAAATAGTTATTTGTTTTACAAGGGGGCAAAGTTGTTGTTTAACCGCATGTGCCAATATTGATACCCGAGCAAGCGAAAGATTCCAATATTGAACCGCGAGCGTAGCGAGAGGTTCAAAAAGTGGAATCTTGAGCGTTGCGAGGGTTTCAAGGCACGTAGGTTAAACAAACTTTACCGCCGAGTGAAACACAACATTTTCACCACACCAACACGAACAAAATACTGACTATAAAACATCAATTTAAATCAACTCTAGCAATCTATTCAATATTTATGATTCAAAATAATTATTTGTAGGTAAATTCTACCAGCCAGCTCAAGGCATCAAGTTAAAATTTGTATGAAATTACTTTGCACTCTTGTGGATAAAATGCAATTTTGCTATCCGTTTTCGAATAGCAAAATTGATCTTTACCTGTTGGTGTGGTGAAAAATTGGCCCTTCCAACGCTTTCTAAGGTTACTAATAAAGGGTTCTTTAAAAAAGGAATGCTCAGTCTACAAAGGGCTTAAGTCAACAACGGTCTTATCCAACTGATCAGCCGGACGGCTTTACCACAAAATTGAGGATTATACCCGACCCCTCGGCAAAATCACTAAATTAATTGGGCACCCAATATAAAGAAAACCGGCCAAGAGCGTGTCGGGCCACGCTCAGTGTAGGGTTCCGTAGTTTTTCGTATTTTTCTCAAAAACTACTAAATCTATCAAGTTCAAAACAATTTTCCTAGAAAGTCTTTATGAAGTTCTACTTTTGTGATTTTTTTCATATTTTTTAAACATATGGTTCAAAAGTTAGAGGGGGGGGGGACGCACTTTTTTTCCTTTAGGAGCGATTATTTCCGAAAATATTAATATTATCAAAAAACGATCTTAGTAAACCCCTATTTATTTTTAAATACCTATCTAACAATATATTACACGTTGGGGTTGGAATGAAAAAAAATATCAGCCCCCACTTTACATGTAGGGGGGCTACCCTAATAAAACATTTTTTTCCATTTTTATTTTTGCACTTTGTTGGCGTGATTGATATACATATTGGTACCAAATTTCAGCTTTCTAGTGCTGACGGTTACTGAGATTATCCGCGGACGGACGGACGGACGGACGGACGGACAGACTATAAGGGTTCCTAGTTGACATGGAACCCTAAAAAGCGAAAAGGGCTTAAGTCAACAACGGTCTTATAAGGGTTCCTAGTTGACTACGGAACCCTAAAACTCAAAAACTACTGAACCTATCAAGTTCAAAACAATTTTCCTAGAAAGTCTTTATAAAGTTCTACTTTTGTAATTTTTTTCATATTTTTTAAACATATAGTAGAGCGGCGAGAGGGTCTCGGAAAAAGTTGATGTGACTGGAGAGTATACTGCTGACAAGTGGTATCGTTGTGATCGGTAGACTTTACTGAGTACGAAATAATGACTTGTCGCATTCTCAGACTGTGGGGGGTTAACTATGACGTCACAAAGATCGCGGTCCCGGGTTTCAATTTTTTGCCAATTTATCTAGAACCCCTAATCCATTTTTGAAAAATGAGGTGTCGATTGAAAGCATATAACATGCTGATTAAGATTTCTTATATGTGAAAAGTATAGTTTTGTTAGTTATTTTTTAATTAAAAATAATGCAAAAAATACTTTTTTTTTACTCTCTTTTTTGATTTTTGTGACTCAAAAAGGCAATGAAAACGGCCACTTAGCTAAAAAATATGTTATATAAATCATTTAACTACATTATTAAGCTATCTGTTGTTTTTTAAATTTCTACGATCGGATAATAAATAAGCAAACTACAACCACATACCTGTAGGCGGGGAGTACCGCTTGACACGCGTTCCCATACATTCGGCGTCTACCAAATTACACCTCGCGCAAAATTCGTTTCAAGCAGATATACCTCTAATCTTATTCATCGTAACCTATCAATCTTGGTATCATTTGAAAGTAAAATTAAAGTACTTTAAGAAACAATGTCAATCATTTTCTTAAAATCAATAATCGCCAGTCTGTGGTGGTTACAAAGGAAAAAAGTGGGTATGCAATTTGACTGGTTTCCTAGGTTTGATACCCTAGACGAGTTTAAAAGGGGAGGTAAAGGTGACATATGGGTTGTTCTCTGGCCTAAAAGCTACACAGAGGGTCAGGGGAGAAAAAACTAGGGTTAAAGTTTAGTTTTAAGTTATTTTTTCTTTTATTTGTTGATTTTATTGTGTTTAATTTTTTTGGAATTTTATCAAGGATACACGTTGGTTTCTTTTGCTAAAAATTCCTTTTTTATGAGAAATGTTATGAATTTTATGGCATTTTCCGATAGAGACTAAAATTAACTTTTAAATAAGGCCACATAGTCATACTTTTACTTATATAATATTAAGGGTAATAGCCCCGGCGAAGTACCTAGTGCAAGCGGGACAGCAGTGTAGCAATCCATAGACCTGACTTCACTGGTTCCTCAGTGCCACACATAGTCTTACGAGGCGGCCTGCGTGCCCTGCTCTCTAATATGTGGGTCACTACTGCTTCAACGCAAACGATTGAGATGTGTGATTTTTTTGACACTGAGTGTATTTGCAGGAGCTGCATGTACTTAACAAGTGTACCTCAACAACTATTTCATATTTCTATCGCATTATTAATAATAAATATGCTCTTAATGTTATCTTGACTTCTGTTGAATAATTATGTTTTGAGAAAAGTGGCTAAAAGTGAGGATTATAATTACTAAAACATTACAGGTAACTTCATTTTAGTGATTTAATATGTATAACGACCGAAGCCCAATCGTTTTGATTTTACGATTACTTTTTAATACCTACTGGGTCAAAAAACCGAACCTCTAAGTCGTTTGAGTTCAAACGGTATTACTTGGTATTACCCTTAATATTATATAAGTATCAGTATGACTATGTGGCCTTATTTGAAAGTTAATTTTAGTCTCTATCGGAAAATGCCATGAAATTCATAACATTTCTCATAAAAAAGGGAAGTTTCAGCAAAAGAAACCAACGTGTATCCTTGATAAAATTACAAAAAAAACTAAACACAATAAAATCAACAAATAAAAGAAAAAATAACTTAAAACGAAACTTAAACCCTAGTTTTTTTCTCCCCTGACCCTCTGTAATAGCTTTTAGGCCAGAGAACAACCCATATGTCACCTTTACCTCCCCTTTTAAACTCATCTAGGGTATCAAACCTAGGAAACCAGTCAAATTGCTTACCCACTTTTTTCCTTTGTAACCACCGCAGACTGGCGATAATGGATTTTAAGAAAATGATTGACATTGTTTCTTAAAGTACTTTAATTGTACTTTCAAATGATACCAATATTGATAGGTTACGATGAATAAGATTAGAGGTATATCTGCTTGAAACGAATTTTGCGCGAGGTGTAATTTGGTAGACGCCGAATGTATGGGAACGCGTGTCAAGCGGTACTCCCCGCCTACAGGTATGTGGTTGTAGTTTGCTTATTTATTATCCGATCGTAGAAATTTAAAAAGCAACAGATAGCTTAATAATATAGTTAAATGATTTATATAACATATTTTTTAGCTAAGTGGCCGTTTTCATTGCCTTTTTGAGTCACAAAAATCAAAAAAGAGAGTAAAAAAAAAAGTATTTTTTGCATTATTGTTAATTAAAAAATAACTAACAAAACTATACTTTTCACATATAAGAAATCTTAATCAGCATGTTATACGCTTTCAATCGACACCTCAAAAAAATTGAAACCCGGGACCGCGATCTTTGTGACGTCATAGTTAACCCCCACAGTCTGAGAATGCGACAAGTCATTATTTCTTACTCAGTAAAGTCTACCGATCACAACGATACCACTTGTCAGCAGTATACTCTCCAGTCACATCAACTTCAAAACTAGACGACTTTTTTCAATTCCGCCGCCTTACTAATATGGTTCAAAAGTTAGAGGGGGGGGGACGTCTTTTTTTTCCTTTTGGAGCGATTATTTACGAAAATATTAATATTATCAAAAAACGATCTTAGTAAACCCTTATTTATTTTTAAATACCTATCTAACAATATATTACACGTTGGGGTTGGAATGAAAAAAAATATCAGCCCCCACTTTACATGTAGGGGGGCTACCCTAATAAAACATTTTTTTCCATTTTTATTTTTGCACTTTGTTGGCGTGATTGATATACATATTGGTACCAAATTTCAGCTTTCTAGTGCTGACGGTTACTGAGATTATCCGCGGACGGACGGACGGACGGACGGACAGACAGACATGGCGAAACTATAAGGGTTCCTAGTTGACTACGGAACCCTAAAAAGGCAATATAAGTATATAGAGTGTTTCCCGTATCCCATTTTATCGGGACCGATGTATGCCCAGAATTTTAAAAGGAGGATCAATCCCGAGAAATGAGCAAACAGAAACTTTGGCAAACTTTTAATTTCCGAAACTCCGTGGTTCCACCCGCGTTTTTGTCATTATTTACTGAGAAAGTCGGGAAGTTTTCTCGGATAATCTTCAATTTGTAAAGGAAATGAAGAATCATTTTCAATGCATATAAAGATATGATACCAAAAAGTAATTCCATCTTTGGGACATCTTTTAATTAACTTCAGTTTTTTGTTGATTTGTGCCCCGAGAACTTTTTAATTTATTTCAGCTATTTTTTTTATTCGTTGGGTCACTGTGCTAGTTTTCGTCCAGCTCTAGCTTTCAACAATTTCAACTATAATATTGGCAAACAAGAACGTCAACATCTATTTTATTAAACCTAAGAATCCTAAGATAAGCCCTAACTCGTCAGTTATGTTTTAAAATTGTTACATTAATGAAAACATATCTAAATTAATGAATGTGTGCGACATTTCACTTTTTCTGAAGAAGATAATTTAAATTTTACACACCTTGGACACTGGCGATCTAAAATATGAAAGAGGCGCGTTCCTAGCACACATTCTAAGCTCGTGTAGGTGAACGCGTACCATGCTTGTGTGAATGTGATATGACAGGTCGACTGTTCGCGTTTTGGCTCTGTCGACAGGCGATAGTAATATCTGTTTCGTGAGCTAACCGAGCGAGGCCATTCGGCTAGCCATGACTGTTCGGTTTTTGACAGGCGGTCTCCGAGAGGGGTGGCACTCTCAGAGGGGAGCGGGAGTGGCCATACTGTACGATAGTACTCTTTATATACTGTGACTTTACACAAACAAGATGTAATCTTATTTTCATAATAAGTACCTATCTTAAATGCCAATTCACAGCAACAACAAACAAATATCACCGGAATTGTTCGGAAACCTTTCCAAAACGTTTCCCCAGTCAGCATCCTCTTTTCCTTGATTGAATTGACATTGCCGATGAAATAATTGCCATTAAGATCAATTCTTAGACGGGTTGCGTTCAATTAAGGGGGAGATAAATATATTTTTATTCGCCGTTGCCATGGTGATTCCCATAGCCTGCCTAAATATCGTCTCTCCGAAGCCAACACTTGGTTATATATATTCAACAGGTATGAAGGGATTAATAGTGCGAGGTGAATAAAAAGAGATAAATACCACAAATGCGGCAAAAATTTATGAGTCATGGATGTTTGCATATTATATACAGAGTGGGGCCTGTAATAAAGGCGAAAATTTGAACTCTAAGCTATTCTCCTTATACTGATCAACATTTGTTCGGCGACTTTTAAAAATAACTTGTATTTTAATTTTTATCACCCTTGAAAGTTTTTTCTAAGAGGTAATGTATTGCGAATTCTGTTAAGTCTAAAGTGTGACAGACAACGTCAATGACAACAATAATGGCGTACATTGAAGCTAATATTTATTTTGTATAAAAAATTAAAAATTTAAAGACTTCATAATTTTAAAAGTCACTGAAAAAATGTTGATCAGTATAAGGAGAATAGCCTACAGTTCAATTCTTCGCCTTTGTTACAGGCCCAATCAACAACAGGGTCAACCAACGACAGGGTCAATCCGGAGGTCGCTGGTTCGAACCCCGGCTTATAACAATGAGTTTTTCGGGACTTGTGATGTGCAAAATGTCACTTGATATTTGCCAGTCACTTTTCGGTGAAGGAAAACATCGTGAGGAAACCGGACTAATCCCAATAAGGCCTAGCTACCCATCGGGTTGGAAGGTCAGATGGCAGTCGCTTTCGTAAAACAAGTGCCTACGCCGAATCTTGGGATTAGTTGTTAAAGCGGACCCCAGGCTCCCATGAGCCGTGGCAAATGCCGGGATAACGCAAGGAGGATGATGATGATATTATAAAGGAGTTTTTTATAAGTTTAACCAAACGCATTCTACGGTTTCGTAGCGCTACGCTTGTAGCAGATCCACGTTTGACCCAATTAGCTCAGTTTTATGAATTTCAAGAATGATGAATATTAGTTTTAGATGAATTGGATATTTGTCACTGGCACCACCGAAAATGGTGGGTTAACCCGAGGTTAACCCAGCCCAGTACCTACTTACTATAACTCTACTCCTGTCTACCTTCAAAACAGCGGCTTACTTTATTAAACAGTAAAACCGGAGATAATATTTAAACTGGTTCCAGGAAACAATCAGTTACACGATGGAAATAACAGGAATGTTGCCCCGTTGAGTTCGCCCCATTTCCTCCTCATCCACATGACGCACATACGGTCAAAGATTAAAACTAACTTATTAGTAGAGGTGACAATATTACCTTGTATATAAAGGAGTGTAAATTTCAATAAAATTGTAACTATTATATTTAAACTATATATCGGATGTAGGATGATATTTAAGCCGCCATCTTTGATTTTTGCCTTTGAAATTCTTCCTACAACCGATATCGGATCGGATAAGAATAAAACGCACTAAGCGGCCACATTTACATTTAATCTCTCTCTCAATATCTTGTTCAAACTTAGTTTTCGTACATATAAGTGTTCTGTTTCTCGTATGTACAAATTCTGCATTCCTTTCTGTAATTATAAGACTTAATTATTTTTCTTCTGTGTGCCACATTAGACGCGACGCGGTATACGTTGAGACTTAGAGTAGGTCCTATAATTATAATATGTAATTCATCATCCTCCTTGCGTTATCCCGGCATTTGCCACGATTCATGGGAGCCTGGGGTCCGCTTAGACAACTAATCCCGAGACTTAGCGTAGGCACTAAGTTTTCCCCTTGCCGTGGCGGGGGGCTTAGTAACCGTGGACTGGTCACCCACGGCGAAGCTAAGAGGTACCCAGGGCCGGCTTGTTGCTGGGCGAGCTGGCCCGAGGAAGATGCTCCAAATGGGCTTGTAAAGCCCACTTGAGACGCATTTGGGAGGACTGCCGTGGGAGGGAAGATCCGGCAGTATGGGATGCCACTCTGTGCCCTCCCTCGGTAGCCGAGGTGGGATCGCAGGGGGTATAGCGGTGCGCCACTCTCCCTACCCCCTGCGACCTTGGCGGGGCCGCTCCGCTGTAGCGGCATTGGTGGGGCCGCAAGGGAAGAGGAGTGCCGGTATTACGGTGCGACTCTCCCTATCCTTTGCGGCCGACTTGGTTAGCGGTGGAACCAAAGACCACTTCCACCGCTGGGCGCCGGAACTCTTTGTGGCGGACTCGAGGGGGTCCGTCACTGTACCCATAAGTGGCCGAAGAGGAAGGTGCGCCCTGACATCTGGCGTACTCATTGTGGAGGGCCGTTGGGCATCCGCGTAGGAGCTGCACGTGGGCGGCTGCCGCCGGCGGGGTCGCCGTTGTGAGCGCAAGGGCACTAAGTTTTACGAAAGCGACTGCCATATCTGACCTTCCAACCCGAAGGGTAACTAGACCTTATTGGAATTAGTCCAGTTTCCTCACGATATTTTCCTTTACCGAAAAGCGACTGGAAAATATCAAATGAAATTTCGCACATAAGTTCCGAAAAACTCATTGGTGTGAGCCGGGGTTCGAACCCGCGACCTCCGGAACGAAAGTCGCACGCACTAACCGCTAGGCTACCAGCGCTTCAACTATAATATGTAATTATTAATTACTAATTACCTAAGTAGTATAATAATATACCTACTTGTTGTTTTTATTATGTATCTTTATGCCAAATAAATATTTTCTATTCCATTCTATATTATTGTTTGTCCCATCACGGAAACCACAGGGTATTCCGGACCTTTGGGAGGCGTGCGCGGAGCCGAAGGCCTTTTTGACTCTTGATGTTGTACCTACACTTATACGAATTACCAGTAAACTTTCCAACTTTAAAAACTTTCTTAAAATCTTTATGTACCTGCTGTATAAAATTATGTGACTTGTAATTTGTATTATTAATAAATATTATGATTATGATTATGATTATGATTATACGATATCCAACAAACAGGTATTACCGCGTGCAGTTATTGTTATTGCCGGCGGTAAAGCTCTTCGGTTTCCGTTGATATTTTACGACAACTATAAACTATTCTACTAATGTAGGGCTATTAGTGCAAAGCTATTCGTTTTAAATCCTGTGCTTTATATGAGCAATCTACGTAAAACATTTATATGACGACCGGTCTGGTTTAGTGGATAGTACCCTGTCTCTTAAGAACGGTTCTGTCCTGATGCCGTAATGCCGACGCCAAACGCATTGCCGCTGGCTGCGACGCGAAGAGATAGAAACTAGCGCTTCGTTTCGAAACGCCGCGAATGGCATTTCTGGTAGTCTGAAAGCTCTGTCGCGCCAATACGCAAGAGCGATATCTAAGATCGTTTCGTTTCGTGAGCGTTTGTGCCATTCGGCTACGTATACCCTGGGTTCTAATCTCGGTAAGGCCATATATTTGTGTTATGACGAGCACAGATATTTGTTTATGTCATGGATGTTTTTTTTATGATATTATACAATTTAAGTATACATATCGTTGTCTGAGTGTACACAACACGAGCCTCCTTGAGCTTACCGTGGGGTGGGGCTTAGTCTATATTTGTGAGAATGTCTATATTCATATAAAAATACAATTATTTTTATTGTAATGATTAGGGAAACAAACAATATAAATACTTCTTATAGTCTAAAAAGGCAAGTTAATACTAGCCAAAACAGTGTCCACTGAAAGTTAATAAGGTCAGGTGGGGTAAGGGGGACTATGGGGGAAGGGAAACACTGATTGGTAACTCTGAATTCATAGACTGTAGCTGGGTCATTTGGTGGTCGGTAAGGTACTACCTAGAATTTAGTTCCAAAACAAAAACAAAAATAGCGCTAGCTCTAAGGAGAGTGCGTCCTTGACAAAAACAAAAAATCAGTTGTCGTGCTACAAGACCACGAGTTGGAGGAGTATTATTTGTGTAGTGATTTGGGTAGCAAAAAGTCATGTCCGAAGACTTTTGATATCAGTAAATATTCCTTTATATGTTTAATGTTCATGTCTGGTATTTGAATTTGAGAAAACTATGCTGTAAATATGAAAATTCAACGTGATTCATAACACAACCTACAAATGTCATACCGGGGTAACGGGAACTACCATAGCCGGAGTAAGCGGAACATATGTTTCCTTTTCCCGATTACAGGGGTCATGAACATTTTCTGGGACACATATTCTATAAGTACAGACATTTTGTATTGATCCAAGCTTCAGTATTTTAAATACGAATAATTACTAATAATTAATAGCCGTTTTTAAATTTGCAATACTGAAATTTGAATTTTCGAAAAAAACTTGTAAAAAAATATTTAAAAACAATTATAATTTTTAGTTAACCACCCCTGTCTCAAGCCCATATGTTCCCCTTACCCCGAATTTCGATTTATGTAAATATTTTCTATTTTAAACTATATATCAAAGAACCAAAGTCTCCATTTGATTGATGGTGTTTTTTTTAATTTACATTGCCGGTATAATCCACACTAGCACCAATACTTTGAGATTTTAGCGAAGTGTTTCCCTTACCCCAAAACCCGGGAAAGGGAAACGGCAGGACCAGCCTAAACATTTTATAAATTTCCAGCTACATGCAATAAAGCTAGTTTAAAAATTAATTTCGCCCTAGAAAGCAGACTTAAAGAAGCATACTTTGAGTTGGTCAAGATGAATATACGACATTAAATAAAGTGATTAGAGCTCGATGTAAAATATTAAAAATGAAGTATGTTTCCCTTACCCCACCTGACCTTACATAAAATTTTGCTCTGAGAGACAAACACAGATACAAGTTTTATTTTTTAATTCCTAGTCGTAGTATTTTTTAATTTATTCTTAGTTTAGCAACATCGATTGTCGTTTTTGCTTAAACAATTTTAGAAGGAATGTCAAGTTTTGTATTAGGTATTTTGTTTGTTGTATGTATCGTGTAATTTGACACGTGTGTCATGTCTATCGTAACTTAATCTATGTCATGACGTCGAGAAGGCAGTTGTAGTTTTATCATAAAGACAGCCGTCTGGGAATCACTGGCATTGAATTCAGAAAATAAATGCGACATTTTTGTTGTGAAGTCCACGTATAATTTCATTTCTGAATTTAGTAAATGTACCTATGTAACCTTATTGTGAGAACACAGACCACTTTAATAAAATAAAGTAAATAAATAAATATTGGGGACACCTTACACAGATCAACTTAGCCCCAAACTTACCGTGATTCGAACCCAGGACCGCGGCTCAGCAGGCAGGGTCACTACCGACTGAGCCAGACCGGTCGTCAAATAGATTAGATGGAGCTCATGGAGCATTCAAGCCAACACAAAGTCACCACACAACCACACATGTTTTCACGTAGCTAGTAATTTAGTATGGGATTCACGTTTACATCTAGCACTACTGAGTATTTTTGATTTCTTTTATAAAAAATAGTTTAAGGGTTTAATCTGGGCTGTAAGGTGTAAGATGCTCCGCTCAAATAGTGGTATTTTATCAGTAAAATCTAAATATATAAAAGAAGAAACTGACTGACTGACATATCACAGCCGAAACCACTGGTCCTAGAGATTCCAAATTTGGCACGTAGGTCCCTTAAAAGGTATAGAGGAGGACTAAGAAAGGATTTTTCAAAATTCACCCCCTAAGGGGGTGAAATGGGGGTCCAAAGTTTGTATGGGAAAATTGATTACTACGCCGGCGAAGTCGCGGGAAAAGCCTAGTTGTACATGTAATAACTACGGGCTCTTTGTAACCGCTTCATATTACGTAATCTGTGTGTTAGTTGAAAATAAAGTACCTATTTTATTTTATCTGTGCTCTTTTTATTTTGTCTCTGAAACAAGCTCGGGGCTCGTACTGTTTCGAGGGTAAAATGAGGACGGTGGATCGCTCTCGTATAAAGTAATTAATAAATACCTTCCACTACAGTAGCGTTTGGTGTTGGCTTGCCTTTGTAAATGACGTGCAATCGGTGCAATGCACGAACTATGTACGAGTATAACCTTTTGTATTTTATCCAATATACGTGAAGCGAATTCAATGAATGACGTCTGCAAGGTTTACATTTGAATGCTAGATGAAATAAAATAAATAAATTTATTTATTTATTTAGTCGTATGGCATCAATTGGAATTTTTTTTGTCGCTTTACAAGTTAATATCTAAGTTCTTCACCCAGTTGGCTGCGTATTTACTTAGTTTATGTAAGTCCAGAGGATCTCCTGGGTATTTTCTTTTCGGGCATTCATGGATGATGTGGTAAATGGACTGTACTGATGCTCCACAGTCGCACTTCGGTGAGTCTCGCCACCCACACTTAAACATAAACTCTCCTGATCGGCCGTTTTCAGTGCGGAGCCTGTTCAGTTGGCACCATTCCCGTCTCGGGGCTGAGAAACCTTGCGGTTTGTGGGTTGGATCATAGCCCGTAGGAGATGCCCTCGGCAAGTGAGCAGTCCAATCCTCTTTCCATTTTTCGTAGATGTTAAAGCTAGCCTCCTTCAGTTCCTGTGCCGTATTATACGGTGGTTGTCGGGATTTCAGGCGTAGCTTAGGTGGACAGAAATATTCGGGGAAGACGGGCAGTTCTGGGTTTGACGCCAACTTGTGTGCCTCTTTTAGCAGGGCTTGTTGTCTCCTGAGATGAGGTGGAGCAATGTGGCTCAACGCTGGCAGCCATTGTATCGGAGTTGACTGTACGGTACCGGTTATACATCGCATCGTTCTTCGCAACTGGACATCGATCTTCTCCACATGTGCACTGTTGAGCCACACCGGAGCACAGTATTCGCCAGCGGAATAGACTAGACTTAGTCCTGTCGTTCGAAGAACGTCGGCGCTGGCTCCCCATGTAGTTCCAGTCAGCTTGTGCAGGATGTTGTTACGGGTTCCTAACTTCTTGCTCAGTTTAGAGAGGTGGGGGAGTATGTGAGAGAACGGTCCAAGGTCACGCCGAGATATTTTGGCTGCGGATTGTATGAAAGGGTTTTACCGTCAAAGTTCACTGTGGGGGTGTATGAGGCTTGTCTATTATTTAGATGGAATGTGGAGGTCTCTGTTTTGCTAGCGTTTGGCACCAGTCTCCACTTTTTAAAGTAAGAGTTAAGCAATTGCAGGTCTGTGGTGAGTTGAGTTTCCGCCGATTTAAAGGTGGAGTGCTGGTGGGTTAAAGCAATGTCGTCAGCATAAACAAATTTCCTAGACGTTGTCTCTGGAAGATCATGTGTATATAGATTAAAAAGTAATGGCGCCAGTGTGGATCCTTGTGGTAGGCCGTTGTTTAGCTTCCTGGGACGACTCTGCTTATCCCCCAGATGGACGACAAATTCCCTATTACTTAGCATATTGTTTATGAGGCTAGTGATATTGCGACAGGGGACGGCTTTCATTAGTTTGTAGTACAGACCATGCCGCCATACCGTGTCGTAGGCTGCAGATAGATCCACGAAAACAGCTACTGTTTTAAATTGTTTTTGAAATCCTGTCTCGATGTGGGTCGTGAGGGACAGTACCTGATCTGTACAGTTACGACCCTCTCTGAAACCGGCCTGCTCTACGGGAACAACTTTTTCAATAAAGGGTGTAATTCTGTTAGCAAGTAGCTTTTCTAATAATTTATATAGTGAGCTAATCAAGGCTATGGGTCTGTAGTTTTTCGGGTCATCTGCTGGTTTGTTTGGTTTGAGGATGGCAACTATTTTGGCGAAATTGAAGGTGGGAGGCAGCTTATTTCTAGCCAGTATGTCCGCATAGAAATTTGTGAGCCATTTTCTGCACGTTGGCCCCAAGTACTTTATGAATTCATTGTAGATGCCATCCTGTCCCGCTGCTTTGCCTAGCTTAAGTTGCTTGATGGCGTAAGTTGTTTCCTCTTCTGTGAAGGGTCTTGAAATGAAGCCGTCAGCCGGGAGCTCTTTCTTGCAGTTTTGGCTAAGTTTCTTAACGGTTTTAGTGTGGGACCTATCGCCTTTTACGCGTGACGTTTCAACGACTCGGTTGGCTATAGAGTCAGTTAGTTTTTGAGACACGCAAACATTCTTGGGGCCCGATTTGCCCGTTAATTTATTAAGGACCTTCCATGCCTTCCTGCTTGACGTTTTAAAGTCCATATTTTCCACGGTGGTCAACCACTTGTTTTTCCGCTCCGTGTCCAATGACTCCAGTAGGTTCCGTCCTATTTCTTGGTCTCCGGTCGATTTGTATTGTCGGTAAAGCTGTTCGCTCTCTTCGCTCCAGCCAGGGACATAGGTTTTTCTGTAACCCCGCGGAATATGCTTCTTTGCTGTTGCAGTCGTTAGCCCGACAAACCTCGAATAATTTTCGGCAATTGGAGGGATCCATCTTATAGCAGAGTCCATGTCGTGTGCAAAGGAAACCCAGTCCGCCTTCTGCAGATTCCACCTAGGGAGAGGCATTGATTTCATTAAGGGGATTTGGTTCCCTGTCTTCATCAGAACTGGACGGTGTTGGCTGTTGGGGAAATTGCACAGAACATTTCGTGTTATGGGAAGAGGAACACCCGATCTTTCGCATGATACGAATGTGAGATCGGGGTTATAGTCTCTTTTCCATCGAGCAGATCTGAAGGATCCCTTCTCCTTTGCGTCGAAAACTAGGTGGAAACTATTTTCCTCTGCCCATTGCTGTAGGTGGATCCCATTTAGGTCACTGGAATCGTAGCGCCATGCAATGTGGTGGCTGTTGAAGTCGCCCGCGAAGACACAGGGGTGCGGGAACACCGGCAGTCCATCTCCCCACTCTTGGGCTGGGGGCTTATAGATGTTTACGATGGAGGTGTCCTGAACTTTGATTGCTATTATGTAGAAGTTGCTAGGGTTTACTTTAGGTGACAGGATCGAAATGTTCGTTAGGCCCTCTCTACCATAGGTTGCAATCCCATATTTTGCGTGGTTGTCTGCGGCAATAATGTTGTATCCCAGGATCGTTCCTCTGGACTCGAGATCTTGCATATCTTTGGTGTGCGTCTCTTGTAGCAATAGGATATCCACATTGTGTTTCGTCAGCATTTTGTGCAGGTATTCGCACTTGGCCATGCTAATTCCCTCTACGTTTAGCTGGCAGATTCGTAAAAAAGGCCCAATATTTATTTCAGAGGGGGGCCTATCGTGTAGATTCATAATTCCGTATCGTATCAATTTGCATCCAGAGATCATTCGTAAAAGCGACTCAAAATATCG
Organism: Leguminivora glycinivorella; assembly: GCF_023078275.1. Taxonomy (NCBI): domain Eukaryota; kingdom Metazoa; phylum Arthropoda; class Insecta; order Lepidoptera; family Tortricidae; genus Leguminivora; species Leguminivora glycinivorella. The sequence goes on along the minus strand of NC_062989.1, from coordinate 8,389,017 downwards.
TGCTGTGAGGTTGTTTTTACAACAACGGGTACAGCAGCCAAGATTTGTTACTCGTTTAGCGCCACCCGGGGGACACGTGCAGGGTGTTGGTGGCAATTCCTGCGGACGTGAGTAACAGCCATCCCCCTAACAGCCATCCAATAAATAAATAAATATTGGGGACACCTTACACAAATCAACTTAGCCCGAAACTAAGCAAAGCTTGTACTATTGGTGCTAAGCGACGATATACATACTTAGATAGATAAATACATACTTATATACATAGAAAACATCCATAACCATAAAGCATCACACAAATAAATGCCCTTACCGGGATTCGAACCCAGGACCGCGGCTTAGCAGGCAGTGTCACTACAGACTGAACCAGACCGGGGATAGAGGGATCACAAATGATGTCACACATCACACTTGGGGTAAAGACGTGAAGTGATCCAGGAGGGAGGATAAGGAAGGGGGGGGGGTGACCCTGGAGCCTAGGTTGGGCATATAATTTGAAGACCGGACCCCCCTGGGTCTGGCCTGGGCACAAACAATATGTATATCTAATATGTGTTATTGTGCTAATGCTATAATTTTAATTTTAGGGGTAGGCCCGCAGGTATTATGCCTTTTAATATGTCAGTCTTGTCAAAGAATGGACTGTCTGTACCTACGTTATTTATTTAGTCTTTGCCCCGTCGTCTGGACGAGACAGTTATTGTTCTATGGTAATGACAGCTGTCTTGGAATTACTCCAGTCGTGTTTTGTTAGCGACATTGAATATACGTATATTCGCATTTGTGAAATGAGTTAGGAGATTTGAATAAGTTACCGCGAATTTCTCTTACGTAAAATGAATGATATTTTAGGTTTTAAAATAAAAAAAAAGCAAGCAAGCAAGGATGATTTATATAGGATTAACAATCTTCATACTAAGAATCGTACCTCAATTATTTAGCGCCACCTATTAAATACTATAAATATATACAATAAAAACATGCAGAAATATTTGGGGAAAATATGATTTTCGCCACTTCCAGTCTGCGCCATCTAATTTTATCCCTGAAAGGCCCATACATTTCAGGGTTACATTTTTTGTATGGGCTTTGACAGCTCCGATATATATCGTCTTTTGTTTTAGTAAGCTAAGTTTGCCGTGTGCACTCTGATTACTCTGAACTGTGGTCCCCGAGGTCACCGATGGTTCAGGCAGACCTGTAGCTGTAGGAGGTAGGGCATAGCGAATGATATTCCGCTTTGTGTGGTAGGGCATAGAATAGCGGATATCATCTCGCCTGAATCTAGAGCAGAACCCAACTGGGGAAGTACCTCCGCCTTACAGAAGACCACAGCCAAATAGCATTAAGGCCTTACTCATAGTGTTGTGTTCCTGCCGGTGAGTAAGGCTGCCAGAGCTCAACGAGGGTGCGGTGTGCTGCCAGGCAAGTATGGTCGCGCGATAAATGATAAAACATCAGGCCGTCCCTATCGCACTTACAAATAGGGACGGCCAGATGTTTTATCATGCGCGACCATGTTTGCCTGCCTGGTGACGACCCACGGAACTAATTTGTTCCGTCTATTGTCCTTTGAGTCGACGCCAACCCAAACCCTCCTTAGAACTTGTACACTATTTTTAACCGACTTCAAAAAAGGAGGAGGTTCTCAATTCGACTGAATTTATGTTACTCGACACGTGGAGATTTTCAAGGAACGGGTATAACCCCGAGATGGTCCCATGGCACCAAGTCCTTGATGCCTTGGAGAAATCACCAGTGGGCAACTAAAACGGGATAGTAGAAAAGAAGTAGGTAATCGTCCAGAGGAGCGGTTATTTTTCTCTGTCATTTTACTAGTGAGGTTCCGAGAAATGTGTTCAAAACTCAAGGTAGCCACATATAACTGACAGTAGGTATTTGTATTGTACACGTGTCCACACCGGAATAAGGTTTGCCCCTCGAGGGATACCTTTACGTGATTCCATTTTAATCTATTTACCCGAATTATGTTCGCATTTTCGCGGTTTCGAGAGTTTGAGAAATCTTGTAGTTGATGTAAAGTTATAACATTAATATTAATTCTTACTTATTCAATGAATATTGTAAAAGTATTCAATCTTATACTTTTAAACGAGCAATTCTTGTATATTTATTTATTTATTTATATATATATTTATTTACACTGACGATCTCGGAAACCGCTCTAACGATTTCGCAGAAATTTGTTATGTGGGGGTTTTTGGGGGTGAAAAATCGGTCTAACTTATCCTTACGTCCCGGAAAACGCGAATTTTCGAGTTTTCATGCGTTTTTCTTCGCGCGCCATCTCGTGTGCAGTAGTTGTACTGTTAAGACAGAATTCTTTCGGTCGATGTAAGTACTATTTATTGCAAACACTAGATGGCGACACAGGTCAAGACTAAAACGAATAGAAAATACACTATTTGAGTTTTTGTGGCGAAATGCGCGCCATCTCGTGTGGAGTAGTTGTGTTGTTAAGGCTGAGAATTCTTTCGCTCGATGTAGGTACTATTCATTTTTGAACTAGATGGCGACACATGTCAAGGATACGAAACAGAACCGAGCGAAGCTCGGTTGCCCAGATATTTGTAGGTAAAACAATAAAAAAGAAAGAAAATTCGTACGTTGCTCCATGATTTATTTATTTTTTCAAAATGTGTCATCATCCTCCTTGCGTTATCCCGGCATTTTTTCAAAGTGTGTATTGACGTGATATCATGATATTAAAATCAAGAAACATGTCATTTGTTGTTATAAAAAATATTTGGGTAAAATATGATTTTTGCCCTCACCAGCTCGGAAACACGTGTTTTGTCCTTTAATACCAGCGGGTAAAAACGCATTTTATCCACTAGTGAGTAAAGTAATTTGACCTTGAATAAAGTCAAATTAACTGCTTTGAAATTGATAAAAGTAGGTGAATCTAGTAATAAAGATGATTTACCACCTGTAGAACTACTGGAAGCAGTGATAAACGCATTTTTTGCGTTGTAGTTTCCTCGCTATAGTGAGGGGAAAAGTTTTGTGTTACACTCGGGTGCAAATGTATTTTACTTCTCGTGTGTTAAAAAACTCGCAAGTTCAGGATTCTATTCTCGAACCACTTGCTTCGCTCGTGGTTCAACTATAGAATCCTTTCACTTTCTCGTTTTTCAATTCCACACTCGGCGTTAAAATACAACTTTGACCATATGTCGTGGCTGCGAAACAGCGCCAACTAGTTTTAAGCCTAAAAGGCCCATACAAATTCAGGGGTACGCTTTTTTAACCCCCGACGCAAAAACGACGGGGTGTTATAAGTTTGACGTCTGTCTGTCTGTTTGTCTGTCTGTCTGTCTGTGTGTCTGTCTGTGGCATTGTAGCTCCCGAACGGATGAACCGATTTAGATTTTTTTTTGTTTTTCCGATAGATGTCCCAGGAGTAATGAACTCGTCAGAACGAATCTAAAGAGCTCGTTCCGAAAGCTTTTCAGTGATTGCCGAAAAAACTCCAATATCGATATCGTCACTACTTTTAAAAAAACTTGTATCTTCGTCTGTCAATGAAAAGAAAATTGTAGTGTGTATGGAATGCATATAGACTTACTGCGTTTTAACTTTGAGAAGCAGCGTGAGATACGAGATTTTTTAAAAGTAGTGACGATATTTCCCAAATCAGTTACTTACTTACCTTCTACCAAGGACGATATAATACCAGGACAGACAAAGATGCCCGTCTTCTTCTATACAAAAAAACATACTCCCGCGGCCATCATGTGCTAGGCCTACTGACAGACAAAGCCCATACAAAAAAAAAAGTTGAAAAAAACCCCGACCGCGTCATAGTAGACCGATTTTCATGAAACATAGCTAAGAACACTCCCGACTTCCTCAGCTTTCGGACAAAAAAATTAAATCCAAATCGGTTCATCCGTTCGGGAGCTACGATGCCACAGACAGACACACACAGACAGACAGACAAACAGACAGACAGACAGACAGACAGACACACACACACACACACACAGACACGTCAACCCCTTTTTGCCAAGAGTGGCACTGAACCTTCATGTGCTCTGCCTACCCCTTTATGGGATACAGGCGTGATTATATGTATGTATGTATAATTTTGTTGATATAAGTGCTGGTGGCCTAGCGGCAAGTACATGCGACTTTCGATCCGGAGGTCGCGGGTTCGAACCCTGGCTCGCACCAATGAGTTTTTCGGAATTTATGTTCGAAATGTCATTTGATATTTACCAGTCGCTTTTCGGTGAAGGAAAACATCGTGAGGAAACCGGAAATTCCAATTAGGTCTAGTTTTACCCTTCGGGTTGGAAGAGATGGCTGTCGCTTTCGTAAAAGCTAGTGCCTACGCCAAATCTTGGGATTAGTTGTCAAAGCGGACCCCAGGCTCCCATGAGCCGTGGCAAATGCCGGGATAACGCAAGGAGGATGATGAGTGCATGAGCCTCAATCCACCATAGAATTAATAATAGTACTGCCGTACAGAAAGGACACTTCCTACAAAAACGAAGTTTGACAGCGGTTCAGGGTCAAATCGTTTTGTCCCCTTCTAGTACATGGCACTCTCAGCTAAATAGGGTTGTCAAAGCAAGTATCTGATCTGTGGTAGGCACAGGGACGTCAAGTTGTACCAATCCTAACAATTGCTGCGTAGCAATGTGAGCCAAACCGATCCAGAATCGCCCGGTCGATCGGGGCAGTGTCGGTCCAGGGTAAGTATCCAAATTCACAAACGCTTACGATAATACTCGTATCGTTATTGTAGCAAATTATCGCTATAGCTAATCCGTATTAGCGCGACATAGCCAGACTCCGTTTCGACAGGGGCGGCTCACTCCGCGATTCTATCGCCGTGCTACAAGTACATGACAGCGGCCGCGAGTTTGCGGCCTAATCAGGGGTGGCGCGCGTTCTCACGGAACGCACGTTCGCACTTTATATTGTTATTTTACGTCGCGAGTTTTTTCTAAGGTTCATATGCGATGTCCGCGTATGGAATGGCTAACAATGCTAAGTTAAACAGACATCATGAATAAAATATGTACCATAGGACATTCTTACACAGATCTACTATTGATTAAGTCCCACGGAAAAGTTCAATAAGGCTTGTGATGTTGGAACTTAAACCAAAATACTGTATAGGTATATATGTACCTAGAAAGTACCCAAGACTTATACTTGTATAATAGTATAAAATTTTATCTGAGTCATTAATTCGTATTAATCCATAGGCAACCCTATCATCTGACGCTGCGCACGTGCGGCTGGTTTCTTTGTAAACACAAATCAACGATTGTCAATTCGGCTAGGTTCGCTGATGAATATTTTGGCTTATGCGACACAACAAAATTACATCATTTTATGTAGCGATGTAAGTCCGAATTGGCCACCTTGTCCCCTACCGTATCTTTTAAAAGCAGTGGAAAATGCCATAGCTATTTTAAGGGCTTACAACGTCGCAACTACTTACTCGTGCGAATAACTTATGTGTTTACTATTAATATGAATAAACAACGTTACGTCCCTGTGTATGTGTTAGTCCCTCTATTTTGCGATTTGCATATAAAAGCGCAAGGGCGCGTGCTAGTTTGTCGCGATAATTCAGTTACTTATGTTGGAATAATTTTAAGTCTGTCTCATATGTCGTCTTCAGAATATACCTCTATACTCGTATTTTATTAAAAAAGTTTTTTGCAAAAATTTAATTAACCACCGCCTCAAATCTCTCAAAAGAAGGTGGTTCTCTATTCGTCTGTATTTTTTTTTTATGTTTGTTCCTCGATATCTCCGTCGTTACTGGACCGATTTTGAAAAATTTTCTTTTTATTGAATGTATATGCATACAGATTGGTCCGATTTTTCTCAGGACCCAGTTCTGATGATGGGATCCTGGAGAAATCGAGGGAACTCCTCGAATCTAAAAATTTTTGTGTTTTTAAAAGAACAGCATGCCAAGCATGCCATTACGTACGGAACTGCTGATGATGGTTAGAACGGAACTCCTCAAATCTGAACGGCACGCAGTGACTTTGGTATTTTTATAAGAACAGCATGCGCTTATGTCTAGAACAGTGACATTTGGTACAGTGGAACTGCTGATGATGGTCAGAACCGAACTCCTCAAATCTGAACGGCACGCTTATAGTGACTTCGGTATTTTTATAAGAACAGCATGCACTTACGTCCAGAACAGTGACATTTGGTGCAGTGGAACTGCTGATGATAGTCAGAACCGAACTCCTCAAATCTGAACGGCACACTTATAGTGACTTTGGTATTTTTATAAGAACAGCATGCATTTAAGTTCAGAACAGTAACATTTATTTAGTTATATTTGTTAAGCATATTGACATTTCAAGTCAAATTTTGTCAAGCTTCGATTTCTTATAATCGGATTTATGAGGAAATGAGGAAACTCAAACCTTAACGGTATACGTATATTGATTTTTGTTGCCATCAAATAATTAAAGCATTAAAAGCAGTTTAAAAACATACCTACATTTCTACATAATCCAACATTCGCAAGTAGCTTTCACCAGAACCCCAAAGGCGGCGGTTTTTTTTCTTAAAAAATATTTTTGGCACAAGCTTTTTTCGCCGACTGTACCTTTCTTTCACACAGTTATCCACTGCTCTCCAAGACGTTCCTAAAAACCCCTTACTTGATATACGACGTTACATAACAGAGTTCCTATCACCAGCTTTCTGCTCCATCATCAGATCAGCTCCATGATACGGTTCCCCTTGTTTTGGCATAATTTTACAATCAAGAATTCTTTTTGGCATAATCTATATTGGCATAATTCACCTTTCGCAAAATCTGTTATGGCATAGTATAGTTACTCATAATTTGTCTAGGCATATTTTTGTTTGTCCGAATATATTTTATGCATAAAGGTTATTCGCCGAATGGTTTTTACGCATGAATTATTTCTGCATAACATGGTTTAGTCGAAATTCACCACGCAGATTTTTTATCATACGTAATACTACTATATTAATGTGGCAGTTCTTACCTAACTTAACCGAAATTCTTGACAAAATGTTGTATTTGTTGAGGTCGCAGTTCTAACCTAACCAAACCGACTCTCTTGACAGCATTTAATATGGGTGGATATTCTGATTTTAAGAAATATGCCAAATGCAATTATGCGAATCAATTTTATTCATAAAAACAACAGGCGTAAACAGAATTATGCGAACTTATTTTCGGACAAAGTAATATTCGTATTATTTTAGATTATGACAAATAAGTTTTCTGCCAAATTAACATTTGTCGAAAATCGATTATGCGAAGTTTGTTATGCGAAAATCGTTTCGGACTATTAAATTTATGCCAAATTGAGGGAACCCCCATGATACCATATTGCATTGTTACGTGATTTACATTTGTGTGCAAAATTTCAGCTCAATCGGAAACCGGGAAGTAGGTCAAATTTAGGTTCTACGTTTTGACCCAAACTAACATGGCATGAAGTTGAATAAAAGCTTGTAAAAAAATCAATTTTGAAACTCCAAGCTTGGGCTGCCTTTTTAATTATGCAACAATTTCTACTGGCCTAAGCAAGTAACAATCGTTGACGCTACCAGGCGATCGCAACGCAGTCTGGCTCTGTCGCGCCACTACCGAAGTTAAGGGAACTTATTATTAATCTGTGACCGAAGGCAGAGCTAAGTGAGCATTTCTTTTTTTTTTTGCCAATAATTTTTTTTTATTGTTTTAGGGAATTTTAGGTCAATTGTACTCAGAATCACGAGTACTTTCAATCTCACTGGGAGACAAAAAGTGTTCCAGAATTTCCATACATTTTTTTACTTTCCTCTTTTGTTACCCTATACAACATGTACGGAAAATGGTAACAAAATAAGAAAGAAGATTGAAAAGGCTAGTAATTCTGAGTAGAAATAGCTTTTTTTTTTTCAAAAATATCACACTTTATAAAAGTAGCAAAAAAAAAGAAATGCTCAAGTACGATACGCTTACGGAGCGTATTCAAATGTGTGATGTTTCCTAAGGACAAGTTTCTGTATACGATTGATTACGATCTAATGTTACGCTTTCTCAAATCGTAATATCGAAGATATTGTGCTAAAATTACTGACCTAGATTTACCTTTAATTGGGTTGCATGGTACTGACAGGTATTGATTAAATTCTGATCTGCATATTTGGGCATTTCTCAGGAGGCGCGTTTTTACGTGTCCGAGGCAAAAAACGTCAGAACGGACTGTTCTAAAAATCTGAATTAAATCAGGCATAATCTTTAACCTCTGTTAAAAATCGTAACTCATAAAGCTAAACTCACCGAGTAAAGACAAATTTACCATGTGTCCCGGGCTAGTGACTGATTTCGGTGTAATTTTATAAACATGACATTACTCTTACAAATTAGTAGATCAGGGACGTAGTAGCACAAATATAGTTAGTTTTAGCTATGTTTTAACCATTCAGTGTAGAGGAGATGCAGTACCGTTTTATAAAGGGGACTTTTTGAAGGTTTCTCAGTCGTTCGCAGGGTTTGGTCCCATGTTTTTTAAGATTCGGTGGATCAATTTACTCCCACAGTTTAGGTCCATTTGTCGTTATGTAAGGTACTAACAAATCCTTGAAAGTATGTTATTACGTCATTATAACATCTCCTCTGTATCATGCATGCTATTGCAGTTATCTCCAAAAAAGCTATAAAATTTGATATCAGTGGAGTTGATTTCCGTGGTTTCGGTGGATTTTTTGACCACCGATATCAAAAAAAGTGACCACCGACTTCGATTGCCACGTTGTAAACTGATTAAATGTCCATTATTTTCTAATATTTCATACTTAAATAGTAGGATATACCTTGTAAAAACATAGAACTATGTTTCTAAGCAAATTGAGCCACTCTATGGGTACAAAATTCTCTACTCGATAATTACTAGCATATTACCATGTTAAATTTAGTAAAATTGCGCGATTATGAGCCTTTTTACATTACTGTCATCGAATTAAAATGAAAAATATCATTAAATTGAATAATAAGTTATATATTAAGTTGAAATGTGGAATAATGTATAAAAAATTGAATTCGGTGGGGCAAATTGATTACAGTGCCTATACATAATTTCGGTGATTTTAAAATGTCAGATTTCTTACAAACTATAAGGTTCTAATGGAGGCCTCCACCACCAATATTTTTTATATTTAGGCTAGATTTTAGTAAATTGACTGACATATCAATAAAGTAGTAAATAAAAATCAGCACCGAAATCAGGCACCGAACGTCATCCCTGAGAACCGCCCATTTGTCAGGTGACACGCGTAACAGAAATACACCAATCGTGATTTTCCCGGAAATCCCGTGAATCCATATTAAATTTTAAGCTTTTTCTGGGAATTCGACAGTATTTTCGTAATTTAACAAACAATATTTTCAATTTTCGCATAATGTAGGTATAATGTTCGATCAAACATTTCATGGTATGTAGGAGTAGATACTTGATGGATCCGCGATCGCGGTCTTTGAAAGTATAACAGTTCACTATTTTATGGACCAAGAAAATGGTTACTAATGACCAAGTTATTAATGACTACCTAATGTAAATGATTTTGTTAATGATGTTAGCTTTTAAGTCAAATGTATAATTTATATTATATTTGTAAATTAATTTTAAGGCATGCATAAAAGCTAGACTGCTGTATAGGTACTATATAGAGTTATAGATGTATTATAAGTAGAATAAGCATTTGTACGCCGAGAGGCATATCATGAAGGACTATTACCCTGTATACAACATCATAATTTTAATTTACTCATGTTAACAAATAAAGCATCTTATCTTATCTTATCTTATCTAAATTACTTTTTATTTGCGTTGTATATATTTATGAGATTTTAGTTACATTGCGGACTGTTGAAGTTAAGTACAGTCAGCCAAAAAAGTGGTTTACCACTTTTCGACCTTATGTGTCTGAAATGGAGTCAAAAATGGTAAACCACTTTCTTGGCTGATTGTACATACAATTCCGCGCACAAATAGGTATAACATACTACAATGTACCTAATGAAATTCACACACTAAGTCGCACTAAGTTGCGTAGGTTTCGTTATTACCAAACTAAAATGGAGTTCGGCGGGGCATGTTGCTAGGCAGAGTGATGGCAGGTGGACTAAAATGTTAACGGAATGGTGGCCGCTGATAAATGTAAGATATGCCTGGCATCCGTTGGTTCGTTGGGTCGACGACATCCGAAAAATTGCGGGTACCAACTGGATCAGACTAGCCCAGGACCGGGAGAAGTGGCGTACTAGAACTAGGGAACTAGTACTAGGCGGCTTATGCTCAGCAATGAGCGATAAAGGGCTGATATGATGTTGATGAATGAAACTCACATGCTAGTTCTCGCATTGTGTAAACGCCCCCTTATAATAAATAAATATATAAATATTATAGGACATTCTTACACAGATTGACTGAGGCCCACGGTAAGCTCAAGACGGCTTGTGTTGTGGGTACTCAGACAACGATATATATAATATATAAATACTTATATACATAGAAAACATCCATGACTCAGGAACAAATATCTGTGCTCATCACACAAATAAATGCCCTTACCGGGATTCGAACCCGGGACCGCGGCGTAGCAGGCAGGTTCACTACCGACTGCGCCAGACAGGTCTTATAAAATAAATTCGTCGAAAAAAATTTACAACTGAACAAAACACGATGAAAGATAAACTTTTATCTATTCTAAAATCCTTCGTTAAAAATAGATTCGCCTACATAAACCCGTCAGTACGCATTTGTACCGCTTTTAGCCTTGATAAGTCTAAATTTAGCTTTATCTGTGTTACTTGGAATGATCAGCCCTTGACTGTATTTAGGCGTAATTAAGGAAATGTATTTTTGGTAGTTTTTTTAGGATTAATTAGTAATTGGGCCATTTTTTTCAAAAATGTCCACCCCACTTTTCTTGTAACATGGGGATTTTTTACGCGATTCATACTCAGAATCGCGAGGTCTTTGGATACTGATAGGAGAAAAAAAATGTCCCAAGGTTTCCGTACACTTCAAACCGTCCATTCCGTTACCGCCATACAAAATGTATGAAAAAATGGTAACGTAATGGGGAAAAAACCTTCGGACAATTTTTTTTCTCCTATTAGGATGGAAAGAGCTCGCGATTCTGAGTAGAAAGCACATAAAAATTTCCAAATCCAAAAAAAGTGGGGTGGACAACTTTGAAAAAAATTGAACTTGTGTTATCCCGGCATTTGCCACGCCTCAAGGGAGCCTGGGATCCGCTTTGACAACTAATCCCAAGATTTGGCGTAGGCACTAGTTTTACGAAAGCTACTGTCATCTGACCTTCCAACCCGAAGGTAACTGGACCTTATTGGAATTAGTCCGGTTTCCTCACGATGTTTTCCTTCACCGAAAAGCGACTGGCAAATATCAAATGACATTTCGCACATAAGTGAAAACTCATTGGTGCGAGCCAGGGTTCGAACCCGCGACCTCCAGAACGAAAGTCGCACGCACTTACCGCTAGGCCACCAGCGCTTATGTATACAATAGTATCTATATTAACCCTTTTAGTGCTATGTAGGTATGTTACTTAAAAAGTGATGTGAAATATGACGACCATGACGTGTATGAAAAGGTTAAGTAGGTAATTGTAATGCCTAATTAACGAGAACGCTTCGTAATAAATTAAATTAGAATATCTGGGCGACCGACCTTCGCTCGGTTCTACGTCTTTAGATACAAAAAAACTCTTATAAATACAAAAAAAAACTTTATTTCTCGCCGGGATTCGAAACTCTTTGTCACTCTCCATCCCTTCAACTATCTCCACTTCAAAGATCACGTCAATTCGTCGCTCGGTTTTGCCGTGAAAGACGTACAAATCAACGAACTGTATGCGACATTCAGTTCTATGGCGCAGCGAGAAGGTTGTCAAACTTTATGGGCCGCGAAAGGTCGCGACCGTAATGTACGAAAGAAACGCGGAGTGAGCCGCCCTTGATATGACGGGCGATTAGGGTGATTTTAGGTTACGTTAGAAAGAGACAAAAAGTATTATGTCACTCTCCATCTCTTCAACTATCTCCTGCACTTAAAAAATAAGCGCGTTACAAAACACGGAGAAACTAAAAAGCCAAAAATAATAAACCTTTCAATTCAGATTTCTTATCGTATTGCAATAAGCTAAACATCCAAATTATAAACAAATCAATTATTTTTGTAGTCGGTACCAGACCTGTTCGAGTGTTCGTCGCCTTGCTATTGCCTGTTTGCCCCACCCAACCATACACAGCCCAGCAAACATTCTAAGTGCTTTTACCCATGCTCTAGAATATATTACTAATTTAGGTAAAAATTACATCATACGCACCACATAAATTCACATCTCGTACATTTATACTTCTGGGTAAAAATATAGAGCCATTGAAACGTAAATTTCCCTTCATCAAAGCACCATAAGGTCACAAACTTAAAGGTTGATTATGAGCAAAATATAAGGTAAAATTAACTTCGAAACTCGACCAACTGTTCATATTTACTTGTACGTCCATATTAGGTGTATATGCGACGTAATTTTTTCTTAAACTGGGGACCTTTAGGTCATCGATTTAAGTCGCTTTTGCTACCAATTTCGTAGTAAATATTACCTTCTTGAGAGACCAAATTTAGACCATAAAGTTATAAATACTTGTAAGGTACTAATATTACCATAAGGTTTCATTTAGATTTACCTAATAGTCAAATTAACCCTAAAAAATAACCAATAAGTCGACGTTTGCGAGGCGACCTCAGATCAAGTTATTTTTACTCACAAATAAGTCATATCTCGGTGAAATAGGACGTATATACTTGATAGTTATTTCGGTTTTTTAAATCAAAAGTTGTGTTGTGTTAACAATGGCCAAAGAGAAAAAAAAATATAGACATTCCAGTAGTTATTATAGGAAGATTAAGAAGGCTAAGGCTAATTATAAGGACGTTCAGAGTGAAACATCAGAAGAAATAAATTGTGAATTGGCTTCTACATCCGGTTTTCAAGGAGTATCTACTTTGTGTGTTTCTTTTGATCCTGATACCACACACACAAGCAAGGATTTTTTGCCATCTGATAATATAGATGAGAAGAGCGACGATGAAGAAATCTGTTCAAACAAGGAATCAGAAAATGAAGATTCTGGAGATGAGTATGTGACAAATAAAGATTATTTAAATATGAAACTTGTGGAAGACCTAAGAGAATGGACAGTACAGCACAAACCCACCAAGTCATCTTTAAACGACTTGTTAGCTGTACTGAGTAAATATGGTTTTAAATTGCCTAAAGACGGGCGAGCTCTACTGAAGACTGACGATGTCTTTATAGAGCCAATGGGCCAAGGAAACATTGGCCCATTGGCTCAACAAGGAAGGATTTTTGGTACCAAGGCGTAAGCAATTGCTTAAAGAAATCTTTATCGGATATGGATTTAAATGCAATATCCAGTATTGAACTAATGTTCAACGTAGACGGCATGTCGCTATTTAACAGTACCTCTTCAGAAGTATGGCCTATTGCTATGGCAATTTATGACATGCCAAACATAAAGCCTATGTTTGCGGCAATATATTATGGTAGTGGAAAACACTTTGGAACACACTTGTACTTCGTCCAGTGTGGTTCCGGATAACTTTCCGCATCTTTCTGTAGCCGGCTCACCATCGTAGGAGGCCACGACAGAACGCCGTTCTCCTCCCACGCTGAAGGGCAAAGCGTTATTTCCAGTCCCCGTCGGGACGGGGTGGCCACTATCTTATATGACATATTGCAATAATAAAAACCTAAAACCAAAATTGGAGTCAATTAAAAATAAATATTTATGTAATTTTATTACATACAAGCGTGAAGCACGTTGATATGTTTTAAACTAAGCAAACATTCATCAAATCAGGTATTATGTTGATCCCTAAAAACACCCGAAAACGTTTCAAAATCAATTGTCACATATAACTTACCTATTGGGAAACCACTATGCGTAATATTTATCTTTGGCACGTCTAATCGTTAGCACGCAACCTACGTCCGCGCTGTCAAACAAAATACTGTCTTGCGATACGAGGTCGAAGCATAGTCATGATGGCGGTCGTTTTGACCTTGTATGGTTACTCGACACCATTAGGTCGTAGAATTAAGTGTATATTACGTAAAATTGACTTAAATACCATTACGTCGTATTTTTAGGTATATTTAACATTTTGTTTTCTTACAATCAGACGGTGTTATTGTAAATTGCATATTATAGGTATGTTGTAATACTAAAACGATAACATTTAACGGTGTTTTTATTGTCATTTATATGACAAAAATATATATAGTTAAGTTAATATAATTACAAACACCGAACACAAAATTACGAAACCTATTTACAAGCAATACATACTATTTATGAGCTTTAAAATAAGTAATACTTAAGTATTTCGAAAGCCCATCAGTACTTTTGAATAAAAACCTAACATACTGCACGAGAAATTTTTCAGCGCACAAGATTTCATCGTATAATTCCTGCGTAATCGACCTAGATAATTAGTTTACGTAAAGTAATGGCCGCCATTCTCGTTGCAAAACTCAAGTTAGATTTTTAGCCAGACATTTTTTGTGAGCGAAAAGAAAATACTCTCGTAATATGTTTGTCTCTTTCTTTGCATGATACCTCGTAAAAAAATAACCTTTTTTAGTAATTTAATGGTAAAAGCCACGTTGAAATAACGTTGAAAAATGGTAAGTCTTACCAATTTAGTACATTACAACCCATGGCACGTCGTGTCGACGTCGATTCCACGTCGCAAGAATCACCTAAGTGGCGACCATTAGGTCGCAATTACTTAAATTACGTGGAGTCGACGTAGCCGGCACGTGCTTTTTTTCCCCACTTTGGTCGACTCCACGTGGATTCGAGGTCGATTCGAGGTAACTCATTTTGGTCACTGTCAGATTTGCGACCTATAATAGGTAGTTTTATCGATATTTTTACCTAAAATGTTTGCTGGGAGGCTGGTACCGACTCCAAAAATAATTGATTTGTTTATAATTTGGATGTTTAGCTTATTGCAATACGATAAGAAATCTGAATTGAAAGGTTTATTATTTTTGGCTTTTTAGTTTCTCCGTGTTTTGTAACGCGCTTATTTTTGAAGGCGGTTTTATTTTTTGTTAAAAAGTTTATTTATTTGTTGATTTTTAGTGGTTCCTAGTGATATTATATGTATCAGTCCCAATACATGTACAGTAGTGAAAGAATTATCCTTGAACTCCTAACCATTGAGGAGTTGACCTTCCATCATCAGCTCAGCCACATAAAATTATTACCATCAGACGTAAATACTGGTGTACCTTTGAAAAATAGACTAAAAACATTACATGTGCCTATAACATTTGAAGAGTTCCCTCGATTTCTCCAGGATCCCATCATCAGACCCTGACTTGGTGCCAATGGGACCATCTCGGGGTTATACCGGTTCGATCAAAAAAAAAATTTTGAAAATCGGTCCACGATTCTCGGAGATATCGAATAACATACATACAAAAAAAAAAAAAACATTCAGTCGAATTGAGAACCTCCTCCTTTTTTGAAGTCGGTTAAAAAATCACGTCAAATCGTCGCTCCGATAACATCGTTAACCGTAACAGACACACGAAATTTACTTTTTTTTTTTACGATATAGTCACATTTTTATTTATTAAAATAAAACCTGATAATATCCTGCAGAATAAAATAAAAATCATTTAAATCCGTTAAGTAGTTTTTGAACTACACGCGTTGAAATCGCATCATTACGTATCGATGTTAAGTCTGGATTATTAATATGTATGATATTCTGGCAATCATTACATTATAACATAATCATTAAATGTCAAACAAAGGGATCCGAACTGAATGGCTTGCGTCGTGAAAATATGTAAGTAATTTGATGTCTGTGTTCATTTCAGAACAAAGGGGACAGATATCCATTACGTACAATCCGTTTGAGCGAGTTCGTGAAATAACCCGTCGGCTTTTGTTTCATTGTCATAAGCACACCGCGTATGACAATGTCTACCGTATATTGTGTTGTGGATTTTTTTCCATATTTTTGTCTACTCTCGTACTTTTACTTGTCATTTACAGGGTCGTGCATAAAACCCTACATAATAAATGTCAAGACAAGTCTATATACTCGTAGTCTATTCCTCAATAACCTAATCACAAAATTAAAATTAAAAAAAAAACCCCGACATACTAGACCGATTTTCATGAAAAATAGCTAAGAACACTCCCGACTAATTCAGCTTTCATACAAAAAACTACATCAAATTCGGTTCATCCGTTCGGGAGCTACGATGCCACAGACAGACGCACACAAACAGACAGACACGTCTTCACGGCAGGACTTACAACACCCCGTCGTTTGTGGGTCGGGGCTTAAAAACATCTCGCTACGTAGAGATAACGTTCTGGCACTTGTCTACAATGTCTACGTGCCCGTAGACCAGCGGGCGTAGCACACTAGTTCGATAAACTCTAATATCGCATCGATGCATAAAGGACGGGGTTCCCTCTATTTGACACACTTTTAATTGTCCGAAACGATTTTTGAATAACAGACTTCGCATAATCGGTTTTAGACGAATGTTAATTTGGCAGAAATAGTTATTTGTTATACAAGGGGGCAAAGTTGTATTTTAACGCCGAGTGTGGAATTGAAAAACGAGCCAGTGAAAGGATTCTATAGTTGAACTACGAGCGAAGCGAGTGGTTCGAGAATAGAATCCTGAACTTGCGAGTTTTTTAACACACGAGAAGTAAAATACATTTGCACCCGAGTGTAACACAAAACTTTTCCCCTCACTATAGCGAGGAAACTACAACCCAAAAAATGCGTTTATCACTGCTTCTATACTCCAATTGCTAATTCGAGTCCAAAAAAACTACTACGATGTTGCCACTGCAATAAAATGTTCGTAAAGTAGTATAATCCTTTTTTATAAAAACACACGCCAAGATAAATTATTTATTATTTATTTCAATCCTTTGATTTATATATTTAATAGTCTTTTATTATATACATAAATACTAGGTCGCTCGATTTTTTTTCTTTTTTTCCGTGATTTTTAGTTGTAAAGTTGGTATTGCGCTTGTATCACTTCAGGTATCAATAACATTTGGTGCTATATTTTGCGGTATAGAACAAACTATTGATGATATAGATATTGTGACCAATTTTTTATACATATATTTTACAATTAGCTAATCAGCGAAATAGTGTATAGTGGGCTTTATGGTTGCCACGGCCGCCATTGTTTTGGAAGCGGCCATGACACCATGGTCTGTCAAACTGTATTTGAATTTGAATGTTTTTTTGCTACGTGGTGATTTTTTGCCTTGTTGAGTTTTTGTTTTTTGTTAAGTTTTTGTTTCCTGTTCAGTTACTGTTATTTCAAATGGTTGTTAAGATTGTGTTTTCTACGAGGACTTTGCGTGAGCGCAAGCGCAAAAGTACGAGTATGATGGAACCTGAACCAGGGCCTTCTCGTCAGGTGATTTTTTCCCCAAGAAAGAAACGCTGTACTCGTCCTCTGACCGTTAACTAAAAAACAATGGTAATGAACTGTTACAAATATGTCCACAAGCATTCATCATTACCAACATTTATCATTAGTGGCGACCGGTGGAACTAATTTGACGTATAAGAATTAAAACAAAAAAACTAAAACGAATTTTCTTCACAATTTTATCATCAAGTATTCTTGGATTTCTTACGTGCCAAATAAAGAATGTAGAAGGTTGGCGAAACCTGAAAAGTATTTTGACAGTGACATAAGTGACATTGACAGCTGTGACATTGACGTATCTGTCGTAGTTTTTTTGGACTCGAATTAGCAATTGGAGTATAGTAGTTCCACAGGAGGTAAATCATCTTTATTACTAGATTCACTTACATTTATCAATTTTAAAGCAGTTAATTTGACTTTATTCAAGGTCAAATTACTTTACCCACTACTGGATAAAGTGCGTTTTTACCCGCTGGTATTAAAGGAAAAAACACGAGTTTCCGAGCTAGTGAGGGGAAAACTTATTTGTCATAATCTAAAATAATACGAATATTACTTTGTCCGAAAATAAATTCGTATAATACTGCTTACGCCGATTATGTTCATGAACAAATTGATTCGCAAAATGGTATTTGTCATATTTCTTAAAACCAGAATAACCACCTATACTAAATGCTGTGAGAAGATTCGGTTAGGTTAGGTTAGAACTGCAACATCAATAAGAATTTTTATCACAGGTAATATACTATATTGATTCAATATAGTATATTACCTGTGATAAAAAATTCTGCGTGATAAATTTCGACATTGTTTAATGTTATGCACAAATAATTTATGCATAAAAACCATTCGGCGAATAACATTTATGCACGAATTATATTCGGACAAACATAAATATGCCTAGACAAAGTATGCGTAACTATACTATGCCATAACAGATTATGCGAAAGGTTAGGCATAAGCCTATAAAGATTATGCCCAAAATAATTCTGGATTGTAAAATTATGCCAAAACAACGAACTGACATTATGATGTTTATCACGCGACCGTGCTTGCCTGGTGTACAGCTATATCTACATTTAAATTCTGTATATAAATTAGGGACCTTTGATAATGGTAATATTGCCTTTGCCAGGTAAAATCGTTGTTTCAACTTTCAGTAGCCTGCCCCAGGCCATGCTTGGACCTTTGTATTTTAAAACAAGTACTGAGGCCGATTTTCATATATCAACTGTGTATGGTTTTCTTCTCATTATGATACGACAATCTATCGCGCAGACAAACAATTAAGTGCGCTTTACATTATTTTGCTTTCAACACATAACAATTTTTAAAAAAGCGTTTACAATTAAAATACAAAAACCGGCCAAGAGCGTGTCGGGCCACGCTCAGTGTAGGGTTCCGTAGTTTTCCGTATTTTTCTCAAAACTACTGAACCTATCAAGTTCAAAACAATTTTCCTAGAAAGTCTTTATAAAGTTCTACTTTCACAGAATATATAATAGTGATTTTGATGTTTCAAATATTTTTTACAAAGAAACGAGCCGCACGTGCGCGGCGTCCGGTGAACATATGGTTCACAAAATGTTAGAGGGGGTTCCAACATCACAAGCCTTATTGAACTTTTCCGTGGGACTTAATCAGTAGTAGACGCACTTTTTTTTATTTTATTCCTTTTAGGAGCGATTATTTCCTCGAAAATATTAATATTATCAAAAACTCGCGATCTTAGTAAACCCTGATATTCATTTTTTTTTCAAATACCTATCCAACAATATATCACATTTTTAAATACCTGTTGGGGTTGGAATTAAAAAAATATCAGCCCCCACTTTACATGTAGGGGGTACCCCAATAAAACATTTTTTCCATTTTTTATTTTTGCACTTTGTTGGCGTGATTGATATACATATTGGTACCAAATTTCAGCTGTCTAGTGCTAACGGTTACTGAGATTATCCGCGGACGGACGGACGGACGGACGGACGGACGGACGGACAGACAGACATGGCGAAACTATAAGGGTTCCTAGTTGACTACGGAACCCTAAAAATGGTAAAAATGTGAAGTATTTAGAATAACCAACTAACCACACCCAAAGACGTTTCAAAACAAAATGTACTCGTATCAAAATTAGTAAAACAGAATTGGCCACTGGCATAGGCTTTCAATAGGAAATAAAACAATGACTTTTACAAAGAAGTCTAATATAAAGAGGTTTTTGATCAAACAATCGAAGTTCTATGGATACAATTGGATATTGAAAATCAGTTCATCAATTGTTTTCTACTTGTCAATATTAATGAATAGGTAACATTTACTGCTTTAATATTGGGTGAGGTATCTATTTTTTAAGTAATATGATTTTTATTTATTATCACCGAAAATGTATAGAAATCTGGTACTCTCCCAGTCAACTATTTTTTATCAATATAGAAGACGTCATACAAATGTACAAACTTTTTGAAAATTGGTCACTCACACAAGTGACTTAAGAAGTTTTCCGTCGAACAGGAAAAAACTCTGACTCGGAATTTATCTGTCTGCCAAACTTCTGTCTTGGCTCCGTTGATATCAAAAAGTGGACGGGGATTAATACTAAACAATTGTCCATATTTGCGCGCAATAAGGAAAATGATAAAAAAACTATTGTCAAGAAGTGTTTCGATACTCATGAGAGCTTTGGCAGCTCCGATATAATATGATGGTGACTGTACACTTATTAGGTCAAACATTGAACTAGATTTGTACTCACGTGAGGCGATTTATTCGACTTTAAACTCTCACTGTTGCTTGGCTGCCGCAAGAAGGCAGGGGCATGGACGCTCAAAGGGGAACCTAGCTTGGAGTCCTTATTGTGTTCTTTCACTACGTAGGTAGGTACAGTGGCATTAAATAAGATGGACGCTCAAAGGGAACCTGTAGTCCTTATTGTGTTCTTTCACTACGTAGGTAGGTACAGATTAATAAGATTTGATTCTTTAATTCGACTTTCGACTCACTGTTGCTTGGCTGCCGCGAGAAAACAGGGGCATGGACGCTCAAAGGGGAACCTAGCTTGGAGTCCTTATTGTGTTCTTTCACTACGTAGGTAGGTACAAGTGGCATTAAATAAGATTTGTACTCACGTGAGGCGATTAATTCGACTTTCGACTCACTGTTGCTTGGCTGCCGCGAGAAGGCAGGGGCATGGACGCTCAAAGGGGAACCTAGCTTGGAGTCCTTATTGTATTCTTTCATTACGTACGGTACAAGACGAACAATAAAATTTGTACTCACGTGAGGCGATTCATTCGTTTTTCGACTCTCACTGTTGCTTGGCTGCCGCGAGAAGGCAGGGGCATGGACGCTCAAAGGCGAGCCTGGTTCGGAGTCCGTCTTGCCTTCGTTGCTACTGTTGCCTCCGTCCTGTAAAATATACCCATTTTTTTAAAACAAAATGATGGACTTTCATGAAAAAAAAAAGGATATAAAAGGATAGAAGATGGATCTTATCAATACAGGCTGATGATATAAATATAATGATTAAGGTAAGTATGTGCAACATACTCTTTACCGCTATATGCTATAGTGTGTGCCGGAACCATGGTGGTCAGTTATTCTTTTTGCATTTTATATTTTTAATATGAAAAGGAAGGAAATCTGTGCTTTTCAAGTCATACCCAAGGCAGTAATTTTCCACTTTTAAAATTCTAAGCTTTGTGGCATTGAAGACGTTTCTGCTTGTCAAAAAGTTTAATAAGAATTTCTTCTGAAATTATCTCAGCTGGCCCCGTAGCTGAATGGCATTTCTCCGACGCGAAACGAAAACGAAACGCCGCGAAAGGTTGTCTGGCTTTGTTGCGCCAATATATACGCAAGAGCGATAGAGATAGATATCTACTAGCGTTTCGTTTCGTGAGCGTTTGTTCCATTCGGCTACGCCCCCTGGTATTCTTTCCGGATGTTGCTGTATTACGAGTAGACACTAGACAGGTATATGTGTTGCAAAAAGATACAAACAGGGAATTTGTTCATTAATAATGGAGGTTTGCAATTACAGTAATTACACCGACGAAATTAATTTTATTGACAAAAGTTTATTAGACACGAAAATGTTAATTAATAAAAGCTTTCAACGGTCTCATCTTATTTCCCTTCTAGCTATTCATAGAATATTTTTAAGGTCGGTTTATTTCATCAACGTAATTACTTAATCCTGTAATTACAGAAATTCATTTGTAAGTGGTATAAACACGGGTAGCGACAATGATTTACTGGCATTATATCTGCTCAAGGTGCTAATATTAACTATCTGTCTTAAAATGAATTCCGAAATTGAAAACTAAATACCGGAGAAGGGCAGACAAAGGACAAGAACTTGAAAAAATTACAGCTTCCGGCGTTTTACCAACTGAGCTACGGATACCTTCCAGATGTTCGCGAATCTTTCCATTTTATCTTACCATCTTAATTTTTTTTTCTTTTTAATATTGGGGGACACCTTACACAGATCAACCCAACCCCAAACTAAGCAAAGCTTGTACTATGGGTGCTAGGCGATGATATATGTCGGCGAATGTCCACGATTCGCATGGTCGTCGGACGTTAACACGTCCTCATCGCCATCCATTATGATAGGAGGGGAGACACGGTGGAAGTAAACTGAAGATTCACAACACTCACTTTTATTGGCAAATAATTACAGCTCTTACACGGTATAGGTTTGGCATAAGAATGAATCAAACAAAGGCATGCACCGACTTAAATAACCTTTCCAGGCCTACCCCTTCAGCTAGCTACCTAATATCACAAGTCACGACACCTGGCTTAATCGTCAGGTGATATCAATCACGCCACAACACCTGGCTACTGGTTTGTCAATACATTTCCCAATAAAGCAAAGCGGTTTATCAATACAATTCTAAGACTATTTAAAAATAACAATACAAATAGAAATTGTAATTAAACAGACAACTATACTAAAATTATTAAATTTAATTATTAGAATTATTTAAAATCATGCAAATAAACAATCATCAAGGATTGCCGCCCACATATACGTACTTATATAGATAAATACATACATATATATATACATAGGAAACATCCATGACTTAGGAACAAATATCTGTGCTCATCACACAAATAAATGTCCTTACCGGGATTCGAACCCAGGACCGCGGCTTAGCAGGCAGGGTCACTACGCGCTAGGCCAGACCGGTCGTCAATTGTTTCCACGCTTCGGTGTGGCGCCAAGTGACATCTACCGAAACTACCGAAAGACAACTGGAGCTTACCATGAAGTACTGAAGCCATTCAGTTGATGTTGCGAGAAAGGGACACAGTTTTACTAAGTAGTTATTATGTAGCTCTGTCCCTCACTCTCAACCTAAACTGAACGGCTTTAGTATTCATGGTAACCCCCCCTGTAGGTACCTGTCCGATTTGGAATTACCTACTGATGTGCCGACAGAAAGTTTCCAAAATTTTGAAATTTTAAAATAGGAAAACTTCGGAAACTTTCTATACTTTGTATGGACAATCGTATGGATGGTAACTTTGTATTTCACAAATTTAAATTCTCTATATTTTTCGTGAAAGTTTTGTGAATTTTTCAAGAAATTTAAGATTTTTTGGAAAGTTTCCGCAACTTGCACATCACTAGAATTACCCATCTAATCACATCAATTAAAAGCACTGAAAGACTGTTCTATCTTAAAAGTATCATAGGTTTGACTATTGAGAACCAACCAACCAGGGTACGTACCCAATTGCATCAACACTTGCGATAATATCGTTTTCAGTACAGATGGTCGTTTTTTTACGCACTAGTTCGAGAAGTTGTTCATTATATGCCAGGTCGAAATTTCGGAGGCTCATCTGTACTGAAAAACGTCGTACGATACACGTGCGAAAAGGAAATTCGTAACTCGTGTCGATTTAAAACACTCCCTTCGGTCGTGTTTTAATTTATCGCCACTCGTTTCGAACTTCCTTTTTTACGCACTTTGTATCGTAATGTACTATATCGTAGCCAGAGTCAGACTGCGTTTTGATCGGCGTCTAGCTCGTGTAATAGAAAGAATGTTGCATAAAGATCTGACACGCTATTACAGCACTACAAATATGATTGTGTCAGATATTTATACAGCCATCCTTTTATACGACGTTACTGCCAGTAACTTTATGTACCTATTACCTTCTCACGAAATGAAAAAACGCTTTCTTGCGCAGTATTATTTAAAAGCTTTAAAAGGCTGTGGAACAAAAGCCACAATTTTTCCAGCACGCCAAGCATATTCTGACGCAACATGATAAGTTGATAACCTATTGTTGAGATCTCGTAATTACGAGTCCAGAAACTCCTAATTGCGGGTACAAAAGGCTAATAATAGTCTGGGTTAGTAAAAGGTACCATTGATTAGGTAATTATAGATTTTAGCTAGTCTTTGTGATAGTTTTCGCCTATAAATAGATCTGTTTTCACTCATTTGTATATTCTAAAAATTTCGACCCTTGCCACCTTGACCGAGTGGCCGAGTCACAGGCATCCGTGGCTATAACGGAGGACGCTGGTTCGAATCCAGCTTTGGACATGGAGGCCTTTGTATTTTTTTCTTTGTATATGACTTTTATTTCAGTTTTGCAATGCTTATTCACTATTAAGTTTATCTTGTAAATAGTACATCTTGTAATTAGGATACAAGGGCGAAGAAGAAGCACAGTATAATAAAGAGTACTATCGTACAGTATGGCCACTCCCGCTCCCCGCTGAAAGTGCCGCACACCCCCGCTCGGTTACCTCACAGTTACCGCCTGTCAAAAATGCGAACAGTCGACCTGTCATATCTCAATCATACAAGCATGGTACGCGTTCACCTACACCAGCTTAGAATGTGTGCTAGGAACGCGCCTATGTGAACTCGAGCGTACAATCGACGCCCATATTGACTTGCATTAGCACTGGCTTCGCACACAAAGGTTTAAATTCGAGACAGCCCTGCACTTAAACGGCTTTAGAATAGAATAGAATAAATTTATTCGTAAACACACAAAAAAGAAAAATATTACAAATAGGAACACATAAAAACGAGAAGGTGCCACGAAATGGTTTACATCCATTTATGTTACATTACGGTTGCCATACTTCTCGGTTAGTGCCGTAGTTACTGGGAAACTTCCTCTCTTAGGAAATTTCTCACTTGAAATATTTGCCAGTCGTTTTTCGGTGAAGGAAAACATCTTCACGAAACCGGACTAATCCCAATAGCCTCGTATCTTTTGGGTTGGAAGGTCGTTTTTCGAAAAACTCGTGGTTACGCCAAATCTTGGCATTATCTATCAAAGCGGACCTCACACTGAGAAAATTTGCATTGCGAATGCGGTTTATCCGTTTGTAACAAAAGTATTTTAGTAAACGGATTAAATCACAATATTGATGGTACAAGACGAATTTGTACGAACAACAAGGTCAAACTTGTTAATAGTTATTTGTTATACAAGGGGGCAAAGTTGTATTTTAACGCAGAGTGTGGAATTGAAAAACGAGCTAGTGAAAGGATTCTATAGTTGAACCACGAGCGAAGCGAGTGGTTCGAGAATAGAATCCTGAACTTGCGAGTTTTTTAACACACGAGAAGTAAAATATATTTGCACCCGAGTGTAACACAAAACTTTTCCCCTCACTATAGCGAGGAAACTGCAACGCAAAAAATGCGTTTATCACTGCTTCCAGTACTTCCACAGGTGGTAAATCAGCTTTATTACTAGATTCACCTACTTTTATCAATTTTAAAGCAGTTAATTTGACTTTTTTCAAGGTCAAATTACTTTACCCACTAGTGTCAAATTACTTTTACCACGTGTTTCCGAGCTAGTGGGGGAAATAAAACAAGGGTGCGTTTTTTTACCCGCTGGTTCTATAGTAAACGGACAAAACACTTGTTTTTTAACACACGTTTTTGCCTCGAGCTAGTGAGGGCCTTTATCACTGCTTCCAGTAGTTCCACAGGTGGTAAAATCTTTATTACTAGATATTTTCACTTTATTCACAAATAGCTCGGAAAGGACTTTTTCCGAGCTAGTGAGGGGAAAAAGATATTTTCACCTCACTAGCTCGGAAAGGACTTTTTTATTCTTTAAAAACAGATAGCAAAATCGCATTTTATTCACAAGAGTGCAAAGAATATTTGAAATCCGAACATGTCATTAGTTACTTTTTTAAATATAATTTCTTGTAAAGGCATATCCCAGACAGGACAATATTCTCCCTGTGCTTAAATTGTCTTAATAAATCATATGATGCGAACATAATAGTTATTTGTTATACAAGAGTGCAAAGTTGTATTTTAACGCCGAGTGTGGAATTAACACGAGAAGTAAAATACATTTGCACTCATGTGTAACACAAAACTTTTCCCCTCACTATAGCGAGGGAAGTACAACGCAAAAAACGCGTTTATCACTGCTTCCAGTAGTTCCACAGGTGGTAAAACATCTTCATCACTAGATTAACCCACTTTTATCAATTTTAAAGCAGACAATTTGCCTCTATTCAAGGTCAAATTACTTTATCCACTAGTTGATAAAATGCGTTTTTACCCGCTGGTATTAAAGGACAAAACACGTGTTTCCGAGCTAGTGAGGGGAAAAAATAATTTCATATCGAATTGTATCCGATTAAAAACATAAAATTCAAACAATTTTATAACATGATTTTACCATAAGACACTTGAAATCGTACAAGAAATTGTATTTTTGACTCTTCCATTGTACTTATTCAGAACGCACCTTAAGTAACATTGCAATCTCAAAACGTGAGAAATGGAACGCACCCAAATAGATTTTTCTTCTTGATTCTTAATTTGAAACTTTTGTGGTGTCGGTCGGTGCATCGTGGAAATTGTAATAAACGCAAATTGACTTATTTCTGTGCAATTATGTTCCGGTTGTTTTTATTGCGTGTTTCCTCGCTTTAGTGAGGTGAAAAGTTATGTGTTACACACGGGATGCAAAGTTATTTTACCTCGTGTGTATTGCAACACTCTCTATGCTCAGGATTCTATTTTTGAACTACTCGCTTCGCTCAGGATTCTATTTTCGAACCACTCGCTTCGCTCGTGGTTCAACCATAGAATCCATTTGCTAGCTCGTAGTTCAACCCTAGAATCCATTCGCTAGTTCGTGTTGCAATTCCACACTCGGTTAAAGTACAACTTTGCTCCCTTGTATAACAAATAACTAATTGATTGAATCAGCCAAACATGTTTAAAACAATATGTGTCATGTTGCTTTTATAAAATCGACTTGTTGATTCATATAATTATATTGTTGATTCAAATTACAAGTAACTTGTAGAATGTACTAGTTACAATTAACAAAATCTAATTTGTTGTTTGAACCAAAGAGCACGTAGGCGCTATTTTAACAAAAAAACTTGTTGAACTAACATGAAAACTGGTTTTTTTTTCTCTCAGTGCAGTCTCCCATGAGCCGTGGCAAATGACCGTGATAACTCTTTAAGGTCAACTATGTCTTGGACCCAGCTTCATATCCTACACATGGATGTGGTTAAGAAAGCTCTTAAGTAGGTCAAAGGCTAAGGTCATTGGTGTCAAAGTTGTCGAGGACAGGTCGAAATGTATCCGAGACGGCCTCCGTATCGATATAGAATAAAACTTGATAGAGTTAGTGACCAATCCTAACTAATCATGCAGTGACCGAATCTAAGCTAACATGACTAACGATTCGACCTAAATATATCAGGGAATATGTTTGACGTGACCGTGACCTAAATCGTGTCGAGTTGTTGACATCGACGCGGACTGTAAGTGCAAGCTATTATAATAATATGGGCCATTTTCAATCAAAAGGGTACTTATTTTCGGTTGTGAATAAGGCTCCATTTTCATAATAGCTTCAATATAAAATCGAGCTTCTGATTGAAAACGTCACTGGGATTCTAGGAAACGGAATTCTAGGAAAACTAGGCCCCTAATAGTCGAATAGGTACTAGCTTTTTGTCGCTTCTCCGAAATTATGTACCAGTCAGCGTCAATAGTGATATGACTAGAAGTCAATAGTACATACGTCCTCAAACTTCATAAAGCAAGGCTTTATCTTTGCTAACGAATCTGCTATCAGTGCTAACAATGTGTGGAACCGGATTAGAGTTGGCGTCCTTCTGGGATGTCCACTGGCTTTGCCGCTCAACTGAGCAAGGGAAGCTTAGTCGAATACAACGTATCTGGCGTTCTCCGAAAAATATAGGTACCTACCTAACAGTGACCATCTAAAGAACAGGTAGATACTATACTATGTTCTAAATTATACTAAACTAGTAATCTGGGATTATCACAGTTAAGGCACGACAGTCTTAGGACTTAAGCGCCATACATAAATGATATTGACACTTACACACAAATAAATTAGGTAGTTAAATATAGAATCTATTTATGTACAAAATTTCATAAGATTCGGTTGAGAATTGCGGCCTGTAGATCAGATCATCCGGACATACAAACTCAAACCTACGCTGTCGAGTGTCACTGCAGTCAAAAAGTCCGATCTCAAACATACCTAATATAATAAAGCAAGACATAATATCCCATTACTCACGAATCTACTATAAAATGAATGCATGTTTGTAGTCGGATTAAAGCCCTGGCTGTTCTGCTTCTAGGACGCCGACTGGCTTTGTCGCTCGACTGAGCTAGCGAAGCTTATTGTTCGTTCAATGCTGTTCTAATGGACGCTTCTCCGAAATTACGTACAGTCAACCTCAATAGGAGCATCAGGTGAGACTAAGGGTCGGTTGCACTAAGCCGTCCGTTACCAAATTTAGCGTTCGCTCTAAGAGCGTTTTCACATTGCCATGCAGAAAACAGCTATTTAAGTCGTATTTTTGCTAGCGATGACGATGCTCCGCTAGCAATAAGTGAAGCCGAAAAGTACGTCGTGGCTAGGCACCCTTTAATTCATGGCCCGTTTTTCGAAAGTATAGAAATGGACGGAATATGGATAACAGAAACTACAAATTTTACCTTTTACACTTCTAATATAACATTAGGCTGTCTGTTAGGCGCAAGATATTCGATCTTTCCTTACTCTATAAAATATTGCAAGGTGGCCTGGACGGTGGCCTCATAGAATACATATATTTCAGAGCCAGTGGTAGGATGACTAGAAGCCAAAAACTATTTGCTTTGCCAGTACCTAGTCCCTAACAATAATGTTACTCGTAACGCTCCTATCTTCAGAATGTGTAATTTATACACTGACCTAAACAATGAGCCGGATATTTTCAGCATGACTTTGTCTAGCTTCATCAGCCATATTGTAAAATCGAAGGTTCTTGAACATTAACTTAAGTGTTTCTTTTCATTTATTATGCACTAGCATGTTAGTATCAGGATCATATAAATACCTACTTAGATAGTTTGGATTTAAATTGTTTAAAATAAAATGTTGTGTACAATTGTTATTGTGATATAGGCATTAGTTAATAGTTATCAATTCCTTTACACTACCTACTAAAATGTATACTGCTTATGTCATGTTATTGTACCTTATGAAATAAAATAAAATAAATAATAAATTATTCTAATTTTCTTACATTCATTCTTACCAATATAATAGAGACTAAAAGAAGCAGTTCTCAAAAAGTTACTACAAAAATTAATTTGTGACCAAGATTTTTTTGATGAATTGAGATTTTAGTAAGTTTTATTTCGTCATTAAGGTTCTCTAGTATCTATATTTTCTTAATTATAATAATTACCCTGTATATATCTTACTAAAGTCGACTTATATTACTAAATGTTGGTAACAAAATACTTAGGGTCAATTAAAATTTGCTGACGTGGCTACGTACAAACTTTTTGAGAACTGCTGGGAAAACAGCGGTTCCGAAATTTATGGATGACCTCTTACAAATCCATACTAATATTATAAATGGGAAAGTGTGTGTTTCTGTTTGTTTGTCCGTCCTTCACGGTAAAACGGAGCGACGAATTGTCGTGATTTTTTAAGTGGAGATAGTTGAAGGGTGAAAAGTGATATACATATAGGCTACTTTTTGTATCTTTCTAACGCGTACGAAGCCGCGGGCAAAAGAAATAAGATTACTTAATATTCTTACCTTCATCCTTACCTGTTGAAGCGACCTTGCGAGTTTACTATCAGCATACTGTCCCGTCTGCCGCCTTTCAGGGAGTATGTACTTTGGGAGAGACTTGAAGAACCATGCTCCGGACTTTTTCCACATCTCTCGAGTTTCTGCGCAGAGGTTGCATATGTACTGCTCTCTTGATCGGATTGGGGATCTGGAATAATAGTTATTTGTTATACAAGGGGGCAAAGTTGTATTTTAACGCCGAGTGTGGAATTGAAAAACGAGCAAGTGAAAGGATTCTATAGTTGAACCACGAGCGAAGCGAGTGGTTCGAGAATAGAATCCTGAACTTGCGAGTTTTTTAACACACGAGAAGTAAAATACATTTGCACCCGAGTGTAACACAAAACTTTTCCCCTCACTATAGCGAGGAAACTACAACGCAAAAAATGCGTTTATCACTGCTTTCAGTAGTTCCACAGGTGGTAAATTATCTTTATTACTAGATTCACCTGCTTTTATCCATTTTAAAGCAGTTAATTTGACTTTATTCAAGGTCAAATTACTTTACCCACTAGTGGATAAAATGCGTTTTTACCGGCTGGTATTAAAGGACAAAACACGTGTTTCCGAGCTAGTGAGGGGAAAAGTTACTTGAATGAGTCGATATTAAGAGTTTTGAATGATTCACGGTTATTTTCATTAGACTTATATTGACCGGGATATAGACCGTTATAAGTATTATATTATCTTACCTTTACCTTTTTGATTTCTGTCGAGCTCCCGATATTTCGACGCAGTTGCATGTATCCTGGGTGGCTAGCCGAATGGCACAATCGCTCACGAAACGCTGACGAAACGAAGCGCTAGTAGATATCTATCTCTATCGCGCTTGCGTATTGGCGCGACAGAGCCAGCGGCGTATCGCTTTCGTTTGGCGTCGGAGAAATGCCATTCGGCTACGGGGCCAGGGTGCGTAGCCGAATGGCACTAACGCTCACGAAACACTCACGAAACGAAACGCTAGTAGATATCTATCTCTATCGCTCGTGCGTATTGGCGCGACAGAGCCGGACAAACTGGCGCGGCGTTTCGTTTTCGTTTGGCGTCGGAGAAATGCCATTCGGCTACGCACGCAGATCACGAAAACTGACGAAGGCGGGTGGAAAAGGTAATCACGGTCTTTATCCCGGTCAATATAAGTCCAATGAGTCGATATTATTAAGGAGCTATTTAATCGGGGTATGCTTAGAGTATCCATACTAATATTACAATTGCAAAAGCGTGTGTGTCTGTTTGTTTGTCCGTCTTGCACGGAAAAACGGAGCGACGAACTGACGTGTTTTTTTTAAGTGGTGATAGTTGAGGGGATGAAGAGTGACATAGGGTACTTTTTGTCTCATCCTAACCCCCCACTTCCCTAAAATAGAGGGTGGAAATTTGAATGTAACGTGAGCGAAGCCGTGGGCAAAAGCTAGTCTATAATAAAGTCTATAAAAAAATCCCAATAGAGCCTAGTATTACCTCTGATTTAAAAGGTCAGGGTACGTAGCCGAATGGCACAAACGCTCACGAAACGCTCGTAGATATCTATCTCTATCGCTCTTGCGTATTGGTGCGACAAAGCCAGACTACCTTTCGAGGCGTTTCGTTTTCGTTTCGCGTCGGAGAAATACCATTCGGCTATGGCACCTGATGTTATTCATTTTCGCAAAACTATAGTCTACATAATCCGAGACAACAAAATGCCAGAATGATTAAAGGAAGATAAATACATAAAAATGTCATGAGTGAGATACATACAAGACATACATAACATAACATAAATAGACATAAAAAAGTACCTAATAATGACATAGGAAGATGAAGAAATTTTTAAAGAACCTAACAATAACATTACGTATAAGGCCGAGGCGGGTGTCACAGGACTCTCTACCTCTGGCTTGCCTTGGCTTGCCGTCCAGAGTGGAGTCTAACAGCTACATGCTCTAAGGGTGGAAGTGAAAATTTGCATAAGACGCGAGTTAGTACATCAGTGGCTTGACAGCCAGACAGAAAGCGGTGTACACCGTGTACACCTCTCGACACCCTTGAGTCCTCACACCGGTTTTGCCCTTGAGCCATCCTGGATGTCGCTTTTTGTAGGGTCCCATATATCTCGCTCGGTGTACCACTTACATTTCATTAAAGTATCAAAAGGGCCTCTACGCGTTGGCTTCGGTCCCGCGCACGCCTCCCAAAGGTCCGGAACATCATTGTTCCGTGATGGGAAAGACATTACGTATCTACGTGGATAAGTCCCAGTTATAATCAAGAAACCTTTGAAATACACTTTCACGATTATTACACATAATTTTAACATCGCAATTTCAATCGGAACGAAGGTTTTAGGATCACATCCACATGGAATCCTGTCATTAATAAGTGTAAGCGGAAAATAATATCGACAGTCGTTAAATCGAATATCGTCAGTATTGTGTGTCTACAGAGTAACATCCCTAGTGCGCAAACAGCTCAAGTTGATAGTCAAAACCAATTGCGGGTAGTTCGAAAAACTCGCGCGGCTGTCAGAAGGTGTTGATGTCATTTCAAGCCAGTCTTCTTCGAAACCACGGGGACAACGCCGTCCCTGAAACGTTGGAGGTCAGTTTAATTATGTAGTCATACGCGATTAAGTCCCGATTTTAAAAATAATTACCTTTAAAATAATTGTACACAATTAAACACTGTATGCTTCTTAATTAATTAGCACATGTAGCGGCTCCTACACAAACCAAAATATATTTGATGTTAACATCAAACACGTTTTATGATAAAAGGTCCCAGTCATACTTTACTCAAAGGGAATGAATCCTAAGACCCTCAAATCATTATACAAAGAATTTAGCGAACCATTAAAATTGAAATGATCCGCAATTAAGGAAGTACCTGCGTATTTTTGTGTTCAGCAGATTTCAAGTTCAAAAATATTTTAAATAGGTTTAATTTCCTTCAATATACAGGGTGTTATTTTTATAGCCGGTATTGTTTTCTGGATATAATTATCTGGCTATGCAAAAAAAATAAGACATAATATTTCGTTCTATTTTACCAAGATTTACCTCTTTCATTCTCTCTCAAGAATTTTCTAACGTGTTCGTTTACACTTCCACACAACGGTGACGTCACGCGCGGGACGAGTTGATATAAATATATATATAAATATGACCACAGAATATATAAAAGTACAAGTACAGAAGGCTCACTCTCAACAACCTGTCAACGAACTGCATGCGGCATTGAGTTCTATTGCGCAGCGAGAAGGTTGTCAAACTTTATGGGCCGCGAAAGGTCGCAGCCGTAATGTACGAAAGAAACGCGGAGTGAGCCGCCCCTGATATGACGGGCGATTAGGGCGATTTTAGGTTATACTAGCTTTTGCCCGCGGCTTCGCTCCATTCCTTCAACTATCTCCACTTAAAAAATCACGTCAATTCGTCCATCCGTTAACACCGTTAACCATAACAGACACACACACTTTCCCATTTATAATATTAGAATGGATCGGTGTCCAACATTTAGAAAAATATATAGTTTCTTTGATATTGTTACTGCACTTTTACTTATTTAGCAAAAGTAAAAATAAAAAAACCTGTCTGCGGGTATAGTCTACTACAAAGAGATGTATCCATTTTTTCACCTTATTGCATTGTATTAAGGTGAAAAAATGAATACATATCTTTGTCGCCTGTACACGAGTTATGCCACATCTCTAAATCGCGATAAAATGTTGACAAAAGTTTGTCAAAATTTGTTTCCAAATGTTTACATCTGTCATAATCTGTTACTTTGGCTGTATACAGGGTGTAAACCTAATACGGGCGAACCTCTTAACGGTGGTGAGTATAGGACGTATAAAATGTAATTAGATAACTTTTACCTAAAATTTAAATATTTTTTTTATCCATAAAAAAATAATGCGGCCCGCAACGTAATGCAAACACACTGCCATTAAACGCTCGTTGACAGTTGTCATTGATTGTCATCGCAACCACGTTTACAGTACATTGCTGCTGGTTTCATTTATCGCCCTCATTACGTTTACGCGCTGTATAACTATTCGTAAAGCATGGATTAGGCAAATTCTATTATAATATCAACCCCAAAACCTGTCGCCTAAACGTTTGATAGATTGCCTTAATTTTGTAGGTGGAGTTGTTGACATACATGTGGCTGAGAGTATATGCACTGAGAGTATAGCAAATCTTTTGTTAACTTTTAAACTGGGGACAATCGCGTAAATCTATATTAACACTAACCTCCAACGCTTAAAAAAAGTGCTGGTGGCCTAGCGGTAAGAGCGCGACTTTCAATCCGGAGGTCGCGGGTTCGAACCCCGGCTCGTATCTACGAGTAATGAGTTTTTCGAACCTTATGTGAGGAATGTCATTTGATTTTTGCCAGTCGATTTTCGGTGAAGGAAAACATTGTGAGGAAGCCGGACTTTTTCCTAATACTTACCCGAAGTTGGAAGGTCCGATGGCAGTCGCTCTCGTAAAACTAGTGCCTACGTTGGTATTAGTTGTCAAAGCGGACCCCAGGCTCCCATGAGCCGTGGCAAATGCCGGAATAACGCGAGGAGGATGATGACTAACATCCAACGCCGTTCCGTGGTCTCGGAAAAGACAGGTTAGATGAGTTTACCGAATTATCAATTCGCATTTCGGGGTAGTATAGGCATATGTTGTGGTAGAGGTAGTACCTTAAACTGGTTGCCACAAAAAAAAAAAAAAAACAATTCAAGCCAACGTATAAATTTATCTATAATAATCATAAAGTATTTAGATACCTACATTGTATTTTATTAAGTACCTGTCTTTAAAAATCTTTGAAGATATCCGCACCCACACAAAGTACTACAATCAACATTCAACCTTTGTAAAGCTGTTTGAGAACGCTCCCCTTATTTTCAAGAGAGCCTTGAAAAGATCAGTCAAGGGTGAGTCGGAGTGGTAAATTTTTTTCAACTATCTCCATTATTTCTAACCATCTTTTTCCCGCTCACGTCAGAAAGAGACAAAAAGCTGCCTATGTCACTCTCCATCCCTTTCATGCCTTCAACTATCTCCACATAAATAATCACGTCAATTAGTCGCTCCGTTTTGCCGTGCAAGACGGACAAACAGACACACACGCACACTTTCCCATTTATAATATTAGTATGGATTATTTTATACTTTTTCTTCACTTGAAATTTAGTATCTAAATCTAGTAAAACTAGCGTGAATTTTTCAAACTATCCTAACTTGGTTTAGTTTATCAACATTACTAGCGTCTCGCCCTGGCTTCGCAATGGGAATATAGCATTAAAATGAGTATAAGTAGTAAGATTTCCTAAATTTAAACAAATTTGCCTGCACTCTCATGACATAGGATGTTTTTTTTATTTACACTTATACATATCGTCATTTTCCACTACTTTCCGGAAAAAATTTAGAAACGGATCTCGTATCTCACGCTGTTCTTCAAAGTTAAAACGCAGTAAGTCTATATGCATTCCATACATACTTACTTACTACAATTTAATTTTCATTGACAGACGAAGATACAAATTTTTTTAAAAGTAGTGACGATATGCCATCGCGTACATTTTTGTAGACCTTTAAGAGAGACACAATTTCATAGGTGCAAACCGCATGAAAATCTGTGCAGTAGTTCTTGAGTTTATCGTAAACATGCATACATACACACACAGATGCATAGACAAACGCGGCGGGGGATTTTGTTTTTCAGCAATTCCCGTCAACTTTGTACAAAAATTAAGGGAAAAGTTAAATTTGTTTTTATTAATTCCTATTTTGTTACCAAGATTTTGTTGATTAATTGAGATTGTATTAAGTTTTATTTTGTCATTAAGGTTCTCTAGTATCTATATTTTCTTAATTATAACAATTATCCTGTATATATCTTACGAAAGTCGAATTATATTACTAAATGTTGGTAACAAAATAGGATCAATTAAAATTTGCTGACGTGGCATTGTACAAAGTTGACGGGAATTGCTGTTTTAACCCCGACGCAAAAACGACGGGGTGTTAAGTTTGACGTGTCTCTCTGTCTGTTTGTGTCTGTGTCTGTCTGTGGCTTCGTAGCACCCGAACCGATTTAGATGTAGTTTTTTTTGTTTGAAAGCTGAATTAGTCGGGTGTTCATAGCCATGTTTCATGAAAATCAGTCCACTATGTCGGGGTTATTTTTTTTTTTAAATTTTAATTTTTATAAGGGTATAGAATAGTGATAATCGCTCACATCACATGAATGTCATTTGGCTGATATTATATTATAATTATGTTTGAGTTTTCAACTAGGGTAATATTTCCTTTAATTTACATTTCATTGAATTACATTTGGAATCCGAAATCATTGATCATTGATTTCTTATTAATAAGTATTTATATATTACCTATCTAAATAGCTCCCAGCATTTTCAGGGTTAACTATGTTACGTAACCCTAAAAAAATATGGGTGTCTTCCAATTTCCAAACATTACAGTAATGGCGAAGGAAAACACTGTAAGTAAATAATGAACACACCAAACAATATCACGGGAGCACTCGATCGTAACCTGCCGTGAAAATATTCTGTCAATATTGTGATCGATTCGTCTTTTCTTTGGAGGTTATATTAGCAATCCTTAATTTACATATGTGTGTCTAAGAAGAATGATATCTCTAAAGGTGATGTTGTTATTTTTATTTATTACTAACATATTTACATCCTCCAACGTCGCAGAAGCGCTGGTGGCCTAGCGGTAAGAAGGTCGCAGGTTCGAACCCCAACTCCAACGAGTTTTTAGAAACTTATGTGCGAAATGTCATTTGATATTTGCCAGTCGCTTTTCGGCGAAAGAAAACATCGTGAGGAAGGAAACCGGACTAATTCCAATAATCCAATAAGGCCTGGCCTAGTTACCCTTCGGGTTGGAAGGTCAGATGGCAATCGCTTTCGTAAAAACTGGTGCCTAAGCCAAATCTTGGGATTAGTTGTCAAAGCGGACCCCATGCCGGGATAACGCGAGGAGGATGATGCCATGCTCCAACGTCGCAAGTATGTCACCCTCATCAGCAGTAGTTATATATTTGCGGCGTTTGGAGTTGAAATCTTGGGGCCGTGGGGCCTAGTGCGCGTCGCCTCTATGAGGAGCTATCCAATAGTATCCAAGCGCCTCATAGAGGCTTCTGGTGACCAGAGGGCTGGCCAATATTTCGCTCAGCGGATCAGCATTGCTAGCTATACCGCGGGGCAATGCAGCCAGCCTTCTGGACACCTTATGTTCTGCTGCTAAGACTTGGGGCAAATTTTTTATTTGTAACATTTTAATTTAAGCGTTTTTATTATGTTAAGTGTTTTATCTCGTTCAATACACTTCAATATACTTTCAATTTGTTGTATGTGCGAGTCTTATCAACACATGCTAGACATGTCGCTTGCTACGCTTCGTAGCACAGCATAGCCCGAAGCACTATTGTAGCAACCTGGTTTTTATACAGGATGAAATAAAAAGGAGCTTTGCATAGTGACTTTTGAGGTCATAATGAACAACTTTTACTACGAGACCAATGCTGAAATCGCGAAAAAAATTGGATGTTCCATTGAAAAGTTGTTCATTCATCATAGCAGCGCTTTATCGCTCAATGTTGAGCAAAGGCCTCTCTTCTAGTACGCCACTTCTCCCGGTCCTGGGCTAGCAGTGGCGGGGCGTGAAAATTTTCGTTGGTAAAGCCGCCATCTGTTTTGTATGGACTTCTAACAGATACAGAGAATTTTAGGGAACCCGTTGGGAATCGAGTTGTATCGACGCTCCGCCACTGTGGGCTAGTCTCATCCAGTTGTGACCCGCAGTTTTTCGGATGTCGTCGACCCAACGGATGCCAGGCACTTCTTACATTTGTTAGCGGCCACCATTCCGTTAACATTTTAGTCGTTTAGTAACACCTGCCATCACTCTGCCTAGCAACATGTCCCGCCCAACTCCATTTTAGTTTGGTAATAATGAAACCTACGTCTTGCACCTTAGTGCGACCACGGACTTCGGTATTCCTTACCCGATCTTGCATCTTGATACCGAGCATGGCGC